>NC_141698.1:823087316-823687316 GCF_964263255.1 Lissotriton vulgaris | reverse complement strand
ACCAGAATCTGTTCAGGCCTTGTCCCACCCGACGCATGTTTCCCATCACTGACGCTGACTTGTCCCTACTAGACACTTTACCCTCGTACCTTTGGGCCAAGACCGACTCAGATGTAGGACGCATGATGATAGACCCTGTACACATCACAGTACGACCTGACGCTACGCTCCCAAAACTCCCACAATATCGGATATCGTCCGAGGGCGAGAAGGCACTGGTAGAAATCATCCAATCCTTAGTCGATGCAGGAGTGGTAGAGGAAGTAGTCAGCAACGTCTGCAACAGCCCTATCCTACCCATTGTTAAGAAGCAAGGCGAGGGAGATGAGAAGGCTTATCGCTTCATCATTGACCTCCGAGAGGTGAACAAAGTAGTTGTACCTCAGTACCCAGTAGTCTCCGACATCACCACTATCTTGACCCTGATCCCCTCCACCGCCACTGTCTTCACCGTCATAGATCTCAAAAATGCTTTCTTTTCCATCCCCATCCATCCAGACAGCCGATACCTCTTCGGTTTCACCCTAAAGGCCCGTTCATATAGATTCTGTAGAGCACCCCAGGGCTACACTGAGAGCCCCAGCATCTACAGCCAGGCTCTCAAGAGACAGCTGGACGCAGTCCAGCTCCCGGACGGAGTGGTGTTGATCCAGTATGTCGACGACATTCTCCTGGCTGGCGATACTACTCCACTTGCCATCACAGCCACCATCCAACTCCTGCACTTCCTCGCGGAGAACGGTCACAAGGTCTCCAAGAAGAAGCTGCAGTTCTGCCAACCCCAGGTGACATACTTAGGCCACCTCCTGTCCAAAGACGGGAGGAAGCTTACACCCGATCAGATCCGGGCCATCCTAGAGACCCCTGTTCCCAAAACTCAGAAACAAGTTCGCTCCTTAGTAGGCCTCACGTCCTTCTGTCGACAGTGGTTGCCGAACTTTAGTCTCATAATCAAACCTCTGCTCTCTTTGTTAGCGAAATATGTCCCCTTCCCACTCCCTTGGACTCCTGAATGCCAATCCTCCTTCCAAGAACTACGAGATGCCCTTTGCTCGGCCCCTGTCCTAGGAACCCCCGACTACACCAAGCCCTTCTCCCTCTTCACCCACGAAAGGGAGGGGTGCGCTTTGTCTGTCCTGACACAACCCATAGGTTCCAAACAACGCCCTTGTGCCTATTTTTCTGCCACTCTTGACCCCGTAGCCAGAGCTCTGCCCGCCTGCCTTCGAGCGGTAGCTGCCGCTGCCGTCTCTATCCGACAAAGTGAGGGGATTGTACTTTCGAATTCCCTCACTGTGCTGCTCCCCCATGCTGTCGACACCCTCCTGAACCAGACCAAGACTCAGCACCTGACTAGCGCACGACTGACTGGTTACGAATTGACTCTGCTTGCACCCCACATCACACTGAAACGATGTACCACTTTGAACCCTGCCACTCTGTTGCCTCTCTCTGATGACGACCCCAATGTGTCCCCTTTGCATGACTGTGTGACCCTCACGGATGAGCAAACTAGAAGTAGAGATGACCTCCGAGACACTGCTGTCCCAGACCCTGATGAAGAGCTATGGGTAGACGACTGGTGCATTAAGCTCCCCGACGGCACGACCTCGGCTGCCTATGCAGTCACCACAGCCCGGACGGTAGTTGAGACGGCCCGCATCACCCAATGGTCCGCACAAGCAGCAGAACTGATTGCCCTCACACGAGCATGCATCCTAGCAGCAGGCACAGTCGCAAACATTTACACTGACAGTATGCCTTCGGGTGGTTCATCATTTTGGACTCTTATGGAAAGAAAGGGGATTCCTGACTTCACATGGCACACCCATCCTTCACAGAGATCTAGACTCTGCCCTAACCGAAGCAGTCCTCCTCCCCAGGCAGTTAGCGGTGATCAAATGCCAGGCACACAAGAAAGTAACAGATCTCGTTGGACAAGGGAACGCACTAGCTGACATCACAGCTCGGACCACAGCCGAGAATAGGACGACCACACGCATGTACGTGACTAGGTCACAGACTGAGAAATGGAAGGACGCTAGAGAACACATTAGGGACATACAGATGGCCTGTTCCCCCCAAGAACTGACTGAATGGGCACGGGTGGGACTGAAAGATGATGAAGGCTGCTGGCTGACAAAGGACACGAACAAATGGCTGCTACCCAATTCCTACTTGATCCGCATACTGACTATGGCACACTCCCCAGCACACATAGGATCTGCCCCCATGATTGAACTCATCACCCGAGTCTGGCACAACAACAAGATTCCCGACTCTGCTAGACGCCTAGTTCATTAATGCTTAATCTGCTTACAACACAACCCAGGGAAAGGAACTGTTGTCCCTCGGGGTGGGTTCGGGGTCCCCGATCATCCCTTTGAAGTCCTACAGATGGACTACATTCAGCTAGAACGTTGCCTGGGTTTGAAGTACGTCCTTGTTGTCGTGTGCGCCTTCAGCAAATGGGTGGAGGCCTATCCCACACGCGACAACACTGCCATGACCACTGCCAAAATCCTGTTAAAAGAGTTTTTCCCCCGATATGGCCTTTGTCGGATTCTATGGAGTGACAACGGCCCCCACTTCATAGCTGAAGTTATCCAACTTATCCTGAAAGGGTTGGGTGTAAAACAGAAATTTCACGCAGTCTTCCACCCCCAGTCTGCAGGCCTGGTCGAGCGACACAACGCCACACTCAAGCTAAAAATCTCTAAGATTGTTGCCTCCACCGGACTGAAGTGGCCTGATGCCCTCCCATTGGCATTGCTATCAATGCGTTCCACTCCCACTAAGCACCACTTGACCCCCTACGAAGTAGTATTCGGGCGACCAATGAACATTTGGGCCGTGCCTAGGCCAACCTCGATCCATGACGTCCCAGACGTCCTAATGTCTGACTATCTGTACACCCTCACTAAAACCGTAACTGTCATTCATCAGCAGGTGCTGCAAGCCATCCCAGACGCTTCCAGGGGCCCAGGACACGACATTCGCCCAGGGGATCACGTCTTGATCCGCAACTTCCAGCGTGCCAGGAGCTTGGAACCTCGGTGGACGGGCCCCTGGCAAGTCCTAATCACCACACGGACGGCCCTTCGAGTGGAAGGCAAGCGTCACTGGGTGCATGCGCACCATTGTAAACGCGTCCCATCAACCCTGACGACGGAAGAAGACATCGCGACTCAAGAAGAGCTCCTGACAAAAGACAAACCATCATTGAGCTGTTATACTGACACAGAAGCACTCGAACTGGCAAAGTTTCCCGATCCCACCGTGCCGTCCAGAAAAGGGTACAACCTACGTAAAAAGGGAGGAGCTTCGGCAAAGCAGACCACTGACTAGGTAAAATCTCAGAACGGTAGCCTAACACACTCAAGGTTGCCTGAAGAGAAGTCAGAGGAAGTCGGTGGTTCTGCCCGCTACCGAGCACTCTGAAGATAATGGAAGCAACCAGATAGCCAAAGATGACCTACCGAAACCCAAAGACCGACAAGCTGCACAGCTCAAAGACTATAGCCATTTTCATTACCCTTCTCTTTTGCCTCCTCCTCGTGACAACCTTCTGGATTATCGAAGAAAGCACACCCGCTCACAAGACGTTGCTCTCCACTGAACTGCCGGCAACTACCAAGGAACACTTCCTGATTGCCCTTTCACCACAGCTCCGAGAAAGGCGCAGGGAGTTCTGGAATAACTCCTTTGTACAGCTGCTGCACCAACACAACCTTGCTGCTAATGCCACTAACTGCTGGATCTGCGGGCTGCTGCCTCATGCAACCGGACACTCCATCCCATTCATTCCTTCGCCTTTCTCCATCCCCGGCTCCTGTCTTGCCTGGCTGATCCTTCTGCAAGAAAGCTTTAAAGACAATGCCACTTCAGAAAGAACGGTTTCGCATTTCTACCACGGGGTATGCCTGAACAAGACTGGGCGAACCGCTACTCCTTTTTGCCCTCTGACCTCTGGTGCCTCTATTCACATGGACATCCCTGCCAAAGAGCGAGTGGAAATGCAGGTGTTCCATAACCCAGCCAGACCCACTTTCTCCTACCTCCGGAAACGAACAGCCGCCACCCTGACTGTGGCCCTGTCTGTCGTCAACGTCTCGGGCCTTGTATGCATCGAAGGCCTGGGAACGCAACTGGTGGGTCACAGCGCCTGCACCATCACCAGAACACTGGATTCATCCAACCCTCCCTCCTTTGTTACTTCTCCAAATATGTACTTTGTTTGCGGCACCAAAGCATACACCTGGCTCCCCAGAGGTTGGGGGGGCACATGCTACATTGCCTTCATTCTTCCACCTACGTATGTGGCCCCGGCAAGCCACCACCGGCAAAAGCGTGCAAGGGACATCGACCAGGCCGACTCTACCGGAGCACAGTTCTTGGATGCCGCAAAGGGACTTGTGCCATTCTCGGGTCCGATGGCGAACAGCTGTGCCATCCGACATTTGACCCAGGCAGTTGAAACCACTATGAAAATTACAGCCGGCATCTTGGCCAATAACACCGCAGAGCTTCAGGCAGTCCGCCTGGTGGCTCTTCAGAACCACCTCGTTCTAGACGTAGTTCTGGCAGACCGAGGAGGAGCATGCCACATCATTGGGTCCAGCTGTTGCACCTACATGCCAGACAATTCACCTTCTGTTTACAAGGCCATCGAACACCTCCATAGACTCTCCTCGGAAGTACACCAAGAACAAGAAGGATGGTCGCTTGGGAGTTCGTTCTGGGACTCATTGAAAGCCTGGGGGTGGAGGTTGTTCACATTCATTCTAATTCCGATTGTGGTGCTATGCGGGTGTTGCTTGGGTATCCAATGTTTACCTCCTCTGTGTTCATTATTCTCAAATTGCGTTTGCCCAAAGACTTTGGACTTACAGACCGAACACATGAAAGCTTTGTACGATGCAGAAATACGTGGCATTATGGGGATCGACCCGAACTAACAAGTTGGCGAGAAATGTTAAAAGGGAGGACTGTGGAAAATTAATTCGTATTGATAAACATTGTCTGCGCCATCTTGCCTTTTTCCCAATGCCACTCTTTTGTCGTGCACGGCAGCCATTTTAGATGCCTTGGTCAGACCCACTCTCTGCACGCCGCCGATCCTCAGTACGGCTCCCCACCCTCGCAAGCATCTCCCCCACGCACTGGTCACCCCCGCTCTCTCTCTCTCTCTCATGCATGGGCCATAAAACCCCCTCCATCTGCGCTGCTCTTCCCTGGGAATCACACCCCGTGCCTGCCCGACACCTCCCTTTCTTCCTATTCACTGTCGTACCCTCTAACACCCCTCTTCCTCCGTGTCCTATTGTCCAGGCCGGTCCCAGGCTATCACCTAGCCCTGAGGATGCAGTTTATGGCCCCAACTGTAAAGAATCGCCCCTATTCAAAGGAGTTACAGTAGATCAAGGCCCCCCCCCCACCCCATGAGATCCTTCACACCACACACATTCCGGGAATCGTCGGAATGCCCTGCTGTTCCTGTCGTTTGATGACGATCCTGTATTATGATTGGGGAGGGGATTCTCGCTGTAAGGGTGTGTGGGAACGGGTCCGAAGCGGAAGATTCTGGGGATGTCTTTCATACTTCAAAGTGCCTTTATTGTAATAAAGAATGTCTTCCTGCCATAAATGCGTCTATAAGAGGCCAGGCCTCAGAGATGCAAGTAGAGCACCTCGAGAAGATTCCCTGTTGGTCTGATCTGATGTGTTCTCCTCCGGAGAGAATAAACCTTTGTTTCCTGCCTTCCGGTCTCCAGCGCCTGCCTCTTCATTGATTCATATTTTTGTGGGATTAGAGGCGACATCGCCGGGCAATACTTAAGGTTATTTCGTTCGTCGATTGCCCTCCTGCTTTACACTGTAAGTAGGTTGTAATCCACTATCAGGACATGCCACACACCTTTCACATACGATGCACCCTGCCCATGGGGGTATGTTGGGCCTACCAGAGGGGCGACTCACATGTAGAAAAGGGAAGGTTTAAGGACTTGCAAGTGTGTGCACTTGCCAAGTCGACATTGCAGCTCCAGGCTGCGCACAGGCTCTGCAATGGCAGGCCAGAGTTACACTTTACTGGGTATTTACGTGGGTGGCACAATCCAGTGCTGCAGCCCACCAACAGCATTTTATTGATAGGCCCTGGCACTCGCAGTGCACTTTACTAGGGACTGACAGATAAATCACATAGCCAATCATGGGAATACCAATCCATAACACATTTTATACAAAGAGCATATGCACTTTAGCACTGATTAGCAGTGGTAAAGTGCCCAGAATCCTAAAACCAACACCCACAGGTCAGGAAAAATAGGAGGAAAAAGCTAAATGTTTAGGGATAACCCTGCAAAAAGGGCCATTTCCAACAACTACCAGGTGGATATGCAGACTCCCAGGAATCCTTTGGGGGTCCTACATGTGAACCGCCTCAAACCACGCTTTGAGAGGTCTAAATTGACCGTGTTCTTGGCAACAGATGATGGAATGGAAGAGGAGAGTGAGCCTCTTCCTGGCGTCCTGTCTGCCCAGGAGCAGGATGGGTCTGTGGAGGGTGTGAACCTCTCCCCAACACTGACCCTGGAACAAGTTGCTGGGACAATTTGCCTCTCTGTTTTCCTTGACCAGAGGAGTCACTCATTGGTGTACCAATGGTGTAGAATCTGGGGATAATTCACCTGTGAAATACAAGATCTACAGGTTGACTGACAAGGTCAAAGCCAGCATCAAGGAAGACGTTTCCAAGATGCCAGCACTAAGGGTGATAGAGCCCTCCAACAGTCCTTGGGCATGTCCAGCGATCTTGGTCCCAAGGGCTGCTGCACCCAGTACCACACAAACTGCGGTTCTAAGTAATTGCTGTTGGCATCATTCATGAGAACATGTCAACAAATATGGGTGGCGATTTACATCTTCTCCTGAACGTACTTTTATGTTTATGTTTTTTTCATTTGAAACAATTCACAGAAGCACATTTGGAAAGGTGCACCAGATACCCTAATAGGAATGTCGTTTGTCAAATACCATAGATGCCTACTTCTACTGTATGGAAATCTCCAAGTGTATATTTCAACAAAAGAAAGAAAGAATGAAGGACTCTGGGCAAATGCATATTTGTATTTCTTTTTTTTCTACGTGGAGAAAACGTTTTCACAATGCACAAAGCCTTTTCCTCTAAGCCCACACTAAATGAGGGAATGATCAGTTACCCTTCCAATATATCCCTTAGTTATTGTACCATTCTGACGATTTTCATGGTGGGAAGTGGTCAGTTTGGAGTTTGTAAATGCCCACAAATGTTTCTGTTTGTTGGTGTTCACAAACTGACATGGCTGATCACACCTTGCAATGCCTACTTCCCATCCATTGTGTGGAATCTACTACTTCAAACATCTCTGCACTCGTGGTAAATACGTCCACAGTAGTAAATGCATTTATGACTGCCAGAATCCTTTAGTGAATTCCTTGCATGAGTGAATATGGTATTTTTGGCTATAAATGCGGATCTATGGCCAAAAATATCTTTATGGTGTTTTTACAGCCTTTGTTGGTGAAAAGGGGGCGGTGTGTGATGAATAATCCTCTTTTAACCTTTGAATCTGGGAATCCCATACTACCTTCTCTTGTTGCTGTGTTTACGCTTGCTTTAAGCTGTGTTTGTAATTTATGTTCTTCTTCTATCACCTCATACAGTCATTGTTTGATTGATGCATAGGGCGGTCACAGGGCAGCCCTAAGGTAACTGGGCACAGGAAAGACCACAGCAAATAACACAAGGGGCGTGCAACTTTCTACCACAGAAGAGCGCCTCAGGAAGGACATGAGGGGCTCCTTTTTTCATTGTGACACTTGAACGTTTTGAGCAAAGGCGCATCTAGCCGGGTAATGGTGGGGCGCTAATATATCTTATTGATTGGGTTTTGTATGCCATTGTACAACTACGGCTAGTCAAATGGATCTGATAAAAAGATCTTCCGTGCAATCATGTAGGCCATTCCTGCTACACATGGTCCAGCAGGTGAAATGGATGATTTTCTTGCCTTTGATTCTCTGCCTAGTCCAAAAGAGAACCATGCACTCCTCTCTCCTCTTCAAAATTTATAGGCATCTGTTATTGAGGTCATTACACCCAACCGTCTGGATTTCCATACATATGCTATTATTAGGAAGGTGACAGTATACCTGAAAATGTCACAAAGCGGCTTCAACCCTGATTCAATGTTTGCCATCTGAGCATTTATGACTCTTAAGAGATTGCGCAAGGGCGGGATGCATGAGAACGTTATTGGTGTTGCATATTTTTTAGAAACACAAATGCTTGAGCTTCTTGGCACCAACAGAGGACAGAGATGGAATGCAAAGTACAATGTACTTGAAGGTTAGAAAAGGGACAGACAGGTTTTAAGATGTCTCCTGAATTGAAGCAAGGAGTGTTGTGCTTGTAGAGTGGTTCCCAGAGAGTATCAGTCTTTGCTGCAGCTACTGGAAGTCCTTCATTACCTGATGTAACCTGATATTTCCTTGCAATTAAATTATATACATAGATACATTCGCTCATTCTAATCAGCTTGAAGACAGATGTTTTGATTGTGGAACCCCCACCAGCCCCAATATCTAGATAATTGAGGACTCTGACTTTTCCAAGCATTTTTTTGTTGCTGCAAACATTTTTACATAAATCCCAATCAGAAAGGTGACTCAGACCTGTAATTTCCACCCCGAAGAAGCAGAAGCACTCTAGCAGCTCAGGGACATTGTACTTCCTAGACTACGAGTTTAAATGGGATTTTGCATCTGCCAGTGTCTGGGATGGTCACAATTGCATCATCTGGTTGGCAATCTATGAGGTTTGAACAATGTTGCATTCATTTCCCCACCCCAAACAAAGCACACATGGGCTTGGTCTCAATCTACAACTCCAGCTAGCCATTCCAAATGTCAACCTACTTATCAGTTTCCTAAGGTCCCAGGGGACATTACACTTGTTTCTTTCAACAGTGACATCAGTTGCAAGTATCCTATCTACAAGTTCCAAGCATAAAATATCATGCAATATTTTAAGGTATTTTCATTGCTCCTAAAAAGTAACTTACCACTGTTTCTGGTCTGCATCACAGTTGCAATAATACTTTGCGTCGGTGCAGTTCCGTTCAATGCCACAAGCACATTTCTGAATACCAGGCCCAGAGCCTCCCCAGTAAGTATGCTTCTCATTGCCTCTCCCAATCCACCATGTGTAAGGGCTTCCATCAGCTGTAAAAATAATCAGAAAGTTAGAAAATACAGGGAATGTACTGATTGATGTTTTATCTATAAGTAAACACGAAGAATTGGCTCAAATATTGGGTTGCTGGCCTTTATTTAATCAATCAATCAATCAATCAATCAGAGTACTTGTAAAGCGCGCTACTTACCCATGAGGGTCTCAAGGCGCTGAAGGGAGGGGGTTGCCACTACTGCTCAAAGAGCCAGATTTTGAGGAGTCTTCTGAAGGCGAGTAGGTCTTGGGTCTGCCGTAGGTGGTAGGGAGAGTGTTCCAGGTCTTGGTGGCGAGGTAGGAGAAGGATCTGCCACCGGAGGTCGTTCGTTGGATGCGGGAGACAGCGGCGAGGCTGGTGGAGTGGAGCTGGCGGGTGGGGTTGTAGAAGCTGAGTCTGCTGTTCAGGTAGGCTGGTCCGGCGTTGTGGAGTGCTTTGTGTGCGTGCGTGAGGAGCTTGAAGGTGATCCTACTGTCGACGGGGAGCAAGTGTAGGTGTCTTAGGTGGGGGGTGATGTGGCTGCGGCGGGGGACGTTGACGATCAGTCGGGCGGAGGCGTTTTGGATGCGTTGTAGTCGTCGTAGGTGTTTGGCTGGGATTCCTGCATAGTGCGTTGCCATAGTCCAGTCTGCTGCTGACAAGGGCCTGTGTCACCCTTCTTCTTGTTTCGGTCGGGATCCACTTGTAGATCCTGCGGAGCATGCGGAGGGTGTTGTAGCAGGAGGAGGAGACGGCGTTGACTTGTTTAGACATGGAGAGGGAGGAGTCAAGGATAAATCCTAGGTTGCGTGCATGGTCGGTGGGTGTCGGTGCTGTTCCCAGTGTGGTCGGCCACCAGGAGTCGTACCAGGCTGAGGGGGTGGGTCGAAGGATGAGGACCTCTGTCTTGCTCCTCATCCATTCGGCGACGGCTTTCTTTCCCTTGTGTAGGTTGGTTTTGGTGGTGTGTGGGTCCTTGGTGAGGGAGAGGATGAGCTGGGTGTCGTCGGCATAGGAGATGATGTTGAGGTCGTGATGGCGGGCCACTTGTGCGAGGGGGGCCATGTAGATGTTGAACAGCGTCGGGCAAGGGATGAGCCCTGGGGGACGCCGCAGATGTTGTCGGTGGCTTCAGATCGGAAGGGTGGGGGGCGGACGAGGAGAGGAAGGACGTGGTCCAGTCAAGGGCATTCTCTTGAATTCCAGCTTCTAGGAGGCGTGTCTTTAGAGTGTGATGGCAGACTGTGTCGAAGGCGGCTGACAGGTCCAGGAGGATGAGGGCTGATGTTTCGCTGTAGTCTAGTTGGTGCCTGATGTCGTCTGTGGCGGCAATGAGGGCTGTCTCGGTGCTGTGGTTTCATCTGAATCCGGACTAGGATGAGTCCAAGATGTCGTTGTCTTCGAGGTGGCGGGCCAATTGCATGTTGACTATTTTCTCGATAACATTCGCCGGGAACGGGAGCAGGGAGATGGGCCGGAAGTACTTGAGGTCCGCCTTGGGCTTCTTGAGGAGGGCGTTGATTACGGCGTGCTTCCAGCTTTCCGGGAATGTCGCTCTTTCGAAGGAAATGTTGATGACCTTTGGCAGTTGGGGTGCGATGGCTGGGTCTGCTTTGTTGAATACATGGTGTGGGCACGGGTCTGATGGAGATCCTGAGTGGATGGAGGTCATGAACTTGCGTGTCTCGTCTTCGTTGACGTTGGACCAGGAGGTCAGGTGGTTGGCTCTGGTGGTGTTCACAGGGGAGGTGGAGTTGTGGTGCAACTGTCGGGGCAATTGTGGTGTTGAAGCTGTTGTGAATGTCAGTGATCTTGCGGTGGAAGAAGATGGCTAGTGAGTTGCACAGTTCTTGTGAGGGCAGGATGTCGTTGGTGTTGGCGCTGGGGTTGGAGAGTTCCTTTACGATGCTGAAGAGCTCTTTGCTGTTGTGTGCGTTGTTATCCAGGCGGTCTTTGAAGGAGGATCTCTTGGCTAATCTGATGAGGTGGTGATGTCTGCAGGTGGCGTCCTTGTGGGCTGCGTGGTTGTCCGGTGTGCGTTTGTGGAGCCATATCTTCATGCACGTTTGGAGGCCTGGAGTTCGTCTGTGAACCAGGTGGCTCTCTTGCTGGTGTGGCTGTTGGAGGGTCTCTTGAGCGGGGTGAGGGTGATGGCACAGTCGTCGATACACTGTCTGAGGTCGCGGACTGTGGTGTCTGGGTTGGTGAGGTCGGTGGGTGGGTTCTGGGTGAGGGTGGTGAACAGCTGGTCTTCGGTGACTTTGCTCCAGCAGCGGCGAGGCAGCTGTTGGGTGCGGTGGTGTGTGGTTAGTTTCTTGAAGGTGAAATGGATGCAGAGGGGGTCGGTCCAGTGGAGTTCGGTGGTGTGGTCAAAGGCGACGTGGGTGCCTGTGGAGAAGACGGGGTCCAGCGTGTGGCCGGCAGCAAGGGTAGGTGCGGTGACGAGTTGTCTGAGGCCAAAGTTGGCACGGTTGTCGATCAGGGTGGTGTAGTTGGTGTTGTTGTTGTTCTCGAGGTGGAAGTTCAGGTCCCTGAGGAGGATGTAGTCCATGGAGGCGAGTGCGTGGGTGCTGGCGAGGTCGGCGACGGAGTCGCTGAACTGAGCCCGGGATCCGGGGGGTCTGTAGATGAGTGTTCCTCTGAGGGTGGTGTTGGGGTCGGTGTGGATCAGGAAGTGCAGGTGTTCGGTGGTGTTGAGGGTGTCGTCTGCATGGGTGGCGACCTTGAGGGTGGGCTTGTGGACGATGGCTATTCCTCCTCCGATTTCGTTGGCGTAATCCCTGCGGGTGATTTTGTAGCCATCCGGGATGGCTATGGCGATGTCGGGCACCGAGGAGTCGTTCCACCAGGTCTCGGTCAAGAAGGCAACGTCTGGGGTGGAGGTCCCAGAGCTTGACGGTGTGTTTGCATGCAGAGCGGGTGTTTAGGAGTATGTAGCGGAGGTGTTTGCATCTGGTCCTTGGTGGTTTGGTGGTTCTGTCGCAGGTGAAGATGCAGGTGCGGCAGGAGAAAAGTCAGTGGGTGCGTTTCGGGGTGGCCTGGAAGCAGCTGGAGGCTCGGCCGGCGTTGAGTGCATGGAGGGTGCTGGCGTTGTATCCGAGTCTGGTGTTGTGGCGTTCGCGGGGGTCAGGGGTACTGGCACTGGGCGCGGTCCAGGCGCCTTTGGCGCGCCAACAGCGCGACCGCACAGCGTCCGGCATATATGAAAAGGTGATAGGGAGGAGCAGCTGGGAGGCGGGAGCAGCGAGTGGGCAGAGGGGCGGGCCGCAGGGGGCACACCGATGGGGAGAACGAGTGGCACAGAAAAAAAAACGGGGCAGAAAAAAGGGGGAAACAGTGGTACAGAGCAGAGAAAATGGGGCACAAAGGAGGGGGAAAAACTAGTGACCCAGAAGAAAAACGGTATTGTACAAGACAGAGGACCCTAGTTATTTAGGATCATACAAAGGAATAGACATATACTGAATAGTATATAACCTCTGTCCAGCCGGACAGGATTTTATTATTTAGATTTGTTATAATAGTTCAGGTATCTCAACATTTATACAAAAGTGGGCACAACCTGTGACCCACAGGAAAGAAGACAAAACAGGTGACAGGGTTTTATGTAAAAAACGCACAAGGCGGTCTGCACTGTTACTTAATAAAACAGACTGAGATTCATTTTGAGCAACCCATTGTTAACGACATTTCTTTGAATTCAAAACAACATATGGTGCTTTTAGAGTCGACGACGTTTCGATGCAATTCAAAGATACATGCATCATCTTCAGGACAGAAACATTAGCCTAAAAATCCCTCAGCCCTTCCAGTGGTTATGTGACATATGCAAAATAATTCTAAGACAAACATGACTTAATGTTTCTGTGCCCACTTTTGTATAAATGTTGAGATACCTGAACTATTATAACAAATCTAAATAATAAAATCCTGTCCGGCTGGACAGAGGTTATATACTATTCAGTATATGTCTATTCCTTTGTATGATCCTAAATAACTAGGGTCCTCTGTCTTGTACAATAGATTACTGCCCAAGGACCCTAGTGCTATTCCTTTTGGGTTTTCCCTTGTCCAGAAAACACAGAAGAAAAACGGGGCAAAAAAGAGAGGGAAACTGTGGCACAGAGCAGAGAAAACGGGGCACAAAGGAGGGGGAAAAACGAGTCACACAGAAAGAAAAACGGGGCAGAAAAGAGGGGGAGACAGTGGCACAAAGCAGAAAAAACGGGCCCCAAAGGAGGGAGAAAACGAGTGGCACAGAAAGGAAAACGGGGCACAAAGGAGGGGAAAAACGAGTGACACAGAAAGAAAAGAAAACGGATGGGCACAGCGAGTCTTTAGCAGCGGCAGCAGGGGCAAGGGCACACAGGCAGAGTTGCGTTGAGGGGGAGCGACCTACCAGGAGGGTCAGGGGTCGCTCTCGCTCTTTACGACTATTACGGTATGAAACAGACATGAGTAGGGCATGGTTTTCATTATTTGCCATGTATACCTATGCCACTGAAAATATATTTGGGTCTAGTGCTACAAAATATAAATTGGCACAAGGCTGAGATAAAGGATGTCAAATTCTGTAAATTGAAAATACACAAAGGATACTTGTTGACTAGGTTCAAGAGATTTGCTATAACTAGTTCATAAATTTGCACACTTTTATGAAAGACAGCTGAATTTTAATCCACAAAGTGAGGCTCTTCCCAGTTCATTCCACACACTTTCACCCATTTCAAGTATGACTGGATGAAATCTTAGTCCACACATTGAGGATTATCTGGAACCCTGTAAGGGTGCTCCTCTGTTTAGCAACAGCACCCAGGCATTCATCAAAGAAAAACAAATGTAAGAGTGTACCCCTACGACTGGCCCTTAGGGTCCCATGGGGTTTCCTACTTCCTGAGGTAGTGGCATTGTCTCCCTACCAGTTCATACTCCCTGCATCCCTCCCAAAACTTGTATGGTTCTGAATTGGGGTCAGGGATCAAATAGTTCACCAGTCAGTATTTCTTTCGACCGATATGTGGCCCATACCCACCACCAGATTTCTATAGTTTCCCACTATATGCATTGCAAGAGGACCTCCAAGGTCAGCCATCTCAATACAGAAGGAAAGCTATTTTTATTTCCTTTTTTTCTTTATTGTGTATTGTTATTCATATCCATCGTACATATAGAGTGCAAACATAATTCATGAGGAGATTCAACCTACACAGATAATAAATAAAATACTATATAAAAGAGCCAAGGAGGACCGGATGCCATTTGTTAAAAAGCAGCAATTTCAATCATACGGCATGCTTAAAATGAATTCATTAATCAGCTGTGATTTATACAGCGGTGCATAGATGCATTTACCTAATTTCCTGGCTCTATGGCCCTTTCTTTCGTACAACCTCCTAAGCCATAGCTGGAATGTTGGGGCAAGTGGGTCCAGCCACGCAGAGGATTTACAGATTCCAACCACTGCCACAGCCATAAACAGAAAATATTGGTGAGACCTAGACAGGGCATCGTTGCTGACCCGTAGCACCATTAATTCTGGAGTTAAGATTACTTTTATTTCCAGGGATTATGACATACGTATTTGGTCTACTTCTGTGCTCTTACATCGGGAACAATTGACCCTGATTGACCACCCCATTGACCTAACTTATCTGGGGTATAGTATAGCGAGAACATTGTTTTGTAGTGCTGCACTTGTAATCGGGTGGTGCTCTGGATAGTATGCCCTAACTCCATTGACGCTAAAAAGCAGCCGTGATCTGTTTCTAGCTTTTGTTTCCATTTCTCTGTCTGTTTCTCAAGACCGTCCTGCTTCAGTTGAGCCGGCCCTCTCATATATCTGACTGATGGTACACCCCGTATCAGCCCTTCCCACCTCCATGATAGAATCTTTGCTAAATCCCTTTGATCCACCTGCTTTCTTTGCTAGGAAACTCAGTATTTGCAAATACTTAAAAAAATCTCACCTCTCAACCCCGAAGTTGGCTTGAGCATCGTTTAATGCCTAAATACCATCTGTAACAATTAATTCCCCAATTCTCCAGATTCCTAGATCCTCCCAGCGTGACATAACAGCATCATGAAAGATCTCAGGGAATGCGGGGTTCGAAATTCATCCGGCAAAGCCCTATTTTCCTCTAAAAAGATACCCACACCGTAAATGGGGCTGTTAACGTCTTAAATCTAGCTTTCTTATAATAGCTGGGTTCATTATATTTCAAAAACCAATTTTGAGCATCATCTCCTAGCAGTAACTCAGACATCTGGTGACCCCATCCTGCTACAGCAGTCCTCTGAGTTGCATCCCACAAGACCCCACGTATACTGTAGAGCTGTGGCCAAATATTACAATCGAAGATCTGGCACTGCCCATACCCCTGTCTCTCTCGTAAGTGTCATAAACTTCAGTGCTCTCCTAGTCTTCCCAAAAGCCCTGATACATCTATTAAACATATCTTACAGCCTCTTAAACCAAACCTTTTCAAATTCCAAGGGTATAGCTATGAAGAGGTAAAGGATTTTGGGTACAAAAAAATCGATTATGTTATACCAACCGACAATAGATAGATGCAGAGTGTTCATCCTATCGAAATCTTTCTTGCTTTTGTAAATAATCGAGGTTATTTTTTTTACCACAATGCTGATGTGATATTTATCCCTAAGTAAGTAGCTGTCTGTGTCACCCGGGAGTCTTCAAGGTCTACCAAGTTGTTTATAACTATCTGAGTTTTCTGCTGATTGAGTGAGAGATGATCCCAAATACCAGAGCCTCCTCCTCAACATCAGCAAGTGCTGGTTGGAATCAGCCGTTACTTTAGCCAAATCATCAGCATAACCTAGGATTTTGGTTTCATAACCTTGGAAAAACAGTGATCTGATATTCCTGTTGGCATCGATCCTCTGAATCAGGAGATATATATGTAGCATGCGAAAAGAAGAGGGGAACATGGACAGCCTTGCCTTGTCCCCCTTTTGATCAAAAGTGGTTCTGTGTGTCCCCCATTCACCGGAGCCGGGCAGCAGGGGCCAGAGACAGGACCCGAATTGCATTAATGAAAGCCTTTCTGATACAGAACCGTTTAAGGACAGTCCAAAGATAATCCCAAGAGACACTATTGAATGCCTTCTCCGCATCAGGCAAGATTAGTGCCATAGGGTCTGCCTTCTTTTGTGATCGGTAGTGCCTCTGCCTGGTATAAAACCATGCAGCGGAGGGGATATTGTTTTACCAATAATAATACCTTTGAAAATATCTTTGCATCACTATTCATAAGCGTTATGGACCTATATGACCCAGGTTCGTTTGGAGGTTTCCCCTTCTTTAAAAAAAATAGTGAAGGTGGCCCATGACCATGACTCTAGGACGGAAACCCGTGCTTGAGCCTGCCAGAGCGTCTTCACAAGATCTGGCCCTAAAATAGTAAAAAAGATTTTTATAAAATTCCAAGGGAATTTAATCCGTTCCCACAGCCTTTCGAGAGGGAAGATCCCTGAGTGCTCTATTTATTTCATCATTTGAAAAAGGAGCCTCTAAATATTCATCGTCTTCAAGGGAGAACTGCTCCAGTTTTATGCAGCTGAGATTCTCTGTAATTAGACTATCCTTTATTTGCTGATATTCCTGGTATAATTTCTCATAATATTCACAGAATTCATACTGAATGCTTGCGGGGCAAGTTCCTGGGTTACCCTTGTCACTCTTAATCTTAAGGATCTCAGCCCGGATTGTTTTCCGTCTGGTCCATACTGCCAGCATCTGTCCTACCTGTTCATTGAGCTCATGGCAATCCTGACGATATGCAAGATACTTTTAAACTACTCTGCCTGCAGTACCGCCAAGCATATTAAATACTGGTGGAGTGAAAACAAATGGGGTCCTACAGGTCCCCCTATCAGTTGCAGTTAGCATGGCTCACAGGTGGATAGGCAGAACATGTGGGGGGCGGGGGGAGGGTAATTTAATGATAGTAAAAAAAAATGAGACGTACCTTTTTGCCGACCGGGTCCCACGTCTTCTCTGCTCCTGCTCTCATGCCTCCGGCAGAAACTGGAAGCAGGCAGGCAGGCTCCCTCTCCTAAGCCAATACCAACACTGAAAGCAGCGTTTTGATTAGTCGGGATGCCACCCAGACAGGGGCTTATGGGAGGCCATATTCTCCATGCAGGCTTCATTGCAGCCTTCATGGAGAAGAGCAGAGTGCACATGACTGGTTTTGGCAGCCCCAGAAGGCTGACCAAACCGTCTTTGCGGACTGAGGAGTGGGCCCACCATTCCTCCCCGCCCTGCTCGCAGGGCAGCCCCTCCCACCAGCCCGCCCACAACCAAACATAAAATGGTAATAACTGAAAGTTATTACCATCTTATGTTTCTGCTTCTCACACTGCCAGAAATCAGTAGGACGAAGCTCCTCCGCCCTGGTGGAGGAGCCAACCCTGCACCCCATTGCCCCTGTGGATGGGGATGCATGTGGGGGGGGCACAGTTTGTGCCCCCCTCTGTGCATGTGCCTCCTTTCCTGCACAGCATGGACTGCATAGTGCATGCTGTGCAGGAATGGCCTTTGAGACTCCAATTGCAGTGCCTTTCACATAGGCACTGCCATTGGACCGTCCAACAGATCACGAGAAAACTCGTATTTGGTGGTGTGTGAGTGGGGCAGTGGCATGGCGGCCCATCCCCACGCTGTCAAAGTCATAATCAGGCCCTTAGTGTCTTCTTTTAATTTAAGCAGAGGCAGCATCGTCTGTTTGGGTTTTAAGGGCAGAAGTTCCTATGCCCCGCTCAACTTGTTGTAGTGCTTTACTTTGTATTTTATCCTCTCAACTTGTTGGAGTGCTTCACTTTCTATTCTATCCTCTCCTCTCAACTTTTTGTAGTGCTTCACTTTGTATTCTATCCTTCCTCCCAACTTTCTGCAGTGCTATACTTCGTACTATTCGTACTTTATCCTCTCCTCGCAACTTCTTTTAGCGCCTCAGTTTGCGCTCTTTCTTGCACTTCTCAACTCATTGCAGTGCTGTTGGACTTGGCTCTTAAGGCAGGTTCACCCCTAATCTTTTTGCTTTTAATCTGTGATCTGTGTGGATGATTTTCTGGTCTGTGCGCACTTTTTCTCTGTGTCCCAGAGTAAAGTGCGTGCATGTAGTTAGGCTGGCCTGCTCTCCCATAGGGATGCATGGGGAATGTCTGTGTCCCTAGTAGTTCCTGATGTGTGGGGAGTGCATGCTCGAATTTGGTATGTGCGAGTTCGTGAGAATGAATGCTTCGCAATGGTGTATGTGGTATGTGTGTGTCATGTGTAGAAATGCCTTTTCTAGGACTTGGCATATTAATGTAAAATATGCCTGTAGTGTGATTGGCTGGAGCTGGCTGGTGAGCCTGGCTCCAGGAATGCTGGATGGGTCTGCCCGGTGGTGAGTGTGATATTAGCATGCTTGATGGCTTGGGAGGAGTGCACCTGGTCCCTGATGGGCCTGGACTTTCCCCAGACAATGCTGGCTCCACCCCCTGTAGTGCGACTGATGTCCCTAGCCCTGCCAGTGAATAGAGAGGGTGGTTGAGGTAAACAGAGTACTTCAAAACCAGCTGCGACTGGTTTTCCCCCACCCTGCACCCTGAGACAAAGGGATTTTGCTGTATAAGAAGGGGCTGTGTCCCCATACAATTGGTTCTTTGGTTTTCTTCCAGGATCCTTGCCAGAGGGGGCTGTTGCTGCTGCTGGGGCCAAGAGGACCGCCACTTGGCTGTCTCCCTGCCTGGAGACCCAGTGTGCTGGCTCTGGCCCTGCCTTGCCCCTCTGCCTGCCTCCAGACCCTGCTGGAGCTTTGCTGTGCCTGGAGGCACTCTGATTTTGATTTATAGCGCTAGGCGCGCTTTTATTTCCTTGAAGCGCCGAGCGCGCTTCTCCTTTGCTCCCAGAGCGCTTGGGAGCACTTTATTGACAATTGCCGGTGCCCACCCGGCATTGGAGCCGATTTTCCGATTTTTGGACGAGCGAGTGCCCACCTTGCTTGCCTTTATTTCAGAAGCCGGTGCCCACCCGGCATTGCCCCGTTGTGTTTTGCTTATTTACGAGCCGGTGCCCACCCGGCATTGCCCCGTAATCACCGCCGCAGCCCAGGAGCATTGAGAACCGTTGCCGGGCCGCTGCCTAGTGCGACCTGGAAGTCCTGCCTCCTGGCCCCCAGGGCCGTGCTGCCATTGGCGGCCCCAGAGGAAGTCAGGCGGACTGCAGTGTGACGGGGCCAGGCCAGGGAACCAGGAAGCAGCCTGCCGCGTCTTGCCAAGGAGCCCCAGAGAGTGAGAGGAGCTCCCCGCCTACGGCCGTGTCTACGAGGCTCCCGAGGAAGAGGAGCCCCGCCCGCGGCCCCCGCAGAACCTCGCCGCCTGACAGAGACCCGGTGAGTGCAGGGGCAGGTTCTCTCGGTCCTTTGAGCGGCCCCAGTTGGCAGAGGGCCGCTCCCACGTGTGCAGCATTTCTTTGTTGGAGCCCAAAAGGCTCGTGGGGGCATTTATTCTTCGAGCCCCGAAAGGCTCTTGGGCAATTTGTTTATTTAGAAGCCAGAGAGGCTCCCGCCCTACCTGCATTTACGAGCCCAGAGGCTCGAGGGGGCAGCTGTTCTGAGCCCACGAGGCTCCTGGCCCCCATTATTTTTAGAGCGCTGAGCTCTTGAGTGCACATTTCCTTCTGCGAGCCCAGCGAGGCTCATTGCCCACATCGTTTAGAGCCCTGAGAGAGGCTCTGGGGCAATCCATGATTCTGAGAGCGCTGAAGCTCTATTTGCACCTTTGCTTTGCGAGCCCCTGAGAGGCTCCTTGCCCACTTTGTTCTTGAGCCCTCCTGGCTCCAACGTTTGCCCAGTTCAGGATTACAACTGTCCAGCACTTAGTGGACAGTTGCTACGTTTAGGCTTTGTGTTTGTGCTGCCTGCGCAGACCCCCTTGAAACTGAGACTCAAGGCATTCCGCCCCTTTCGAGGCCAGTTGGCCTGAGGGACATTTTGAGTGTTGTGCTATGTGCACCCCGCGCATTGTGATTTCTGTATATGTGATTCTTGCGCAAAATGTTCTAATCTGCACCTCTGTGTTTTCATACCTCATGTGCAATTGTTGACGTCCCACTTTATGTTTATCCCCTTTGTTAGGTGTGCCCTGCATAGAGGATTGTTGATGTCCCATTTTATGTTTAGGTTTCCTTCCCTTTGCTAAGAGTGACATGCTTAGGTGTTGGTATTCCTTCCTTAGGTCCTGATGATAAGGTCCTAGTTCCCTGCGTGATTGCCTACAGTGTTTTAGGGTTGCGTGGGAGGTATTTACTCTTAACCAGTGATTACTGGATGTGTGCTGCATTTACAATTTTGGTGCTAATCATTCTATGTTTATGTCCTAAGTGTATACCTACCAGTATTATTTTCTAACAAGTGCCTACCCCTGACAGTGGTCCATGTGGCCCTGTCCTGTACATAATTCCCCTTGTAAATTCTGCCCGTGCCTCTGGCACATTGTAAAGTTTGTGTGTTATCTAATGTGTTTTGTTTATTATAATACAAAGGCTATTTTTATATATAACCTTGTGTGGAGTTTCCTTTGTGGTAGGCCTTGGGTGTTGTTGCTGGGGTGCGTGCGCAAATACTTAACTCATACCGCCTCCAAGTTTAGCCTTGACTGCTCGCGCCACGTTACCTAGAGGGTGAGCGGGGGTTACCTTGGTGTGTGACTCCCTTGCCCTGACCTTAGGAATGGTGATCCCTGACTGACCTTGACGCGAGTCTTGGCCAGCCAGGGTCCCGTTTCTAACAAGTGCCATACTTTGTATTCTGTCCTACTCACTTGAACTTGTGCAAGTACTTCCCTTTGTATTCTACCCTGTCTTCTCAACTTCTTGTAGTGCCTCATTTTGCATTCTATCCTGCTCCTCTCAACTTGTTTTAGTTGTATTCTATCCATATTCTATCCTGCTCTTCTCATCTTCTCGTAGTTCTTCATTTTGTATTCTGTCCTGATGATCGCAACTTCTTTTAATGCCTCACTTTGCATTTTATCCTGCTCTTCTCAACTTGTTGCAGCGCCCCACTTTGTATTCTGCTCTACTCTTATCAACTTCTTGTAGTGCCTCGCATTGTATTGTATCGAAGAAGCATCTTTGTTGTTCTTTATCTATGCCAAAAGGACCGCTAAATGCTGGTTCCTGAGGGATGGTTGATCTCAAAACACTTTTTTACGAGATTACAGCAGTCTCGTGTATTCTTCCTCCCAGATATGGGTTTGTATTATTGTTGCCCTTCAGCTGACACAGACACACAATCCCAAATTCCCGATTCGGTGACCAATCCTGTTTTGGGTGCAAATGGAAATTTGTGTCTAATATGGGATTATGTTAAGTGTACAAATAGCATTTATATGTGCTCGTGATTTTTGCGAATTGCAGGACAAATAAGTGCATATGCTGTCTACCTTGGCATGAGGCGCGCCCATGCACTTTTAGCGTGCTATTCCCCAATCCCTCCTAATTGCGTGCAAATTGCTTGCCTGGTAATTTGTGAAACTCTAGTGCGCACAAATTTGCAGGTGCATTTTGCTCCCAAAATGTATTGTTTAATCATGATCGAGCCCTCAGAGTGTGACCAGGAGAAAGACACAAAAGGAAGAGATGAGTGGAAGACAAAGAGGTAACATAAGAAAGAGTGACAAAAAAAGACATCCACGAAAAGAAGGAAAACAGATGAAAAAATATAGAGAAAGGAAATTATAACAAGACAATATAAGGTAATAAGTGAAAAGAGAGAAAATAAGTAAATGAAGAGAACCAAGACAGAGGGGCATATTACCAAGGGCCATTATCGCCGCCTTAGCGGGACTTTTTCCCGCGAAAGTGGCGATAATTTTCTCGCCCTATTACCTAGCTGTAGCTAACACCAGTTAGCGACAGCTAGTAGGAGATAGCGAGCATCTGGGGGCCCACTTTGCATGTCAGCAATATATATCGCTAATGACATGCAAAGTGGGCGTGCCAAGATGTTAGCGACTGGAAACAGTCGCTAATATCGCTATCTCCAATTATCAACAAAGCCTTACTTTTGGAAATATTCGTGCTATGCGCGAATATCTCCAAAAGCTAACGCCTGCCCAATGCAGTTCTTGGCCATGTTATCCAATGGAAGGTGGATAACATGGCTAAGAGCATTGTCACGTTAATGCATGAATATCGCTGATTTTCCAGCGATATTCATGCATTTGGCAGGATTTATACTGCTTTTGAGATAAACCTTGATAATATCAAGGTATCTCAGCGGTAAAAATCGTCAGAGCGCGGCGATATTATTTTAGCCGCTAACCATGCATAGCGATAATTATCGCATTTGCTTGGTAATATGCCCCAGAGTCCCTTGTGAAAGGAAGAGGGAAAGAATGTTATGTGAGCTCTCCATGAAATGTGTTTCTGTTTGCCTTTCACGCATCCTTGAACAAAACGTCCTTGACTAAAGTCTTGCAGGATTCCTCATCAAATTTCCTCTTTTCAGAACAATTTGATGGCCTTTTCCAACAACTATAGAAAGACAGATGCTCCCAAAACATGCAGAAACGTTTTGAGAAGCTGCAAAATTCATACCACTCGGTTACATTTGTGATGCCCACCTTAGGGTATTTCTACTTCAGGTTCACTCTGGCACTCGTATTTTGAAGTCAGTCAGCAGTGAAACTGAGATTTGGATCCAGGCAATTTTTGTGAAAACCTTTCTAAATCAGTATATAAAGAGGCAGTTTTAGTCAGATTTTGTGCCAGAGCAAAGTCACGCGAAGCATTGCAAAGTTTTTAAAGGGTAGTCATATTCCAGCACAAAAAGTATTTTGCACTGGAAACGTGCTTTTTTTGGTGCCAACTGTAGATTGCACAGCTTTATGCCACTTTGAGTCAAGGCCTAGGAAGTTGTCTTATTTTTTGAACCAGTGGCAAACAAATATGGTGGAATGTTAACAGATGCACAGACATACTCATGCCAATCATTGATAAAAGATAAGATAATTAATTTAATCTAAATCCCAGTGGATAATAATTATTTCATTGTGGCATGAATGCTTTTATTCATTATCCTTACTGTATACCAACTTTTTTGTTTTGAGTATTTCTCAGCCCAGGTGACTTAGGGTGAGTTGGGCAAACTCCTTTCTTTTTTCATATTACTTTAAATCAGGAAGGCATTACATGGGTGGTACATGGGTAGATCATCGCAAACATTCAAAGTGTTTGATGCAAACCCTGATCTAACATAGTTAGGGATTTTCCTAAAAAATAATTGCCACGGCATAGGAATTTGTACTAGAAGGGTACACATCCAATACAATCAATCAATAAAAAAAAATCGGATTTGTGGAGCGCAGCTGCATCAAGCGTGAGGTCCTCGAGGCACTGGGACTCAGATCTGCCGGTTCTCTGATAATCCAGATATTGCATCCTTCCTGAACTGCTGGAGTGTTGGTGATGCTCTGAGGTGCAGGGGGAGCTTGTTCCAGGTCTTAGCCACCAGGAGCGCCCTCCGCTATTGGTCCTGAGGATGTGACTTGTGGCTGCTAGGAATAGGGGTTCAATCAATCAGGTGTCTTGTAAAACATGACTACTCACCCATAAGGGTCTCAAGGCGCTGGGGGAGAGGACTGCTAGGCCACTGAATTCACTGTGGTTCTGTCGAAGAGCCAGGTCTTTAGCTCTTTCCTGAATTGAGGCAGTGATGGTGATTGCCTGAGGTGAACAAGCAGGGTGTTCCAGGTCTTTTCTGTGAGGTAGGAGAAGAATCTTCCTTCGGCCTTGTCTTGTGGCTGCGTGGGATGGTGGCCAGAGCCAGTTGGGCAGAGAGGAAGTCTCTGGTGGGTGCGTGGAATGCGAGGTGGTGGTGGTGGTGGACGTGTGCAGGTCCCGTGTCTTGTAGGGCTTTGTATGTGTGTGAAGAGATTGAAGGTGATTCTTTTGTGGACTCAGAGCCAATGGAGGTCTCTCATTTGGCCGGTGATGTGTCTGTGGCAAGTGATGTAGAGGATGAGTCTGGTGGAGGAGTTCTGAATGTTCTTCATTTTCTTGAGGAGTTTCTAGGTGATGCTGGTGTAGAGTGCATTTCCGTAGTAGATTCTGCTCCTAATGAGTTTTTGGGTGACCGTCTTTCTGTAATCGATGGAGATCCACTCGAAGATCTTTCAGAGCAGGCGTAGCGTGTGGACTCAGGATGATGAGATAGGATTGATCTGGCGGCTCATGTTGAGTGAGGAGTCAAGGATGATGCTGAGGTTTCGTGTGTGGTCTGTTTGTGTGGGGGGGCTCCAAGGGCCACCAAGAGACATCTCAAACAGAGGGAATGGAGCCCAGGATAAGAACTTCAGTCTTCTCTGAGTTGATCTTGAGGCAGGTGAATACAGCCTTCATCCTGTCATGGAAGTTGTTCTTAGCAACTGTGGGTTCATTGGTGAGGAAGAGAATCAGCTGGGTGTCGTCGGTGTAGGAGACGATGTTGAGTCTGTGGTTCATGACGATGGCTGCAATCAGGCCATGTAGATTTGGAAGAGAGTGGGGCTCAAGGAGAAGACCTGAGGCATTCGCAGTGGGTTTAGAGTGGAATGGTGGAAGTCTGAATCTCTGTGTTCTGCCATTGAGGAACAAGAGGATCCATTCCAGATCTTTGTCACGGATGCCGGGGTTGTGGAGTCTTGTGCATAGGGTGCAGTGGGAGACAGTATTGAAGGGAGCGGAGAGCTCTTGGAGGATGAGGGATGCAGTTTCTTCTTGGTCGAGGCGGCGTGCGGAAGTCATCCGTGGCAGCAAAGAGGGCAGTCTTGGTGCTTTGGTTGCTTCGGAAGCCGGATTGGGAGGGAACCAGGATGTGGTTCACTTCAATGAACTCGAAAAGCTGGGCATTGATGGCCTTCTCGATGATCTTAGCTGGGAAGGGAAGTAGAGAGATCGGTATGAAGTGCTTGAGGTTGCATCGTGTTGACAAAGGGTTTCTTCAGCAGGGGATTGATCTCTGCATTTTTCCAGTCTTCTGGGAAGGTGGCAGAATTGATGGAGAAGTTGATGTTACAGCAGAGTGCGGGGGTGATAGAGGTGCTGGTTCGATTGAAGATGTGGTGCGGTCAAGGGTCTGAGGGCACTCCAGAGTGGATGCTCTTTCTGATCTTGAGGGTGTGGTCAGCGGTGACGGCAGTCCAGCTGAGCAGGGTCTGCTGGGGTCCGGTGTCGTTGGGTGAGGTGGTTGTAGGTGGGGTGAGAGAATCTTGTGTAGTGAGGCTGTTGAAGCTGTCGTAGATCTTAAACTTGCGATGGAAGAAGGTGACGAGGTTGTTGCAGAAATCTTGGGAGGATGGGATCTCTGCTGTTTCTGTGTTAGGTTTGGCAAAATCTTTGACCACAGCGAAGAGTGCTTTGCTATTGAGTACGTTGTCATTGATCTTTTCATCTAGGGCCGCTTTCTTTACTGTTCTAATGAGGTGGTGGAGTTCGGTGACAGCAGTTTTGAAGGCTGAGTGGCCTTCCGGGGTCTTGCTGCTCCTCCATCTCTTCTCAAGTCTTCTACCGGTGCGTCTGGACTCATGAAGTACGGGAGAGAACCAGCTGGCTTTCTTGGAGTGTCACTGGCCTGGGGCTTTCATGAGGGGAGCCAGTGTGTCAGCACAGTTGGAGATCTATTGGTGGAGCTTGCATGCTGAAGTATTAGTGTCCGTGGATGTGGATAGTAGGGTTTTGCTGAGGGGGGTGGTGAGCAGTTCTTCAGTGACCTTCTGCAAGGGTAGCGGTGGGCATGGTGATGTACGGTGGGTTTGGTGAAAGAGAACTAGATGCAACGGTTGCCGGTCTTTGAGGTGCTTTTGGCTCTCAAGGGTATTACTGGCACACCACCTTCTTTCCTTCTGTCTGCATTCGTGTTTCTGGGTTGTGAGTTCTTCTGTGAAGCAGTTGGGGTGTTTTGTTTGTATCTTTGAGTTAGTGGGTTTCACCGGTGCGACTTAATCCGTGATTTTCGTGAACCAGTTCTCAGAGATTTCTGCTGCTTTTTCTACATCTCCTGTGGTGATGAGTAGTCGGGCGTTGAGGGCATTGGTCCATCATTGTTCGGATACCTTTGCTTAGATGTGCTGTCTCTGGCTGGTTGTGGAGGCAGTGGTTCTGGGAGATTCTGAGATGACAATTGAAGTTCTCCTTGTGGATTATTGCAGTGCTGCCACCGTTTCAGTTTGATTGGTCCCAGTGTGTGATCTTGTATCCATCGGAGTGGCTGAGGCAATGTCCGGAGCGGATGCTTGATTCAGCCAGGTCTCTGAGATGAAGATGGCATCTGGGGCGTGGGGCTTGAAGGTGTCCCAGACTTCTGTGGTGTGTCTTCTGAGCGAGAGTGCGCTGATCAGCAGACAGTGGATCTTCCTAGAGTTGTTAGCGATGGCCTTGTCGGTGGTTGTGTGCGACGCAGTGTGGCTAGCGGGCGTGGTGTGGGGTTTCCTAGGTGATGCAGGTGAAGCGGTATTTTTGGCAGGAAAAAGAGCCTTTAGTGCTCCTGGGGGAGGTATGGGCACAGTTGTTGTTGTTCTGGCATACAGGGTTCAGGGCTCACAGTTCTTCTGAGGTGAAGCGCTTCAAAGTGACAGACAGCTTAAAGGAAGAGAAGCAGGGTAGGCAGGAGGGTAGACCCTAATTGAGGGCAAGGAAGGGAAGCAATGCAATTTACGTGAAGACCAAGGTGAGGATGGAAGGCCTAATGCAGCACTTGTCTGGGCTCAGACTGGCGTGGATAGACCTGCCTTTGGACCAAGTGCATTCCACGATGTGGGAGTCGGCGGGTGGGGCGGGAAACACCAGAAGGAACCGGTTGGCCACACTCCTTTCAGTGGCAGAGTCTGCTGGGAGTAGTAGTGCAGAAGTGAGGGTCTCTGGTTGTCCTGCTATACAAAAGTCGGCGTGTGCCTTTAAGGCTGGTGGGGCGGGAAAGACCAAATAATCCAGTCGGCCGCATTCCTCTAAGTGGCAGAGGCTGCTGGGAGTGGTAGTGCAAGAGGGAGGGTCTTTGGTAGTCCATATACACCCCTATACAAGAGATCACACACATATTTGCATTAAGGTGCAAAGGTTATGTGTGGCACTAAGTAGCCTGTCTGTGCACGAGCATCAGTAGAACATTTTTATTGAATCCCGTTCTGTGGGGCTTTCTCCCCTTTGTGCAACAGAGCATAGCAACTTTGGTTGCTGCACTGCTCCTACAATTAGGACATCTCCCCCGTAAGGTCATTATTTTATAAGACGAATAGATTTAAGCAAAATCATGCAGAGTTTAAATCACTGGCAAAAGGTAAAATGAAGGACAGCTATTAAATAAGACAAACAAAGAACCTGCACATGCAGTTTATGATTAGCATTAAGTTAGCTGATAGGGACGTAAAAAAAGACTTACCAAAGCAAAAAGTTCATGTGTTCAAAAGTTGAATGGCTCAACCCCAACCCTTCTGTTGTGCTTGTCGCTTTATGCAGGGTCATTCTAAAACTTTTTGCTTTCACCCTTCTGTTTAGCTGATTTTGTTTTTGTTGGCCTTAGGACTTTGCTAACTTTACCACTCCTAACAAGTGTTAAATGGTAAAATTGGCCTCTACCCAATTGGCACATTTAAATTTCAGCTAAGTCCCTAGCAAAGTGACACTACCTTTGCCCAGGGCCTGTAAATTAAATGCTACTAGTGCGCCTGCAGCACTTATTGTGCCACATACTTAAATAGCACTTTGAACATCCCAGGCCTGCCATTGCAGCCTGTGTGTGTGCAGTTTAATACCGCTATTTTTACTTGGCAAAATAAACCTTTTGCCAGACTCAAATCTTTCTGTTCAGGTTGAGCCTAACAGCATGCATGCGCTACTCTGTGAGGCATGTAGTATTTGAATATGGGACTGGAACACCACCCATGTTTTCTGTTGGCTCCTGTTAGTGCCCTCATAAAGGGCTGCTTTTGTTTGGTGGTTGTTTTTAGTTGGTCCCACATTTTAGTGTTTCTGACCCTCCCATGCGACTGGCTCCCTTACTCTGGTGTTCCTCTTTTTTTTATAATTTAAGGTCCTTTGTGCACACTTTTCTTGTTCTTTGCCTCAGCTGTGTAGAAGCATGGCTCCCCCTTCTGGGATGGCATCCATCTTGCAAGTACCGAGAACTAACAAGAAACAGACCCAGATGTACAGTGAAAATTTTTTGCAGAGCCTCCCACAGAGTGATTTTTAATATAAAGTGATTGTTAACATAAGCGCCCATCATAGCTGGGGGTGCACAGTACACGCTCTTCACAATTATCAGGGGACCTGTTTGCACTGTGTACCGAGCGATTGGAGCGAGGTACACCTGACTCACCTTGACTCTCTCCAAACTTCCTGCATCTTCAGCAACTGTTCGCGGGACCCGCTTCACAAGGACAGCGAGTGAGCGTGGGCTGCGGAGGCTCAACGGGGCTGCGAGCGTAAAGTGCAGGGACTCCATTGTCCAGGAGTCCCTGCGAGGCCAATCGGAGTCACCTGGCCCGCTCTCCCCAGAAGCCACGCCCCCAGCGCCCTGGACCCTTGATTACTGGCCCTCCCCTGTCCAACTGGTGGGACCTGCTTGCACTGTGTACCGAGCGATTGGAGCGAGGTACACCTGACTCACCTTGACTCTCTCCAAACTTCCTGCATCTTCAGCAACTGTTCGCCGGTCCCGCTTCGCGGGACCCGCATCACAAGGACAGCGAGTGAGCGTGGGCTGCGGAGGCTCAACGGGGCTGCGAGCGTAAAGTGCAGGGACTCTATTGTCCAGGAGTCCCTGCGAGGCCAATCGGAGTCACCTGGCCCGCTCTCCCCAGAAGCCACGCCCCCAGCGCCCTGGACCCTTGATTACTGGCCCTCCCCTGTCCAACTGGTGGGACCTGCTTGCACTGTGTTCCGAGCGATTGGAGCGAGGTACACCTGACTCACCTTGACTCTCTCCAAACTTCCTGCATCTTCAGCAACTGTTCGCCGGTCCCGCTTCGCGGGACCCGCTTCACAAGGACAGCGAGTGAGCTGGGCTGCGGAGGCTCAACGGGGCTGCGAGCGTAAAGTGCAGGGACTCCATTGTCCAGGAGTCCCTGCGAGGCCAATCAGAGTCACCTGGCCCACTCTCCCCGGAAGCCACGCCCCCAGCGCCCTGGACCCTTGATTACTGGCCCTCCCCTGTCCAACTGGTGGGACCTACTTGCACTGTGTACCGAGCGATTGGAGCGAGGTACACCTGGCTCACCTTGACTCTCTCCAAACTTCCTGCATCTTCAGCAACTGTTCGCCGGTCCCGCTTCGCGAGACCCGCTTCACAAGGACAGCGAGTGAGCGTGGGCTGCGGAGGCTCAACGGGGCTGCGAGCGTAAAGTGCAGAGACTCCATTGTCCAGGAGTCCCTGCGAGGCCAATCGGAGTCACCTGGCCCACTCTCCCTGGAAGCCACGCCCCCAGCGCCCTGGACCCTTGATTACTGGCCCTCCCCTGTCCAACTGGTGGGACCTGCTTGCACTGTGTACCGAGCGATTAGAGCGAGGTACACCTGACTCACCTTGACTCTCTCCAAACTTCCTGCATCTTCAGCAACTGTTCGCCGGTCCCGCTTCGCGGGACCCGCTTCACAAGGACAGCGAGTGAGCGTGGGCTGCGGAGGCTCAACAGGGCTGCGAGCGTAAAGTGCAGGGACTCCATTGTCCAGGAGTCCCTGCGAGGCCAATCGGAGTCACCTGGCCCGCTCTCCCCGGAAGCCACGCCCCCAGCGCCCTGGACCCTTGATTACTGGCCCTCCCCTGTCCAACTGGTGGGACCTACTTGCACTGTGTACCGAGCGATTGGAGCGAGGTACACCTGACTCACCTTGACTCTCTCCAAACTTCCTGCATCTTCAGCAACTGTTCGCCGGTCCCGCTTCGCGGGACCCGCTTCACAAGGACAGCGAGTGAGCGTGGGCTGCAGAGGCTCAACAGGGCTGCGAGCGTAAAGTGCAGGGACTCCATTGTCCAGGAGTCCCTGCGAGGCCAATCGGAGTCACCTGGCCCGCTCTCCCCGGAAGCCACGCCCCCAGCGCCCTGGACCCTTGATTACTGGCCCTCCCCTGTCCAACTGGTGGGACCTACTTGCACTGTGTACCGAGCGATTGGAGCGAGGTACACCTGACTCACCTTGACTCTCTCCAAACTTCCTGCATCTTCAGCAACTGTTCGCCGGTCCCGCTTCGCGGGACCCGCTTCACAAGGACAGCGAGTGAGCGTGGGCTGCGGAGGCTCAACAGGGCTGCGAGCGTAAAGTGCAGGGACTCCATTGTCCAGGAGTCCCTGCGAGGCCAATCGGAGTCACCTGGCCCGCTCTCCCCGGAAGCCATGCCCCCAGCGCATACGTTCTTAACCCGAATCTTGCCCGCGATCGCGGGACGCGCGCGGTACGAATCGCGGCGCGAAGCCCGGGCAAAGGGCGGGCCGTTTGAGGCCGTTCGAGGACCTGAGAGACCGGACCGGGCCTCTCCCTTTTTGTCTCTCGCTCCTCAATATCATTCCTTTTGCCTTTGCTCACTAATCCGTCGCTAGAACCAAGGAACAATGTCCACGCGTGAAAGTAGAAGCCGGAAAGTCAAAGGGAAGCAGCCAAATGGGACCCTCGATGATTTCATAGTGAGGACTACTACTGCCATAGATATGGAGATCCACAAAATGCAGCAGAGAGTCTCTATTGAACTCGACGCAGCTAGAAGATTATCACAGGAGTTGGCTATGGCAAAAAAATCTTCTTTAGGGCACATTGCTACAGCTAAAACCCCCGAGCGTCGGACCTACCCTGTACCAATCCTGACGCAGGCCGTTGTGCACCAGTCCTTGGACACAACTTCCCCATTGCCAGTCCCTAATTTGGGGTTACCCCTCCCTTTTTCTAATTTAAATCCAGCTTTGGGTGGGGTGGATTCGGCAGGGGGGCTGTCTTAGAGACAACTCCCAATAAAAAGGGGGCGTGTGGGAGTAATTTGGTTGCTACCAAAGAGGGTGCTATGCAAAAAAGGAAACGTAATACGACATCAGCCTACTCTAGGAAGAGGCTAAAATAGCAAAGGCCCAGTCCTTTACGGGTGGAAAGTCAACTGCAGGGGGGGGGGTGGCGTCCCCCTTCATGTGCCACCAACTACTAATAGTCCGAAAGCCATTGAGCCTACTTATAATAGAAGAGGAACAAGATTTAGTGGCTGATGGTGAGAAGGACGGGGAATCAGCGTATGTGGCTGAGAAGGATGGGGTTCCAGTGTGTGTGGTGGAGGGGAAAGATATGGAATTCTTGAAGATTGTTTGGGAAACACTAAAAAAACTCCTAATCCCCCTGGAAGTCAGATTATCACGCATAGAAACCCAGCTGCTAGAGGCAGAAAAAAGCATCCTAAACTTAGCAACCCTTAGTATAGCGGAAAACAAATCTAACAGTATACGCGATGCAGACTGCGCTGCTCTAGCACCTGCTGTCATCCCATCTGCAAGTCCTGTGATCAAACCTATACCCAAACCTCGGTCTAAAGTTCTGGAAAATAGAGTTAATAATACAATAGCAGTGGTACCTAAACAGCCGCCTGCACAACCAATATCGGCTCGGAAAGACACGCCAGCCCCGAAGCTTAAAGAATCTATTACACAACAATATAACCTGCAGGGGGCTAAATCTAGGGTAAAAATGGGTATGGGTTTCGTGGATCTTCCCCCAGATGTAAGGCCATGTGTGGTGGTGCTAACAGGAGTTTCGGAAATTGCCTATCACCAACAGGAACATTATGGGTCATTGAGAAATAAGGTAACACATTGGCTGAACGATAACAGGCCGTTACCCAACCATCTGAAAAGTAAAATTCTTATGGTACGAAGGGTTCCATGGATAGGCACTACTCACAAATCCATCCCAGGTGATTGCATTATTGTCTCATTTGAAGACCCCAATACAGTACACCATCTATGCTCATGGAATAAGTACGGGGGGGAACCCGTCCATTGAAGTTAGACCTCTTACTTACTTCTATCCCCCGCACTCACGGTCTAACTATGGGGGAAATTGGTTACCGGCAAGAAACCATATCAGGGGTGGGACTTTGGATGGCTGGCAGGGCGGCCAAGGTTGGTGGAACGGGGCACACACCTATAATAGATATGCTTGCCTTGAGGAAGTAGACTGACTCACTCGTAGAGTAGTTTGCACAACTTGTCCTGATAATACATCCTTTACACCCAGCCCTATCTCCATGCAAATACCATGCATCCCTGCGATTGGTAACCTAAGGGCTAGTTTTGTTTTGTCTACAGGGGGGGGAGTAGTCAATCAACCAGATACTGATATAGTTCCCAAAGTCCCCAGCAATAAGACTGGCAATTTAGACCTAGTTGACCATGGAGTGAGAGGCGATTCCTCCCATAGTGAGACGTATGGAAAGTGTAGGTCACCCCATGATGGGTTAATTCCTCTGGTGCCAACTTCACTGGATGTAGCCACCCGAAGTGATGGATCGCCTGGCAGCAGTTGCAACTCGCTGTTGCCGTTGGCTATGGGGGGGGAGCTCGTTCGGTCCCTTGAGGAGGTCTCTGGGGGGGTATACTTAAACTTGGCCCCGGTCGAGGCTCCTAGCACTGCTATTGATACTCTTAGGAGTGATTGTGTGCCGGGCTTGGAGGATGCCGGTGGTGAAGCGTTGAAGGTCCTTAGTTGGAACATAGCAGGTCTTGCACGGAATATTGACAAAACCGATTGGAACTCATTTGTCGATTCTTTTGGGATTTGTCTAGTCCAGGAAACCTGGTGCTTGGAACCACGCCACAAGGTGGGCTTCACCACCTACTTTGTGCCTGCGGTACAATCACCCGGAGGTAAGGGCCGCCCCTCCGGGGGCTTATTAATATGGGCAAGCATTTCTCTGGGTCTTTCTATTAGGCATATTGCTACTAAATCACCTGATCTGCAGAGAATCCTAGTTAGAGGGCCACGTGGGGAGAGGAAGCTTGAAATTTTTAACATCTATGTTAGAGGAACAAGGGGTGGGTCCTCCACACTTTCTCTTACGGGCATTGAGGAGTGCCTTAGTTCTTGTGGTTCCGACTCATTTGTCATACTAGCCGGGGACTTCAATTGCACATTTGAGCCCCTGGCTAGGGATGACATATTGGGCACTATGGAGGATGATGCCAGGAGAGGTATCCCCTCCCTCACGTTGGCCCCTATCAGAAGCTGGACACAAACTGCTATTGATCCTAATGCACTATGTTTGGAACACGGCTTTAGGGCAACCAACGGTAGATCGATTTCAGATCCCACAGGAGCACATACGTTTAACAGAGTGGGCCACTCTTCGCGAATTGACTTTATTCTCCTAAACTACAGTCTTTGGCCCCACCTGATAGATATGAAGGTCCTACAGTCTTCTGTTAGTGACCATAACCCCCTATCCCCGTCTTTGTCCTCTCTATGGATGGGTGTTACTCCAGGTCAAACCCCACATGTGTGGAAATCAACGCATGAAGCAATTCCCTCTAATTGTGGCAGGAGACTAAAATGGAAATCCATTGCGGTAGACGAGGAAAAGATCTTGGGTGTTAAATCCATAATGTCCATTACTGCGTTGCGTCTAGACTCTCTTGGAGCCAGTTTGCTTGATGTTCCAAATCTGTTTGCTGAAACAATAAACGCGTTAGGCGAATTGTTTATGACTAATTGTATAGTCACAAGGAGCAACGCAAGAGGTAGACAAACTGGCAATGTGGGTTGGTTTTCCCCCGCCTGCCGTGCTGCCAAAAAGGAGCTGATCAAGGCTGTAAAAGCAAAGGCTGGGGACCAGATTAGCCTTGCTAGGCGAAACTACAAGAAGACTATAATGAAGGCAAGGGCCGAGCATGAGACTAAGTTTTAGTACGATTTGAAGGCGGCTAGCAAAAGGAAGGACTCCAAGGGTTTTTGGGACCTAATAAGAACCAGGGACAAACCCGTGGACTCTCTCATAACATGCAACATAACTGAGGGAGTATGGTTTGATCATTTTTCCAAGCTTTATGCAATGGTTGCGGGTTCCGAGGTCACCCCGTTGGAACAGTACCCCCTAGTTCGCATAGAACCCAGTGATGAATTCCTATTTACACCCAAGGAAGTAGAAGGGGTGATTAAGTGCCTTGTCCCCAATAAGGCAGCGGGCCCGATGGCATTCCGGGGGATCTGCTCCATCTCAACCCAGCCGAGTGGGGGAGACTTATTGCCTCCATAATGAATGCTGGCTTGGCTACCGGACTCATGGAAGGGCGCAGAGGTTGTCCCGATCTTCAAGAAAGGGAGTCGGGATGACCCTGCTAATTATCATCCTATAAGTCTCCTGGATTCCACACAGAAGGTGGCAGGCAAAGTGGTGCTAGGAAGGGTCCTGCAGTGGGTCGAGGAGAACCATATCCTGTCAGACTTTCAGGCCGGTTTTAGAACTAGCACGGGGACGATCGAGCAAGCATTCCGACTCATGATGCTCTTCTGGAAAGTGGTTGTACTGGGCAAAGGCAGTCTGTACCTTGCATTTATAGATCTAAAGACTGCCTTTGACCTGGTCCCTGTGGAGTGTACTCGATGCTTTAGGTATTCCCCCGTATTTGCTGGATATGCTGATACGGTTTCATGCAGACAACTTTGCACAGATCAGGTGGGGCAGGCAGGGCCAAAAAACATCACGAATACCTGTAAATAGAGGTGTCCGCCAGGGATGTGTACTAGCCCCCACTCTGTTTTCACTGTACGTCAACGGAGTGGTGGAGCACCTGCTGCAACATCCAGCAGACGCACCATCCCTGGCTGGCAGGAGAATACCTACCCTCTTATTTGCAGATGATACCCTCCTGATCTCTAAGTCACCAGTGGGCCTGCAGAGTCTCCTAAATAGTTTTAAGACCTTCTGCGACTCTAGGGTTTAGTCATAAATGCAGGGAAAACTAAGTTCCTGGTCCTAAATCCCCCGAAGAAGCCAGTTAGACCACCTACCCTAGATCTAGTTCCACTCGAGAGGGTCAGGGAGTTCGACTATCTTGGCATCCGTCTCTGTGACTCTATGAGTTGGAAACCCCATCAACAAAAGATGCTGCTGACCCATAAGAGGGTGGTGGGGGCTCTCCTCAAAGAACAACGCGCCTCTTCCCTAAAACCAATTGCACCAGTTCTTGATATTTACAGGGCACGAGGTGTCAGTGCATCTCTCTATGGGGCAGAACTATGGGGTGTGCAGAACGTGGACCAGTTGACTCGCTCCGAAAGTAAATTCCACAGGGACTTAATGGGCCTCCCTTATAGCACACCAACCCTCCCTCTACTTTTAGATATGGGTACTCGCCCAATCAGCGATCAGGCGAGGTTGTGCCCACTTCTTTTATGGGCACGTATTTGGAGAGTCCCTGAACTGTCCAGTTATGCAGATGGCTTAAAAGAAATCCTTCTAAGGCGAAGATTCAGTGGCTAAAGGAAGTCAAGTGCCTTCTCATAGACCTGGGTCTCGAAGATGCTTGGACTACTAGATCTGCCCCACCAAAGGCAGTTTTGAAGAAATTATTCTGGAGCTGGGTGACTGATGGCAGGAATAGCAACACCAATCTGTGCATGTCAACGATGGAATTTCTTTTGGTAAAGGAGGTGCACTTCTGCGAGCCGTACCTAGATACTATCCTATCAACCTGGGATAGGGTTCTATATTTCAGATTCAGGGTAGGCCTACTGCCAGTGGGTAAATTGACTGCCAGTTGGAAGGTTACGGCGCAGACAACTCCTTTCTGCCCTTGCTGTATGGACAAGTTGGAGACAGTCCCGCACTTATTATTCGAATGCCCGGCCTATGCAGACCCTCGCCGCAGATGGCTGAAGCCCCTCTGTAGAGAACTTGGGACTAGATCCCACAAGGAGGCCCTAAGAATCTTAAAAACGGACCCTCTGCCCCTGTTTGCCAGTGGACTGGCTAAATTCTTAGGCTGGGCATGGCGCATCAGATTTAATAGACTTTCATATCTTGCCTAAAAAGTATCTTAGATTGTTTTTATGTGATTCTTCATGCAACCCGTTGTTTATATTGTATGTTATTACTTATGTACTGGATTTTAATGTTTTTTAATGTACATGTATCGCTTTTTATGATATGAAAAAATATCGAAATAAAGCTATTTACTTACTTACTTAAAAATGATCAGGCAATCATTAAGTGCCTTGTATAACGTTAGGATGTAAGGCACATTTTTATTTAGTCAAACATTATGATATATGTTTGGAATTATAGAAGCACTGTGGCCTTGTGACATGTCGGAGTTTCATCCATCAGACCTAAGATCAAATTCTGTCTTCCCTGTCGGACAACACTTAGTGACCCTGGGCAATTTACTTTATTGCATTTGTTTCCTTTCTCACTATCTGGCATTAAACACTGTATAAATAAATGAACCTCTATATTTATAGACCTATTCAACACTGTTTGGTACAAAAAGGCGCTACTTCATGGTGTGGACATAACAGCACTGACATGCACATAAACAGTACTGTGAGGCCAAGCGGCAAGTAACCAACACAGTGCGGGCAACCAACACAGTAGCTTATGTTGGGTGTTAGTAGTTTATTCAGCTGTTATTTTTTTGCCTTCTGACACTTATAGTTCTATTTCAATTGTGTGTGTAATACAAACCTCCAAATGCCAACAGAAACAGAGCTTCACATCCAGAGCACCTGGAAGACTGTACATAAACATCACTCTGAACTAGCTCATAAAAAAAAGACTGAGACTTGTGTCCAAGCAGCGTTGTGAGGTTCGCCCCTGAAAAACACTGTGGAACTTGTGCATAAGCGTCCCTGTGATGCCAGGCAACACATACACTAGCGTTAGGATGGCTCAGTGACTTAAGCACTCACTGCTGATATAAGAAGTGATCTGCAAAGGCCACTCAGCTTCACATCCTTCAAAGGTCAGTAATTGAGCATCAAAAAGTGTGCAATAGTTACATCTGTTATTCAGAGCTCTCAGTGCTGTATATAAAAACATAAGTTATTGCAAACAGCACTGTTAGGCCTGTGCCCAAACCTCCCTACGATGTCTAAATATAACCAGGAATAGGAGGCTAGGATACACATATACAACACTTAATAAAATAGTAGTAGCATGATTCTTTATTTGTTGTAAAAAAAAGTGTGCCTTGCACATTGCCAGCACTGTATTGCCTGCTAATTAATACTGTGATGCTTCTGCTCAAATAGAATTACGAACTCTGCATAGTAACACTTTGGGAGCTGTTGGCAAATCCCATAGCACTCTCGGTGCACAAGTAGTAGTGAGTCATGAGCTTTGGATGTATGTCATGTCAGGGATAACCAGTTCATTCAGTTCCATTGTTTATTCTTTGACTTTTGTTCAATTTATCCATGTCACTGTCACAGCATGGTTTTTCCTGCCTGTCCCTCTCCCTCAATGGCACTCTCTTCATCTCAGACAATGTTTCCCATCACTGCTATAAGCCCGTGAGGAAAAGTAACAAAATACCTGTATCACATGCACTCTTTTTGACTCTTTTTAGAGCACCTAGGTAGCCAGGCATACCTAAATAATAATTATGTGTGTGTTACTTATATGAAACTAGCTGACAAACTGTTTATGTAGTGGTGTTGTGATGTTCTCTCGTCCATTATATCCCTGCTTTGTTCAAAGAATGCTCTGAATGCTTATTTCCAAAAGCATGGCAAAAGGGTGCTTATATATGAAAATCCAGCTCTCATCGGATATAGCACCATTGGCCTTGTAATATTTCCTACCCATTTTAGAAGCCGGAGTTCTCATACTGCTCACTATAGTTAACAAGGCGTGTGGTTGTTCTATGTGTTTGTTGTGTAGTCGTTCAGCACCAAGACATGAGTGACTTCCATAATCTGCATTACAATATACAGCAATTTGTCATCCATCTAACGTGCAGCCCTCACAAATGTGATCACAGTCACCTAAAAAAGGGCAACCTATTGACTTTGCCAATGCTTGTTGGTATTGAGATTGAGGGTTTGTTTTTTTAATACTGGAAGCAAATAGACCAAACGTAGAGGACTTTTTTTCCCCTGTGCACAGGTGCCAGTCTACATTCTCCCTGTTTGTGCCTGTCTTTCAAGGCATGACGGGCACAGGTAGTGATAAAGACTGACAGTCGCCTGTCACTTACTATCGCCATCATTATCACCATCTTCATCACTCATTAACACTGTCATCTTGCCCTGGTGGTCAATAGGCAGATGGACTGCCAGTTCACAGATTTAAAGTTGCATAAACGATGCGGCTCCAGTGTTGAAAACACATTGCTTTCCCTAATTCTGCACAGAGTCGTGGAATCGCATCCATTTAAAACCATTTTTACTTACCAAAGCTGCAGCCAAAGGTCTTGTACCAGCTTCGTGTGCTCCTTGTTCAGCTACATTAATAGTGAATAATACAAAATTATTCACTATTAGTAAAATAAAAAGAACTGGTGAAATAAGGAATGTAGAGCCTCCCTTGTGTTTTTGCCAATTGATTTTGACACTACTGAGGCCAATGGTCGCAGCTGGTGACCCCTAAATGACATCCATGTGCAGCTGTGACCCCTGGCTTGATGCTTTCTGCTTTTTGGCGCTATTTTCACTTAAGTCTTTAAAATCAAATATCTTCAGTTCCACTGATCGGAGTTTTGTCACTTTGATCTTGTATTTACCAAATAGAGTTTTATTTTTATAACAGGAGTTCAGGTAGGTGTGGCTTGCGTGGTTACCCCAATGTTTTCTTACCCAGAATCCCTGTGTCTAGTTGTAAACAAATTTACTTTGTTAGGTTTTCTTAGGTGCTGGCTGAGCTAGGGTCCAAAATCCACAGCTAGGCACATTTCAAAGAAACAGCCAGTTTTCACCGGAAAAATGTGATGTGTCCACGTTGCATTTCGGACTTATCCCTGCCGTGGGCATGAGGTCTACCCACACAAGTGAGGTCCCTTTTTTATCGGGAGACTTGGGGGATGGCTGCATGGATGGAGGTTTGTGGCTCAATACAGATTCCAGAATTTTCCATCACAGAAATATTAGGAAAATGTGTTTTTACAAAGTTTGAGGTTTGCAAGGGATTCTGGGTAACAGTACCTGCTGAGAGCCACACAATTCACTCCATCCTGGATTTCCCTGGGTACTTTGTTTTTAAGCATGTACAGTTTTGCTAGGTTTCCCTAGGTGCCCGCTGAGCTAGGGCCCAAAATCCACAGCTAGGCAATATTGCAAAAAAAATCCTGTCAGTTTTCACTGGAAAAATGTGATGTGTCCATGATGCATTTTGGGTTGTTTTCTGTCGTGGGCACTAAGCCTACCCACACAAGTGAGGTACCATTTTTATTGTTAGACTTGGGGGAATGCTGGGTGGGTGGAGGTGTGTGGCTTCCCTCAGATTCTAGAACTTTCCATCACAGAACTGTGAGGAAAATGTGTTTATTTTGACAAAGTTTGAGGTTTGCAAGAGATTCTGAGTTAACCTGGTAACAGAACCTGATGAGAGCCACACAAGTCACCCCATCCTGGATTCCCCTGAGTATTTAGTTCAACAAAATGTACAGGCTTGCTAGGTTTCCCTACAGGCTGGCTGAGCTAGGGCCCAAAATCCCCAGCTAGGCACATAAAAACACCGGGTCCATTTTCAGTGGGAAAATGTGATGTGTCCACGTTGCGTTTTAGGCCATTTCATGTCACAGACACTGGGCCTACCCACACAAATGAGGTATCATTTTATTGGGAGACTTAGGGGAACACAGAATAGTAGAACAAGTGATATTACCATTTGACTTTCTATGCATTTCTGCCTTCCAAAAGAAAGTGTGTAAAAAATAAGTCATTTTGAACAATGCCCTCTAATTCACATGATAATATGGGTACTCTCAAGTTCAGAGATGAAAAAATAACCACTGCTCCTAAACTTCATATCTTGTTCCCATTTAAGATATACATAGTTCTTCTTGAGTCCTATTTTTCACTCTTTATATGTTGCCAAATGAATTATTGTATACCTGGTACACAATGAAAAACTGTTGCAAGGTGCAACTCAGTTATTGGCTCAGGGTATCTCGGGCTCTTGGTGAACCTACAAGCCTCATATGTCTCTGCAACCGGAAGGGTGCCATGAACGTAACAGTATACAGCTTTCAAACATTTACCCTACTTATAAGAGTTGCAGGTGAAAATGTAGTCACAAATGGCTGTTTTTTTTCAACTAAATATTAATATTCTTTTATTTCAACTGTTACTTTCTAGAAGAAAGCCTTAAAGGATCTACACAAATGACCCATTTCTGAATTCAGAAGTTTGACTACTTTTTAGAAATGTATAGCTATCTGGGATCTATTATTGATTTCATACCCATTTCTACCACTAACTGGATGGAAGTGGAAAGCACAGAAAATAGTAAAAATTGGCTATATCTCAGTAAAATGCCAAAACTGTGTAGAAAAATATGTTTTTCTAACAAATGTCTGCTTGTTCCTGAAAGCTGGGAAGATGGTGATTTTAGCACCAAAAACCCTTCATTGATACCATTTTCAGGGGGAAATAAACGCTTTCTTCTGCATTACTTTTTCCCCAAAATCCCAAGATTTTTCCTAATTTAGAGATCCCCTCCAGGGAAATCCCCAAAACCTTGGGTAACTTTAGAATCCTCAGAAGGGGCGCTAGGTGGCGCACATGCAAAATGGCCACACACGTGTGAGGGTCCTGCAGCCCAGCATCCTAATCCTGCAATTTATAAAATGCTCAATGCCACATCCAGAGCCCCAAAATTTACCAGCTGAAAGAAGAAGTCCCCCACTGCGTAAATCAGGGCAAACAGACATACCTTGCTCCTGATCTGGCCTGTGGGAGATCCGTCCGGGTTATTGAGGAGACCAGCGTGGAGGCCTGTCGCGGTCACTGCACCTAATTGAGGCCGCTGCTGCTCCGGAGGCGTCTGGGCCAGGCGACGCGGGATGCGAGGTGGTGAAGGGGGTGGCATCTCGGTGGCGTCCTTGCATGCGGAGAGTAGGCGGCATCTGACGGGGAGTGACAACAATTACTGGTGGCAAAAGTGGGACAGCACTGCGCCGGCCATGTGACGGCTCAGCCGAAGAGTACTGAAGAGCACTTTGTGGGACTGCGGGGCCACTGCTGCCGCTGTCCTTTATATGCGGCCCACTTTTGCCACCAGTAGTTGTTGCTGCACCCCGTCAGATGCCGCCTATATGCGGTGGGCTGAGGGCAGAGCGGTAAAGGACACAGGAGGTGCTACGGAGGTGTCATCGAAGTGCGGCTGCTGACAGGAGACGACGTTGCTGAGGACTGCACTGGGGTGAACAGCAAAACATACAAGATGATGGACGGAATGCTGCACAATGGCAACACATTCACCCCCGGTCACAGATCTGGGTTCAATCCATAGTTATTTTCTCACCAAGCCACCCCAGTTCAGACATGGCCATATGCAAATCAGTCTTGACCCTGTGCCTCATGGGAACAGTCCAGACCGAACTGCCAAGCCATGTCTTCCCTGGACCGGAATCAAGCATGAAGGTGAAGGAGGCGGCATCCCCGAGGCGTCCTTGCATGCGGAGAGTAGGCGGCATCTGATGGGGAGCGACAACAACTACTGGTGGCAAAATTGGGAAGGCACTGCGACGGCCATGTGACGGCTCGGCCGAAGAGTACTGAAGAGCGCTTTGTGGGGCTGCGGGGCTGCTGCTGCCGCTGTCCTTTATATGCGGCGCGTTGAGGGCAGAGCGGTAACGGACACCGGAGGTGCTACGGAGGTGTCATCAACCCCCCGTGCAGCTGCTGACAGGAGACGATGTTGCTGAGGACTGCACTGGGCCGAGTAGGCCGTCGAAGCTGTGAGTACTGCTGCGGCCGCTCCCCTTACCCCCCACTGCTGCCTCCCTGATTACGTGACTGTGGGACATTGCCGGGGGGCCCCCGGCTGACGAGTGAAGTGGTGGGGATCCCTGAGTGGTGCACATATAGCTGACTGAGCGCCTGGGGGCTGCTGCAGAGAAGAGATCGGCGCCATTACCCCACTGGATCACTGCAGGGTTATTTACTTGTGGAGCATAAGAGGGAAGACCACATAAAGGCCCTACATGCCGCTCTACTGTGTAGGAGGTGAGGCGGCAGGCCCCTGAAAGAGACATTGTGGTAGGAGCGGGCACATTTGCTATGGGCAGAACAGAGTCTGGTGCTTAGCCTTTCCAGCTTGGGGATATAAGGCGCTAGCACGAAGGCGGGTGCCTTGAATGATAGGAGTGCTGCTACTGTACCACTGGTTTATCTGCCTGTGCTGCTGGAGACTACAGTGTGTGGAGACCTGGAGCTGAAACTGCTGCCCTATACTGTACTAGCAGCCCCCCCCTGACCACAGTGTCCTTGATAGTGAATAGACGCAGTGGGGAGCCATGCGCTGCTGGCTCTGGGGCGCCTTTGGATCCGACCTAGCGCCTTGGAGAGAAGGGGCGCACGCAGACGTGGTTGGCCCACAAGACTGGGGGACTGGTAGTGAATAGACGACGGTGTGACTAACAGGACCCGCCACCAATGTGATAGCATGGGGAAACCAGACACCAGGCAGCCGAATCTGAATTTTGAAGCTGCAAGGAAGGAGGCATGCGGCACGCAGGATGAACGAGACCTGGATGGCGGAGGAGAGGCTCAGAGTGCTACCACAACACAAGCTGCTGATGTACAGAGCATGCTACAGGAAGTCCAGCAAGGATTTGCCACAGTAGTGGATACATTTGACCATATTCTTCTCACATGGACACATGGAGCTGGAGGGGCATGATGAACGCATTAAAGAACAAGAAAGGCAAATCTCGGACGCAGAAGATTCAACGTCAAGGAATACTACACAGATTGCCCACACGGATAAACTGCTTAAAATAATCACCGCAAAGAATGAGGACTTAGAAGCGTGCAGTAGGCACAATAATATTTGCATGATTGGCATTCCAGAGTCCATAAATACAGGGCGAATGGAGGATTATGTCGAAAAAATGCTCGTGGCGGCGATAGGGGCTGAATCATTTTCAAACCAATTTATGGTGGAGCAGGCCCATAGATCTCTTGGGCCGCATCCGCCCCCGGGGAGCACCGCGCGACCAACCATAGCGAGGGTATTGAATTATAGAGACTGTGATGTAGCCCTACGGGCAGCAAGAAGTAAACAGACACTGTCATACGAAGGGAACACATTCTCCATTTACCCTGATTTCACACCGGTGGTGCAAGAGGAGCGCCGCAAATTCCTAGATGTTAAAAGCAAGCTGAGGAAGGCGCAGATTGACTACGCACTTTTATATCCAGCTTGACTTACAGTAAAGCACCATGGTAAACAGAGGTTTTTCGCCAAGCCGCAACAGGTGGAGGAGTTCTTCAAACATGTTAAACGCACGACTCGTACTGCCGGCGACTTGGCAGCGTCACAGCGTCCCGCGTCGACTGGAGCCGAAGATGATTCACAATAAAATAAAACTGCACCGTTGCCACTTAGAAATGACATGACTTTGGCTATGCAAGGGGATGGGGGACTGGATTAAGTGTTCGAATACGCACTGGAGGTTCTGTAACATGTGCATTGGGGGAAGTCTGCTAATGCTGGGCACCCTCTGGCCCAGGTGAGGGGGCTCTGTGCTGCCACCTAGAATTAGCCCCCGAAGGGAGTATCCCTAGGTTTATTCATTGCACGATGGTTGCAGGGATAGTGGGTTGTTTCTGTTTTTTTGTTGGTCGGGGGAAGGGTGGGGAGGGCGGTTAACTAGTAAACTAGTACTGGCAAGTTGAGGCTGCTTCAGTGGGTGGAGGGCGGTCAAAGGGGGGTACGTTTTGTATGTTGTATAGTAAGAATGCAGCAGGAAAGCTTTATTAATGTTAATATGGGAGCTGATGATGAGGTATTGGCGGTACATTATGGGCATATTACTACTCCATTGGGTTACGGAGAACACAGGAAAGGCTGCATTCATCGGATAACATGCGGTATGGTGACAGGAACTAGCGGATATGGCTGACGAGGGTGTAGAGGCACTGAACATTATGACGTGGAAAGTTCGTGGGTTGGGGGACCTTAGAAAAAAGCGACAAATCCTGGCTTACTTGGATAGACATCACACGCATATAGCTATGCTACATGAAACACATTTTGCACCCCAGAGACCCACTAACTTTGCTAGGAGGTTGGCAGAGCATAGAATTTTCTCCTCATATTCATCGTATGCAAGGGGTACAGCGATCCTTATAAGAAAGAGGGTACCATTCCATATGGCGGGGACAGCATGTGATTCACAGGCCCGCAATTGTATTTCTTAGGGCAGACTGGGGACAGTCTCTTTCACACTGGCCTGTTGCTATGGGCCAAATGTCGATGACCCAGATTTTTAAACCTCACTGTGGGCCAGGATATTTGAAGTGGGCTCTAGTCACATTATCTGGGGTGGCGATTTTAATGTAACATACAATCCTGGAGTGGATAGGTCACAGCCGGGTCCACATCACTACAGCAAAGTGAGGGACATATTACGGGACTCTATAACTACATATCAGTTGATATATGCATGGCGACATATGCACCCACATACTCACGAGGGGACACACTTCACTGTGCAGGCAGCATCTTGGGCGAGGTAAGACTACTGGCTTCTGTCCAGAGGACTAGGTCTGGCAGTAACCCGGGCGCGACATTAGGCTAGAACTTATTCTGACCACGCACCGGTGGAGGTTGCTCTAGAATGCTCCCAATTTGCTGCATCACGCACTCCCTGGTGGCTGTATGCCCCAGCTTATTAGACACTGTTTTTCAAGAGGAACTGTGGGAGGGAGTGCAGGATTTCTTTACACGCAATAAGGGAACGGTAGACAGTGTGGAAATGATTTGGGAGGCATTTAAGGTCACACTTCGAGGGATATGTATCGCGAAGGGATTGGGGGTCCTTAAAGACATCATTAACACGCTAAATAAATTAGAGCTACAACTTAAGGCGCTGGAGATGGAGCTGCCTCGCGTCTGAACCCTGCCGCAACAACTCAGTTTCGGGACACACTTACGGTATTCATGGACACAGCACAACGAGAGGCAAGATTTAGAAATAAATACTGGGTGGCTCGCAGTTATGGGGAGGGGGAGAGACTTGGCAGGGCTTTAGCACAACTGGTGAGACAACCTCGTCACTCTGGGTATGTGCTGGAAATAGAGGATCTGGACGGGATGGTTTATCGAGATACAGCCAATATATTGAACATCTTTACGCAGCATTATACCCACTTATACACCACATAGAGGAGGGATGACTTAGATTTAGACAGCTACCAGGGTGACGTAGCACTGGGCTGGCTCAGCGATGTACAACAAACTTTCTTGTGCGCCCCATTTGAATTGGATGAGGTCAGAGAAGCAATAATGGGTATGCAATCGGGTAAAGCCACATGTACCGACGGTATTCCGGTAGAATTCTATAAAATATAATTTGACTTAATGGCCCCTATTTTACGTGAAGTTTATGAAGAGTCTCTTGAGGTAGGAGCTCTCCCTGCATCCATGAGGGAGGCACTCAAAATTTCACAGCTGAAGCCAGAGAAATCCCACCGACATTGCGACTCGTATAGGCCACTTTCGCTACTTAATTGCGATGCCAACATTTTAGCGAAAATCATTGCTAACAGACTGAGCCTGTTGAAGGAACATCTTATTCTGCCTGATCAGTCGGGATTTGTGCCCGGGAGAGCCACATTCCATAATTTACAAACACTTTTTGCTATACTAAATAATGTTTCGCCGGACCTACCCATGGCGCGTTATTTTTAGACGCCACGAAGGCTTTCGATGTGATCGAGTGGGATTATATATTTGGGGTGATACTGGGAATGGGATTCCCGCCCCTCTTTCTTTCCTGGATCAAGCTCTTATACCAATCGCCGGTTGCTAGGATCCTTATTAATGGGCACACACCTAATCCGTTCCGAATTTCTAGAGGTGCGCGGCAGGGGTGCCCACTCTCCCCCTTGCTGTTCGCCATTGCAGTAGAACCATTGGTGGCAAAATTGCGACAGCATCATAAGGAAAAAGAGCTGCGCTGTAACATGCGACAGATACTTATATCATTATATGCTGATGATATTACTCTGTACGTCCGTGACCCTCAGCAAAACCTGAATCTGCTCCTCTGAGAATTCATAGTTTTTGGGAGACTATCGGGGATCCAGATAAACTGGGGGAAGTCGAGTATCTTCCCGCTGACGAGCGCGACCACTCGATTCCCGCTGGACTATCCTCTAGAATGGTGCGATGAAGAGTTAAAATACCTAGGTATTCGCATCACTAAGGACTTAGAGGAACTTATGCGGGTGAAATATGGCACTACTATGTCTCGTATAGCGGACAGTGTGACCCGCTGGATCGCATTGCCTTTATCCTTGGCAGGAAGGGCGTCCTTTATCAAAATGGGGGTACTTCCCCAACTGCTGTATCTTTTTTTTTACACATTCCATACTATTCCGGGACTTTCTTTTTCAAGACATTACAGGCAGAACTGACGAGACTGGTGTGGGGAGGTAAACAGCCGTGGCTGCAATAGAAAGTCCTTACCAGGCCGTATTCGCAGGGGGGGTTTGGGATCCCAAACTTTGAACTCTATTACACTAGTGCTCAGGCCAATTATGCTTGGTTTTGGGTGAGGCAGCCGCGGTACGCCCCTCAAGTTGCGGCAGAGCACTGGCTGGCGCACCCCGTTCCCATTGATGGTGTGATGTATGAACCTGTCAATGCTAGAGAGAGAAGACCGACTACCTTAACTTGTACTACAGCGACGTGGCAACGCATAGGGCGCATACTGAATACCGTCTTTCTATATTCTCCACTATGGCCGCTTAATTATCACCCGGATATGCATCTCCTTCAGGAGGCAATCTTCCACAAATTCAAAGAGCGTAAACACATCAATACCTGGGGGGACCTATACCAAGATGGCCTTTTTCGCACAGCCGAGCACATATTGCAAGGGGAACAACATACACCACTTAACCTTTTTTACATAGTCGCCTTAGACAGGGGATACGATCCCTCACCCCGGAATTCCCAAGGGAGCCAGAGGTCCTGGTGCCACTGCAGGTAGCACTTAAAAACACATCAGCTAAACACCTTGTCTCCTTGATATTCAAGACAGTTCACATGCAGAGGGAGATACCAGCTACAACGTCTCGTGCTCATTGGAATGAGGAACTAGGGTGTGATCTGATGGATGATCATTGGGAATTCTGCTGCTCACAAACAGAGCTGGTATCGGCCAGCAGCAGGCTTCGCATTATTCACTATAAATTCCTACATAGAATTTATTACACCCCAGTCAGACTGCATAGATATCACTTACGGGACTCAGACAGCTGTGACAGATGTAGGGCCTCTGGAGAGGGTTTTCTGCATTTGGCTTGGGAATGCCCAGGGGTGAACGAATATTGGGAGCAAGTGTTTGCAGCCCTATCAGAGATGTCATTTGAGATGTCATCAGTGATGTCATGAGTGATGTCACTGACCATGTCATGAGTGATGTAATATGTGACGTCATCAGCAGTGCATTGCACGCGCAAGTTATAGTGACTAACTATAACGTGGGAATTTCAATGGTTTTATGCGAGTAAAATTTCCACCTAACTATAACTGGTGTGAAACCTATGGTTTTTTCAGTGAATATATATATATATATATGCAGCGCTGCCTGTGACTGCACATATTACATCCCTCATAACATGGTCAGTGACATCACATGGGTGTGCAAGTGGCTGTATGGGTGTATAAGTGGGTGTGTGGGTAGCTGTGTGGTTGAGTGAGATGCTGTGTGAGTGACAATATTTATCAGTGAGTGGGTGTGTCAGTGGCTGTATTGGTGAGTGAGTGGTGGTCTGAGTGGCTCTAGGGGGTAAGTGGGTATGTGGTGACTTCATTGGTGAGTGAATGATTTTATAAGGGAGTGATTCTGTATGTAAGTGGCTGTATGGGTGAGTGGATGGCTGTTTGAGTGGGTGTTGGTGAGTGAGTGGCTGTATTGGAGTGGAGAGTCAGTGTCTGTGTGAATGGATGTGGGTGAATGAGTGAATGTGAGTGCTTATTTGGATGTGTGAATGGTATATAAGTGGGTTTCTGGGTTTGTGAATAAGTATGTGAGTGCTGTGTTGGTGAGTGAGTGGCTGTGTTGAGAGGCTGTATGGGTGAGTGAGTGGGTGTGTGAGTAACTGTGTAGGTAAATATGTGGGTGTGTGAGTAGCTGTATGGGTGAGTGTTTGGCTATATGAGCGAGAGACTGGTTGTATCAGTCTCTCTGAATGGTTGTGTGAGAGTCTGTACAACTAGGTTAGTGGGTTTGTGAGTGCCGCCTCTAAGGAGAAGTGAGTGGGTGTGTGAGTATTGGTATGGGTCTGTGAATAGTTAGTTGAGTGGTTGTGTGGGAGTGGGTGTACAAGAGGTTGTATGGGGGTGTCAGTGGGTGTGTGAGTGGTTCTGAGGATGATGTCATAAGGGATGTCATTTGAGATGTCATCAGTGATGTCACTGACCATGTCATGATTGATGTAATATGTGAGATCATAAGCATATAACATACCTGTAACCTTTATTTTTTTCAGTGAATGTCTAAGGTTTTTTCAATTCTATTTTCTAACTATAATGTCCCTGTAACCTTTGTTTTTGTAAGTTCATTTCAAAGGTTTTTTAAAAAGTAGTCCCGTTTGCAGAGTGGTGGAAAAAGGGGGCGGGCCTCCGGCCACCTCTCAGGAATCCTGCTATGTCAGAATTACTGAAGGTAACAGTAGGTTTTCCGGGCCTCCAAGAACCCTCAGCATCCAAGAGGACTACATCTTCCAACCAGCAGTGGGTCATGGCCTGAACACCTCTCAGCAATTCCATGGTGTTGGACTTCTTGCATGTAACAGGAGGGCTTGTTGACCCTCAGTAACACTCTAAAGATAAGGGGACGTTATCCCCCAACCAGCTGTGCACCAGGATGTGCGTTTGCACAGTGGTGGTGAAAGGGGTGTGGCCTCCAACAACCTCTCAGCAATCCCACTGTGTGGTGATTGACTGCATGTGTGAGTGACTGTATTGATGAGTGAGTGGACATGAGTGGCTGTATGGGTGGGTAGATGTTTGTGTGACAATTGATGAGTTTTTGATTATGTGAGTACTGGTATGGGTCTGTGAATGGGTATGTGAGGGATTATGTGGGAGTGGTTGTATGAGAGGTTCTATGGGGTGAGAATGGGTGTGTGAGTAGTTCTGTGGATGATGTCATCAGTGATGTAATCTCAGATGCCATCTATGATGCCAGCAATGGTGTCACTGACCATGTCATGAGTGATGTAATATGTGAGGCTATAAGCAGTGCATTGTGGGGGCGTAAGTTATAGTTAGCTCAGGTAAATATAACTGCTGAATTTCTCTGGTTTTGTACAAGTGAAATGTAAACCTAACTATAACGTCCCTGTAAGTTTTGTATCAACTCCACTTCCGATTCCCTTGATCAAGCGACGGACACCGACATGGACAAAGTATCAACGTTTCGGTATATATATATATATATATATATATATATATATATATATATATATATATATATATATATATATATATATATATATATATATATATATATATATATATATATATATATATATATATAGTTTCTCTATAGCGGCAACCTAGACAAAAGGCAGCACTGTACATGGTTATAAACAAGCATAACTTCAAGGAGTAATATTAGAGGAAGCTGGGCAGTTGATGGTGATGCAGTGCTCTTTAAAGAAATGAGTATTCAACTGTTTCAAAAAGTGAAGAAGTGTTGGGGCAGTCCTAATGGATATGGCAATTTTGTTCCAGCTTCTGTTCGTTTAATAGGAAAAGTCCTGCTGCTTTATTGCTACAGTGCAAGATCAAATTCCATATTGCATCCCATATTAGTACTACAGTACAGCAAAACTGAAGTGAGAAAAACAGCTTACCGATTTACAGATTACATGCTTCACTCACTTTATACAAGAAAACAGCTCTCTTTCCTGCTGTTTTTGATAAATGCTCTTTTTAAAGCAAATATACGAAAAATGGAATGGCCTAAACCATATAGGCAAATGCCCAGAGTGCAATATGATATTTATTACCTTTGTAGAGGGTGGAACAGTGAGGGGGTCCTTTCTGGCTTTGTCCCTCTCGAGTCCTGGCCCCTCTCCACACACAACAATGGTAATATAAATAACAAATGTATATATGTATATGAAATATGTTTGGAACTTCGTCACAGAATCCATACGAGAAGCACTCTGCCCAAAACACTGAGTCGTCATGCACACAGCCATTTAATTATGATTGCATCCAGCCGCGGTCTGTGCAGGTAACAGCGGTGAGGCCGGGTGGGGGGTTATTTCGAGGGGCGATGCAGAGGGAAAATGAATTATTGCGGCTGATTGTATCTTGCTGCATGGATTTAGCACTGGTGCTCTCGTTAGGCTTGAATATTTCTTTTTATTTTCAATGCACATGAAAAAAAGCAGCTTGAAATAAACCACACATACAGATTAACAGAGAGCAGTATGCTATATATAACCATTGCAAAGGGAGGGCAGGGCATTATGGCCCATCAGAGGCTTTATCTCTCGTGAATCATGGCCCCTCTCTACAGCCAGAAATAGCAATAAATAGCGTATTACCTCTGCACATCTGCATATATGCCAGCGGTAGACTGTCCTTCTGTACTGTGCTATTTAAAACCCTATGATTATCACCACAGCTAGACATTCACTAGACTCCTTCAAAGGGATGCAGGCTGCAGACTTTCTAACTTGCAGCCAAATCAATTGTCATTGGCAAAACAGGTGGCCAAATACTGCTTAGCACAGCTCTATTTTGCTGCTTGATGATTGATAAACCATTTGCAACACTTTGCTTTATACTGCAAATGAGAGCTATCCTGAAGCAAAATACCTTTGCACTTATTTGGCATTATCATAGTGTCTGATGGTTGTCTTTGTAAATCGTTCTGCAACTAAAGTTATTCCAATGCACTGCTTCAAGGCTTGAAATGCTGAATAAAATAAAATGGCATCCCGTTGAAACATTCATAATGAACCAATTCTGCCTCCCAGGGCTTCTCCTCCCTAGCTGTTTATAACCTGCATACTGTGTATGAAAACAAACTGTAATACCTAGAAGCGTCGGCATGAAAGTATTTTTCACATTTCACCATGCCACCTACATAAAATATGTCACTTAATGCACTATTCGTTATTCGGTCTCTTTTAAGCGAAGATGACAATGCTTTGATTTTATTTCTACTTTACCTGTTTCATTGGGTAATATTTCAGCTTATGTAAATGGATAATATAAAGTCACAGGCCAGCATGACATTTGGTAATTTCTCATGCGTCCTCTTTTTTTTTTTAATTAAAAACCCCTTTGATTTTGTGTTACAGATTGCAACCTTTAAATTCTATATAGGGGTTTCCAGGGATCCAAAGATATGTGGGAAAATGTTTAATATTTCATCAAAACACTTAACAGGTAATGAATATGAAATAAGAAATGGTTTAAAATGAAACTAAAATAATCCATACACTGCATCCAATATTAATTAAGAATGAAAAAGATATGGGTCCTATTGCACAGTGAGCCAGCAACCTATTGCTATAGATGTAGCTATGTTATAGACTAGCATTGGCTATTAGAAAGCTTACTACAATGTCAGATTTATTTGTGCATGAGACGTCGTGGCTGTGCAATAGGTTAAGATAGGGAAAACGTCTTCAGTGACTGGGTGGTGTGTCAGTTTGTGCTCTCTATTGTCACAAGGCTTATCTCTAAACTTCAGGTAGGTCAAGAACGTAATATAATGGGGTGTGGATTGGTGCCAGGGGATGATGGCCCACCTTTGACGGGCTTCAGTGCAGCTGTGAAGGGAAGCTGGCCCACTGCTCACGTATTGAGTACAGAGACTCTGGACATGAGGGCACTGCAAGATAAACATGTGCTGTCTTAAACGGTTTAATTTTGTGAATTATGAGTTGCACTGATGAGCAGTTTTCTTCACCCAATTGTGCACTGCTGGAGATGTTGTGCCCAACATTTTGAATCAGTTCTGAGGATATAATTGCTTCTCATCGTGCTCTGTTCTAACACGGTTAGTACCTATAATCTGCTTCATAATCTACAAATATGTGGCTGTATTATTGACTTTATTGCTTTATTCTGGCATTCCCCTGCATTCCTAAAGTTACTTATGCTTACCATCTGCTGCTATATTGTCTAGCGAACATTATCTACACTGCATGTTTTCCCTTCTATTTCTCGTATGGGGAATACCAGAAGCTTTAAACTCAACACGCTTGTAACGGCATAGAAATTTGTGTCCACTACCTTCAATCCATTCTCTGCCCTGGATAACGTCATGTAAGGTCACACAGGTTGGTTTCAGGATTATGCTTCATCTTCTTCTTCCTCAGGAAGTAATAACCTGACTTTTATCTCTAAAGTGAATTCGGCCATTACAGGTAGGGCAGCTCCAACAACCAATAAAAGAGCAAAAAAGGACGGCCTCTCATATAAAATCGCCTTCCTCTACACATGAGGAGAAAAGGGCCGTTAACCCATATATGGAGGAAACTAATAAAAAACTCCAACTTCTAGATGATAAATGGACTTTAGTAGAAGATAGAGTTACCAAAGTGAAACAAAGTATTAGTGATCTCCGAAAAGCTGCTCAAGATATCAGACACTTGCAATCTGAAATTGCACACCTGAAAAAGCTTATGGAGGATTTAGAAAACCACAACTGCTGAAACAATTTTCACATTTATGGACTGGCTGAAGGGATCTAAGGTTCAGATGCCATCTCTTCTATTCAATCTCAGAATCATTTTCTTTTTATAATTCATTGATCTCCTTAAAGTAATCAAATCAGCCAAAATCAGAAGCTAAATTTCTTGGTCTTGGTCCAAATTATTTTTTGCTCAAGATCTAGCCTAATCCACTGCACACAGATAGAAAAGGTTCCTAGACATGCATCCATTTCTTTGACCTGGGAGTGCCAGATTTGGTCTTTTTCATCCTTGCTTGTTTAAAGTGACATATAAAAATAAGACTACAGCATATGAGGATCCTGGTCTTTTGCAGAAATTACTAGATAGTTGGAAAGAGGAAAAATGGATACCTCAACGTTTTCCGTCTCCTGATTTAGTAGATTATTGCATGTGTTGTAAACTTTTTTATGTTACTACATCTGCCAAACTGTACAGTAATAAACACTCTTTGTTTTGTACACCCTATTGTATAACACTGCTATACTTATCTTTGATGTTTTACTTTTTACTTTAGGTATTTCCTTCAGCTTTCAGACGTTTACAAATAATCATTTATGTGGTCTGGTTTCTCTTTTTCGGATCTTCCAGAATCCAGTTATGCCATTTTCCTCCTATGGTTATGTAGGTATTTCTTTTTTGCCATTTTGTCTTTTATGTTCTAAGTTCCTCTATTCCTTTCATTTTCTTCTCTCTTCTCTTCTAATCTATTGCATCATGTTTCTTTCCATTTATTCACTTCTACTGTTCACTGCTTACTATAGTAAACAGTTAGTTGTTTAAACATAAAATTTACGAATAAATGTTCCTTTACGTGTAAAACATAATAAATATCTTATAGTTATTTATATATGGCTTTATGAGTTATTTCATGGCAGGTTAAGGGTCTGGGTTCCCCTATTAACCCGTTCTATGCTCATGACGGAGCCGCGCCGTCATGAGCCTCGGTTGAGCTGTGCTCATGACGGAGCGGCTCCGTCATGGCCCGCTCGGCGCGCCAGCGCGGCGCGAATTTTGCGCCTGCGCTGAGCGTTCCATTGAGCGGGCACGTTCGTGACGGAACCGCTCCGTCACGAGCACAGCTCAACCGCGGCTCGTGGCGGAGCGGCTGCGTCAAGAGCATGCGAGCGCCACTCGACCCCCCTGCCCCCTTAGCGCTGCGGCGGAATTCCCGCCGCAGCGAAGGGGTTAAATGACAGAGGATTCTGACTCATTTGTTCAAATGGATAGCGGATGTTGCATTGTTACAAGTAAAACATGTCATTGATAAAGAATTTTAAAAAGCGTAAAGGGAACTGGGCTGGTCATGCCTTTCCTTCATAGAGCACAAATAAGCGAACTGGGGTAGTTATTCTTTGTAAAAACCATAGATATTCAATTTGTTTCACAAGATGTGGATTCGGAGGGGAGATGGATTATAGTGGCTCTCCCTATAAATAAAATACGGTATTCTCTTTTTAATATCTATGCACCCACACACTTAGATAAATCATTTCAGAACACTATTTTAAACAAACTAATGTATATTACTGGTGTCTATTTTATTTTTGGTGACTGTAATTCTGCAATGGACACCTTTGATGATCGAAACTCCAAAACTACTTTTATTCCCTCCGTTATGCATAAACAATTTGCCTCCACTATTAGACAAATACCTCTTTAAGACACCTGGAAATTATGTAACCCGACTTTAAGAGAATATACCTTCTTTTCCACTGTACATTTTTCCCAATTCAAGATTGATCACGTATGTGTTTCCAACTCCCTCTTACAACATATTCTAATTGCTGATATTAGCAAAATATTGATTTCTGATCATACCCCTGTTACACTAGTCTTAGACCTTCTTCCTTTTGGTCATAGAAGCAGAAGATGGCATTTTAAAAGTTCCCTCTTATTAGACAACTCTTTTACTCAGAAATGTGAAATCTTCATGAATTACTTTTGTAATGATTCTCTGATATATCGTCAAAGCTGCCTCTAGAGATTTGATTATCAATTTTGTTTCTAAGAAAAATAAATTATCCTCAAAAAAAGTATTCCAGACCATGGACCATTTAAAAAAAATTGAACATTTTTAGAACTTTTATATTTTACATCCAAGTTATGTTTGGATGAATTGTTCAAGGCTGCATTTGAATTTAATAAGCTCTCTACAGAGTACGCTGCTTCTTATCTTTCTAAATCTAGTGCTAAATATTAAGGACAGCACAAGAAAGCCGGGAAATGTCTAAAGTAAAAAAGACACTGTTACAGTAGTTTCCATTCTATGAGGTAACACATTAGCTACCCTCGGAAATGCAGATATTTTTGCTGAATTTACAAACTATTACAATATCCTCTATACTCAATATCTAATACATTGATAAATTGTACCACCCCAAAGCAGGACCACAAAACTTTGAAGAAGAAAGCATAGACAAAGCAAAAGGAAATTCACCAGACCCAGAGGCAACCGACCCCAAAAGGGAGGGAGTAAAAGACCTAACCAGCTGGGAAGCCAACAATCAAACATCATTGACAACAGTAAAATACACAAAATTCCTGATAAAAAATTGAAAGCTGAAGGCGCTGCAGGACCAAACGGACTGCCAAACGTCCTGTTTAAATGAGACCCTGACGTCTGGACTAAATACCTTACACCCCTTTTTAATCAATTGTTTTGTGACAACAAGATGCCACGGTCTTGGAGCGGTAACCTTCTTCACTCAATCTACAAGAACGGCAGCAGAATAGAACCTGGGAACTACAGGCTGATTGCCCTTATCGATGTACAGGCTAAACTCTTTGCCTCGTGCATTCTACGACATCTACAAGAGTGGACAGAGGAAAATAACATCATCCCAAAATTTCAAACGGGCTTTAGACAAGGCATATCTATCATCTCAAACCTATCAGCATTGACGATCTTGACGGAAAAAGCAGAAAGGAAAAAGGGAGTACTATTGCCCTGTTACACCGACCTGAAATCTGCTTTTGATAGAGTGCCACGTGACCGCCTGTGGAAGAAACTGAAAGCATGGGGACTCCCACAGCCACTGATAGATGCAATAACATCATTATACTGAGAAACATGGGCCAACGTAAAGTTAGGAGACGGAAGAAGAGTATCATCAAAAATAAACAAACAAACAGACTAAAACAAGGATGTGTACTCTCACCATGTTTATTCAACTTATATTTGTCAGATTTAAATAATTACCTGCTACAAGTAAATGGACATCCGACAAAATTGGCAAATGAGCCAATCCAATTTCTGCAATACGCAGATGATATTGTGGTGGTGAGCCAAACTCCGATACGGCTGCAAAGGACCATCAACAAACTAATAGACTACCTGGATGCACAAGGCCTGGAACTAAATAAATAAAAAACCAAGGTGGTAAGACTGGCGGGCCCGAGGCCAGGAAAATACAAATGGTATGCAAAGAACTCACAATTAGAGGAAATAAGCGCTTATAATTACTTATGTATCAAATTGGCAAGAAATTTGTCTCGGTGGATCAGAAAAGGGAGATCACAGCAAAAGCCCAATCATTAACCTTCGCCTATAAACAGCTTTATAAGAAATTGGAATGCCCTTCACACAGGCATCTCCTTAAAATCATGGCAGCACAATTGCTCCCAACCTTATCCTATGAATTGGAAATATGGCACGGCTAAGAAATCAACATCTTAAACAAACTACAAATCAAGGTCTATAAAGCTGTATTCAATCTTTTTAAAGGTTCCTCGCCAGCACAAATACGTTTGGAATTTGGGCTCCAGAACCAAGAATTCCAAAGGAAAGCAATCTTGGTAAAATTATGCTGGAAACTCAGAGCAGCGGAAATGGGAACACCGAACAACCTATGCTGGACAGAAATAAAACTACAATACGATCAAAGAAACCCAAATACTTGGGGTGACCATCTGCGTATTGCCCTGGAGGAACTAGAGATCGAAGAAGTATGGAATAGCAAGCTGGAAAGGTCCTCATTAAAAAAAGTCTGTAACAACAGGACAAAGGCATTATCCTTTGTGGAAGCTAAAAGGAGATTGTCCAAACGCCGCCATGCATGGGTTGTAATAAACTCATATACAAGCTTAAAACCACAACCCTACCTAGCAGCTCACTTCCGACTATCATTAAGAAGGAGGTTCATGGCATTTAGATTTGGCGATCACTGCTCGAAGTACTTGGTTCCCACCTGGAAAAATAAACAGCAAACAAAAGCATGTCGTTTATGTGGGTAACCATATAGAAACTTTAAGCCACCTATTGTGCGTCTGTGAATCAGTAAAAGTAGAAAGAAGGAACTTGTTGAAAACAGTCTTAATTGATTTAAACGTTCGCACTTGTAGACATGCGGTAACAAGTTGGATGGGCGCCTCATCAAATATTTTAATATGTCGGGGGGTAAAATTCATGATATTAGTAGAAAATTTACTCACAAAAGCTGGAAAAGACTAAAGGCTCGGGGACAGAAAAGGACTTTTTTTACAGAAATTGTAAATATTTTAACAGAGTGAAAATACGCTTCACTTTTAAATTTTTCATGTAATGAATTGTGTTTTATATGCTTTATGGTTATGATAAACCAAATAAAGTTATCTTTGACTGACTGACTGACTAATCCTTATCCAGATGTGGATCTCTTATGCATCCTCCACTCCAGAAAGACTTTAATTTAGGGTTATATTTTTGTTTCCTAGAAAGTGATAGCTCTACCCAAGATATTCTTGTGGCTTTGAAGTCCATCAAAAAAGGGAAAGCCCTTAGCCCTGATGGATTTTCCATAACATTTCCTCTCCCATACTCCAAATTTTTGATTCACAGATTACATTAACAATTAACATACTTTATAACCACCAATTCAGCTGGTAGGTTCGTCAAGATGCTTTACATTTTTTTTATTTCCAAAGACAACAAAGACCATAAACTTTGCAAAAAATATCCATCATTTTCCTTTTGTTAATTCTTACTATAAGATTTTTGCAAAAATTCAACATTTATATCTCTTTATGTCTCAATACCTACCTTTGAAGGGAACAATCAGACTTTATATAAGGCTGACATTTTTTTTCACATACTACTAGATAATTTTTTAACATTTTGAGAAAATCCAAGTCTTCTACACGTTCTTTGGTGGTCATAAACTTAGACGCCGAGAATTCATTGAACGTATGAATCAGACTTTTATTTTTCCGACTCTTACTGGGTTTGAGTTTGGTCCCAAATTCATTAAATTGGTTTCCCACTCATCTTCAAAAAGTTCGATTTTTGCAAATGGTCTCCCCATCGTTCTCTCTAGAACAGGGAGCTCGGCTAAGAAGCCCTCTTTCTCTTTTACTTTTTATTCTAGCAATGAAATCCTTTTAACAAAAGCAGTACACAACCATTTACAGTTGTCAGTTATAGTTACCTGAGCTAACTGCACCTTACGCCGTGCAATGCACTGCTTATGACCTCACATATTGCATCACTCATGACATGGTCAGTGACATCACTGATTACATCTCAACTAACATCACTGAAGATATTATACACAGACCACACACAGACCTACTCATACCCATACAGCCTCTCGTACACCCACTCGCACACCCACACAACCACTCACATGCCCATTCACTGACCTATACCAGTACCCACCCACCCACTCTCAGAGCCACTTGCACACTCACTCAGTCATACAGCCACTCACACAAACATTCACTCACCCCTACAAGACACTGACACACCCACGTATTTACCTACAAAGTCATTCACACACACTCACTCACCTAATCAGCCTTGCAACACAGCCACTTACACACACATTCAAGCCATCACTCACTCACTCACACAAACACTTACATAACCATTCATACATCCACACAAGCACTCACACGTCTCTGTGCTCACCTATACAGCCATTCACACAGACACTGCCTCTCCAATACAACCACTCATAAAAAATGAACTTAAAACACCCACTCACACAGCCACTCACCCACCCTACAGCCACTTATATACCCAGTCACTCACTCATACAACCATTCAGTCACCCACTCAAACACTCACCCATACAGTCACTACACACCAACTTACCCACCCATAGAGCCACTTACACTGCCACTCACCCACCCATACAGCCACTGACACATCTTCTCACTCACTAATACGGCCAGTCACACAGCATCTCGTTCATCCACACAGCTACTCACACACCCATGTATACACCGTTATAGCCATTCACACACCTATAGGCACAAGGATACATGCAGTCACAAAGCCACTCACATGATATATATATTAAAAGTAGTATCACTTATTAGTAGTATACCTAGGATACTTCTAGTATTAAGTTGAAGTATCTTAGTATACATGTTAAATAATCATAAACTCTTACAAAATACTGGATGGTGTAATCAGTGATGACGTCAGCAATGTCATTTAGGAAGTCATCAGTGTTGTCACTGAGCAATTCAAGAGTGATGTAATACGTGCATTGCAGGGGTGTTACTTATAGTTAGCTCAGGTAACTATGATTTTCACTGGTTTTGTATGAGTGAAATCTGACCAATTATGTCCCTTTAATCTTTGGTAGTTTCAGTGAATTTCTAAGGTTTTTAAATTCTATTTGCTAACTATAATGACCCTGTAACCTCCTCCTGACAAATAGCCCTAGTAAGGCAGTGGTGTGCGCTCAGATGAGGCAAACCACTGTAGGGTTGCCACTTTCCCTTATCTAGGTATCACTTTTGATGACAGAGGCACATGGGGCCCCCAGATAAAAAATAGGAACATCTCCCTTGCCAGATCTTCTTCTGCATTGCAGGGCTTTTAAAAAAAACTGGGAGCAAGGCCAGTAGCAACTCTTTTAAAAATTTATAAAGCTAAATGTCTTGCTGTTGCTACATATGGAAGCGCTATATGGGGCTATTGTTCCATGGAAAATTTACAGATTACTGAGAACAAATTTTTAAGAGCTGTTCTCTATGTACCACAGTCCTCCTCAACATATATAGTTCACATTGAACTTGGTTTAGGTTATATTTCAGACCTGATTAAAGTGGCTCCTGTTCTGGCTTGGTTAAAGACATGGCTGAACCAAGAAATTCCCCTTAATCATATTATTCTAAAAGACTGCTTGCAACTGGACAGAGTAAATAAAATCCAGTGGCTAGCCTACATTAAGAACTGTCTTGTCAAAATGGGGAGACCAGATCTCTTTTCTTCCCCGGCCTCTATAACTGTTAAAGATATTGAGCTTATTAAGGGCCTGATGGGAGAATCTTTAAGGCTGGAAAGGGAACAAGTAGAGCTCGAAAAACCAACAGTGCGGACTAGTATTATTCTGAGCACTCATGCTGGACCAGAATCATACCTAATTACTGTAAATCAACCTTTTCATCGCTTTCTTTTGACACGTTTTCGGTTCAATTTGATACATTTAACTCTCGGACATTTCTCAACCTGGAGTACTCCCGAAAATGCTATGCCGTGTACCTGTGACAATTTCTCAATCCAGAACACTCTACATTTCTTAATGTTCTGTGATCACTACACGGCACCAAGAAGGAAATACTTGATCCCTGTCTTAAAGGAGGCAGGTTTTATGCAGGTTAGGCCAGCGCTCCTGTTCCTACAGTTATTACAGACCCCCAGGATTATGTTCCATGTTGCGAGTTTTTTAGTAGGGGCTGTTAGGATCAAGAAAAGGATGTTGCCCGATAATGACCCCATAAGTGATGAAATCAAATACTGGTCATAGGAAAATGTTTTACACATGAATTAATATCCTGAAATGCAATATGTATATATGGTTTTAACTTACTGACCTCTTTTGAATACTTTAAAAAAAAAATTGAGTCTGTTATATGATAATGTGTTTCTTATCTTTTTCCTTTTGTATAAAACTATAGAATGTAAATTAATTAAGATCCGATCATGTATAATTATGTGTTGTTGTTTGTATAAGATTGTATTTTGCCTATGTCTTTTTATGATATTAATTTATCGAAAATAAAGTATTTTGACTGACTGACACTCGGTCAAACACTCCTCTTTCGGATTCAATGAGATAACATGCACTTTATCAGTGTATATGAAAGTTTTATTTTATTAATTCAGTCACCATTAACAGCTTATGGAATGGAGACACCCTCCCAAGTGTTTTTGGAGTGCCAGATGCCTTGACACACATATACATATAGTCCTGAAGGTGTTTGCTTTGCTGCACCAAGCCATTTCCCATCCTACGGTGCTGGTGCCAGCGAAAGCATCAGCTGCCATCTGTATATACTCCACACGCAATTCCAGAAAATCCAGGAAATATAAAACGGCACACCTCAGAACACCACAATACTTCATTGTGCACAAAGACCAAGCGTTTTGGCAAAAGCCTTTTTCGAGTGAAAAAAATTTGCCCAATTGCCTCTAAAAATAATCATTACAATTCATGGATAGTGAAAAAAATACTGTACATATTGCAATCCCTTCAACATTAAAATTACAAAACTGAATGGTTACAGACAAGAAATCAAGTAATTTCAGGTATTGTACTTCTATTTGAAAATGTTACATTGCCAAAACGGAAACTCCACAACAATAAAGTTTCAATGCAATCGAAAATATTTTCAAAATTGATAATGTTTTTTATTATGAATAAAGGGTCATATGGATCATAGTTCCATTTTGCGATTTCTAAATAGCGATTTTTAAGGAATCGCTATTTAGAAATCGCAAAATGGTATGTATGTAGAAATCAGCTTCTTTTTAGCGATTTCTTAAAATTCCTTAATTGTGATTAGCAAATTGCTAATCGCAATTAAGGAATAATTTCCCATTCATTTCTATGGGCCAGGAGGCCCATAGGAATGAAGGGGAAATGTGCGATTAGCATTTAGCTAATCCCAAATTGAGAATATTTTCAAGGGTGCAGGGGTGTCTGAAAATGACATGTGTGCGCATATGGCGCACATACATGCCCAAAGGGCATGTATGAGCGTCACATGGCACCTTTTGTTTTAAAAAAAATTGCTTTTTGAAAGGAATTCGCAACTTACCACCAACTTGAAGTTGGTGGTAATTTGCGATTCCTTAGGGACAATTAGCAATATTTTTTTACATGATACATTGCATTTAAGGAATCGCAAATTGTGCGATTCCTCAAATGCAATCGCAAAATAAGGAATCGCAAATTGTGCGATTCCTTATTTTGAACCACATTTGCTCAATACATACCATATTGCGAATTTCGGCCTTTGCAAATGCGAATTTCAATGATACATATGGCCCAAAGTTTTTGATACAGCAACTTACACAAGACATTTTCTGCGGGGTGGGACAAACATACAATAAATATTTGAGCTTAAGCTACTCATGATCACCTCTTGATCCTACCCGACCTCCACTAATGCTTGTTTTTTTTTGGTTTTTGGGTACAACGTAACTACAATAGTGACACTAGAACGATGACTGTGCAATTACGTCAAGTATGTTATTCCTCGGTTAAAAATCGCAATACAACTGGAGCACTTCAATGGCAATTTGATAAAGTTACCTAATTCAAGATGCCCATATCAAACTAACAGATGGATATTTTGGACCCTTTCTGTGCTCATACAATCAATAGTAGGAAAAAGCAAAGCATGCTAATGGGTTTTCGGTAACCCTGGGCAAAGCAATACGCACCGCTCGCGTAGTTTGCGAAGTTTGCGCAACTTCGCACCACGCAAACTGCATGTAGCACAGTGCGAACATGCGTAGCATAGTGCAGCAGTCATTTTTTGCTTGCTCGCGGTCCTCAATGTCAAGTTGGCGACGCGAGCAAGCAAAATGACATCCTCGCGAGACTTTTCCTTGTTTGCGATCGGCAGCTTGATGTTGCTGATCGCGAACAAGGAAAATAAACCTCCCGGCGAGATCTCAACGCGGGGAGGTCAGGTTTCTCATTGCAAGTGGTGGTGCATGCTCGCGACCGCTTGCAATGAGAAACTACTGTCATATGGTTACTACATTTCTATATATTGTGTTCAGTTAGCATGAGCTTATTAAATGTTTAAACGCCATATTTTCTTTCAGCTTCAGTTTGCACACGATACATAATTGTTATGGTAGCTTTCAACCTAGACGAAAGATGTGATTTATTTGAGAATAATATGTTATTGCTCTGATATCAATTGTGCTTGGTACACTTGGTACAACTGTCTGCACACTGAGAACTGCACCCTCTAAGAATAACCTAACACAAGGTTGCTGAAGGCCTGATCCTCGCACCACATTAGACATAACACAAATAATGTTGCTGCCAACATTGGGCTCTACGCGGGTTTAAGATAGAGTTACAGGGAATGAATCAACACACTTGATGCTTCGCATGCAGAGAGCTGGTAGCTGTTGATGTGATCTACTCCTACTGAGAATTAGAGGTATGGGCCCACCCTGCTAGAACCCAAATGAGACCTTCTTAGATATAATATAATATGCTAAATTGGGTGCGCGAAATATAGGTGATACAGAATTCTATAGATTTTTGCATCGTAACATGCTATCACCTTTTGCTCATTATGGATTAGTGACTATGCTGCTAACTCTGATTGTTATAATATGTATGTTGATATTATACAAGATACTGCGTTTGAGAACTTTGCATTGAAAAATAAACATTTCAAACTTGCACATGTGTTCTTTGCCTCCCAGTTTCGGTTTGTAATGATTATATAACGAAAGAGTGTTCATGTGTTCCACGATACCTGAGGTACCCTAAGTTCATGTTCTGGATTGTCTAAGTCATTGGGAAGTTATTACTACCGATGAGACACTGTAGCTAGCTTGGTAAGGGGATTTCTGAAACAAAGGTGAGTTTTGGGTCACACTAACTCACCCAGGTTCTAGATCTCTGTGCACAGTTCTGTGGGAGAACGGAAACCCTGCTACATGGCGCCCATACGTTGTTGGCCTTATATCATGACACTCGAGTAGTATATCATTCAAACCTTAACACCTTCATTCCCGTTTCCGGAAAACGGCAGTGTCGGAAAAACCTACCTATTTTTGAAATAGGTCTTTTTTCAAGCTTGAATCTATCTAAAACGGTTTCTTTGAATTAACTACCCAGTTGTGCTACAAAGTAATCTTTGTTTTTTCACTTTCCTGTGCTGACATGGCACAAGCCGTGGACATCCCGCAGCATAGTCGCATTGCGGTGCGTGACCATTTGCGGGCTTATAATTTACCTGTGGAAGGCTTGGCTGTTGTTCTAGTGGTGAGTGCGGAACATGCTTACCCGTACGAACTGTTTTATTCGTGGGTGACATTTCCGGCGGTGAACGCTAATTCTGGTGTTTTCCACTCCTACACTGCTACGGCTGTACCAGCTGCGTATGCTCCGTACAGAGCACTGGAGGTTCCTATAGACGCTTGGCAGCATGGAGTTTGGTTTGGTGGTGCCCTACCACACGCTTTAACCGCTCCGAGGTTGGGTCCTTTGTCCATTCCGGGCACACCTTGGCCCGCTTTGGCTAGATTCACCCCTCACCCTAATCGAGCCACTTGTGGCATAGCTGATCTGCGGCAACTTCATGAAGTCGCAGTGGAAGTGATTAGAGCGCTTGTTCATTACACTAGCCGTAATGTTTAAGACGTAGCCCCTAGGGGCGCACAGTTTCGTGCAGAACAGGCTGGTTTGAAAATCAATCCTGTCATGGTGAATTCCGTGATGGGCAAAAAGCCGCAGGACAAGGATGATTTTCCGTTCTGGCTTGCTGAGGAATTCGGCCAGCTAGAAGCTGTGTTTCCTAATACGAATCCCGGTGATAAGCACCGGATTCTTACACTGAGTTTACCGAAAGATTTGGCACCTGAGCTTGTTGACTGTGAGACCTGGGGTAAGACTTTTGTAGCGGTCTATTCAAGGTGCTACGGCACACCGTCTGTGACCAATCTGGGTCGGTCCTTAAACGTGTTCAGGATGAACACGGACCGGAGTCGGCGGTCGAATTGGGTATGCGCCTGTGTGGCTCCTTTGATGTAGTTTTCGATCTGATCCTTGCAAATGTCAAGGGAGATGCAGTGAACTTTCAGGTTGCTAACGCTTTGGCGTTGATTCCCGAGGCCGAAAGACCCCGTCAGTTGGTAAGGATAATTGTGGCTGCTTATAAAACGGTTGGCCGCAATGCAAAGGGGCTTAAGGCTTTTCCTGACAAAGAGAAAAAGTAGCCCCGGGGTCAGACTTCGGAAACTAGTGGTCAACCAAAGTTCAAGAAACAGAATTGGCCTAAAAAGCAGAATCAGGGTAAGCAACAACAACAACAAACACAGGTTTCTGCTCCTGCGTCTCCGTTGCCTGCGCAGTCGGATCGTGTTTATGATTTGCGCGACCGCGCGATGATTAAATCGCCTGAGAGGTTTCAGGCTTCTGACCAACGCTCTCCTCGTTCCTTTCAGGACTCATCGGCTCCGTCAACCGGTGGTGGAGGGGGCGGCAGGGGCCGGGGTGGCCAGCAAGGACGTGGTCAGCCCTGCCCGCATAACGGTGGAGAGCAGCAGGAAGGCGCTACGCCCAAGAGACCACAGTTTGCCACGAAGAAAGTCGCCGCCCTGACAGCGCATCGTTATGCCCCAGATAGTGAGAACGCGGCTTCGGAATCTGACGTGGGCTCTGACCTTGCTGGACAGCGCGGCAGAGATTACCATAGTGAGAGAGGCCCTCCGTCCACTGTTGAAGGTGACAGCGACTGACACTTATGTTGTGATTGAAACTGCTGATACGCATGTTGCTCCCCCTGAACGTCTTTTTGAAATTGTCCTGTTAATTGAAGGTGACATGCAGCGAACTGTAAAAGGGGTATTTTGGGAAAATCTCTCATCTACGTATGACATTTTGCTTTCGGAGGCTGACTGGCCCCCACCTTTTGTTCTCGCAGCTCCGCGAGGGGAGGAGGTAATCCTACACAGTTTCACGCACACTGTACCGAGAGTGGAAGCGCTGCATTTTGCAGGGCTCTGGCGCTTGCGCCGGCTGTGTACCGCAATCAATGTGGCTGGGATAAATTGTCTCCGAGCCACGAGATTCCTTTACGGTCTCAGCCGCAGCCCCAACCTCAATATCCCATACGGCGTGAAGCCAAAGCTTCAGTCGCGGCTATCCTTGAACAATTGGAATATCAAGGTGTAATTGAAACGTGTGTGTCACCGATGAATAACCCCCTTTTTACTGTAAACAAGCCGGACGGCTCATATCGTTTGGTTTTGGATTATAGGCATTTGAACTTGCATTGCCGTAACTGTGCAGTACAGAATACTCATGGCTCTGCGTTAGTGAATAGTCTTGAGCGTAAACAGTTCAAAAACCACGCTTGACATTTCCAATGGTTTTTATGCCCATAGATTAGATGGTCTAAGTTCCCAATGGACCAGTTTTACATGCGGCGGTGTGCAAAAAATGTTTCGGCGTCTCCCAATGGGCTATAAGAACAGTCCTGGAGTATTCTCCGCCCGCATTGTCTCTCTTCTGGAGGGCATCGACCCAGTTGCTTGTTCGTATGTGGATGACATTTATCTCACAGACGACGATCTTTGGGAGCATCTGTGTCGAGTAAATAGCATAATTTGTAACTTTGCTGACATTGGTTACAAGTTTAACTTTGCAAAGTCGCACATTGCAGAGTACACAGTGTTGTTTCTAGGTTACGAGCTTAACAACGAGGGGAAGGGTTTAGCACCCCATTTCCTGGGCACAGTTGCGCTCTCCGACAACGCTGAAAAAGTTACAATCTCTACTGGGCTTCTTGAATTTCGGGAGGACTTATATTCCGGAATATGCCCAGCGTATCAAGCCTTTGTATGCTTTGATACAACCATCTTTTTCCAAATCATGCTGGCTGCCTGAGTATTCAGCCATTCTGCAGTCTTTGCAGGCTGATTTGCTCGCTTCTGAATACTTACAGACTCGTGATAACCAGACCAACCTGGTGATAAGAATTATCCCTGGGGCGGTGGGTTTCACGTACCTGACTTTTAATGAAGGAGATACAGTACCTATTGCTTACAAGTCACACTTGTACACTTCGGCTGAATTGCGTTTTTCCACTGTGGAGAAAGTTTTAACGGCTGTGCAGATGGCAATTCTTAAGGAACGTGCCCTGTCACAAGGAAAACGCGTGTTGGTTGTTACCCCGTGTCCTGCCTTAGAGGCGGTTACGAAAGCCAGTGTACCTAATTCCAAAGCTTTGCACCCTCGGTGGATTCAATGGGCTGCATCCTTGACGTCACAAGATGTCACGTTTATTTTTGACGCCACTTTACGGTCGCAGGAGTATTTACAGTATGAATTTGTTCATCCTGCTCCTTTAGCAATGCGGCCGTTGGAGGATTTCCATTGCATCATTTACACTGATGGTTCGGCGCGGGTTGCGCATGGCTCTAAACATGCCTACGTTTCCGCTTGCGCCATTGTGGTCGGTGCCATGGTGAACCATGAGTTCAAGTCCAGTGTCGTGCACACGCAGACGCTTGGGGACTGCACCGCACAATTAGCAGAGCTTCGTGCTCTGATGCTTGCATTGGAGTACGCCGATCCTAGTGTGACGACTTTGATCATAAGTGATTCTTACTACTGTGTCCAGTCTTACAATGAGAACTTGTTTCTTTTGGATTCAGAATGAATTTCGTGATTCCAAAGGTAGCACAATAAAACATAAAATGATCTGGGTCCGAGTGGCGGAACTTAAAGAGAAGCTGCCACTCGTGTTTGTGATTCATACTCTCGGTCATCAGCGCGTGGGGGTCCACGCTGTTGGCAATTCGCTTGCTGATGAAGCAGCGAAGTTAGCGGTATCGAAATACTTAGTTGCAGCAGTCACGAGGTCCAAAAGCAAAATAGATGATGACATCTTGGCAGCTGTTGCTGCAACAGAGAAGGGAAGTAAATATCCTGCGGGGTTACCTTCTAAATACACATACCACTTAAGTCCCGATAAGGTTCCTTATGTGAAAATTCCTGATGTTGGTGAACGTCTAGTTCCCAACTCGGATCGCAGGGCTACTTTGATTACAGCGGCTCATGAAGGTGTGGCGTCTGTGCATGCGGGTGTCTCAGCCACTGTAACTCAGCTACAACAAAGGTTCTGGTGGCGGGGACTGTACAAACAGACGCGCGATTATGTCCTTCAATGTGACATTTGCCAGCAGATGAAGCCTTCAACTGCTGCGCGTCCGCCTCAGACACAGTTGTACATCTCGAATAAACCGCTTGGATGCGTTTATTTGGATCACTGCGGTCCATTTTCTTCTGATACTGCATACAAGTACATCTTAGTAGCAGTTGATTCATGCACACGCTTTCTGTGGGTATGGCCACATCGGAGCGCTGATTCACGTACTGTCATTAAGGATTTGCGAGTCTTTGTGGAAATTTTTGCCTGTGGTACCTTCCATTCGGATCAGGGTCCGGCTTTCGCCTCTAAGGCGTATAAGGATGCTATGGTTTCGATGGGGGTCCAAGTCAAGTTTTCGAGTCCCTACAGGCCCGAGGGCAATAGTGTAGTTGAACGAATGAACCGCGACTTAAAGCAATCTTTGACAGCTCGAGTTATAGGCACTGGCAGAAACTGGTTAGCCCACCTCATGGGCGTGCAGCGTGCGCTTAATAATCTCCCTAGAAGGTCTCTGGGTGGGCAGACCCCGTACGAAATGCTCTTTGGTATCAAGATGTATGTCCCTGACCTCGATGGGCTAGACTGCAAGGCCCAGGCCACGGCCTTTGACGTAGATGAACATTGCAATGTTTTACAGAATCTACAAAAGACCAGAGACAGTCTGGCAAAGGAACATTTGCCCTCCACATCGGATGATGCGCTGCAGATCCCGGTAGTTGGCTGGCTACCCCAAGTTGGAGAACTGGTTCGAGAGAAGATCGATAACAAGAAAGAGTTTGGTCCCTCATATCGTGCACCGGTTCGAGTTCTTGGAGTGAAGGGCACAAGAACAGTCATTTTACCACCACTTCCAGGTCGTAAGGAAAACAGATTTATTTCTATTGACAATGTCAAGACACAGAGGGTGGCCGATTCTTCATAGCATGACACCGGCTGTATCCTGTCCTTCAATGGTGAGGCACTCTGTGCTGGCTATTACATCTGGTGCAGAACAGGAGGTGTCCCTCGAGATGCCTGCCATATCCAGTCCTTTATTAAATACTATTCCTGTTACTAACATTGATGAGCTGACCTACACCTATCCTGCTGATTTATCAATACCTGATTTACAGACTCGTTTGGCCGACCAGTCCAGATTCTCTTTTGACTCTGCATCGGAACCTTCAAAGAAACCCTCAACTATTGCAAAATATGCCACATTGTTTAAAAAAACATTTTTTGATTCCCCCTTGGACATACATTTGGTTGATACTATTTTCATTTTACCTTTTTATGTCAATTGGTTTTGTGTTTTATTTTTTCCGCCTGATCGATGGTCACTACGTTAAAGAAAGAACAGGAATTCGGTACCTTAATGGAACATTGGCCCCTCTTTCCTCTTCACATTCAGCGCACAGACTGAAACGAAACTTAAATACAGTTAACATTACTGCTTGGCCTGTCCTTGATGGGATTGTGTGGGATGCGGTTAGATTTCAAATACATGGGCCCACTGAAGTGATTAATGTTCCGAATGTGCTTAGAGTAAACATGGGAGATGTTATTAAACAAGATATACGTTCTGATGATTGGGATGTTCAGGCCGTAGAGGCATTATTTTCTGATTTGAAATACTATGCGGTTTTTGATGCTGAAGACTTATATTTAGATTCTATAAATTATGGTGATTTGTTTTGCTTCCAACATTATGGTAATCATTTTCTCCATAAGACAAATTCCAGGAGAGTTACTGTGAATTACACGCAATGGGAACACTGCCCAGCTCCTTTAATTGGAAGCGCCAGTACATTTCTGAAAAGATACAAATATTTTACAGATTTCAATCAATCAAATCCTGAGTCCTTTTATTTCAGAATGACAGAAAAGTCCATGTCCAAAGTTAGACTTACCGATACAAAGTTGCTGTATTGGAAGTCCTTTCTAGACAGATTGGCTTTAGATGGCTACGAGTTCTGGAAAGGAATAATTGACCTTAAATCGGTTTGGGGTACCAAAGATTGGCAGGTAAAAGGCACTGAGGCTTTGCACCGTGCATGTCTCATCCCGAATCACATGTTGTTTCTAAATTCTACTGTTTCCCAAACAACATGCTTTGGATTAGCTACTTCTAATAAATTAAATACACCAATTATCCCCGAATTAGAAGAATATTCAGGATGGGGTAATTTTTCAGATTTGTCTATTGATGAGATACAGTCTCTGTTACACAATTCGTCCTTTAACATATCCAGTTTGGATCCAAAAGGTTGGCTGTTGTGGCAAAAGAGTTCTGATTCTTGCCAACGTCGATTCCTGGGGTTGGCTGAAGGGTTCACACAAGTACGACCAGATCCCCGTTTTGAAACTGATTATACTGTCACCACTTACTTTGTGGGGAAACTGTGTCAAAATTGGTTGCAACATTCCACATTAGCTGCGGTTAAACTACATCTATCTCAATTAACTGAAAATGTGGATTTAAATGATTTCATAAAAGACCCGGCTAAGGGTAGATCTAAAAGGTGGATTTATGCTGTTTACAATGAAATTTGGAAAGTGTCTCAAATTGAGGCTGCTAAGCGCCTAAGGGCAATTGACCAAGCTAATTTGGAAAAGGTACTTGCAGTGGTCGATAACAGTATTAACACGCTTTCTTCCCGAATTTACACATTAAACAATATTGTTTCTTCTGTTGTTGACATTGTGCATGATGAAGTGTCCGTATTATATCATGGTCAAAATCAATTGCGTTCTGTTATGCAGTTTGCCTGGACACTACAGACTCTGAAGTCTGGTCGAGTGCCTTGGAGTTATATGAATGTCTCATCATTATTTGCCCCGTTTAATTTGACTGACAAGCAGCGCATGCTTTCCATGCGAGATGCATCATTTTCGATGTTACACATTGGGAAGTTAGAATCTTTGCCTTTCTCTGTGGCAGAATTACTTTTGCCTCTTATGAATGAACTTGTATAGTCTTAACATTTGTATAGTATTTAACTTTTATCTGTAGTTTTAATGACTTTTATGAAAATGCTGGGCTATGTATGTATGGGCATATGTATCCTATGTTATGTTTTATTGTTTATTGTTTATGTTTCTTTGTATGACTTGTAATAAGTCGAATAAAGATATCCTGACTGACTGACTGTGGCTGAGGTTACTGCTGCTGCATGGCTTATCCATGGTATTATTACCTTGCCTTTTGCTATGTATAAATTTACAAATTGTATACGGTATATTGCTATAGGGCGATATGAACCCTTAGGAAGTGCTTTCCTCCATGAGACATGATCCTTACCGTACACATATAGATGTCTTAAGGAGGGAAATGAAGTGAATCTGAATGGTGAGGAATGTACACAGTCACCTGACCGCTCACTAATATGCAGACACATCCAGTTGCATGGTTCTTGTAATCAGGACAAGCCTAACTTAGCCTGTGTTTTGAAAGGCACACCGGTTCCTGCAATAGTTCCCACATTCACTTTATTGTCTAACGGTAGTTATTTACTTTTGAATAACGAATTATGTTGTGGGTTAATGGTCGGTATCGCCTATGTGGTTACTGTATCAGAACGCGTGGTGTGTTGCAAGAACGTATTATATCCACCCACGCATGGGAGTGCAGATGTTTCTATTTGGCCCCGAATACCAACCTTGGGAGCGAAGTTCAATGGTTTGAGCCGAATAAGAGCACTATTGTCTCAGAAAGAAGTGGCCCTGAGTTCTGCCCGAGAAACTTATGTCCTTCACATAGCTAACACACGCACAGAGGTGCAGGCACTTTTAAATACTGATTTGCCGTTTCATTTCTGCGAGCTGGTTCATCAGATCTTCAATGCCTCCTCCACGACTGGCCTAGCACATTTTTTTTAATTGGTTAGCAGTGGTCTCGTGACTACGTTTGAAAAAGTATTTGGTATTATCCCTGCGGTTTTTCATTCTATATTCGCAAGCCTGTTTGGCGGATTCCCTATTTTGCTGGCTTTGGCTGCAGGAGTTCTGGTGATATTTTGCTTTATAAAACATGGATGCCCATCCTGCGCAAGAAAACGCTCAGCCCCTACTGATGCAGTTTCGCAACCGGATGCTTGAATACTATGGCTCCTTACCGCTTGCGACTTTAAGCACAGCGTTTGGATTATCGTTTCGATTTTCCTATTTCACATGTGTCCAGCCTGTGTTTCATTGCCTGAGCTGTGATTTCGACTGGGCCATTGATTTGTGTCTCTGCTTACCGACTTCTCCGTCGTCGATTTTGATCAGCTGATGAGCCCCGTAGTTGCTCACGAGTTGGTTTGTTCTGGCAAAAGGGTTATGGCTTTGGCAGCGATGCATGGACTAATGGGTCAGTGGAACATATTCGCAGCGGCGCATGACTTTCTGGCACATAGCGTTCTCGAGAACCCACTGAGTTGTCCTCTGATGTTGCTAGAGGATTCGGTGCTGGAGGAGCACGTATGTTCTTTCCCATTGCTTAATTGGATGGCTGAACTGTTTTCGGATGATGACAGTGATTTCATTTTGGAAGCTGTAGCTACCTATTTTGCATATTCATTCAACCCATGAGTGACTTTAAAGACTTTCATTATTATGGCACGTGACTTTTTAGTAATTCTGAATGGTGCCTTTTTTATTATGAACATTCGACTTTCATATTTTCTAGGCCTATGAACTGGGAGTAGGCCTTAAGTTCGAATTTTTTTATATTTTTAGTGTGGCCACTATAGGCATTCATACATGTTTTTGTTATTAAAAACTTATATACATTTACATAAATTTAGCTTGGCTCAATATTGTTGAACTCTGCTTTCATGTTTTGCCTCTCATAAAGTATTGGCTTATTTTTAACCGTCCTTGGATCATTGGGGGGGGTGTCATATGGTTACTACGTTTCTATATATTGTGTTAAGTTAGCATGAGCTTATTAAATGTTTAAACGCCATATTTTCTTTCGGCTTCAGTTTACACTCGATACATAATTGTTATGGTAGCTTTCAACCTAGACGAAAGATGTGATTTATTTGAGAATAATATGTTATTGCTCTGATATCAATTGTGCTTGGTACACTTGGTACAACTGTCTGCACACTGAGAACTGCACCCTCTAAGAATAACCTAACACAAGGTTGCTGAAGGCCTGATCCTCGCACCACATTAGACATAACACAAATAATGTTGCTGCCAACATTGGGCTCTACGCGGGTTTAAGATAGAGTTACAGGGAATGAATCAACACACTTGATGCTTCGCATGCATAGAGCTGGTAGCTGTTGATGTGATCTACTCCTACTGAGAATTAGAGGTATGGGCCCGCCCTGCTAGAACCCAAATGAGACCTTCTTAGATATAATATAATATGCTAAATTGGGTGCGCGAAATATAGGTGATACAGAATTCTATAGATTTTTGCATCGTAACATGCTATCACCTTTTGCTTATTATGGATTAGTGACTATGCTGCTAACTCTGATTTTTATAATATGTATGTTGATATTATACAAGATACTGCGTTTGAGAACTTTGCATTGAAAAATAAACATTTCAAACTTGCACGTGTGTTCTTTGCCTCCCAGTTTCGGTTTGTAATGATTATATAACGAAAGAGTGTTCATGTGTTCCACGATACCTGAGGTACCCTAAGTTCATGTTCTGGATTGTCTAAGTCATTGGGAAGTTATTACTACCGATGAGACACTGTGGCTAGCTTGGTAAGGGGATTTCTGAAACAAAGGTGAGTTTTGGGTCACCCTAACTCACCCAGGTTCTAGATCTCTGTGCACAGTTCTGTGGGAGAACGGAAACCCTGCTGCACTACCAGTTCGCGTTGAGAAAGCTGCAGCTCGAGTAAAAATCTACTCGACCGGCAAAAAAGTACTGCTCGCACTGTGCAAGATGCCGTTTTCAATGATTGCACAGTGCGGGATGCTTGTCCGCACTGTGCAATCATTGAAAACGACATCTTGCACAGTGCGAGCATGGTACTACGCAGTTTGCGTAGTGCTACACGTAGCTTGCGTAGTGCAAAGCGCACTTCGCGTAACTACGCGTAGCGCTACTTCGCGAACTACGCCCACCCCTAGTTTACGGTATGCTTCATCCTACTACAACCCACGTTGTTAACATTTGCAATGTCTACGGAGACATTATAATCCCATTATATGTGAATCATTCAAATCCTGCAATAATTTATATAATTTGGCCGAGGACATGTTCAAGTAATTTCACAACACTTATCGTTACTAATACCTTCCAATATGTGAGGCGTTCAAACATGTGTGTGCAAAGTTGAAAAATGAAACAAAATGGAAAAATACGAATTGTTAGAGGGGGTATTACATGAATCTAGCCTGGAGAGTTGCACCATTCAGATTGCGCAGAATGTTAAGGCTATAACCTTCATCCGTATTTCTCCCTCCACCCTCATAAGACATGGTGGAGGGAGAAAAAGAGTGTCCTCTATAAATGTAGACATTGCTGGTTATCTGCAAATTATACCATATCATTGTCTGGGACCCTGAAACCCGTTGGCCTAAGGATACTGATAGGCAATCAATATTGGACCCCATATTAAAATTAACAAAAGTAAACAATAAGTAACTGCAGATTAAAATCAGACTGAAAGAAAGTGACAGAGAAATGGCCTTAGAGAAGTAAACATCACATATGCATGGCCAATTTCTCCCCACTTTTAAGTCCATTGAGAACTTTTGTATTGTGATCAATTATGTATTTTGATTCCATGATACAAAGCTGTTTCTCCCTGCCACCACCCCTAGGGTGTATCGGGCCCTTATATATTCCATAGAACTGCACAAAGCTGCTGTTATTGTCATGTTTTTTGTAAAAATGCCAGGCCGTGGGGTAACTGAATTCTCGATTTGATACAGCTCGTAAGTGTTGGAGAACTCTGGTTTTGAGTTGCAAATTATTGCTTCCAATATACCTGATGCCACATGGGCAAACCAGCACATATACGACAAAGTTGCTGTTGCATATGATATGTTTGATGATTTGCTTGGCCCTGCCTTTCTTCATGGTATAGCTGCTGTGATTTTTACTGTTTATATAGGCCTTACATGAATTGCATTTGATAAAGCCTTTGGGTGAGCCTAACCAATTACAGGTAGCAGGTTCTCATTGATAGCTGGGAACCAATCGATCCCTCAGTGACCTAGGTTTCCTATATATGATGAGGGATGTTTTGCCAATGCATTTGCCTATGACTGGGTCAGTTTCTAACTGATGCCAGTGGCGTTTCTTTATTTTTTTAAGCCATTTCGAAGTAGTGATTATTCTTGGGGCATTGGTTTTATCTTCCTATTTTTACATTTGTTGTTAAACAGTGCCTCATCCTGTGCCAGACCAATGACCTTCTTTTTGACTTGTGACTGTGACTTTGTGCTATAGCCACGTTGCATGAACCTTGCCTCCATGATGTTCTGCTCCTTCATGAATCCAGCATTGGTACTACAATTACGGTGAGCTCTTAAAAATTCACCGTAAGGAATGCTGTGAATAAGGGTTGCCGGGTGGTTACTTTGGGCAAGTTCGATTGTATTGCCTGTGGTATCCCTTACATGCAGGCTGATAACAATGTTGTTATTCTCAACAGAAATGGCCACATCCAGAAATTCACAATAGCTGGTGCTGATCTTATGTGTGAATCTTAAATTTAAATCATTGGTTCCTAACTTCTTGATAAACTCCAAAGCCAGGGTCTGTGGTCCATCCCAAATCAGGAAAAGTTAATCTATGTACCTTATCCAGGTTTGAATGTGTTCTGTATACATTTCGTTTTCTTCCACCCACACTACCTTTTCCTCCCACTAGCCCAGGAATACATTTGAAAGGCTGGGGGTGAAATTGGTACCCATGGCTGTCCCTGATTTCTGTTGGTATAAGGTTTTTCAAAAAAAGAATTTTTTGTTCTAGGCAGAATAACATCATGGTTTCCAACATGACAGTGTGTTCCAGCAGCGATATGAGTCGGCCTAGCAGAAAATACATAGAGGCTTCAATCCCCTTCCTCTGAACAATGCATGTGTTAAAGGAACAGATATCTAACGCTATCATAGTATAGTTGTCTTCCCATTCTACAACATGTACACGCCATAAAACGTCAGTACTGACCCTGAAATAGGATCTCAAATTGATGACAAAAAGGGACAGGAAAAGTTCCAAGAAGATAGAGGTATTTTCTATAATACCTCTATTTGAGGAGACTATAGGTCTCGCTCACAAACAGCAAATTTGCAAATTCTATTGTTGACTTATTTTGTTTTTCCCTGGCTACAGCTCTGGATTTCAATTGGTCTACTGTTCCAAATCCTTTGGATAGGTGTAGTGACTGTCCTTTTCTTGCTCCTGAGTGGATGTTACCTTTCAGAATACTCTGCAGTATAACATGTGAACTTGGTTCTGAAACAGCATGCATCATCACACTGTGAATAGACGGACCTGTCCTCAGTGAACATTAAAGCAGTTCCAGTTCCTGACGGAATCCTGTGGGACAGAGTTTCCTATGATGTGTATGGTTCTACTAAACTTTTAAAAATACCACATGTATTTAAGATTTCTCTTAGTGATATCATCACCTCTAGTACTTTCTCTGATGATTGGGACTTTGAAACTGTAAATACTATGCTATATGATTTGGAATGATCTGCTGCATTTTGAAATGATGAATTGTATGAAGGTACATCTCATTTTGACACATTGTTTTGTTACCAACCCTATGGTCAACATTGTATGCACAAAGCAAGTATCCCAGGTGATGTTTTTAATTACTTTCAATGGGAACATTGCCCAACTTTGCGGAAAAGTAGTTCAACAACATTCGCACAGAAGTTTGCTTATTTTTCTGGATTTAACACTTCAGGCCCAACATCTAATATTTATAAGCTTGTTCTCACATCTGCAAAGAAAAATATGCTCACCAACACCAGGCTGATATACTCTGCTTCCTTTATTTCCCTACTGTCTTTACAGGGTTTTGACTTTTGGAGGGACACTATAGACACAAAATGTGTCTGTGGGACTAAACAATGACAAGTTCAGGGAACTGTGGCCTTATTTAGAGCATGCCTCATACCACATCAAATGATTTTCCTGAACGAGACAGTACAACACACTTCCTGCCTTGGACTAGCCAAGATCAAGGACTTTAACACACCTCTGATTCCTCCGCTTACGCACTTTGAGGGTTGGCAAAATTACACACTATACAGTGGGGATACGTTAGATGCCATAATACACAATGGTTCATACAATTCATCTGAACCTCAATTGGAAGGGATGGTTGGTTTGGCTTGTCGACAAAAACAGGTGTCAGTCAAGATTCAATGGTCGCACTGAAAGTTTTAGTATACACAGGTCTGACCATCGGTATGTGCAATCAGAACACACCGGTGTGACATCCTAGAGTGTTCGGAAGTTATGCCTGGAGTGGCTAAAGATCTCGACACAGTCCCAAGTGAAACAAAATGTATCCCTTCTCTAAGATGAAATGGTTTGCAGGGAGTTTTAGTTAGGTCCCCAGAAGCCACATCAGAAGCGCTTCCTGTATGCTATTTACAATGGGCTATGGAAAATCTCTCAGTAGGAGGTTGCTGAAACACTATGTGAGATTGATAGGGTTAACCTAGAAAAAGCTTTGGCAATGATTGACAATGGCATGACCACACTATCATACAGTATGTATTTACTGGGCAACATTGTGTCTTCTACAATAGATATTATGGAACAGGATGTGTCCATTCTGCAACACAGGCAATGCAATTGTGGACCCTTATGTTATTAAGCTGGCCTCTACAATTATTCTGTTCTGGCCACGCGCCATGGCATAACATCAACAGCACAACTCTGTTTTCTTCGCACAATCTAATGGAAACAGATGGAATGACATGAAGAGATGTAAACTATAACATGTTGTACATTGAAAATTTCGACCAATTTCCTTTTTACCGTGGCTGAGTCACCTTCTACAGAATAGTTAATACATGGCTATATTGCAGTGCCATTCGTGACTTTCCAATTTCAATAGTGTCTCCAGTATCACCTGGTAGGCAGATATGAAGCCCTAGGAGAAAGGTACCTACATGGGTACTGGGATACTGGGAGTTACCATACAGATTTAGATGTAGGAACGGGGACACTGACGTTTTTCTTAGCTGTTCAAACTTTGAAAGTGCTTTAAGTGGGTCCTTAGTTTGTAAAGATATTTTACTCCATGGGGCATAAAGCTCTTCAGTTGTTACCTTATCTTGTCACTTGAAGGGTTCCCCAGCTGTCGCGATTCATCCGGTGTTCGAGCTGCTCTTGAACAGGAGTTAGTTGATACTGAATGATCAAGGCTGTTTTGGGATGGTACTGGGCACCACATATCTGCTCACAGTAAGTTCCAGGGTTACTTGTTGCATGCAAGTATTGTTTCCACTGGCCCACACAGGGAGGCAATGCAATGGCCATCATTGAATGTTTCCTTTATACAGTTTGATTCTCTGAGCAGACTGAAAGCCATACTTTTTTAGAAGGATGGGGCCTTCATCGCAGCCCGAGAAACGTTTGATCTCCAGGTTGCAAGGTCTTCATCTGAGATACAGGCACTTGTCCATACAAACTTCCCACTCCATGTCTAATACGAGGGGGATCATGCACCTATTTAAATGTATAGATTCTGGAATATTGAGCACCTTTCAGACACGCTTTGGAGTAATTCCAGCTTTCTTACTCTCCGTATTGGGAAGTATTTTTGGAGGACTTCCGCTGGTCCTATTACTTGTACTAGACATCCTAGTTTTAATTTTTCTGCTTCACAATGGACGTCCCAGATCATCAAGAAATGGCAGTAGCACTGCTGGTATGAAGTTGTTGTGACCACATGGTGCCCTGTCTGTGCACACCTCGGCTTTGGGAGCTAAGCAAGCATTGGTTCCTATCATTCAGACCAGCCTGGTTTGATTGCATCTTGCATATGTTCTGCTGCTTGTTCTGCGAATATGAATGGATGTTGGACATATATCTAACCCTTCCATCGGTTGCACCACCGGACGCAGACGTACTAATGGACCTCTTAAACGCCCACGTGTATTAGTGTCCTCAGCATATTCCCATGTTGATGACGGCTTTCTTAGAGCCTCAATGGGATGCTTCAGCTCCTAGCAGATTGGACAATGGCTCTGAAACAGGCTCACAGGCTTTAAGTGTTTCCTCAATGGCTGCTGAGATAACTGGAGAAGATCACCTTTGCTCCATTGACCTGATTCAGGAGGTGTTATAGGGACCATCATCTGTGAATGCGAGAGACAGTGATGTTGCATCTCTCAAACAGGAGACATAAATATTTGGCTCACCGTGTTAGGGGAACAATTCAGCTTTTTTCAAAAACAAAACCAAATTGGAATAAAAAGTATTGTTTTGCTTTTATTTTTCTGCTATTGCTGAGCACCATGGCTTTCAATGTGCTCAGTCAGTCTAAGTCATATATTGACTCTTTTATTGGACTTGATAGCATCCTTTTTTTTGTCCTCAATTATTTCCCAGGTCAAGCCGTTAAAGTCTACCAGGGAGTGACACACCATCTCAGACAACTGGGTGACAAGGCCTTAGATCAAGCTAGGCAGTGCCAATAGTTGTGTCACGAAACCCCAGCAAACATACGTGCAGAGACCAAGACGAGTAAGCTAGAGAGCGTTCCTTTTTACATATGGAACGTTTGTATGCTTCTAGACACTGGTTCTACAATGTTTCACCTTTAGTTGACCTTGTCGGCCTTCAGATGAGGAGTGGGTGTTATGCCCCTCAAACGAGGCCTAAGTAGCAGAGTGACCTTTTACCTACATTAGTCCTTCCTTACACTGTATAACGGTTCTAGCACTGACCTTTTACCTAGAATACGGACTGAATAAATGTCGATTGGCTTCCTTGAAACTGGCCTCATTTTTTAAGCTTGAGGATTCTTGCTAAAATCCCTTTCCCATGATGTACATATCTAAAGTCTTCATTTGTTCTGTTCATTTACTCTTTTTACATCCATTTTTCATGATCTAGTTGGATACATTTCCATATTCATTAACGCATGAGAAATGTTGAAGCCATTTTGTGGTCCTGTTCATTTATCTGACTTACTTTCGGATTTATGAATTAGCTAGGCTCCATTATATATGGTAACACCATTTTATGGCATTACAGATGCATGGAATTGATATCATGATCTCCACTGAGTATTAATGTTGGATGAAAAAGACTATTTTACGTATACAGACATACGCAGGTCATTGATACCATAATGACTATATAATCTACATGTCTTATACCACTACACTCACCATTAGTATTATGTTTCTTTTCTTTCATTTTTCCTACGCAGACCGCATTGGACACATGTTTATCATTTCTGGTAATATCGATGAAATGGTAAACACCTCTTTAAATCTATACCCAATTTTCTTACTGAATTGCTGCTAGGGACAATCAGAGGAACTTATCACTGTTCTTGTCACTAACACTCTATTTATCATAGTTGTTAATGGTTCATCTAGATTAATCTGTTTTCAGTCGGTCATTTCTTCATCACCGTCCCGAAAACCGTTTACATCATGTGTTAAGTGATTCAGGTAACATAGTATATTCTGTGAGACCTGAAGAACTGATTATATATACAGTATGTCTGTACATTTAGAACCTCTTATCCTACTTATCCAAAGCTCTTGTTTCCATCGTTTGAATTATTTTGTGGGTCCAGTTGACATCTCCACCTCTAGGTACCATACAGTTGGTAAATGCTATCATGTTTAACCCCATCATGTAAAATTATACCCACTGTTCTTCCATGAGAGCACATTTTTATTTGTATTCTTATTTTTTTAATAAACTATTTAGTTTTCTTTAAGACGTCTTAAACTTCTTTCACGATGATCGGTATTCACTTATTTGGGTGTTGGATTTTTTCTTTGGGCTATTCCCCTGATTCACATTTTTTTCATTGATTATTTATTTCTCTTCTTTTTGTTACTAAATTGGTGAATGATGCTGTTAAAGGCTGAGTGTATACTTCACTTATTTTCTGGTAAATCTCAATTATGGCTTTCCTAATGAAGGTGCCTGGGCAGTGGCGTAGCAAAGATAGGTGATACCCGATGTGGAAAAATTCTTGTCACCCCTGGCTTGACAAAATGGCAAAAATATGTGTTTAATACACATAGTTTTGGGTAATAAGTGTCATCACTGGGGTGGGGAGAGGGGTGACAAAATGGCAAATATCTGTGTTTAGAACACATATTTTTGCCATTTTATTACTCCCTCAGTGATGACACCCAGGGCGGCCGGCACTCACCGCACCCCCTTCCTAAGCCCCTGCGCTGGGGTGGCCAAAACACGTGTAGACTCAATTCCATGAAGATCTACCGATGATTGAAGCCGCCTCTTTCTACGTGTGTCTCTCTATTTGGATATATTATTAGGAGTAATCATTGTTGTTCCTTTTTCTGTTGACTAAATGAACGAAATATCCAACTCTATGAATCATGAGGCTATTCATTTTGATGCAGTTGTGATTTCACTATTGTATACATAATTGCAATTAGTATATTCTAAGTCAAATATTATCAAATGAATTGCTGACATACTATTTTGCATTTTTTTGTACTAAATTGCTATTGCTTCTACTAGAGACAATTTAAATATAAAATATATTTTTGCTTTTAATTGTTTTATAAAGTACGTAGCAAAAAAAAATGTTGTCCCTACAAATAGGCCTATGGCCAGTTACTCAACAATACCCTCTCGCCTGCCACAGTAAAACTATAAGAGGTAAACAGGCAACTTATGATACACAAACCAGTCTTACTATAAGACCCTATAATCTAACAAACATCGAATACCTATTATCCAACAATATATTTATGAAGCACAGACACCATCATAAGAGCATTGAGTTATCATGCACAAACCAATACTGTTAATTAAAAATAATTCAGTTTCATTCTTAAAAACAAGGTATTAGCCTTTTTATAATGAATTGTTTTGTATTAATTTGTAAATGTGGTGTATGAAACTATGTACAAGGCTAACACCTTGTTTTTAAGAATGAAACTGAATTATTTTTAATTAACAGTATTGGTTTGTGCATGATAACTCAATGCTCTTATGATGGTGTCTGTGCTTCATAAATATATTGTTGGATAATAGGTATTCGATGTTTGTTAGATTATAGGGTCTTATAGTAAGACTGGTTTGTGTATCATAAGTTGCCTGTTTACCTCCCATAGTTTTTCTGTGGCAGGCGAGAGGGTATTGTTGAGTAACTGGCCATAGGCCTATTTGTAGGGACAAAACGTTTTTTTGCAATTTCTCACCCTGTCCTTTATTGGATCCTCAGGTTTCTCCCTTTGTGTGGTGTTTAAGTATTATAAACTACATAGACACTACAATTAATATTGTTTAAAAAATATTTTATATAAGAATACAATTCTTTTTATGAGTCACGTGTAGTTGTATCCTCCTGTAACTCTCATTGCCATTGTTGCCTAGAATTGATGGTGCGTAGGTATTGTTTCTGTACAATTAAGATGGCTGTTCACTGCATTGGTTAACTCTTTACCTATTTTTATTTACAAGCAGATGTCGGCCTTGACAGAATATTTTTGTTTCAAACCCTTTATTTTGTGTTGCATATGGCTGTAAAAAGAACTGCTCTTTGGTAGAGTCCAACGTATTAACTTTGCGACTGCTTGTTAAAAATGATACCTGTTTTCTGTAGTTTACCTTGCTTTATGCTTCTCAGCAGCTCCACTGATTCAGTTATTGTCAGTGGGGTGTCTAGGTGATATTCAAAGCGTGTGACTGACTATACTTTGTAGTCTGTCCAGCCTATAAATGGCTACTAACTCATCTGGTGAGAGTTCTGTTTTCTTGGCTTCATAAAGGTTCAAAAATGTTTCAGTTCATTGCCGTCGGTGATTTCTGTGCCTTTCAATTATCCCAGAATGCATTGGACAAAAGGCTTCCCTGACTTCGTGGGATAGAATATTATTGTGTCCTTCAGGCTCTTTTCCTTGCTAGTAGGTTTCTCCAATCTGTTCATGCTGTTTTGTAATCGGCCTTTAAAGCATGGTTCTCTGGCTCATTGTATATGTTTTGCTTGGGTCGTTCTCCTAAGTCTTCGTGGATAGCTTTGTAGTCAAAGTCAAACCAAGTGCTCTCGGTGCACCATGAATTTAGCTTTATCAATTTTTGCCTTTTTTAATATTGATTTACAAAAGGGGGTGGTGATGAACAGAGTGTCTGAATTGAGCAGACCACTCTTACCCAGTCCAAAGATCAGGGCTTGATCCATCACCGTTATTTATCTCACTGCCCCATCCCAGCTCAGAACCTGGCTATATGCAAATCAGTCTGTCCCTGGCCCAGTGCATCATGGGAACAGGGCAGACTAAACTACCAAGCCAATTCTTTACCAGAAAGGAGCCAAGCTACCGGGGACCGGTTTCTGGCATTTCAGCCTCTTCGGCCCGGCTTGCTTGAATCCTGATGGAGCAGTGAGAAAGGGACTCATGTCTGAGTATACCCTGCCACACCTATAGTGGCCAAAATCGATTTACAAAAGGGGGTGGTGATGAACAGAGTGTCTGAATTGAGCAGACCACTCTTACCCAGTCCAAAGATCAGGGCTTGATCCATCACCGTTATTTATCTCACTGCCCCATCCCAGCTCAGAACCTGGCTATATGCAAATCAGTCTGTCCCTGGCCCAGTGCATCATGGGAACAGGGCAGACTAAACTACCAAGCCAATTCTTTACCAGAAAGGAGCCAAGCTACCGGGGACCGGTTTCTGGCATTTCAGCCTCTTCGGCCCGGCTTGCTTGAATCCTGATGGAGCAGTGAGAAAGGGACTCATGTCTGAGTATACCCTGCCACACCTATAGTGGCCAAAATCGATTTACAAAAGGGGGTGGTGATGAACAGAGTGTCTGAATTGAGCAGACCACTCTTACCCAGTCCAAAGATCAGGGCTTGATCCATCACCGTTATTTATCTCACTGCCCCATCCCAGCTCAGAACCTGGCTATATGCAAATCAGTCTGTCCCTGGCCCAGTGCATCATGGGAACAGGGCAGACTAAACTACCAAGCCAATTCTTTACCAGAAAGGAGCCCAGCTACCGGGGACCGGTTTCTGGCATTTCAGCCTCTTCGGCCCGGCTTGCTTGAATCCTGATGGAGCAGTGAGAAAGGGACTCATGTCTGAGTATACCCTGCCACACCTATAGTGGCCAAAATCGATTTACAAAAGGGGGTGGTGATGAACAGAGTGTCTGAATTGAGCAGACCACTCTTACCCAGTCCAAAGATCAGGGCTTGATCCATCACCGTTATTTATCTCACTGCCCCATCCCAGCTCAGAACCTGGCTATATGCAAATCAGTCTGTCCCTGGCCCAGTGCATCATGGGAACAGGGCAGACTAAACTACCAAGCCAATTCTTTACCAGAAAGGAGCCAAGCTACCGGGGACCGGTTTCTGGCATTTCAGCCTCTTCGGCCCGGCTTGCTTGAATCCTGATGGAGCAGTGAGAAAGGGACTCATGTCTGAGTATACCCTGCCACACCTATAGTGGCCAAAATCGATTTACAAAAGGGGGTGGTGATGAACAGAGTGTCTGAATTGAGCAGACCACTCTTACCCAGTCCAAAGATCAGGGCTTGATCCATCACCGTTATTTATCTCACTGCCCCATCCCAGCTCAGAACCTGGCTATATGCAAATCAGTCTGTCCCTGGCCCAGTGCATCATGGGAACAGGGCAGACTAAACTACCAAGCCAATTCTTTACCAGAAAGGAGCCAAGCTACCGGGGACCGGTTTCTGGCATTTCAGCCTCTTCGGCCCGGCTTGCTTGAATCCTGATGGAGCAGTGAGAAAGGGACTCATGTCTGAGTATACCCTGCCACACCTATAGTGGCCAAAATCGATTTACAAAAGGGGGTGGTGATGAACAGAGTGTCTGAATTGAGCAGACCACTCTTACCCAGTCCAAAGATCAGGGCTTGATCCATCACCGTTATTTATCTCACTGCCCCATCCCAGCTCAGAACCTGGCTATATGCAAATCAGTCTGTCCCTGGCCCAGTGCATCATGGGAACAGGGCAGACTAAACTACCAAGCCAATTCTTTACCAGAAAGGAGCCAAGCTACCGGGGACCGGTTTCTGGCATTTCAGCCTCTTCGGCCCGGCTTGCTTGAATCCTGATGGAGCAGTGAGAAAGGGACTCATGTCTGAGTATACCCTGCCACACCTATAGTGGCCAAAATCGATTTACAAAAGGGGGTTGTTGTAAATATTTTTGTCCACCCTAAGCGTGGAAGGGTATACTCAGATGTGAGTCCCTTGCTCATTGCACCATCAGGATCCAAGCAAGCCGGGCCGAAGAGGCTGAAATGCCAGAAACCGGTCCCCGGTAGCTTGTTTCCTTCCCAGTGTAAGAATTGGCTTTTGTAGTTTGGTTTGCCCTGTTCCCATCATGCACTGGGACAGGAACAGACTAATTTGCATACAGCCAGGTTCTGAAACTGGGATGGTGCAGTGAGCTAAAAAACGGTGTTGGATCTAGCCCTGATCTTTTGACTGGGTGAGAGTATTCTGTTTAATTCAGAGACTCTGTCCCTCACCACCCCTTGTTGTAAATATTTTTGTCCACCCTAAGCGTGGAAGGGTATACTCAGATGTGAGTCCCTTGCTCATTGCACCATCAGGATCCAAGCAAGCCGGGCCGAAGAGGCTGAAATGCCAGAAACCGGTCCCCGGTAGCTTGTTTCCTTCCCAGTGTAAGAATTGGCTTTTGTAGTTTGGTTTGCCCTGTTCCCATCATGCACTGGGACAGGAACAGACTAATTTGCATACAGCCAGGTTCTGAAACTGGGATGGTGCAGTGAGCTAAAAAACGGTGTTGGATCTAGCCCTGATCTTTTGACTGGGTGAGAGTATTCTGTTTAATTCAGAGACTCTGTCCCTCACCACCCCTTGTTGTAAATATTTTTGTCCACCCTAAGCGTGGAAGGGTATACTCAGATGTGAGTCCCTTGCTCATTGCACCATCAGGATCCAAGCAAGCCGGGCCGAAGAGGCTGAAATGCCAGAAACCGGTCCCCGGTAGCTTGTTTCCTTCCCAGTGTAAGAATTGGCTTTTGTAGTTTGGTTTGCCCTGTTCCCATCATGCACTGGGACAGGAACAGACTAATTTGCATACAGCCAGGTTCTGAAACTGGGATGGTGCAGTGAGCTAAAAAACGGTGTTGGATCTAGCCCTGATCTTTTGACTGGGTGAGAGTATTCTGTTTAATTCAGAGACTCTGTCCCTCACCACCCCTTGTTGTAAATATTTTTTAATATTGGGCTGCAGATTTTATTAAAGTGTTTTTTGAAGCCTGGTGCACCGCCGAGCTCGTATTTCAGTAGGAACAAATCCGGTGCATTTCTGTGTCCTGAATGTTGGTTTGTTAATACTTATCTCTGCTCTTGGCCTTACATTTCTAATTGGGTGTGATGTCTCAGCACATATTTGGTGTATTAGGTCAATTGATTTCTAGTGCAGACTTGCATAGGAATATGATGCTTGGCTATTATAACATTGGCACGTTTGTGGGTCGAAGTGATTGTAGTGCTTTTGCTTGTTAACATGTCTATTATGAGTACTTCTGCTGTGGGAGGCATATGTGTCTGGAGATAGTAGATATCAATTATACAGCAGGTACAGTGGCATCGGGCCCAATGACCCATGATTGCTACAGTATTTAACTAGGCAAGGAATGGTGAAAAGGGAAGGGCGTTTTCCAAATTTGCAGTTGGATCGTGGCTGCCTTGCTATGCCACTGGATGCTGGCAAGGAACGTCAAATCAATCAATCAAGCAATCAATCGGGGAATTATAAGCTCACTGCGGGGTGCACAGTTCTGTTTAGCTGAAGAGCCAGGTCTTGAGCGTCTTCCAAAGACAGTGTCTTTAAAAAAACTGAGATTTTTGAGCCATGGAAATATTCTCACCGCTGGCCAGAGCCGTGTTTTATGGGAAATCTTTCACTGGCAGCTGCTTACTCAAGGGCAACCTACTCTGTATCAAAATAGTTTCCGCTGGGTGAACAGCCATTACAACGTGGGCATAACAACGCACTACCATTACAACAAAACTTTTACCACGCATAATCCATTACAACGCACGCTATTACATCGCATGGCATTACAACGCAGGTGCTTTTAGGTGCTATTACAATGCATGCCATACAACGTAAGTATGGGTAAGTATTTAATTTAATTAATTGTAAAAAAATGTATTACATTTTTTATTAATGTATATATAAATTAATATTAATTTTAAAAATTAATTATATTAAATTTAATTTAGTATATCATTTAATTAATAGTAATTTCTTTGTATTCTTTTAAAAAATATAGTAATTAATATTCCATAAAAATTAATTTTATTAAATTAAAATTATGATTTAATTCTAATTATTATTAATTATTAAAATAATTATATTTAATTTAGTAAGGGAAAGTATTTAAAATAATTAATATTCATTTTTAAATTAATTGTATTTAATTTAATTTTAATTTAATTTAACATATTAAAAATTAATTTTAATAAATTAAAATATGTAAAAAAAAAAAATGAAACCCCTACATTATCCAACACTTATCCTACTATTACACCCCCCTGGAGTTAGAATAGTAATTTTAACCCCTACATTATCCAACACTTACCCTACTATTACACCCCCCTGGAGTTAGAATAGTAATTTTAACCCCTACACTATCCAACACTTACTCTACTATTACACCCCCTGGAGTTAGAATAGTAATTTTAACCCCTACACTATCCAACACTTACCCTACTATTAAACCCCCCTCGAGTTAGATTAGTAATTTTAACCCCTACACCATCCAACACTTACCCTAATATTACAACCCACTATTACATTTAATTAATATTAATTTAATTAAAATGTAATTTAATTATAATTTTAAATTAATTATATTTAATTTTATATAAATTTCATGTAAAATATTTAAAAATAATTTAATTTAATTAAAATATATTTTATAAAATTAAACCCATAATCTCACTTAAATAAAATAAAAAAAATACTTATCAATACTTAAATTGTAATGGCATTCGTTGAAATAGCATGCGTTGTAATGGATTTTGCGTAGTAAAAGTTTCGTTGTAATGGTATGCATTGTGAATGTATGCGTTGTAACGTCATACATTCTTTCCGCTGTGCCATTGTGCACCCACTTGATATTACGCTGCATTGCACAGTGGGACACAATCTGCACTGTGGCCTATCCCCTTTCTGAGCCACTAAGAGAGGCTACCGGGCCTCACCAGAACTGTTCATCATGAAAAAGCGCACAGTCAACCGGAAGCACACTGAAGTCAGGGCAATCTTAGAATATGGAAAAGGTCACATGCAGACAGCTCAGCATCGAGCATTAACTCTCTCCACAGTTGAAAGCACAAATGCACTGCACTCTTGCATCCTGACAAGAGTAAATAATGGAGCATGTGTAATGGAAAGCTCAGTAGGGTAATGACCTGCAACCAATCCATACCTAAGAGAGTGCATACTCAAGGCACAGTTCTGCTGACTGCACATCACAGGTGGCTAACGCACACACGCACGCCTCACTGAAGGATTGCAGTATCATGGCCCTAAGCTGCCCGCAGCAAAATACTGCAGGACAGGTCGGTCTTCGTCAGACAGATGCAACCCCCACCACAGAGGAATGCACAGGAAAGTGCTGCAAAGGTATTATTGTCAGAGAACATGGCTGCACAAGTCCGAAAGAACACTTGCGGTACGTATTGTCCTGAATAGAGTGTGCATAAAGAAAGCATTCATCATAACATGACTTGACTCCTCAACACTCTATGCACACGCATGACATTCACCATTAGTCATTAATTTAATGAAATGTGTTTCTTATGCATTATTTAAACCTGTCCCAGGTGGGCTACCCTCTGTCACCAGGCTTCCAGTCTATTTATATTTAACAACAAGGGGTGGTGATGGACAGAGTTTCTGAATTAAGCAGAATACTCTCACCCAGTCAAGAGATCAGGGCTAGATCCAACACCGTTTTTTAGCTCACTGCACCATCCCAGCTCAGAACCTGGTTATATGCAAATTAGTCTGTTCCTGTCCCAGTGCATGATGGGAACAGGGCAAACCAAACTACCAAGCCAATTCTTACACTGGGAAGGAAACAAGCTTCCGGGGACCAGTTTCTGGCATTTCAGCCGTCGTCAGCCCGGCTTGCTTGAATCCTGATGGTGCAATGAGCAAGGGACTCACATCTGAGTATACCCTTCCACGCTTATGGTGGACAAAATATTTAACAACAAGGGGAACACTTGCGGTACGTATTGTCCTGAATAGAGTGTGCATAAAGAAAGCATTCATCATAACATGACTTGACTCCTCAACACTCTATACACACGCATGACATTCACCATTAGTCATTAATTTAATGAAATGTGTTTCTTATGCATTATTTAAACCTATCCCAGGTGGGCTACCCTCTGTCACCAGGCTTCCAGTCTATTTATCACACTGCTCATTCACGCACCAGCTTCCCCATGGTGTGGAACCCCCCCCCCAAAAAAAGCACACTACTCTGGGTGGTGGGAAAGTCCACGGTTTGTCAGTCTCTAGAGAAAAACATGAACTTGAAGCATCGCGATAACTATCGGTCAATAAATGTTTTCGTTCTCATGCAGATGTTATGCATTATACTTACCTAAAAATACATCAAGGTGCCCCCGTGTTTGGAGGGCGCATCTTCAGGAATAATGATGTCTCACTATTTGCCTTTAATACTTGCACCTCTGCAATTAGTTTTTGCCACAATTGTGCAGGACCATTAATTCTCTGCTGAGCAGTTTGAGGCTTTCATGCTACCAGGGCGGGGGAGTCTCCCTCTAGCCATGCCTGGAAGCAAGGGCCGTGCCTGCATTAACATTTTTGTTTTGGGCACCTTTTGCCACCTTTCGGTGCCCCTGCCATGAGGCATCCAAAGAACTACTTTGCTGACAACCCTTTGCCCTCTACCGACCCCTACCGGCTGCCCTTTACACCTTTTTAGTGCATGAAAGAATGGTGCTGACTCGGACCTGCCCTTTCCCGGTGGCTACGACACCGGCCTGACTTGTAGGTGTGGGTTGGTTGAAACAACATGCGGCCATCAGCCCACTTCCTCTTATGTGTGCTTACCTGATTGACTCAACCCAAATCATTTTAGCCAATCCAGCTTGCCAGTTTTCCCACGCGCAAGGTAACTTTGGCAGGAGAGCGGGGCACCCTGCTGGTGTGTCCTTCCCCCTCCCTCCTTTGCCCTGCCTGCTTCAATGTCGGAAGCTTCATGTCCAGTGCTTTAAGTGGGCCGGTACTCACCGGTACTGAGTACCGGCACTTCTCAGATTGATCACTCTGATTACCAGCACTTCTCTACTGCCATGGAGAGTACCGGTACTCACGAAAAGTAAGGCTCATTGACTGTGCTGGTGAGCCGGAGTAGAACGTGTGTCTGGCAGCCAAGGCGCTGCTTCTGCAGCCCCCTAAACTTCCTCCCCCCATCTGAGCCCCTGCTGAGCTATTCAGCAGGGCTCATTTGAATAATGTCAGGGTGCTCACAATCACGCTGTGCTTGACAGAGCAGGGTCCGTCCAGGCCCTGTGCTGTCAATCACAGTCACACTATCCTGCGCATTTGTGCAAACAAGTGTCAGTTGACAGAGGTTTCCGAGGGAGTGGTCAAAAAGAGCATGATACAATGAGTCACAACTTTCATGGAGAATGAGGCAATGTATTGATAGTGTAAATGTTATGGAGGATGAGTGAACAAGGGTGGATGTATGTATGGGTGGATAAATGAATGGATGGATGAGTGAAAGTATGGATGGCTGGGTGAAAGGGTGGATAAAGAGATGGATGAGTGAAAGGATGAATGGATAGGTTTTGAGTTGGATGGATGGAAAGGTTTGTATATGAAGGGTGGACAGACAGAATGGTGAAAAACTGAATTATGGATGAAAGACAGAATAGACAACAGAATATAAAGGTTAAATGGTGGACATCAGCAGGTAAATGGTAGGATGAAAGGTTGAATGGATAGATCTATGGAAGAGACAAGAGATATCTTCTGAGGAGGGTCATGATGATTTGCTTTATTTGCTTGGTGCCATAAGAGCTTTGGTGCGACGTCGCGGTATTTTCAGTTTCTTCCTACTCATGTGCTGAAAACTATATGGTTTTGTGCCAAACAACAGCAATTAACAGTATGGCATTGAGAAGGTGCATCTATTGCAAAAAAGGAAATGTTAACATATTATAGCACTTCTCTTACATTTTGTGTGATGAGTTAACTTGCTTTGTTTATATAAACACATTTCTCATGTGTTTTGGTGTGTGCTGCAACTAATATAGAAGTCATGAAGTATCATCATGTCTTGCCTTTAGCCCCGCCCCTAGACCCACCCCCTCACTACACCTCTAGCTCATTTTAATGAGTACCTGCACTTATTTTTTCCCATTTAAAGCACTGCCCATGTCCATGATGTCCATGGCTCCTTGGGCTTCACCTTATTGGCCACTTGTCTTTTCAAATGAAAAATAGTTCCTACCAATCAGACATTAATAATATTCACCAAACTATATCATCAACAATTGACATCATTATCCCTATTGAGAATAGTAGTCATATAACCCAGGTTCTTTTAGAACATAGCAGGTGGAGTCACTGCTTTAAATGGGCCGGTACTCACAGGTACCGAGTACCAGCACTTCATATTTTTATCATTCTGAGTACCGGCACATCCCTACTGCCAAGGAGAGTACCGGTACTCGTGTACCGGTGACCGGTCTCTGACAGTCAAGGCACGTCTGTAGCCGTGACTCGGGAGCTGAGCCCCCGCTGAACTATTTAGGGTGGGCTCATTTGCATAACGTCCGGGTGTTCACCATCATGCTGTGTTGCTAACACCGGAATCGAGGCCGCCCCGTGACAGCGCAATTAAGAGAGACAAGGAAGGTAATTAGGTTAAAATGGCTTTAATCCTACCTGATTCTTTTGTGTGAGTGTCTGCTTATGTTTGTCTGTTTGTGTTTTTGTGTGAGAAAAAAGCGAGAGAAAGAGGGAAAGAATCGAGACACTCTTGGGAGGTATATTAAAGGAAATGTGTGGAATGCTTTCTGTGTGAATGTCTGCTTGTTTACTTTCTTTCAGTGTGAATGCACGCTCGAGAATATATAGTATTTTGCCAAGAAACAGCAAATCACAGTATAAAAGCTGCAAATATAAAACAAGGAAATTTTAAAACATCACGGCGATTGGCTTCCGTTTTGTGTTACAAGTTAACTTGTTATGTCTCTAGAAATGCATTGCTCATTCCGGTTTGGTATGTGCCGCAACTGGTATTGGGGTCAATAAGTACCAGCATGTCTTGTTCTTAGCCTCACCCCTAGCTCCGCCGACTCGCCCTATTTACATGTGTACCTGCACAATTTTTTTCCCACTTATAGCACTGGGTAGACTCTTTTGAATCAACATTTCAAAGCTTTTCTTTAGTTTAATGTGTGCAAGAATACAGAAAACTCTTGTAAATTACCCTTTTGAATGAGATGTTTGTAAGTTAAGGTCACTCAAAGAAACTGTGCAGATATACTAAAAGTCAGGCAGCTCTGCAGGAATATCTGAAGTGGCACTGCGCCTAAATCATTAAAAAAACATATTGCGCTGTATGATATATCCACTTAATTCGTGCAAAAATGTTCAATTAATGTGGCACTAAACAGAACATCAGGACGCAAAGGCGAGACAGCTATATTTTGTCTGACATTTGTACCCGAAGTATTCCCTCCAGTAGAAATGTCTACGTGATGACTACAGTCCAAGGGTAAGATACATACAATGTGCAACTTTATGAAAATTGCATGTGGGAATATTACGTGATATTCCACTAGCCAAATGTTTATGCCTGGACTAATTTGGCACTAGGTTTTCATGCAAAGCCACATAATGCTTCTTCAGTTGATCGAGCTTAGAAATACTATTGAAAATACTGAGATATTGCACTATCCTGCTCTCTCCCACGTCATCATCCTGCTCTCTCTCAGCGCTGGCACACAATTAGGGTGCCGAGCACCAAGTACACACATTTGCTCCGTAGCGCAAGGGTGTCTTCATGAGTCTAGCATAGGTTTTGTACTGGAAGGATAGCCGTCCAGAATATAGTACTATCCCTAGACCAACTTTAAAACTTTTCCTACATTTGATGTGAACTATACAGTGCAGCACACTTGTAAAACGTGAAAAGTTAGAAGAAACAAAAGCATTTCTCCTTTTACACATCTGTTTTGAAGTGGTTTCACAAAAAAACATGGGTGGCTGTACTGGAACACCAATGTGCCACCCATGGAACGCCCCCTTGTCACAGAGTACTGCAAACCAGTGATCTGCATTTCTTTGCATTCATTTTAGGTAACTTTCCAGCACAAAACACGTTTTGCATTGGAAAGTAAATAAAAAAACATTTTGTGCAGGTTTGCATCACTTATGTGATTCAAACACAGCTTGATTGAAACACAGCTCATAATCCTTGTAAATGTGCACTAGGGGTGTTTGCTCTGTCCCTGTCCCCTTATACCCATTTTCATTCATCACTATATTGATGGTAAGTGACAGAAATCCATTTGGCGTTGCGCTTATGATGTATGATATATTGTGCACTGGAAAGTTAATAGATACTGCTGTTAACACCACTTTGAGCGGTGTAGTGCCACTCTTTGTCATGTGAGTACATGCTCAAACTCATAGTAAATCTGGGTCATAGTCTCTGAGTGAAGGATTTTTTTGTTTTTACCTTCCAGTGGTGGCTCTTGGCTGCATCATTTGCAGACTAATCGTGTGACTTCACAGAAATAGATGCAATCATCTTTTCTAAAGCTCACCCGAGTGCAGGTTGGGGTTATGTGGTGAGAAGGTGGACAGGTTTTCTTCAAAGATGCAGTTCATTCCTCAGTTCAGCTCTCTTCACATTATCAAAATATATTGTTAACCTTGACAAATTAAATGTAAACATTCACAATTGTCTTAATATTCGTCTTTACTTCTAGTAGAAAGGTTAGGCAGGGGTCTTCATAAGGCGTTCTGGAAGCTTGCTCATCTTCACTTTCTGTCACCACTGTAACTCCTTAAATGTTATTTTGCTAAATGTTGCACCACTTACTAGACATTACTTATCTCCTATTCTTATCAAATGAACAACATACCAGTAACTGAAGGATTCAAATTAGTGGCAATACAGACCACAATCAAAGCACATGTCCACTCTCAACACTCTCATCCACTCTATGGTACTCATGTGGTGGCCAAAAGACTACCATGTTTCGCAATTGACTAAATCCAATATACTGATGACATTGAGGTGGATGCATAAGCAGCACATACATATGGCCTCATTCTGAAGAAGGCAGTATTAGGGCATATACTACCAACCAGAAGATGCCCGTTCCACTCTTCTTGTGGTTCACCGACTTCAGTTAAGGGTTGTGGAGCACCTTTGCTTATGAAGGCAGAAATTCAGTGGGACAGACCTCACAAAGATCCCCTGTTGTGGGATCACCTACCACAGGACTGCTAGCTCAAAAGCATCAGAGGGCGTGCACTTTTGATGTGGTGCCTCCCACACACATTTTATCCTTCCTGGATTGTCAGATAGGGAATGTTGCTCCTGAACAGGAAAACGCCAAAAATGTCCCCAATTTGCTGAGAGAAAGCTTCCACCTCATCAGGTACACTGATATATAATATGGTGGTTGCTTTACAGAGGAACTAGTGCAGGCAGGTTTGAAGACACTGTGGCAGCTTGGCTGTTCAATATTCAGGGTTTCAAACAGCACCTTTAGTATTTTTTATTTTGCACTGATTAAGTCAGTGCAGAGGGTAAACTAATATATTGGTATTATATTAGTGCAACATGGTGCAGGAAGTTACAGAAAGATTCTCATGCTGCACCTAACTGTAAAGATTGCCTCTATTATTGTGCATCATGCCATTGTTTATATTAGTAAAAACATGCGACACCTATTCACTAACATGAAAACTGCCCTTCACCCACAAATGTTGCTACTTACATTCAAATGTATCACTCTCGCTAATATACTCAGGTTCTTGCCAACAAGTACTTCACTCTTTCTCTCTGATCCTGTAGATGTTCCAGTTCTCCTAGGGCAAATTATGATTCTTGATACTCACCGCCAGTCCCCGTTCAGTCCCTCTTCAGAGTCTGCACCGCCACAATTGTTCTGGGTCACATTTCTCTTCTGCATCACCACTGCTATTAGTCTATGCCACCTTGACCACTGCCTTATCAACCCTTATAACAATGGTTGATTCCGCCTTCACCCAATGCATGCCCTCCTACCATCCTTTGTCCGGACTTTTAAAAGGATTCAAAACATCTACACCATCCCTTTCCATGTCTATCTCTCACCAATCACAAAAGTGGGTCCAGCCTACAGTTATTAAGTGGATTTATCTATATGTGTTCATAACTGTAACTTGTTTTTTTCTGTGGCTTGTGAGTGTTTGTGTGTGTGCATGTGTGAGGTAAACTTATAATACTTCTGTCAGTCCTGTGATTGTATTGTGTGTCAACTGAAAATGTACACCACTGTGCTTAGTGTTGTCCCGGTTTTGTGCGTATAACAGAAGAATGACCAGCTGAGATCAGTGCTTTATCTGTGCTGTGTGCCTAACAGAAGCTTGCAGTGTTGCAGTTAGAGTTGTACTTTTCCCATTTACAAGGGGACATTGCCTATAGCCCAGTCATGTACCTGTGCTCTGTGCACATGGAAAGTTTGGCGTTGTGTAGCCAGAGCTGTATGTTAGCTATAACTGTGGTAGAGGAATTTACCTTGCAGCTGCTAATGTATTACTTATGCTGGGTGTGTGGGTCACTTTAGCTGTTGCAGTTAGTGTGGTACCTGTGTATTGTGTACGGCTAGCCTTTCCTATTCCTGCCATGGGGTTCAATGATGCTGACATTGGCCTTCTCTTTCTCAGACCTCCTTAGACATATAGTCAGTACACTGATGCAAGTCTTCACGTCAACTGCCTGAAGACCTTTTTCTGCATCTTCCTGGCTGAGCGAACCTCCTGCTGTACGGCGGCACAAAGGGTGAGCCCATAACTCACTTTTCGTCTGATTGCCCCGCATCTTCATTTTCCTGACACAAGCGGCAACCATTTTGTTTGCGCGGCGGACGTGTTGCTGGAAATTATACCCTAATGAGATTGATATTGGTGGATTATTGTGGTGAATTGTGATGCTCCATCGTGGCATTGAATGAACCTTTGTTACCTCAAACCCCAGACACGTCTGGTTGAGGGAAGAATGTTGGGAAATTATAGGCAGCTATAAATTATCATCTGCTGAAGCAAATGAAGTGACATGAGGTGCCAGTTTGGAAAGGGGAGAAAAACAATATCACAAAAGTTAACAACTTGATATACTCTCATTAAAAACAGACATATTGTCTTCTCTTGTGATTAATTTGGTTACTTTCAGCATTTGAATTAACAATACATACATATATCTTATTACAGGTTCTAGAAGGTGCTTTCTTGTATTTAGAAGAGATTGAGGTAAATGAACAAGGAACACCATTGCCCATGTTCTTTTTCTGTCTAGCACGGTGTACAAGCTGCACTACTCCCTTATGGTTGGAGATATTTCCTCATTACTATTCTGCCTTTTCTGCTATTCTTCTGGTCTCTATTAAAGTAGATTAAGCCTGGTCTTTCACAAATGCCTTGTGCTTCAGGGGATGCAAACAGATCTTCACATGTTTTGAGATATTTCCTTTGTATGTCCTTCACACTTTGGCCTCTATCTGTGAGTTCCTCCGCTGGTTTCTTCCTTACAGCTTGCTATGTGCTATAATATAGTCATTCATCAACACTGTGACTGAAACATTTCCATATCCTCTATGACCTCTTTACCACCTTGCACATATCTTTATGGGAAAGATCTCTACTTATAAAAAACGTCCTCCTCGACAAGTAAATTTTTGTCAAGATGGCTAGGGAACCACTCTCTCTTGCGAAAACATCTGCATCTGGTACTAAACTGAAAAGAGCCAAAAATTATCCTCTATCTCTGGTCCAGTCATCTTCTAATCCCGTTTTGGACTCAATTTTAGATGAACTACGTGCATTAAAACCTTTTATGAATAACATCAATGAAAAACTAGAACCGATTGAGGACCAATGGATCAACATGGAAGGTAAAATGTCCAAAATGGAGCAACCTATAAGTAACCTCCAAGACGTGTCAACTAAAGTACCTTTATTGGAGCAAGAAATTTACAAGCTTAAACTCCATACAGAGGATTTAGAAAACTGCAACAGAAGGAACAATCTTCGGCAGTATGAACTATCTGAAAATGTTAAAGGTCCGGATCTTCTATCTTTTTAAAAGAAATTTCTGTCTAAACGTCTCAACTTTCAATCTTTGACTCCTCTCAATATCCAGCGAGCACTTTGTCTTGGTCGTCCTCAACCTCATTCCAACAAACCATGTGGTATTATTAGCTTTTTCAAGAATTCAGTGACCTGATGCATGTATTAAAAGTTGCCAGCGAAAAATGCCATCTTGTCTGTTCTGACTTTAGCATCTTCATCTCACAGGATCTTTCCAACGCTAACAATGGTAGATGTAAAGAATTCCTAGCTCTCAAACCACAATTAAAATCTATGAACATCCGTTATGGCATCCTGCATCCTTGTGTTGGCTAAATTTCCTATGAAGGTGTCTCTCGATCATTCGAGGATCCATCTAAACTAAAACAGTGTTGGCCTTCTAGTACTAGAATGATTATGGACACAAATGCTTAGTGTTCGTAAACCATTTAAACTATTAATGCTTCACAATTCGTTATTTCTTGTTGCGTCTTTGTTCTTTAGATCTTCACTATGGCTTATGTGGCCTTTATATCTTATAATATTCTACTTTTTTCTATTTTTTATCTCCTTCAGTTCCATCTTCTCCTGTTGTTGTTCTTGTTCTTGAGTGCTTTCAAATCTGGTTCTTATTTCTCTCTCTTTATATTTCTGATCTATCTTTTTGTCCTTGATATGTCCCTGTTTTTCTTTATTTCTTCTCCTCTTTTTCCATTTTTTCTTTCCCTGTATCTTCTATCTCTTTTCCCTCTTCTCCAGCTTTTACACATCCTCTCTTTTTTTATCTCTATGACTGACAGTTTTATTTGTTTTCCTATGTTCCCATTATTTTCAGTATGTTTCGCGACATTTTTGACCAGCGTCCTTCGTCTTCTTTGCTGTTTTTTGCAGTTTGTCATCTTCGTGATTATTCCTCTGTTTCTTAAACATTATCATGTTTAATGTTGTATTGTGGAACTTCCATGGTCTTGGTCATCCTGTTATGCGTTAAAAGGTACTTTCTCATTTATCAAAACTTGATTGTCAGATTGCTTTTTTACAGGAAACCCACTGTAAGATGTTGAATCTCTTAAACTCAAGCGTCAATGGGTAGGTCAAGTTGTTTTCTTTCCAGCTATCAACCGTAAAGGTGGCTTTGCCATCCTTTGTCATAAATCTTTGAAACTACAAATTGTATCAACTGAAAATGATACGAGTGGACGATGGGTAATACTTCATGCTACGGTCTATAATACACTTATCACCTCTTCAAATATTTATGGGCTGGTTAAACCTGACTTGGATTTTTGGCACAATATTAAACTTAAATTATCTTCAATTACTAACCCCCATAGTATTGTTGCTGGAGATTTTAATAATTGGCTTTAACCCTTTTCTGATAGGAAATCAGATTGTAAATTTAAACCTGTTAAATCTCATAAAGCATTTTAAACCGCTATTGCCTCTCGTACACTTTATGATGCTTGGAGGACTAGTAATCCTGATAATTATGAATTCACATTCTTTTTTAATGTTCACCATACTATGTCTCACATCAATTATGTTTTGCCTTCAAATCTTTACTTTCCTCACTCCAATCTTCTGAGATTGCTTTCATTTTTATTTCCGACCACACCCCGGTCTCAGTTTCTCTTGATTTGTCCCTTGCCACTCCCAAACAGGCTAGGTGGAGATTTAATAATTCCTTGCCTTCCGACCAAACTTATATTTTAAATGCTACTTCCTTTATACAAGAATGTTTTCAATTAAACAAATCAGATTACACCTCTGTTCATAACAATTAGAATGCCTTCAAAGTCTCGTTCAGAGCTTTTACCATCACCTACACTGCTAGAAAGAAAAAGTAATTGAACTCCCAATACCTCTCCTCCTTCAATCATATTAAGACCCAGGAACACTCTTACTGTACTTCCAAATCCCATACTCACCTCCGGGATCTAATTAAGGCTAAATCTGACCTAATCAAATTGGCCACAACTGACGCTTGTAATATTTTACTTAAAATAAAATCCAAATATGATGGGGGTTAAAATAAAGCATGTAGAATGTTGGATAATTATTCAAAAGTCAAATCAGAAAGGAAAGCCATTGGACCTATTCATAATACCCTTACTAAAACTTTATTACACTCTGACTCAGACATTGTTAAGGCATTCCAGACTTATTAACATTCATTGTATATTGAAGACACCCATCCCACCATAACCGAAACAGTTATTTTTTTATGGTCTGCCATCTCCTAGCTCTGTTCCGGACGCTATGGCCCTCTTGGAAAAAGCTATAACTCTTCAGATGCAATCAAATCCTTAAAAAGAGCTAAGGCCCCTGGCCTTGACAGATTTTCTATTGAACCAATGTCTTCTTTTTCATCTAGTTTTGCTCCACACTTACTTGAGCTTTTTACCTCCTTTCTATTGCAATCTAAACCTGAAGGCTCCTTCCTTTACCCTCTTATTGTAATTCTCCCTAAACCCGATAAAGATCTTTCCCTTTGTCAAAATTATTGTCCAATCTCTTCAATCACTTATGACTGCAAATTGTTTGCAAAAAATCTTGTCTCTAGATTGAAAGGGGTTATTCCCCTTTGTTGGACCTGGCCCTTTTTGGCAGGTTCACCCCGAAACTTTTTTGCTTTTGCCTAGCCTGTTTCTGTAACCTGGTGTTGGTGATTTTAGGTCTCTGCGCACTTTTTCACTGTGGTCCAGTGTAAAGTGCGTGCGCTCTCTGTGTGTGTGGTGAGAGTGACCTGCCCTCCCATAGGAATGCATGGGGAATATGTGTGACCATGGTAGTTCCTGATGTGTGGGGAGTGCAGGGTCCAGTTTGGTATGTGCGAACTTGTGAGATTGAATGCTGTGCAATGATGTATGTGGCATGATTGTGTCTAGTGTGGAAGTGCCACTTCTAGAAGTTGGCATGTTTGTGTAATTTGTATCTGGCGTGTGATTGGCTGGAGCTGGCTGGTGAGCCTGGCTCCAGGAGTCAGGATGGGTCTGCCCCGGTGGTGAATGGAGAGATTAGCATGCTGATGTGAAGGAGGGTACACCTGGGACCTGAATAGGGCTGGGTTTTCCCTCCACAATGCTGGCCCCACCCCCTTTGGTGCGTCTGATGTCCCTAGCCTGGCCAGTGAAAGGGAGTTCCCCATAACCAGTTGTAGCTGGTTCTCACATTGCCTACACCCTGCTAGACAAAGGGATTTTTGTGTATAAAAAGGTTGCTGTGGCACCCTGAAAATGTTCTTGTTTCCAACTCGAATCTTCCAGAGGCATGCTGCTGCTGGGGCCCAGGGGAAGGCTTGCCTCCCTGGGCCCTGCCCAGCCCCTGGACTGCTGATGTCCTGGACTCCTGAAGGACTTTGTTGCTGACATTTGGGCCACTAGCGCCTGGGAGCGCTTTCTTTTAGCCCCTAGCGCTGGAGAGCTCTTTATTAAACACAAGCGCCTGGGAGCGCTTGATTTTGCCCCTAAGTGCTTGATAGCGCTGTGTTCCCTAGTAGCGATGAGCTGCCTGTCTCAAGGGATTCCCCGGCGTGGGGATCCCCCTTCTGTTTTGTGACTAGCGGCGCGGGTGCCGGCCCCGCTTCCTTGCCGATATTTTAAGTCCCCTGGCAGGTGCCCACCCCGCCAGGGACCTTGCCGCTGTTTCTTTTGTTTGACTAAGCGAGTGCCCACCTCGCTTTGTATTTAAATTAAGGAGGGAGCATACCCCTCGTTTGCCCGGGAAAATTGCCGCCATTGCTGGCCCGGGTCCCGAGATTGCTGCCCTTGAGCTCACCGTCGCCGGCCAGAGTCCACGTGACGTCATCCCTCTCTGCCTCGCTGGAATTGGCAAAGCGGGAGAGAGTGTTTCCCTGAAGCCGGGGGCTCGTCACGAGAGCTGCTCTGTGATTAGTGGAGGCATTCCCTGATCCCGTAGACTCGATGCCAGAGCCGCGCTGGGATTGGAGGAGCCGCCCCCGAGCTCGAAATCTGGACGAGAGAGTCACGCTGGGTTCCTGGAAGTGCGAGGTGTCTCAACCCTGTCTCCCTGGTCAGCTGCTGCCGAAAGCGAGTGAAGAGAAGACCACGGAGAAGTGTCGGTGACCGCCCCAGCCCCCGAGAACAGCCCGGTGAGTTGGTAGGGGCTGGGGAGGGCTCTGGGTGTATCTTGAGCGGGCCGGTCCAAGCCCGACCTGTGTTCTGAGCGGCCCCCGCCTGAAGGGAGGGCCGCTCCAACGAGAGGGGCATTACGATTTTTAAGAGCCTATGTGGCTCTGACTGGGCCATATGTGTTTGAAGGGCCCAGGGGGGTCCCGAGGGCCAGAGGGGACTGTGTTCTTGCCCCTGAGAGCCTCAGTTCTAGGGAGCATGGTTGTTTTAGGAGCCTTGGTGGCTCCCCCGCCCACCATTAGTGTTTAAGAGCCTTAAGGGCTCCAACGTGTGGGCGCAGATTTGTTCAGAGCCTAGAGAGCTCCCCCAAAATGGACATGTTCCTGTTAGAGCCAGAGGGCTCCACCTTTCTGCACAGTATTGTTCCAGAGCCAGAGGGCTCCAATGTTTTGGCGCAGTCTTTTGCTCCAGAGAGCCAGTGAGGGCCCATGTTGCAGTTTTGAGTTTTCAGCTGCCCAGCAAGTAGTGCGGTACAAAAGGGGGCGGTGATGGACGGAGCATCTGAATCAATCAAACACTCACACCCAGTCAAAAGATCTGGCTTTAATCCATCACCGTTCTTTAGCCCACTCTGCATCCCCAGTTCTGACATGGCTATATGCAAATCAGTCTGACCCTGTGCCTCATGAGAACAGTCCCGCCTGAACTGCCAAGACATGTCTTCCCTGGACCGGAAACAAGCTTCCGAGGACCGGTTTCTGGCATTCCAGCCGTCTTCAGCCCGGCTTCCTTGAATCCAGTGGCAAAGTGAGCAAGGGACTCACGTCTGAGCATACCCTGCCACACTTATGGCGGCCAAAAGCGGTACAAAAGGGGGTGGTGATGGACGGAGCATCTGAATCAATCAAACACTCACACTCAGTCAAAAGTTCTGGGTTTAATCCATCACCGTTCTTTAGCCCACTCTGCACCCCAGTTCAGACATGGCTATATGCAAATCAGACTGACCCTGTGCCTCATGGGAACAGTCCAGCCCGAACTGCCAAGCCATGTCTTCCCTGGACCGGAAACAAGCTTCCGAGGACCGGTTTCTGGCATTGCAGCTGTCTTCAGCTCGGCTTGCTTGAATCCAGTGGCAAAGTGAGCAAGGGACTCACGTCTGAGCATACCCTGCCACACTTATGGCGGCCAAAAGCGGTACAAAAGCCCACTGTGCCACCCCAGCTCAGACATGGCTATATGCAAATCAGTCTGAACCTGTGCCTCCTGGGAACAGTCCAGCCCGAACTGCTAAGCCATGTCTTCCCTGGCCCGGAAACAAGCTTCCGAGGACCGGTTTCTGGCATTCCAGCCGTCTTCAGCCCGGCTTGCTTGAATCCAGTGGCAAAGTGAGCAAGTAGTGGGCAGCTGCACCGTTTAGGCTTTTGTTTCTGTTCAGGGGACCTGTTCTTGGTGAACTCAGGAGTTAATCGCACTCCTTCGCCCCTACCTTGGCCTGTCACAGCTGCGCAGCACTTAGTGCCAGCTGCAGTGTTTAGGCCCTTGTGATTTGTCCAAGCTGCCCAGCAATTAGTGGGCAGTTGCAACGTTTAGGTTTGCGCCATTGGCGCACCCCTGACTGGCGCTGCGATGGCAGCGCGCCCTGACATTCTGGACACAGGGAATTCGAGCCCCTTCTTGGGATGGCCAGTTGGCCAGGGGGCTGGTATGTGGGTAGGGCGCAAGGCCCTAATGTGATTTTTGCACAATGTGATTTTACTATGTTTATGATGGTAATTGCCTAATGTGATTTTTGCGCAATGTGATGTTACTATGATTATGAGGTTATTTTACCTATGTAGGTTTATGTTAGTGAGAGTTTACTCACCCGGAAGGACCGAGTCAATCAGACGGGAGGAGGCATCGCCATCATACACAAGAACACCATTCGCATCTCGACTAACTCCGACGAAACCTTCACCGCCGCCGAACACCAGCACTTCCAGATACACACTGACCCCAAGACCACCCTCCGCGGCACCCTCATCTACAGACCACCTGGACCACGCACACAATTCAGCGAAGACATCGCAGACTTCATCAGCCCGCACGCCCTGCCCTCCGTCGACTACATCCTTCTAGGGGACCTCAACTTTCACCTGGAGAACAACAACGACAGAAACACCACCGCCCTGCTGGACAACCTCGCCAACCTCGGACTCAAGCAACTGGTGAACCCCCCCACCCACTACGCCGGCCACACGCTCGACCCCGTCTTCTCATCCAGCAAGCACATCTCCTTCAGCCACGCCACCGGACTCCACTGGACCGACCACAGCTGTGTACACTTCAGCTTCAGAAGAACTACGACCCACCACCACCCGCAACAGGTCCCCCGCCAAAGCTGGAGCAAGATCACCTCCGAGCAACTCACCGCCTCCCTCAGCCAGAACACTCCGACCAGCACAACGGACCCCAACGATGCAGCCAGCAACCTCACCAAGTGGCTGACCGCCTGCGCCGATGACCTCGCACCACTAAAGAACCCCCCCAGCAGACCCGGCAGCAAGAAAACCCCCTGGTTCACCAATGAACTCAAGGAATCCAAGAAGAACTGCCGCACTCTCGAGAAAGACTGGCGACTCGACCGCACCACAGACAACAGGGCCGCCCTCAAGCACGCCATCCGCAAACACCATCAGCTGATCCACACCACCAAGAAGACGGCACTCAAAGAACGACTGGACAACAACACCCACGACAGCAAGGAACTCTTCAGCATCGTCAAAGAGTTCTCCAACCCCAGCGCCGGAAACAACGACATCACTCCCTCACAAGACCTCTGCAACTCACTCGCCTCATTCTTCCACCGCAAGATTGCCGACATACACAACAGCTTCGATGCACAGACCACGCACCCCACCACCGAACAAGCGCCCGCCACCACCACCCTCTGCAACTGGACCCCGATCAGCACCGAAGACACCACCCGCACAATGAACTCCATCCACTCCGGATCACCAACCGACCCTTGCCCACACCACGTCTTCAACAAAGCCGATGCCACCATCGCACCCCATCTCCGAGACACCATCAACTCCTCCTTCCTCACCACCACCTTCCCGGAGAGCTGGAAGCACGCCGAGCTGACCGCCCTCCTGAAGAAACCGACGGCGGACCCCACCGACCTCAAGAACTACCGTCCCATCTCACTCCTTCTTTTTCCGGCCAAAGTCATCGAGAAGACCGTCAAAAAACAGCTTGCCGCCTTCCTCGAGACGAATGGATCCCTCGACCCCTCGCAGTCTGGGTTTCGGGCCAACCACAGCACCGAGACCGCCCTAATCGCAGCCACCGACGACATCAGAACCCTGATCGACAACGGGGAAACAGCGGCCCTCATCCTCCTGGACCTCTCTGCAGCATTCAACACCGTCTGCCACCGCACCCTAGTGAAGCGCCTCAGCAACGTCGGAATCCGAGAGAAAGCGCTGGAGTGGATCATCTTGTTCCTCACCGGAAGAACCCAGAGAGTCCGCCTCCCTCTGTTCAGATCCGAGGCCACCGAAGTCATCTGCGGCGTACCACAAGGATCATCACTCAGCCCCGCCCTCTTCATCGTCTACATGAGCCCCCTCGCTGCCATCGCACGCCAGCACAAGCTCAACATCATCTCCTACGCCGACGACACCCAGCTCATCCTCTCCCTTGCCAATGAACCCACCACCGCCAGAGCCAACCTACACAAAGGTATGAAAGAAGTCGCCGACTGGATGAGAAACAGCCGCCTTAAACTGAACTCAGACAAGACGGAAGTCCTCATCCTGGGACCATCACCCTCTGCCTGGGATGACTCCTGGTGGCCCCCGGCCCTGGGCACCACTCCCAAACCAATTGACCACGCACAAAACCTGGGCTTCATCCTGGACTCCTCCCTGTCTATGACCAGACAAATCAACGCCGTCTCAGCCTCGTGCTTCAACACCCTGCGCATGCTCCGCAAGATCTTCAGATGGATCCCCACGGAAGCCAGGAAGACTGTCACCCAGGCACTCGTCACCAGCCGACTAGACTACGGGAACACCTTCTACACCGGAACCACAGCCAAATTTCAAAAGAGACTCCAACGCATCCAGAACGCCTCCGCACGACTCATCCTCAACATCCCCCCACACAAACACATCTCCGGACACCTGAGAGACCTGCACTGGCTCCCCGTCAGCAAGAGAATCACGTTCAGACTCCTCACCCACGCACACAAGGCTCTCCACAACCTGGGCCCCAAGTACCTCAACGACCGCATGACCTTCTACACGCCCACCCGCCAGCTACGTTCGACAAGCCACGCACTCGCCACTGTTCCACGCATCCGCAGAGCCACCGCTGGAGGAAGATCCTTCTCCTACCTGGCAGCCAAGACCTGGAACTCCCTCCCCACCCACCTTCGACGAACCCAAGACCATCTCTCCTTCAGGAAGCAGCTCAAGACCTGGCTATTCGAGCAGTAACTTACCCCTCCCCCAGCGCCTTGAGACCCTCCCGGGTGAGTAGAGCGCTTTACAAATGCTGTGATTGATTGATTGACTTCACTGTGAGTTACGCCCCTAAATGTGATTTATTCTTAGGAGGCAGAGTCTAATGTGTTTAGACTAGTGAGGAGATTACCTACTGTATTTTTACTGGTTAGGCCTAAATGTGATTGCTGAGTAATGAGCTTTGCCTTTATGCTTGTGTTATACTACTAAAGGTGCTCATGCTTAGAAGTTTGCTTTGCCTAGTATAGTTTATACTAGAGAGGTTATGTGTCCATGCGTGATCTAGGCCTGTGGTTATTAGTATTGCGCTGTGTGTACCTACCTGTTACCAGTGGTTACTGGTTGTGATCTATAATTGTTATTTGGTGTTACAGTTATTCTAAGTGCTAGTTCTACTAAGTGCTGATTCTGACAGTGGCCCACGTGGCCCTGTCCTGGTGTAAATAATCCCTTGTGAATATTGCCCATGCCAGTTGGCACAATGTATATTGTGTGATTACTATCTGATGTGTTTTGACAATACAAAAGTTATTTTAGATCACCTTGTGTGGAGTTCCTTTTGTGGTGTGCCTAGGATGTTGTTGCTGTTGTGTGCATGTGCAAATGCTTTACACATTGCCTCCGGGATAAGCCTGTCTGCTTGTGCCATGGTACCAAGGGGGTGAGCAGGGGTTATCTTGGAGTGTGACTCCCTTGCCCTGACTAGAATGGTGGTTTCTGCCTGGCTTTGGCGTAAGCCTTAGCCAACCAGAAATCCCAGTTCTAACACCCTTCTTCTTAAACCTGAGCAGTCTGGCTTTATTAAGAGTAGGCTCTCCTCAGATAATGCTAGAATGTTCTCTAATATTCTCAATCTGGGAAAAGGTTATTCTGACCCTCTAGCCGCATTATCCCTTGATGCTGGTAAAGCTTTTGATCGCATCAATTGGCAATTCATGTTCACAACTCTCCAGTGGTTCCCTTGTGGCCCCAAATTTATTTCGTTCATCAAACTACTATATTTTGATCCCCATGCTTGTGTATCTGTTAATGGTCTTTCATCTCCTTATTTTAACTTACACAAAGGTACACGCTAAGGTTGTCCCCACTCTCCTCTTGTATTTCTTTTATTCTTGAACCTTTTCTTGAGCGCATTCACCATAACCCTTTGATAACTGGTTTTCTTCATAATTACCATTAAGTTAAATTGTTGGCTTATGCAGATGATATATTGATTTACCTTTCAAAACCCTTAACTCCCTTACCTCCTTTTTTTTTTTTACAAGAGATTGACTTATATACTAAAATATCTGGCTATAAAATAAATTTTTCCAAAACTGATATTTTACACTTCATTTCTCCATGTTATCAATTAATTTTTTCTGACACCAACTTTAAATGGTGTCCATCAAAAATTAAATATCTTGGTGTATGGTTTTCCCCTACCATTCCCAAACTCTTACGCATAGTTGTTGTGCTTTAAAAATTAAGATTCAAAACAACTCTCCTCGTGGTCTCCCCTACATTTGTCCTGGTGTGGCAGTTTGGATACCATTAACATGATGACTGTACAGCTTATTATTTTTCTGCTCTCTATGTTACCCTTTAAAATTCAGAATTATTACTTTAACCAAATCAATTCTATTTGTACTACATTTCTCCAGAACAACAAACCTGCCTGTAATTCAATAACTAAATTAATCAAACCAAAGAATGAGGGCAGTGTATGATTTCCTAATTTTAAGCTATATCACACTGTGTTTTTTAGTCAGACAAGTGTATGCACCAAAAAGACATTACCACAATGCTCCGATACCTAGTTGGATTAATTTTGAACGTTCTCTATTACATGAGTTTTCTCTTTATGTGACATCTGTTTTATGTCCAATTACACCTTCATATCTAAATATCCTATTTTAAAATATGCCCAACACTTGTTACACTAACTGCTGGATCTAACTTTTATGAGGCCTTCCTTGCCTCTTCTATTAGGTACAATACATTTATTAAGTTTTGCCATAAATCCTTCTACTTCAAACATTGGAAAGAGAAGAATATTCCATATGTTCACCAACTTGTATCCCATAATTTTGTTTTGCCTTTTAATACATTACATGATTCCTATGATTTACCCTCTTCTTGCTTATCTCAGTATTCGCAATTATTACATTTCCTTCAACCAAAAACTTTCCTATCAACAATACTCCATTTATTACCTTAACTCCTTTGCACAACATCTCTCCTGACTCTTATCCTAAAGCGTCCTCTATATACAAACTTGTATCTACTCCTATCTGTGCAAGATCAAAACCCCCTATTGAACTAGCTTGGGAACTAGACCTTTCCATCACCCTTTCCCCTCAAAAATGCGACAAATGTTGGCATAACGTTTTTTCAACCTCTAGAGTTGCTAATATTACTCAATCTTTATTTTTTCTTTATAATAGGACACCAGTATTTTTGCACACATTAACCCATATTCCTATCCTCTTTGCTAGTCGTGCCTTTCCACCATTGGTACACTATCTCATTTGATTTTTCACTGTCCCAATGTCCTAACATTTTGGCAATCCATCTGGGCCAAATGTTCCAAGATTTTGTATCTCTATGGCCCCTTATCAATTCAAATAGTTTTTCTTGGATCCATGTCAGTTGATTTTCATGATATAGTACTAAAGCTGACATTGCTTGATCTTTTTATTGCTCTTGTTATTCTTACTTGCTGGAAAGACAATTCTAAAGAATGAACACTAACATGGTGGAATCCTATTTGTGATGAACATAGACTGTCAACTGTTTCATCTTCATATCTATCTCAAAGAATTAAGTCTAATTTACTTTGGTTACCTTTTGCTACTTTTCTGTCTACATATTCTTCCTTATACTAATTCCTACTCATTAATTCTTCTCCCTTCCTTTCCTTTCTCCTCTGTATTCCTTTTTCTGCGCTCTTCTTTTTTCTTCCCTCTCTCTCTTTTCTCATTACTATTTTAAAAATGTGGTTAGATAATTAATGGTTTGAGAGGTACCCTAATCTTACTCTCTTTTAATTTGTTACATAAGGTTGTAATTTATAGTTGTGTACCTCTATATATTGTATTATCACTCCCATTTATTGTTTATTTTGCCATGCTACTTCCTTCCTTATGTTGTTTGTATTCTTGGTACCTGTTTATTACTTAAAAAAATGTTATTTTTTAAAACAAAAGCATTTCTTATGTTGTGTTAACATTTCAGTGGTCAGTGACGTGACTGTTCTCTGGTTGTCAAAAATATGCCATATTCTGCTGTTGCTACTTCACCTGGTGTGAATGTATGAGTTAAGTTAACATTGCTCCAGTCAGTGCTGTGCCTGTGCAGTATGTATCAGGGAGCTATTCTGGCTGTTTTAGTGCTAAAACTGTGATGTGTACATTAGGGATGTTTGCGAGATTTGAGCTCATGCTAGCACTGTTCTATGAGCATGAGGGAATTTTCCTGTTTGTATGCACAACCACTGTGTGCATTCCCATAAATTCATCTGCTCTGTCAATTACCCTCCTTGATTGCTACCATTGTCCAATTCTACCCCATAGTGGTGGTCCTCACCAAACAATTACTGTCTTTGTCAGGTACCCAGGTGATGGTTCTTGCTCCAATCCTTGTTCCTGTCCTGTCCCCTTCATCTGAGGAGCCAGAGCAGTTCCCTCAGGATTGAGTGGGAAACCTATGAATTGGCTGAGTTGTATGTGTTTACTGCTTACACTGTCACTGCATGTTTGCCTGTGTGCTAAGAAAGGAAAGCTTGCACGACTGGAGTCAGCGTTGCCTCTTTTTTTTAGGCTGTGCATGTAAGACAAACTTGTACTGCTTCTGTGAATGCTATCTCACCGTTGTGTGACTGAGGCACTCACACATTCTGTTGTTGCTGCTGTTCCGGGGCTTGAAGAAAGCTTACACCCTGTCCCTATGCTGTGTGTGTGTGTGTATGCGAGCGAGAGAATGTATGCATGCGTGTATACATATGTGTGTGAATGATTGATATGTTAGTATACTGTTTCACCACTCTCAACTCTCACCAAGTTAAGATCCTGGATCTTGTTCCATACCCACTTACAATGACACTCTCAGCTTATCCATCACCCCAGTGCCAGCCCATAGTGTTCAACGAATACATACAGAGGAAGCAGTGAAATAGATGGAGGGTGTGTGTGTTCTTAACTTGCTCTATTGCTGCCTATGTGAGAAAAGGCAACCCTTAAGGAGCAGATGTTACAGATGAGCTTCGTGTCTGATCGAAGCTCCTGCGTTTAGATATTTTGGTGCACTGTAAAGTCCCACAATATAATTTATATGTCCTGTTAACAACTGAAAGTAACAGAAAGTAATACAAATCCTACCAGAAAGAATGCTTTAACAGCCATTAATCCTAAATTTAATTTCGTAAATGTTTCTATCTTTGTTCAACATAAATACCTTATTTTTCAATATTTATCAATATTACCACAGCAGCCACTAATTTAGAAATAGGTCTTAAAATGTTTTGTACTATTCATCCTCATGTTGACTTGAGATCCATTAAAAATACATCTAGTCGAAGGCAGAGTATAATCTTTGTATAGTTAAGTTTCAAAGGTAAACTAAAGATTAATGGACCAATTATAAGTTACTTGGGAACACCACCAGCCCACCATGGAGGGGGTTGAGTGAACACCATCAAGTCAGCAGCATCCTAACCCCAACACCATGAATTTACTGTGGTGCTGAAGGTGTGCCCATGGCGCAGCCATGGTGGTGGCATGATTTTGCTTTAAGAGAGAGCCTGAAGGCAATGCCGACCGCCCTGTTCCGCCTTCAGCAAGTCAGGCGCACTGTTGTCATATACCATGTCATGCATGGCACACAGTGCGCACACATCAGTGCAGGCATAGGGGAGCACAACATTTGCCCTTGGCCACAATCTCCATGGGCTAAATTGCCCTGGGGCCCTTTTTGAGGGCCTTTACCTGCCTTTCCGCTGACCTACCGCAGGAGCTCCTCTCTTCGCGGTGGTCTGTAGGTTGTTGGGTCTCCTTGCCTGTGTTGAAATCCAGCAGTCGGACTGCCACATATGTGGGTGGTCAGACAGCCAGAAGCAACTGTGGTCTCTGGACTGCCAAGGTCATAATCGAGATCCAAGACTCTATGACAGGAGATAGAGGTCTTGTAAATTCTTTCCCCCGCAGTATAGCATTATGGACTAACGCGATATGCACCTCAATTGTCAATTTTCCTTTCCTTTCAGTTTGATTTTCAATCCCACCCCTTACTGCCAACAGCAGAAACACTACTGAGGCACCAGCCAAAGTCCACTTTGCCCAGGGGCCACCCTCTTAACCAATCAGCGCAGGATGTCACCCTTACATACAGTACCTTCACAGCACAATTTTATCACTCCCCAAACTGATGAAGAACTGCTGATTGAGATATGTCAGAACGGATGGTGAAACTTTCTCAGTAGCCAACAGTTTGTGAAATTTTCTACCTCAACAATTGCACTTAGATTACATTCTTATTTTGGAAAAGCTTGAAGACTTGAATGTTATGTTATATTAATTTCCATAGCATACTAATTACCCAAGAGGGTATCCAGGTGCTTGGACAGGTGTTTAGATTTGTGGTCCTCAAGGTGCTTACATGAAGAGCAAGGTCTTCAGCTTCTTGTAGAACTCTAGAACTGAGGAGGAGAATCTGATGTGTTGAGGAAGGTTATTCATATTTTGGGTGCGATGTCGGATACTGAGCGGACTCGAGTTTTGCTTTTGCAGATGTGGGAAATGTGTGCAAGTGAGAGTGAGGCAGAGGGGGTTGGTGAAAGTATGTGGCTGTTCAGGTATTCTGGTCCTGTATTGTATAGGGCTTTGTATTTGTGCGTGAGAAGTTTGAATTGTCTGCGCTTGTGAATGGAGAGCCAATGAAGCTTCCTGCAGTGTTGTATGATGTGGGTGCGGTGACCAGTAGTTATGCGATGACCCTGTATATCGGACTGAGAATCTACATCCCGAACGGTCTTCGTGGGAACACGTATTGAGCCGTAAACAAAGAGTATTGTACAGAGTTCTCCTGTGGGAGCCAGTAGTTTAGCTCAGGTTGATTTTTCTCTCACAGATTAAGGGGGGGTTTGAGTGCATGGTGTAGACCCTTTTCAGAATGTAAGGATACCTCACACAGGTTACCGGCAGGATGGCAACTGACATCCCAACCGATGACCGTCCAGCGTCATCATTGGTATCCTGCTCCTACGGCAGGCTGGCGGTGCAATGCCTGTCGGGCAGCGTGGGGAGCTGCACTTTGGCGGAGATCTTCTATTCCGAGCCAGCGGGTGTCTGTGTGTGAGGGGCCTAAAAAAGTGCAATAGTGAGCGTGAGGAAGTGAGTGTAAAAAAAGTCAGTAGAGTCCTATGAAGAATACTTTACTGGTCAGGCTCACTGCTTTATTAAAAAATACAGGGGTATTAAGGAGTGATGGGCAATGGGACCAATCCTTATTCAACCCTTAATGTGAGTGCGGTCGACATGTTTCTTGCCCAAAGGGGCAATTCGTCAGGACCTTGGTGCTCATATAATTGCTGGAGTCCTCTGGAAGTAGAGGACTCCGGTATACGACCTGTACCGTGTCGCACAAAAAGTAGTTCCTTGCGGGGGACCTCCTGGGAACTAGGGAGAAAATAAGCAAGAATTACTGGTATTAACGTTATTAGTGCCCAGAGTACATCATAAGGTGCCTACATTGACAGTGGCAGTGATGTGTGCTCAGTGGATAAAAACTGCATGGTTCATGGCAGTGTTTAGAGGTTTCCCTAAACACTGCCATGAACCATGCAGTTTTTATCCACTGAGCACACATCACTGCCACTGTCAATGTAGGCACCTTATGATGTACTCCGGGCACTAATAACGTTAATACCAGTAATTCTTGCTTATTTTCTCCCTAGTTCCCAGGAGGTCCCCCGCAAGGAACTACTTTTTGTGCGACACGGTACAGGTCGTATACCGGAGTCCTCTACTTCCAGAGGACTCCAGCAATTATATGAGCACCAAGGTCCTGACGAATTGCCCCTTTGGGCAAGAAACATGTCGACCGCACTCACATTAAGGGTTGAATAAGGATTGGTCCCATTGCCCATCACTCCTTAATACCCCTGTATTTTTTAATAAAGCAGTGAGCCTGACCAGTAAAGTATTCTTCATAGGACTCTACTGACTTTTTTTACACTCACTTCCTCACGCTCACTATTGCACTTTTTTAGGCCCCTCACACACAGACACCCGCTGGCTCGGAATAGAAGATCTCCGCCAAAGTGCAGCTCCCCACGCTGCCCGACGGGCATTGCACCGCCAGCCTGCCGTAGGAGCAGGATACCAATGATGACGCTGGACGGTCATCGGTTGGGATGTCAGTTGCCATCCTGCCGGTAACCTGTGTGAGGTATCCTTACATTCTGAAAAGGGTCTACACCATGCACTCAAACCCCCCCTTAATCTGTGAGAGAAAAATCAACCTGAGCTAAACTACTGGCTCCCACAGGGGAACTCTGTACAATACTCTTTGTTTACTGCTTTCGAGGACGAGTACATTGGACCCCACTAAAAATCGTCCAACTTTTATTCCCCTTGTTTGATCCCAACACGTATTGAGCCGCCGATTGACTGGGCGGAAATTACAGTGGATCTTGAAATTCCATCCTCTGATACAATGATAGATATAATTAATTGTCTACCACACAGTGTGACCTGTTCAAGCTACTTTTGCGGCTGTTTTGCATCTTTTAGAATTCTTGTGGATTACCGTTAATGAAAGATTGGTCCAATTGTTTTTATACAGACTTGTAACGCTCAAGTGAACTGAGAGTCCTGATGATGACCGTGTAGTGATACAGCGGTCGAAACGCCGTCGACGCTTATGTGGCCAAAATCATAGAAGGACAAATTATTTCTGTTCATGTTGTTCCTTTATTGTAATGTGTATTTCTTTGTTTGCCACTTGTCTGGTTTTTGATATGTTTTTTTTATATACCAGCACCTTGCCTTGAGCGTAACTCTTCTAGATGTTTTTACTATATGTAATAAATAATAACTTTTGATACTAAAAATATTCAGCTTTCTGTTTTAGGGGCTTCTTCAATTTTTTCCTTTTCTTTTCCTTTTCATTTACTACTGTTTGCAATTTTGAGTTTGATGTGTTGAATTGTATATTTTAAGCGACTCTTCTCTTGAACCAATTGTTAGGTGAATAGACTGATTGTCCCTGGTTCAGGTCTGTCGGACAGCCCCTGTGGTTGGTAATGATACATATATATGATGGCATAGTATGAGAGAGATGGGCTCTTAGTCGGTGAGCGTACCAGACAGTAACACCACGTCAAGTCAATCGCAATGCAAGGCCACATGAGAAATAAATGATTCATGCTGCACAGCAGAAAGTGTGACTTAGTGAGGTAATCATTCACAACTAATATATGCATTGATCTTTAGGTCACAAGTTCTAATCCTGGCAAGGCCCACTCAGGCTTCCATCTTTGTGAGGTCAGTAAACTGAGTACCATTAAATTGGATAATAGTAATACCTTTTAATTGCAGTATCAGGATATTGCAGAAGTGCAGTAAGAACCACTTTAAAACCTATTATTAATTACATCCCCTGACATTAATCCACTCCAGGAGTTTCAAGATGTGATACAGGAGAATATCTGGCAGGAGAGAGTAGAGAAGATCAGACACTATTTACTCGGGCATTTTCAGAGCAGTCCAGAAATTCAGTCAGCTGTCCAAATATTGTTTTTTAAAATGGATCACAATGTGCATCTTGCAGCACGGTTTCAAATAAATGATCCACAAAGCCACAGGGTTTGCTGCCAATTCAAATTCTGGATTTGCAATATCTCTGAATACGTAAGCAGCATATTTCTTCACATCTACCTTTCACTTAATCTCATTGTTCTGCTCTATAGATGCTCAAATATTATCACCACTTAAACGCAGGATGGAAAATGAAAAAGATAGCTCAGTTCGCAATGCCAGGTAAAAGACAGCAGAGCAATAGCTCAGCTTATAGAGAGTTGACAAACATATGATGGTAAAGATAGATATTATATTATTAATTATTTGGAACAATCAGACGAAAGAAATGGTGATTATCAAATCCAAAGCCTGTGCAAGATACTGCCATCTTGCAATTTAGAACCTCATGAAATATATTAAAAGGGATTATGCACCCTATTAGAGTGTGAAGAAGCGTGCAATGTTAGCTAGCCATAGACCTAGACATCCAGCGCAGCAGGTACCACTGACTGGAAAGGACTTTGAAAGGATTTGGTGGACTTGGCCTTTATACAGTCACTTTCATGAGCCTAGGACACTCATGTTGTAGTGTAACCCTAATGACCTGAGGTCATCATGGTGTACTACCAAGGTTTCCAGCATAGGTTCATGAGGACTTGACTCATGACAGATTTTCAGGATACCTACTGACTTTCTAAACTATTCCCTTAAAGTTGAATTCTATGTAAATGCATCCCTTACATGTGGATATCCTGCATGTCGAGAATTGATCTGGTTCTTATGGGCCTACGCATAGACTGATGTTCTTTAGAACTGGCTCTTGGCTCATTTGTCAGGAAGGGACCACTGAGCAGCAGCAGCCTCAGTGCTCGGAGGACAGACCCAATTTTGAAGGAATTATTACTGGAAGACATTAGTCCTGGTATGTGAAATGTTAAGGGATCTCCAACAGAGAGCAGGTGTATGGTGAAGCATCTCATCGGAGTCACGGTAGGCTCTGTACTTTGTTTTTCATAAAATGCTCCTAGAGTTCTGGCTCCTTATCTTCTGTGTCCCAGCGCTTAGTGATCAGCAGGCTAGGGCACTATTCCAATCACCCATCTCCTTGCTTTGATCCTTTGTACATTTATTTTTTTATCAGATTCCGGGCTTAGACGGAACTAAATATTTGATTAACTTTGCACCTGTTTGGCCTGTCTGACATCATGGCTCAAGATTGGTGCTCTACAAATACCAACAGAAAACACACCACCTCCTCAAATATCCTACAAACCAGTAAGCTAAGCAGGGAAGAGTCAAATGGCAGCATGTTATCAGTCATTTTCATAAATACTTCTAGCAAACAACACGGATTACCGAAGTGTGTTACTGTGGCACTGAAAAGTTAAACAATAGTGTGGGATGAAGGAAGCAATTCACCCACTTAATACCACCAAATGCCCAGGATTTACCAGCTGCACAATATTGGAATTGTTAGAGCCAGCCTCGCCAGATGTGACGAGATGGCTATCATGGACTGCCCCCTCTCAGTGAACTGAATACTCGAAGCGAGACTGGCTTTAAAGGAGAGGTAATGCATAGTTCAATGTATCTATGAGCACAAATGTGATGAGACACCATCTAATTGCGCAGTTTAACCCTTATTTGTTCCACCAATAGGAGTCAGATCATGTTGTGTATTCCGACTGAGCATGAAGGAGCTTAAATGTTACAACAATTTTGTTATGCCCCACTAAGGTGTATTTACATGTACTCCAACCCTGCTGCCCCAAGTGCTCAGCCATAGTGTGAGTTGGTTATAGAATGTTAGTGTGCCTGTGATGTGATTACATGTGATTTTTAAAACTTTGCTTGTGTCACTAAATTGCCTGTGTCTTTTAAGAAAACAGACTGCTTGTATTTCTGAAAATCTCACCTTCATAGACCCAGTTGGTGCACGCAGCGGAGCCAGCGCTGACGCTGCACGCTGGGCACATACTCCCCCTCGCGCCCTCCCGCCACGAGCGGAGGCCACGCCCCTTTTAGGCCTCGCCCCCAACCACCACCGCATATAGCTGACGCGGTCAGAATAACCTAGCAAAACTGAGAGGTAAGCTCCTGAGGCGGAAGCCGGGAGCGAGGCACTATCTTTGTAAATAATTTCTTTCACAGATTACATGTGATTTTTAAAACTTTGTTTGTGTCACTAAATTGCCTGTGTATTTTAAGAAAACAGACTGCTTGTATTTCTGAAAATCTCACCTTCATAGACCCAGTTGGTGCATGCAGCGGAGCCAGCGCTGACGCTGCACCCTGGGCACATGCTCCCCCTCGCGCCCTCCCGCCACGAGCGGAGGCCACGCCCCTTTTATCCACGCCCCCAACCACCACATCATATAGCTGACGCGGTCAGAATAACCTAGCAAAACTGAGAGGTAAGCTCCTGAGGCGGAAGCCGGGAGCGAGGCACTATCTTTGTAAATAACTTCTTTCACAGATTACATGTGATTTTTAAAACTTTGTTTGTGTCACTAAATTACCTGTGTATTTTAAGAAAACAGACTGCTTGTATTTCTGAAAATCTCACCTTCATAGACCCAGTTGGTGCACGCAGCGGAGCCAGCGCTGACGCTGCATGCTGGGCACATACTCCCCCTCACGCCCTCCCGCCACGAGCGGAGGCCAGGCCCCTTTTAGGCCACGCCCCTCTATCCTCAGCCCCGAGCAACATAAATTATGTGCATGTTTCGGTCGTGCAGCGGACGAGCGCAGCGGGCATGCCGTTTGCGCACCGAAGGCGCGCCTAAGGCAAGCCCGTCTGCGCCCGTCCGCGGTCGGGCGCGGTTCAGGGCCAAAACCCCTGCCCTTTCTTCTACAGACCTGCTAACCTATAACAGACAGGCCCAATGGAACCTATGCCCGCTGATAAACGAGTGTTGCAAGCACAAAATGGAGGTTGTATCCTCTGTCAAATGCCGACATTGTACATTTAAAACCTGTAAACAGATAGGAAACAAAGAACGGACTAGGAGCCTCAGAGGAGGCCTGTTAAATTGCCGATCCCTCCCGAGACACGCCTTACAAATTTGGGACCTGCTCTTAGAGGAGGGCCTCGATATACTCTTTCTGACGGAGACATGGCTGGGGGTAGACTCCGACCCCGAGGTTATCGAATCCCTTCCACCCGGCTATAGTATAGCCAGGGTGGATCGACCGTCTGGACGCGGTGGTGGGATTGCAATGATTAGCAAGGCCCCCTGGTATGCTCCCTCGAACCTCTTGGAATGGAGAACTGCGAAGCTGGCAAATTCGCACTGAAACTTGGCCCTCAGGATCACATCTCGGGTGTCCTCTTTTACAGACCTCCTGGGACCCTGGGAAATTTTAGGCCGAGTTTGCAAGAACACCTTGATCACCTAGCACTTGGACATAGGAAGGTTTCTCCTTTTGGGTGATCTTAATATTCACTTTGATGATATCCAGCTAAAGGAAGCCACGGAGATGAGGCAGGAATTACGAAATGCGAATTTGGTACTAATCAATCAAACACCCACACATACCCATGGCCATTTATTGGACCCGGTGTTTGCCAACTGGGAGGGCTTAACCACGAGTACTCCCTACCCACTTCCCTGGACAGACCATTTCCTAGTCCCTTCTGAAATCTGCACTTTAAGTAAGCCTACCCCCCAGATGAATGGCAATAATAGGTACCCATACCGCAAATGGAAAAAAAAATCTCAACCCATCTTCAGCGAGATGCTACGCTTAGGTGGGATGCCGGGAGGCACAGACAGTGAAAGTGCAAATCAAAACTTAGAAACCCGGATCCTTGATGCCTTGAACAAGGCAGCCCCTCTAGCCACGGCCAAACAGAGGAACAGAGTTAGGAAATCGGCCCCATGGTATAATATAGATCTGCAGTCGATCGGATCAGAATGTAAAAAGCTAGAAAGACTTTGGCGCAAGGACAAGAATGAATGCAATAAACTTCAATATAGAACAGCCCAGAGAAGCTACCAAAAACAGGTCAGAGCTGCTAAAGCCACCTTTTATGGAAACAGAATTAGTGAGGCGGACTGCTCATCCAGAGAACTCTTCAAAATCTATAAAGAAATCTCAATCGTCGCACTCTCCAATGCTCCGGAACCTGATTCCGTTATGGAGTGTAACAAGGTGGCAGAATATTTTGCCAATAAGGTTAATAAAATATACAGCTCTTTCTCCAAATGTCCTGCGGATGGAGAAACCTTCATAGAACTGAAGGAAGAGGCGCTGTTAAATTCAAAACCGATGTTAGAGTGTTTTACCGTACCACCCAGTAAAGAACTTGAAATCATCTGTACTAGTATAAAATCGGGTTCTCCTCGAGATCCCGCCCCTCCACGGGTCCTGGGTGCTAGCATAATGGTCTTAGAACCTTATATCCGCCATGTCCTTATGACATCCTTTGACTCCCAAACACTTCCGATAAACTGGAAAAAGGCAATTGTGTTACCTATTAGAAAAAATGTAAGCCAGGATGTCCTGGAGAACTTACAACCTATTTCTCTGCTACCCTACACCGCAAAAATTGCAGAGAAAATTGCAAATGTGCAATTGATGGAATTTGCGGAGAAGAATAATCTCCTACACCCATCCCAATCGGGGTTCCGAGAAGGCTTCTCTACTGAGACAGCCTTATTACGAGCCACCGAAACTCTACGTCAAGGAGCTGATGCAGGCCTAACCATGGCACTGGTCATGCTAGACCTCAGTGCAGCGTTCGACACTGTAGCACATATCTCCTTGCTACAGTGTCTGAACAGAGGAGGTGTAACTGATAGAGCACTCGGTTGGCTTAAATCGTTTCTGACGGGCAGAAGCTTTCAGGTTCAACGGGGCTCGTTTCAGTCTGAGGAGAGGGCATTAGAGCAGGGGGTACCTCAGGGCTCTGCTCTAAGTCCTACCCTTTTTAACTTATATATGGCCCCCCTGGCAGAGCTAGTCCAATCGTTCGGCGTAGAGATTGTCTCCTACGCCGACGATACACAGCTCTTACTCACCCTCTCCCAAACTCCTGCTGCTGGAGCCAATAATTTCCGAGCCTGTATGCAAGCATTGGCCACTTGGATGAATAATCACTGCCTAAAATTGAACGGCTCCAAGACAGAAGTCTTGGTGGTTGGTGGGGATCAACGGCTCTGGACATGTGACTGGCGGCCAAGTTGTTTAGGCGCTATGCCTACACCATGCCCTGAAGCGAAGAATTTAGGGATATGGATGGACCCCAAACTCTCTTATGAAACACACATCAACCGTTTAGTAGGCAAGTGCTTTGGAGTCCTAAGGACTCTCAATAAAACCCTGGACCTCCTTCCTTTGGAGGCTCGGCGCACTATGACCCAGGCATTGATTACGTCACGCCTCGACTACGGGAATGTTCTCTTCCTGGGAGCTTCTAGCAAAAGCATAGGATGACTCCAGATACTGCAAAATGCCGCAGCCCGCCTAGTGCTGAGACTCCCAAGAAGAGCCAACTCTAGAACCGCCCTGAAGGCCTTCCACTGGCTCCCAGTGAAAAAAAGAATAATGTACAAAGCCCTCCTAATATGTCATTGGATCCTTTGGCACAAAGCTCCCGGCTATCTGACAGGTCTGGTTACCGGGTATGAACAACGCAGATCACTTAGTTCGGGCGGCATGGGCAAGCTCGTGACCCACCGCTACAGGAGAGAAAAAATGGGAGGTCGGTCCTTTAGAGTGGCGGCTGCCATAGGATGGAACAAACTTCCCATCAGTCTCCGCCTTGAGCCTTCGGAAACTATTTTCCGACGTCAACTGAAAACTCATCTGTTCTCCTTATAGCTTTACTTTAATGCCCTCTGCCTTGCACTTTCCTCACCTCTGGCGAGCTTTATTCTCTCTTTTTAGCATGGGGACACGCCGAGATGGCGTAACCATGCGCTCTATTAATGTCTTTATTATTATTATTATTATTATTATGCGTGGAATGCCTGGGTGTCTGAGTGCATGAGTGTTGTCAGTTAGAGATGGGCTCAGCAGCTAGGCAGGCTGCTCCTGGTGGGGCTGGTACCACACCAGTGCTGGCTGGACTCAAGACTGATGTAACTTGGACATATCTATATAAAGAAGACTTGAAAATACATCCTGGGACGCAACAAATGTACATATAGATATAACATGGCATCTGAGAACCCAGCATCAGCATCTTACCAGCAACAAGCACTGTACCAGTGGGGTGAAAAGTCCACCAAACCGGAATTGCTGAGGGATCTGTGTTGAGGCAAACCTATGCTACTGCTGTCATGAGTGTGAGGGTTGCTTGCGTCATACTATCTAGGATTGTGCTGGTTATATTAGTGAGTTTGTTTTTCTGTGTGTGTGTGTGTGTGTAGAAGAAGGTATATTGCTGCTGCCATTACTGTACTGTGTGCTACTTCTGTCTTTGTGGTACCAGTATTTTATGTTTGAGGGACATTTGCGATTCTGCTGAAGCTCCTGTTGTGTCTGTGTTGAATGTGAAAGACGTCTGTCCTGCAACATTCCATGCTTTTGAGGAATAAGGAAGAAAGGAGGAAGGAGGTAGGGAGAGGGAGGGAGGAAGGAGGGATGGGATGAGGGAAGGAGGGTGGGAGGAGGGAAGGAGGGAGGGATGGAGGAGGGAGGGTGGTGGAGGAGGAGGAAGGAGGAAGAGGAGGAAGGGGGAAGAGGAGGAAGAATGAGGAGGAAGGAGGGGGGAGGTGGTGGTGTGTGTGTGTGTTAAGCTGACCAGCACTGTTGTCTGTGCTGAGCCTAGGCCGCGTGTGTGATAATACCCTTCCACTGCCATGATGTAATTGGCTGTGTGTGGGAATACATTTGGACTATAACAGACCTGCTCTATTATAATACTACTTTTACCTGTAAAGCAGCCCTTATGTGCTGAAAATAAGCTTGCAATGTTGCTTGTACACCAGATACACCCGCAGTGACACATGTGTGTGTCTGATAAGCATGGGCAAATTTTGCGAATCTCGCGTTCACGAATTTTGCGGATTTGCGAACTCGCAATCCGCAAAAATCCGCGAATTCTCGCGAATTTGCGGATTTTTTTTTGTGTGTTCACGCGGGTTTCTGCCAGTTCGCGAGGGTTTTGTACAATTTCGCAAACGCGAACTTACCTGTCGGGTCGCAAGTTTTGCGAACTTGTTGTTTCTACGTGTCCAGCCTGTTTGGGACACTCTTCTTCATCACTGCCACCCTCTGTCACCACTGCCACTCTCTGACTACTCATGCCACCCTCTGGCCCACCCATGCCACCCTCTGTTTCATCACAGCACCCTCTGGTTGTCCAGTGTACATTATTGTGGCAAAGCAAAGCACACCTTCCCTGCCTCAAGTGACCTGAATTAATTTGGGGCTGATTAATGTGTCACAGAATATTTTTTTAGCTGGCACCTGCTTCCTTAGTGCTTCCTGATTAGTGATCTTTTGCACTTGCTAAGTGCTTTCATTGTTGCAAAATTAGTTACAACACCTGCCCTGCCCCAACTGACAATAATGAATTAGGGGCTGATTAATGTGTCACTGTTGGATTTGAACTTCCAGCCTGGCTCCTGCTTGTCTCCCTTAGCTGTAATTCAGGACCTTTGTGGCATATGTGTAACTATTCTGAGGGTCAGAGCAGGGTCACATAATAGTTGCAAGTAGGCAACAGAACTCTGGAGGGGCCCCTCAGGAAGCACTACAGGAAATGGCTACTAATGATGAGCTTGAACTTTTGAACCTGGTAAGTACTTTCAGTTTTGCTAAGATTGTATTTCTGCAATTTAGCGCTTATTCGCGGGGCGCGAAGTTGAACTGGGAAGCCGCGAACTCACGCGAACAGTGCGAGCAAGCCATAAAATCCGCTGCTCGCGGATTTGCGGATTTCGCAGGAAATTCGCGAATCTCGCGGATTGCGAATTTACCGAAAATCCGCAAAATCCGTGAGCGGAACGGATTTTCCGCCCATAGTTAGTGTCTCAGTGCATGTCTGTGTGGACATGTTTAAGCCACACTATGACCGGTTCTCATAGTATGTGTGTCTTTTTCTCTGCCACACTCTCTCTCTCTCTCTCTCCCTCTCTCTCTGGAATCATTCACTCCTCCTGCTTCTCCTCTACCTGTTCTGAGGGTGAGGTAAGCTTGTAATGCTGTCATAGTGCTAAGCCTGTCTGTGTTTTTGTGTCTGCGATAGAAACATGATCCATTACTGCTTTGCTGTGCATATTCTTTGTGTGAGTGAAGCCTTCAATGCTGCTGTCAATGATTATGACTGTGGGTGTTACTGAAGACTGACAATTTGTTTTGCATAAAACATCCTAGCAATCCAGATCCATAATAAACATGAGTTTATTCCTGTAGGTTTATTTCTAAATTTGGAGTAAATGTATTATTTTCCTGGAGTGCGCAAAGAATGTAAGAAATACTAGCCTGCAATAGACAGTCACAACTGTTCTGCAGTCCTCATGTTTGTACTGACGGGTATAAATGTACATGTTATATTACACATCTATGCATTGATAGGACATATGTTTTTGTACTTTCTAACTTTGTTTCCCTTTTTGTCCACCCCTGCAGATTAGGAGAGTGCTCTCTCCCCATTTCCAGGCTTGAAACATAGTACATTACTGGATACCACTGCTGATAATGCTGATCATATTTTTGTATAAATCTGCATTTGTTTTTGTAACCCTTCTCTCCATTACACAAATGACTCTGGTCAAAGTCGCCATCACAAAACTTGAGAAACAAAACACATTTTCAGGATGCTATGATCAAAATTAACAAATCACGTTTACAACCAACCAGGGGCCTACCTGGATTGTTTAATAGCCTTGACATCCTACAATTATATGAGATGTATTGTTCACAATACTCAGCACTGCTGGTGATGGCAAAAATTTGATCCATGGAGGAACTATAGTTAAGCTGTAGTACAGATGGCCTTTTCAAGCTTGAGCCTACTACTGGGGACCGCAGCTCCAGGGTATGGTATAGTGTTGTCCAAACTTTATCCTCTGTAAAGTAAAAAGCAAAGAGAAGAAATGTGAATACATGATGAGGTGTGCAGCAGAAAGAGCTCATGGTTCAGTTATTTGATATAGATAATGCAACCAACCTGTGTTTTTTCAAATACCACACTGCATGGTGGCTGTAGTCATATAAAATACAAAATTGTTTTTCACAATGATAATGCTCTCAGATGTTAGTGACACTAATGGATATCTTCCATCTCCCTGTTTCTCCACTGTGCATTGCACTTAGCCCTGCGGGAAGTCACAGCGGTTGCTTCATTCAGGAAAGACAATCAGCAGAGAGGGAACCTGAGCCTCAAAATAGGGGTTGTCGCTTTAGCAGTGACTTTAGCAGCAGCGCTTTAAAAAATTTTAGGTGGCGAAGGAACACTGTATAAATCGAATTGAGTCTTCGTGTTGTAGCGCACAAGTCCCTTTAGGCCCTTTAGTGACATTATCCTGAGGAATATTGAAGTACCTGATTTTGGATCATACAGACCCGGTAGGTGAAGGACCTTAGCCAAAGGACACAAGGGATATTTCAAGGCTATATTTGTTTATTTGTATATTCTCTGTTAAATAAAGTCTTGTAACCTTAACATAGTAAAGATGAATGTTTTGGTACCTAGATTCAAAGTCTGTATGTTACGCTTTGTTAAAGGCTCCTATAATGTATGACTATCAACCCAGCAGGGTCTCTTGCAGTTTTAGGAGGGAAAAGGCTGGTCCAGTGGCTGTGAGTTCTCCACAGCTGTTAGAGAACCAGGTCTACATGAACTGGCAGAAACAGCAACTGTTTGATCCTGCTCAAGTAGAGGTGGCAAGGATCTTCAACTTTGAATTCTACTGTCAAAGAGGAGGTAATGGTCACTCAACAAAGTGTATACACTCAAGATCCAATATCTGGACAAAAGAAAGCTTTGTTATTCACAGTGGGAAAACTGACTGTTACAAAAACCTAATCACATCTATTGATATGGTAAAGGAGACCTCCATACAGTGTGATCTGACAAGAGTTACTCTGTTCCATATGTCCACTAAAGCATGTACTCAAACGTTCTCAGGGGTTGTTCCGACAGCCTGAACTTGTGACTTTTTTCCAGTCTGGTGCTACTGGATAGCCACAGTTGGTGCTTTGGGCTTTTTGGCCATTTTTCACTGAAATCTTTCAACCTGCATATCTCCAGTTCTACTGACTTTACTTAGAAAAAATTACAAACTTGCCATGGCTAACCGCAAAAAGTGCATTAAAAATGAGGCATGGGAAAATCTTATGTCAATAGATGTCCTTAGAGATAGTTCTAAATTCTGGGCTGTAATTAACCACCCCTATTTCGCTGGCACAAATAACTCGATCATGGATTCTGTGATCCCAGATGAGATATGGGTTGCGCACTTCAGTAAAATATATAATAGTGAGGAGGATTATATTTCACTGACGGATCCTACACATAATCATTTAGTCCCCTTTTCACCGTTCACAGTGGCAGAGGTGCAGAGGGCCGTTGTAGAGATGATGAAAAATAAGGCGCTGGGCCCAGTTGGGGTGCCCGCAGACCTTAATAGGACCCCCTTGGAGTTTTCGTCCAAGACTCTGACAAATGTCTTCAACTCCACAATTACATTGGGATTCCCTTCGTCTTCTATAAAACCTATATATATATAAACCCTCAAGAACTGACCCTGCTTGTTACAGGCCGATCTCTCTGATTGACTCCGCCGTTAAAATCTTGGGCAGAGTCATCCTGCAGAGGCTCAATGAACATCTGGAAGTGAGCAGGGTCCTTTCCAAACTACAATATGGGTTCAGGGTCAAAAGGGGTACTCTTGACCAATGCCTCAACCTCCACATGTTAATTAGCAAATATACCTTGGCTAAGGAGGGTCTGTTATATATGGCCTTTATGGACCTATCATCGGCCTTCGACCTGGTCAATCGTACCAAACTTTGGGCTATTTTAATCAACATAGGGATAGACCCGCCCTTCGTAAAATTCTTAGCGGCCCCGCACCAAGACCTGCGAGCCTCGATTAGAACCAATAGAGAGGGAGGAAGTACTAGCTTTCTTAAATCGAAACGAGGCGTTAGGCAGGGGTGCATTTGGCACCCCTCCTATTCACCTTATAGATAAACTCCCTTGAATCAACCCTGAAGGGGTCCACACCTGACGTCCCACGCGTGTGGGATTATGTAGTGCCAGTACTCCTCTATGCAGACGACGCGGTATTACTGGCCTGTACCGGGGTAGGGCTGCAGAGACTCTTGGACGATTTTGGGGAATTTATGTCCTCCTTGGATTTACAGATAAATAACAAAAAATCGCATGTTATGGTTGCAGGGAAATGACCAAAAACTGTAAAGATAAGAAAGTTTCAATGCAACGGTGAAGAGATCTCCAGGGTCCCGGTTTTTACTTATTTGGGCGTAATTTTTGATGAAAGGGGCACCTGGAGGCCACAAATAAACGCCAAAGGCATAGCTGTCACCAGATCAACCTCAGCTTTACTGAGCTTTGCAAAACGATTGGGATCGCGTCCAGTAGAAGCCCTGTTGACAGTTTACAAGTCAAAATGCCATTCAATAGCAAAGAATGGTGCTTCTCTGTGGGGTTATTTACCACAAGGCAAACTCCAGGTGGCGGAAAATAAATTCCTTAGATCTTTGTTAGTGGTCCCCCAATCAACCCCAGTACTTTCAGTGCACACAGAGTTGGGTCTTGGTTTTATCAGCGATCAGTTACAGCTGGCACCTCTGACCTGCTGGGCTAAGACGTGGCTAAATTCTGAAATCAGCCTAAACCACTCTATTCTTAAAGACTGCATGGCACTGGATAAAGCTAATAAAATCCCATGGTTGGTTTATATCAAAAACACTCTTTGCAAATTGGGGAGGCCTGTTCTATACTTTGCCCCGAGCTCCATCAAGAAGGGTGACGTTCTATGGATCAAGGATAATTTTTTGGGTCGAGCGGAGATGGAACGGGAGGCAGTAGAGGTCCCGAAACCAGGAGTCAGAGCTAATTACATTCTACAGAATAACCCAAAAATGGAAGCCTATCGGAATATTGTGACCCGACCCTTCCACCATAACCTCCTTGGGAGATTTAGACTTAATATCATCCAGTACTTCCTGGGGAATTACCTAGTTTGGGGAAAACCAGATCCATCTATCCCCTGTAGCTGTGACAATTTCTCTGAACAGACACTGATGCACTTTATTATGTTCTGTGGCCATTATGAGGGCTGTAGGAAACAGTTTATATTCCCGATTCTGAGAGAAGCAGGCTTTACTTAAGTTCGCCCTGCACTCCGTTACCTACAGCTCTTGAGTAGCATGAGAGTAATATTTGGGGTCGCAAGTTTCTTGGTTGCTGCTACGCGTATTAAGTCAAAAAAACTGACGTTAAATGTTTCTTGATACGTGTTTATAATTGTTATCTATTACTCTCCTAAGATCAAAAGTTCGACCCTATGTAAATATATGACACTGATTTTTTAAATGTAATAATTGTTCTAACACATGAATTGTTTTTAATACATGAATTGTTTTCTTATACATATGTGATGGATTTGCTTTTATGATTTTAATTAATCGAATAAAGTATGCCTTGACTTGACTTGACTTACTGACTAGATCTTTTCTGTTTTGGTCTTGTTTTATTTATTCAAAAACAAATTCTAACCTAGTGTGGGATCCTTTTGTGTGGTGTTTTCACGTTATTACTGTTTGAAGTGTCTCACAAATACTTTATATATTGGCTTTAGGTTAAGCCTGACTTCTCTGTGCCAAGCTACCAGAGGGTTGAGCACAGGTTAATTTAGGTTTGGCTTGTGTCTCACCCTGAAAAGGACTGCCTGACTAGGGTTCATATACTGATCAACCAGCAACCACATTCTTACAGTTTGCTACTGCTAATGACAGTAACTGCAATACTTAGTAGTCATACATCATAAAACTAACATTAAAGCTTTGAGATATTTGCTGTTGTTCTGACAGCTGGCCATGTGCAACTCCTCATCATTAATTACTATGTGCGGATACTTTATTCTAGCCTCTTGTCTGACAAAGCACCTCTCAGCAATACGTTCTCTTGTTAAATGGACTGAATCTGAATTCTCTCTAAATGAGTGCCTCATTATGACCTCCACTCTCATTGTCAATTCAGATTTGTGCCTGCTTGCAATAAACTTGTCTTGACCCTTTAGGTTTGGAGGATACAAGACTTTTAGTTGCTGTTCCTCCTGGGCTTCTCATGAGTCTTTGATATAATTAGCCCTGTGGGACTGACAACAATCTTTAAAACATGGCCAGCGGGGCTGCTCCTTTTCTGGTTCTTCTTATTCTTGGCTGTTTATTTGAAGTTCTCAATTAGGAAAGTGAGTGCCATTAAGTGTGTCACAAGAGTCAGTCCTAAAGCACATACTGTGCAGGTGATATACCACTAGATCTGTAGAAGTTGACGGAAGAGGTTGCAAAACCTACTAAACACAACTCATACAGCATCAAGGTACAGACAGTACTCCATTTTGCAACGCTGGGCATAACAAAGCTAATATCAGCAATTTACCTGTTAAGGCTTAAAGACCAGAGGTAGCAGTTAGGCCAGGTTTGTATTGACCAAAAGTTGATAGTGACCATCAGAGTAAAAACCAATGTGCTTATGGGCACCAATTTTTACCCTAATGTATGAGCATGTGTTCCCCAAACACGTGCACCCAAGGATATCTTGTTAATGATTAGCATATGTTTTTTGTTTTCCAACTCAGAAGGATCAAAGGCTGAGTGGGCCTGCCAAGATTTGAACCTGTAACCTTGAGGTCGGACACAGGCCCCTACAGTGGAAGCATTAGTCCACTAACCCACAGGACCCGGCAACTGTTGTCAAGCCCAGGACCTTTCCAAACTTCCTCATTCCAACTCAGTCTTGAATCCTTACTTGAGCTGTAGGAAAGGGGTGAAATCTGTACATTTCGAGAGATTTGAAAAAGAAATTAAGAAAACTAGGGGCATATTTACGAGCCCCGTTGTGTTGCTCCTGCACCATGCACAGTGGTGCAAGAGCAACACAAAATATAAAAGAGATTTATGAAGCCATACAAGGCCCTTTTGTGTGGCCCTGAGTGTATCCATAAATCTCAAGTAAAGTGACGCAGCATAGATCGATGCATTGCATTACTCTGCGCCAGGCAGGCATTTCCCACGCAACATCCATAGATTTTCTAGCATTGCCAGATTTACAAGAATAGGTAAATATGTTTATTTCTCCTTGTTTTTCCCTCTTTCTATGTGCTGCATTCTGCAGCACATAGAAAGAGGTGCATTCTGCAGCACATATAGGAAGAAGAAATACCCTTCAGGATTGTTTCTCTGAAGACAGTGCCCATTCCTGCACAAAAACAATCCTGCATGCATCGCAGGCACCCTTTGCACCATGGTGCTAGAGTGCCAGCATTAGCGCTAGGCAGCCCATTGTGCATCAGCGCTGGGGAAAGGACAGCAAAGCACTGTATTGCTTTAAATATGGCACATTCCTGCCCTGTCTCTGTAGTGAAGTACAGCAAGGTGACTTGCTGCACTGTGTTAAGTTTCTTTCCCATAAATAAGGGCCTGAATCTCAAAGGGACAGAAAGCAAAATAGTTACATCCATTCTTCCTCTCACGTAGAGTTGAGGCAAAATGGTGGACTTTGGGACCTTGTCACCGATGAGTAGGCCCCTGGAGACATGATCATTACAGATAATGAAGAATGATAAAGAAGGAATCCCCAGGGTTATTCCAGAAAAGCAGGTTGATCGCTGTGTGATTGGGAGCGGTGCAATGAAGGTAGGCGAGGGGATATTATACCTGAAGATGTGAAATATTAGGATGGAATGGCCAATGCATTCAGGCAATAAAAGCGGTCATTTATCTCTCACTGGAAGTGGGTAATTTGGTGGAGAAAATTGCCACTGCCTTAGATGTTATTCCTTTCAAAAGCCCATACTGTGAAGCCGATCTTTGAATGAAGTCTACCGTCAGTTGAGGAGGGTTAAGTGCCTAAAATGTAAGGATTACTTAGGAAACAAATATGGATGAGGGTACACAAACTATATTGCAGAATCTCAGAGCTCACCCACAACTACACACTTATTTTCTAGTCCCTCTGATAACTACTGAGATCAAAGAAAGGAGTGGTAGAGAATGTCCTTGGTGGAGGCCAGTGTCCCACTGCATTAACTGACAGACAAGCAGGTAAAATTTGGTGTAGAGATTCAGATGAGAAGAGACTTTAAACTTGCGAAGAGTCAAATCACTTCTGGGAAAACTCTGTCCACAGTCGAGAAAACTACACAAGTAAAGCATTTACTTAAGAAATAAATGTGTTTAAAATTAAAAGGAAGTTCATTAGGATAAAGTTGGCTAGTTATAGAAACAGCAAGCAGCTTTGCAAACACAGTATTTCTTCAACTCAATAACTGTATCTTTGCCTTTTAGCCTGCGCAGCTCTCCACTCCTTTTAGTCCAGGCTTGTGCTCCACAAATATGACATATTTACTCACTTTCATTTCTCACTTGGGTCTGTGATGGCTGAGAATTCAGCCAACAATTTCAATTTGGGGTTGACAGGGTTAGCAGCTCCTACATATGGTTTGCTCTTCGGTGCCACTGACACACCACCCCTCCTCTTCTGGGGGTATGAAAGAAGCCCCAGTAACTGAGCATAGACATGTGTAGTAATGGGTATATCTCTTTAAGGTATTCCATTGTGAGAATTACTGTTTGTAATAGAATGTCTTGCATGTAATAGAAAGTCTTGCTTACAACTGGATTATAAGAATGTTATGATTCATTGTACCAGCAGTTCCCCACTGAGCTGCATGCACTTTATTGTACTCAACTTAATTACATTAAATTCATTAATTTACCTTTTATATCTAAGTGTGATTACTACACTTATTTACGTCAACTGCTGCATCACAACAACACCATTTACTTTCTGTAATTGTCACTATTTGTGGGGCAATGGGTATCTGATGTCACTTCTGCTACCCATGGCACTGGAAGTAACATCCAGGGGTGGTTCCATTATGAAGATGGCAGTCGAGGGGGTGGTAGAAGAGGCTCACATGTAGTTCACAGTACTGAGCAGTGCTGGAATTGGAAAAAACACTCTGAGATCCTATAAAGTTGGAGTCAGGGTATGGCGATGGAAAGGAGGCGGTATCACGAGGGGCAGGGGCATGAAGGGCGGAGTCTGGCAGTCAGCTGATACATTTTTTAAAACACTGTTCCAAAGAAATTGGCAGCAAGCAGAAACGTGACAGTAAATCTGTGTGGCTTATTTAATTGGTCGCAGCGAGGCTGGATTTTAAAATATCTTACAGGCTTAAGGCCCCTGCTGCAGAACACTTAGTGTGCAAATCAATTATGAGTGGATACTCATATTGGTAAGTTAACTCTCCTCCTTAATGCACAAGATGGAGGCACGTGTGCTTTGTTCAGTCAAGGTTTAGACTCATAAATCAGCTAAGCTATTTGATGTGCCTCCAGTAAAGCACAATATGTAAGATACAAATACATTTTTTTTATTTTATGTAGATAATTAGGTGGGTTTCTGAAGTTGACACAGATCCTTTTGTTACTTACATGTCAGAATTTGCAATCCGTCTAATATAGCACACTGTGCTAAGAACTAGCATAAAGGAGCTGTATGCAACTGAAAATCATGGGTATAGAACCTTGCAGTTTTAATCTCAATCTTTCATTATTCTATATTTGCTAAAAAGATTTACTTCTTGTAGGATTAAAGTATTTTTATTACAGACACTCCCTACCACTCTCTTCAAGTTTATTTATTTGATTTGGTACTCCACTGAGAACCACAAATATTTCATGCATAATATTCAATTTTTACACCATTTTGTTAAAAATTTTCATTCTAATACAAAGTTAAAAATGATTTAAAAAATGTGTAAAAATTGTAACAGACAAATTCATTTGGCGGAGTTTTACATAAAATAATCAGTTCCTTTGCTGAGTTAATTCTACATTTTGTATAAACTGGTTGTAAAAACCTCTTTCTTGCCATTATCACTTTCGCATTTGGGCAAATAAACATCAAAAGCTCTAAATCCTGCTCCCCGCTTTACACAAATTACACATAGAGCTTTCTTTTGAGTGCCATTTAGATGTTAAGGTTTTTACAGGTAATATCCCAAATCGGAGCAGAACAATCAATCTCCTAACCCCATGATTTAAATTTAAAGCGATATATTGCTGAGGTTTCTTAAATACTATAGTTTCAGTAAAATTCTTATATAAAGACAGTTTAGAGCAGTACAGAGAGTCAAGGTCAAAACTAAGTCTTGGAGTGAAGTGCTTTAAAAAGAGTTTCAACTGGGCTGGTGTCCAAGCTAGTAACAGGTTGATGTTAGTCTCTGATAACTTAAAAGCAATTAAGGCGTTTTTTGAAAATACATGTTTGGAAGAATCGCAGTCAAATGTTTCTATTTTGAGCAGAGATCGGAGCGTTCCTTCTTCCGCATGAAGGAGATTATACGCCCACCTGATGATATTGGCAATTCCTCGGTAATAGGAACTAGTTAGTGAATACTCAAGGCGGAGAGCTGGTACTGGTACAGCCTGAGACACCTTCGTTAACTTCCGTAGAATTTTTCCTTCTTTCAAATCCAAGATACTCCATTGGCTTACTGGAATATATTCCAGGGCATATGACAGTACTGGCGGAATCTTGACGCTGTAGACCCTAAGCATGGAAGAAAAATGCCTTTGCCTTGATGCTGCGTATAACCTTGATAGAGCTCCTGCGTGTACATCAGATTTCCGGGTCAGATTCAAAGTGTGTTGCCGATTTTGCAGAGACTTGGTGAAAATTCTGCCTAAATAGGTATATTCGTTTACCTCTTCCACCTTTTTTCCCCCTAGGGTCGAGCTGAATTTTGTGCTCTTTTTCCTTCCTGAAAATGAAACTATTTTTGTTTTTGTAATGTTAGGCATTAGATAATTTTCCTCCGTGTATTTATGCAATGCATGAAGGCTTCTTTGTAGTACAAATGGAGTTAGATCTAATATAATTATATCGTCAGCATATAACAAAGTATGTATATTGTGGAAGGCTATTTTTGGTGGACAGTTGCATACTTGCTGAAGACATTGAGGCAAATCACTGAGGTAAAGGGAAAACAATAGGGGAGGAAGAAAGCATTCTTGTCTAAGGCCGTTTGGGGTCGGAATAGGGCTAGTTAAACCCTTTTCCCTCCCCATTTGGACCTGGCACCAGGTATCTGTATGCAGTGAAATTAATATAAGTAATAGCTGATCCGGGATGCCCATTTCTTAAAGTTTTTTCCAGAGTGTTCCTCTATCCACTCGATCGAACGCGGTGGAAAAATCAATGAAAGCGGCGTATACAGCCTGGGATTTAGTTGTCACGTATTTATCTAGGATGGTTTGCAACATCTCAATATTGTCAGTGACCGAATGCTTTGGTCTAAATCTGGCCTGGTATAGTGGAATTAATCCAGATGAGAAGGCCCAGTTTTTCAGATGATCTAATACTGCTGCCGTAAAGATCTTTCCTGTAGCGTCCAGAAGGGCTATCTGTCTGTAATTACCGAGTTGCAGCCTTGATCCCTTCTTGTGTATAGGTATAATGATGCTCCCCTTCCAAGATTTGGGGATTTCCCCAGTGCTAAAAATGTAGTTGAAGAGGGGGGGATAGCATCTTGCTCCATTCTTTGGGGTTGGACTGGAGGACCTTGATTGGAATTTGGTCAGGACCAGTTGCTCCTGTTGTTCTCGCCTTTCTTATATGTATCTCAATAGAAAAAGAACTAGATATTTCACTGTTTAAGGGTTTTATTTCTGAGTTCCTAGCGAAATTATGGACCGTTTCTGAGTTTGTATTTAATTTATATAAATTAGCAAGGTAGAGTTCCCATTCTTTTGGGGGCACCGGAGTAGCTTGTAATGCTTTTTTCGTACCAGAATCTTTGGCTATTATACTCCAGTAGGCATGTTGATTTTTTTGTTTCGCTGCTATCTGCAGATCCACCCAGTTATTCTCTTATGTTTTTCTTTTTGTCTCCTGCGTTTGTTCTTCAGTTTGTTTAAAAGTTTTGTATTGGTAGCTAGTTTTGTTTTTTTGTTTTGAATCTTTGTTGGTCTCGGTTGCATCAACTTTTCCTGCAGTTGTTCTGTTAATTTTTAAGTAACGATTTCAAAATTTTTTATTGGGTTTGTAGAGTGCATTACTTGAAGAAGTTGAGTTGAATCAATTATGGTAGTTATCTTATTAAGCTTAGCTGAATTCCAATGAATCCTCCTTTGTTTTGGATTTACCATAACTGTGCTATACCTGTACATAATTTGACTAGACGGGCATAGATGTGTTTTCCATTCTGTACATAATTGTAAAATAGCATGGTTGCTACCATGGACAAAATTTATTTTAAGTTGTGAGACGTACCCAAACAAGTCGAAGCTACAAATCATATAGTCCAGCAAAGAGGAACTACTATTTCCCTGTCTCGTGTTTGAGGCAGGAATGTCTCCTTCCACGTTGCCATTTAATAGGGTTCCATTCAACATTAAGAGCGAAGCTATTAGGATGTTTCCTCTTTTATCCGCCTTATTTCCTTTAGGAAATATTGGTACGGAGATTCCCAGCGCCTCCTCTTTGTACCAATTTGCCCATTTTAGTAATTCCTCGTTGGATAATTTCCCATTAAAGTCACCCATAATGAGAAACGATGGATAATCTTGACTTTCAATTATTTGCTCGATGTCTTCTAGAATTTCTATTGCACGTGCATCCATTTTTACTTCAGGGGGGATATAGACGTTAAAAATGAGTAGGTTTTCTAAGGATTCTGAAAAATTTGTCCCACACTTGATCTTAATACATTGATGATTGTTTGATTTAGTTGGGATTATTTCTTGGGCCCAATTGTAATCTTCATTTAATGGAATCGCTATCCCACCTTTCGCATGACCCCGATCAACCCGAGCTGCAGAGATATCATATACAAAATATTTCTCTTGATTAAAATTTTGTGTAGTCCATGTTTCTTGTAGGGCCACTATAGCTGGAGAGTTTTTGACTAGTTCCACCATTTTTTCTTTAGTTTTTCCTGCTATGTTCCAGGAGGAGATCGTTAAGCCTGTGTTAAACGGGAGATTTGATATCCTTAATTTGTTTATTGCTATTCTCAGAGATCCAATCCCATGACTGCTCCCTTTTTGTTATTTCCTTGCTGAGTGTGTTTTTGCTCCAGATTTCTCTTTCACCATTCTTTATGGAAATAAATATATTTTCTGCAGCACGGTCTAAGGAATTGATCTTTGTGTTTGTCAGTTGGTGCATTTTTTGAGATCCTTCTGATGTATACTTCACATTTTGAGCTTCGTGCTTTAATACTGGGATCAAATCATAACCGTATTTGTGGAGAGTCTCACTCTCCATTAATATAATTCCTGGTAAGACTGGAGACCAGAATTCTACGATTGCAGTCATTTTTTTTGCTTTGTCTGGGAACATGACTAGTTTAATTTCATTTCGCGCTAGGGATTGTAACGGCTGAATATTTTGAAGTAGACTAATGATTCGATCGTGGTTGAGTGGAGCTTCATCAGTAGGGAATAATTCTGTGATTTGTAGAAAATTAGACCTAATCTCCTCTGCTTGTGGTTCTTTTTTCTATGTATATTAAGATCTTTTAGGTAACCCTCTAAGTGTCGGACTAGCAGGGCCGTATATATAATTGTTGCCCTTGGATTTAGTATACTCTGTTGATTAGGGTTTTTGTTTTGGATTTCCGCCGGCGACTTCTGATCTTTTATCATCGGGATCTGGAGCAATTCAGCTCTTCCTTCATTACCTAATAAACCATTTGGTAAAGGAGTATTATTCTGAAATTTAATTTTGTTAGCCTTCTTCTTCTTAAATCTTCTTATCGCCTTTCTCTTTTTCAATTTGATCTTCCTTTGGTTTTGTTTCTTATTTATACTTTCTGGGTCCTGTGCGTCATCATTAGTTAAGCCAGTATCGGCGATTACTTCAGGATGAGATGCTACAGGACTATTCAAATTAGATTTGATTTTACTTTTTGTGAAAATTGGATAGTAAGCCACAGGGAGATGATGTGATACTGATTTAATTTCATCCTTAAAAAGGTTTCTAAGAGAATATGTCTTGATATCTTCCTGCTTGCCCTTTGTTTCAACAGTTGATTTCTTTCCGGTTTGTGTGGCAATTTCTTTTTTTAGAGGAAGTGGCAGTTTTTTTGTTTCAAATTTTAAGTTGTCGCGATTTTCCCCTTGACATTTACCACAAATTCCTGTTATTTTTGTTGATTTTATTTGCTCTTTCTTCTTTTTTTCCTCGACTAGAAATTGTAAAATTCCTAGTTGTGTGTCGAGCGTTTGGCCAGAGTTGTCCAATATGTTGCCTAAATGGATGAGAACTGATTCCAGGATGTTTTGCAAGGTAAACAATGATTTAGATACTGGGGTGTAGTTGTTGGTCAGACCTGTAGTTATAAAAAGAGAGAGAGAGATCTGGCAAATTTTCGAGGAATCCCTCTAGATCTGACGGTTTTTGTGGAGTACTGTACTGTATGGTGTCAGTACCCTTTTGGGGTCCCGTGTGAAATGTTAGATCCTTGATGTTAATTTCTGGACAAGTGATATTGTATTCTTGAGATTGTTGTATTTTAGATGAATCCGATATTATTGATCCTGTTGCCTTTAGATTCAGAATTGAAACCTTCTGGTCGTTTAAAATACTTTTTTGCGCAACCTCAGGAGTTGTTTGGATTTGATTTTGAGTTTGATGTATTCCATCTTTTTCATCCTCAATATTCCCTTCTTTTTCCTTGTTTATGTGAACTTTTGGTATTTGCCCCTAGTCATCTGGGTTTAATTTTTCAAAGTACTTTCTAATCCCAGGAGTTGCTGTAGTCTTTCCATTTCTTACCATCTTGTTAGTGCTCTTTCTGATTGCCTCTTCCGTTCCCATCCTTTTCATGAAGATGGTTCTAGATCTTAATTTTTTATAAGCCATTGCAGTGTAGTAGATCACTCTATTTGGTTTAATTGAAATTTTATCCGTTCAGTTTAGGATGAAGATTTGTTGCCTGGGGGACTTAACCTGGCGTATACTTTACTTATTATCCTCTTCTGCCCCCTACTTTTGATCCAGCGTTAGAGAAGCAACTCTAATCCGATTCTAGTCGATACCGTCAAGGAGGTTAAAGCTCCAAGGGCCAGTAAACCGGTGCGCCGCTCATGCAACACCGAAACTAGCACCCTGTTCCCACTCTCTAAGTCCGTTTCTTATAAAGTTATATAGTTTAAGAAAACAGCTCAGGACTCCTCGCGGCTCCTACTACGCCCAGGACTCTCACAATTCTTTATTTTCGCCGTGTCCAGGGGTTTTTTGCCCTTTTGAAACCACTTGCGACAACTTTCGCGTCCTAGGGATTCTCCCAGCTCCTGCCACACCCAGGCCCAGAGACACAGCTCGCGGCTCTTACCGCATCCTGAGGACCCTCCCAGCCTCGGCCGGTCCAATGGCGCCACTTGCGGATGTTGCCGTGTCCCAGGGGTTCTCAGGGAACAGCTCGTGGCTCTTAGTGTGTCCGGGTGGGGCTCTGGAGGCTTCCGGCTGCTCCTGAGTCACCGCTCACGGCTCCTGCCACGTCGGGGAGCTCTTGTTGCTCTCACGGCTCCGGTCACGCCTGTGGTGTAGCTTGCGGAGCCAGCTGCATCCAGGTAGACTCTCGAGACACAGCTCACGATTCCCGCTGCATCCGGGAAGCTCCCGCAGCTCTCGCAGCTCCGCTCGCGGCTGAGGCACAGTTTGCGGCGCCTACCGTGTCCGGGGGCCTCTCGCGACTCCGGCCGCACCCGAGAAGCAGCTCGCAGCTCCTGCCGCGTCCGAGGTTCTTCGGCGTCGTTCCACGCTCCTTCAATTGCTCAAGAGCGCCCTCTCTCTCTCGCCCTCAGTAAGTTGATGCATTTGGGCAAATAAACATCAAATGCTCCAAATCCAATCCCTACCACTGAGTGGCAGTTTAAATTCTGACATTGTGCCTCTTCCTACATTGCACTCCTAACATATAAGGCCTATCAGTAGTAGTGCTGGGTAGTGACCCCTACACATTATAACATTGTCTAACGCAACATTTTCAGAGCATTAAATTACACACTCCTAAGATATATTGTCTTTGTATAATGTATTCATGTGATGTGTACTCTGACGCCCTACTTTGGGATGAGTAGCTCTAAAAAAATGAATACAAAGAATTAGTAAATGTATTTGAATTGTTATTTATCTAATTACTCATTCAGACAGATGCATCAGACGTTCTTATAGTGCATGCATATATTTATCTACATGGGTTGAACAAAGTGAAAAACCTGCCACCATACAACATTTTCTCCTATGTACTTGGAGTGATAACATACTGTGTGCCTTAGTTTCCATCCACTGCAGTGACATCTAGGTAATGGTGACAGGATGATACACGAACCAAATGAGGGTTGATGGCCTTTAAATCAGGCCTTTGTTTTGGGCCCAGCTGGGAGTCAAAATAAAAAAGTTCCTACACCAGCAGGTTGCTGCTCAGAACCGACAGCAGGTTACTGCTCAGAACGGAAAGCAGACAACGTGCAGGCCCTGCTGAATGTGTCCATCTGTCCACAAATTCTACCAGGACAAATTAATCATATTTCACTAGGGCCAGCCGGGGCCAGCTTGACTCAGTATTAGCTGCTAGATCCAGGGTCCAGAAGGGTCTCCCTCATTGGCTGCAGTAGTACGGGCGCTCACATAAGATGCCTGTACAATGAAGATTGTCTACTTGAAGGTCTGCAGGAGGGGCTTTGCCTCTTCTTCCTCCTCTATGCTGAGTCGTTGGTGCAGAAGATATTTTTCTGATAAGTGGTAAAAAGTCAAACTATAAGATACTAAAATTAGTCGGAAAAAAATTATTTCGTTATGAAGGTCAGGAGTACTATGCTGTTTTGCGGGCAGAGTTGCAAAGGGTCTCTGTAATGCTGGTATTAAAGTGAGTTTCAAGCACTTATTCTGGCGATAAAATGATTTTGCTTAAAAAACCTGAACAACTGTAGTGTACGTTTTGTGGAAAAAATCACCACACACATGGAATCAATTTCACTCTGATGTAATCACGCTATTTAGGTACTTTGGATTCAGAATATAGTTAAACACATAGCTCTCGCTTGCTTCTTGAAAATTGTTTTCTGATATAAGACTAGATAAATACAGTGCATTTCTTGTCAGTAGAGGGTGCCATCGATTAGGATGTGTGTTGAATCGCTGCATTTTAATAATGAGTGTTTACATCTGCGTTGCTGCAGTGAACTGAAATGAAAAATATCCCTGTAAATAGACATTTTTATTTGTTTTAATTGGGGAGAGCTCTGATGCAATCTTTTGGCGATTTGCCGTCTACGCAAACATCAACATGAAATAAAATTAAACATAACAAACACAATCAGGCTACGAATATTGTTTGGTAAACGTTTTGTCTTTTCCTATTTATTCCCATACGTATGCATTTCTTAGCTGTTGGAGATTTAAGATATTACAAATCACTACTATATTTGTTGCTACTATATACGGGTCCATCTAACATTTGCATTATCATCATCAATATTTTTGTATTGGGCCAGACAGGCCATGAAAGACAGAAAATAACAATTATGCACAATATGAATATACAACATCATTAAAAAAACAGGTAAAAAAATTGAAACGTCCAATGAATAAAAATCTTTAAAGTAACAACATATATATGGGTCTAGCTTACACGTGTAATTAGCACGTACACCAGAGATGCACTATCGCAGAAAGAAGGGGAAGAACCTTAACCACGAATGGGTGACGCTAAAAAACAAGCAGTGGCACAACCAAAAGTGGCAATGTACTTAGACACAGGCATTCATAAATGTTGCTTGCATGTGTTGCATACACAAATGCGGTTCAGCACTTTAAAGTTTTCTCTTTTGGGTTTACCAATGATGGGGAAAATGTGGTAAAAGAGATTGCGATCTATGTGTAACGTATTAGGGAACTCATTCCCCATCCAGCATCAGACCAGGAGGTGCAGATGCAGTCTTTGCTTCAAGGGTGGGGCCTCTCAACACTGGTTCAAATAGAGCTCTGAAATCCTGCAACGCGGGACACGCCGGGCCAAGGGCGGGCCCGTCCTGTGCCCGTAAGCGACCGGAGGAGGCTGGGCCTCCCCTTGGCTGCTTTGGATGTCATGAAGGATCTGTTATTCGTTCCCTTTAACTCTCATCATCGCCCACAATTGTTTTAGCACAGCCCTTGGCCTCCAACTGTAACTCACATATGACCGCATTTCCTGACTTTTTGGTGGGTGCTTGTTGAATGCACCATTGCTGCTTAGGATTGGTTTGCTGCAGTGATTTTTGAATTTGGGTTTTGGTGGATGATTGGTCCAATCATTAGTGTATGTTTCCCTAGCTTGTATTTGTGTATTGTTTTTAATTGCCAGTATAACATTGGTTATTGTTGTTTCTTTTTTCTATTTTCCATTGTCCATTGACTAGTGAATGCCCAGATGCCATTTTTTTAATGGAGACCTGGCTTCATGGGAGCTCGGGCCCTGGTATAGCGGCTGCATTGCGACCTAGTTATTCTATAGTAAGAAGAGATCGCAAAGACAAAATGGGTGGTGGTCTTGCCATTATTTTCAACAGTCGTTACATGTGCAAATTCGAAAAATTAACCCGGAAGGATTGTGAGGCCATGATATTCCAATTGGCCATGACCCAACAGTCCACTTTTTCTGGTATATTACTTTACTGTTCCCCTGGCCTAGCTAGTGTGTGGGCTTCCACTTTTCCTGATTTTATTGGCCCTTACCTTCTTGGCGAGCTAACTTCACAATTTTGGGCGACCTGAACCTCCACTTTGATGATTCAACTTGCCCTGTTAGCACTACCCTAATGACTGATTTGGCGGCCATGAATATCACTCGCCATAACACTGGCCCCACTGGCCCCACTGGCCCCACAATTTATTAGATCCAATATTTTCTAATATCACCAGCATATGCTGCTTCCCTGCTCTCCCTGTCCTTTGTTCTGATCATTTTTTAGTCGGCTTTAGGGTCACTACAGAATGGAAAGGCTCAACCGCAATAAGTTCAGCTCAAGAAACTGGAGGAAATTGGACATGGAAGTTTTTTTTTTTTAGTTTAGAAAGCTTTATTGAATATGATAAACAAAGTAAAACGTAATTCCCAAAAATATATGGCATTAAAAGAAAATGGATTGATATTAAAATAACATAGATGCAATTCAGTCCCAAAAGGGAAAGAAAAGACTATACAAAGGAAAAAAAGCTTTTTAACGTTTTTTGAAAAAGAGGGGAAGAAAAGCGAGAAAGAAGGGGGGAGGGGGAGGGGGAGGGAAAGGGTGGCATGAAATACATATTCAATAGGAAATATTCCCATAAACAATTAAAAGTAAAATGGTGATTAATGAAAAAACTGTGAGATATTGAAGAGGAAAAAGGGTAATTCAAGGAACAAAAGGAAAATCTGTGGCTAAAATGTCATTTAGTTTTGACCAGATGTGAGAACAAAGGGACTTGACCAACGGGCAATGAAAAAACATATGAAGAAAATCACTTTCCTCATATGAGCAGAACCAACATTTCTCGGATTCAAGTTGTCTGAATTTATGGAGATCGGAGGGGGTGAAAAAGAGTCTGTTGTAAAAGAAGTATAAAGTCTGTGTGGTGCTTGCAGAGCAGGACGAGGTGTGTATTTTAGACCACATAGAGGGGCATATTACCAACAACTAGCTATAATTATCGCTCTGTTGGTTTAGCGGCAATATTTTTATCGCCGAGCTGCGGCGAGTTTTATCGCTTAGGAGCGTTGCTATTATCAAGGTTTATCTCCTAAGCGATAAAAATCGGCCGAAATGCATGAATATCGCTGTAAAGTCAGCGATATTCATGCATTACCGAGCTAATGCTCTTAGCCATTTTATCAACCTACCATTGGATTACATGGCTAAGAACTGCTATGGGGCAGGTGTTAGCTTGGTAATAGGAGATAGCGATGTTAGCGACTGTTTCCAGTCGTCAACATCTTGGCACGCCCACTTTGCATGTCATTAGTGATAAATATCACTGACATGCAAAGCGGGGCCCAAGATGGTCGCTATCTTCTACTAGCTGTCGCTAACTGGTGTTAGCGACAGCTAGGTAATAGGGAGATAATTTTATCTCCGCTTTCTTGGCTTTTAAAGCCAAAAAAGCGGAGATAAACCCCCTTGATAATATGCCCCATAGTCCCAAACTTGAAAAGAAAATTTCTGAGCTAACTCAGTTTCCCATAAGAATTCCAATTTAGACTTAGATCTATCAGCAGATGGATGGGAAAGTCATTTGCAAATGGCAGCAGCTTTGAGAGGGACAGAAAAATCTGGTGGAGGGGAGAGGGTCTGAACAGGAGTGGTCAAAGGACTACTTTGAGAAAGAATACAAGATAGGGCGGCTTTCAGCAAGGGGCATTGGAAAGAAAGTGTGTTGGAAATTCCAAATGAGTCACAAATGTCTGAGAAATCCCTCAGGGAATTATCCTTGAGGAAATAGCACTCTATTATTAATCTTTAAGAATTTGTTATACCAATTCGGAGTTTGGGAGAGAATATCAGCAGGTGAGAGAAAGGAACGAGGCAAGGAAAGAGCAAGGGCTTTGGATTGATTAAATATGGGCGTGAAAGACGCATCAGAGGCTGGGATAAGCAAGTAGCTGTAAGGAATGAAAAGTGTGAGAGTTGCTCGAGTTCGATTGAACTTCAAGCTGTTAAGGGAGAACAAGAAGAGTCTGTTAAAAAAGGCCAAATTTGTTTTAACATGAAGGCAGAGTGATAACATTTGAGGTTAGGAGACATGGAAGTTTTAAATAATTTCTTAGTCAATAATGTGCCTGTCATTAACCAGGTTGCCATTGCAGACCCGGAGTCTATCAAAAATTGGATCATTAACTCGGTGGAGATTTGCCTGCCTCCTTCCACTCTGAAGATGAAAAAGTATTGTCCCCCAGCCCCCTGGTTTACACCTTATTTAAAAAAAGAGAAAATTAAGTGTAAAGTATTGGAAAGGCGCTGGAGGAAGGATTACGCATCCAAATCTAAACTTTTATACAAACAGGTAATTTGAAAATATCACTCTCTTTGTAGTACCGCCTGGATGGAATATGTGAGCTCCACTATTTCCAATGCCCAAAACTGTCTGTTGAAACTGGTCAAGGAATTGTCTGGCGCAGCTAATCTAGCTGAACCTCTGATTCTTTCTGAATCACAATGTGAAGATCTTGCACTGTTTTTCCTCAACAAAGTGGAGCAAATCCACTCAGCACTAAGATCTTTACCTCACAGCAAATGTTTTCACCTAATTCTGGATCTCAGTCAGAGGCTCAAGGGGAGGTTGACTCAAATAATCTTGAGCACTGGATCCCGCTGGATATCACCTCTTTTGGTCAGATCCTAAATAGCTTCATATCAGGTTTCCCCCTTGATCCGCTCCCCGTTACCACGTTGCAAAAATTGAGAAACCTCCTTTGCAGTTGATTATGGAGCTACTTAATGCATCCTTACAGGAAGCCTTGATTCCACCTGAGTGGAAACATGCAATGCTTCTTCCACTCCTGAAGAAGGCCGATGCTGACTCGGCCCAGCTGTCCAACTTCCGTCCCATTTCTCTGCTACCAGTTTTTTTCCAAAATATTGGAAAAATATGTCAACTTGCAATTGACTAGATATGTAGAAACCAGTACGTTTTTGCATCCTTCTCAACCAGGCTTTAGGAAAGGCATTTCTACAGAAACTGCTCTTTTGGGAGTTACTGAAATGTTGTGTAGCCGTTTGGATGCCAGTGATACTGTGGCTCTCATTCTGTTAGATTTGAGCGCCGCCGTTGACACAGTCTCTCATACTGTGCTTCTGCAAACCTTGCATTCGATTGGCATGACCGGGCCTGACTTGAAATGGCTGACAAACTTTCTGTAGGACCGCACGTTCCAGGTCTTTTCCCCAAATGCAGCCTTCAAGACCCATGCCTCTCCTTATGGGTACCCCAGGGCTCTATTCTAAGCTCCTTGTTATTTAACATTTATGTTAAGCGTTTGGCTGTCATCGTGGAGGAGATGAGACAGTCAATTTTTTCCTATGGTGATGACACCCAAATAATCTTTTCCCTTTCTGCTAAAAGAGCCTTCAAGGCCTCTTTTCTTCAAATGGGGCTACGCAAAATTGTGCACTGGATGCAAGTTAATTTCCTAAAACTGAATGGGGAGAAGACTGAGCTGTTGATCCTTGGGAAGAACAAAGAGCTTTGGGGTCCCCACCATTGGCCATCAGAACTAGGTGTTCTGCCCGAGCCCACCCATCAAGCCCGTAATCTGGGCTTGATGGGTCAACTCTCAATGAAACATCAATCAGTAAAGGTGGCTGCGACCTGCTTTTGCATCCTTAAATGGCTCTGAAAAATCTTGTGGATGCTGCCTGATTCCATGCAAAGAACTGAAGTCCAGGCTTTGGTTACCTCTCGCCTGAACTACGGCAACATCCTCTTCCTAGGAGTCTACAAGGACGTAAAACGTGAGCTGCAGGTTGTACAGAATGCCGCGGCTCGTTTGCTCTGCCGTATCCCTGGTATAGCCTCTGTTTCTAGTTCCCTACGTGAACTCCACTGGCTTAAAGTGGAGAGCCATATTACATTTAATGCTCTAACATACATGTATAAGATCAAAACTGGCAAGGCTCCACAATATTTGAATGCCATTGTTCAACCATATGTTCCTTCTCACCCCCCCCCCCCCGTTCTGCTAGATTCTCGGTTCCGAGGCACAGATTGTCCCGGATGGGTGGCCGATCTTTTTCTTGCCTGGGCCCCACCCTATGGAACTCCCTTCCCCTACCACTAAGGAACAAGACCATTGTTGCCCAATTTTGCAGGTCCTTGAAAACCTGACTATTTAATCAATAGGCTCTTCCCGTTTTTCTTCTTGGGTATCTTTCAGACGGCGCCGGGAAACCTTTTCTGTGCCTAATAAAACTTAAAATAAAATAACATTGTCATTACTCTTGATCTTGGTACCGTTATGGGTAAACGCAAGGCCTCTGAACCTGTGCAAGGTCCGGCAAAGCACATTAAAGCTTCCAAACCTCCAAACAACTGCACTTTGAATGAGATTGATCTTCTCATTGAAAAGGTAGACTTTATCATGGGGTAATTCAACGCCTCGAGACGCCACCTCAGGTGCTATCAAAAAACACAGTTCCCAATCTTCCTACATATTTTACAGGCAAATTGGTAAGGAAAAAAACAACTAAGGTCCCTCTCGTACCCACAGAAGCAGCTACTACCAAAACAAGTGAGCATGATGTTGTTCTGCACTCCTTCCCACAACCTCTATTGCCACCATTCTGTGCAGTACCCGCTTTTCACCTCTGGTTGACTCACAGGAAAACCAGGAGACCGCTGAAATTTCTAACGGCCCTATGGACATTGTTGTTGTGGCGTCACCTTACCCTAATAGTATTGCAGATCTGAAATCACATTTTTTTTAATTGAATGCTGAGGTAGGTGATCTAAAACAGCTGATAACTTGCTTAAAAAATGCTTTCAATCATCTTATTTTGCAAAAAGATGCCAGCATCCAGAAACATTCTGCACAATGTCTCTTTGAATGTACATTAGATATAGGGGCAATTCTTTCTAATTTGGCCCATCCCAGGTTGCTTGTGGTTCCCACAACTGTGGACCGGCTCAGGGTTCTGATAGGTCAGAGCCCACTATATCAAAAAAGCTGTTGAAATTCTCAGGATCCATTCCACAATTTAATCAAGGCGCCAAGTTTGAAAGTTTACACTCAAGGGAATTTACACTCTGATGAACAAGCACAGAGTCAAGCAACTTGAGTAGTTAACATTTTAGAGGTAGACATGCCCCTAATCCATGCTGCATCTATATTGTTAATGTTCCTGAAATGTCTTCTTAGGAGAGGTTTGACGATGAGGACTCGTTGATAAATAAAGCAATTTATTGGGATCGGAATTTGAAAGGATGCTGTTCAGTCATTTGAGACAACATACTTTGTGCGAAGAGACACACACTTCAGATTCAAAACTTTGAAAGCACAGAGTTACTATTAAGAAGTAGTGATCTTATTGACGATCAGGTGTCCCTTGACCTGAAATCGTCCTCTCTTTATTCCACACAACTACAGCTAAAATATAATCGGCCAACTAAGAGCCATTTTGATCTCATGCCACATTCCGGCCATATGCTACTCAGATCTCCTGTGCGCGAGGTGGACTAACTACCCTTTCCCAATTGTTCTTTATCTCCTCAATTCTTGAATTCTCCATCTGTTATTCGCAGAGAAAAAGGGTCTTGTCAAAGTCAACAACAATTACCTGCTTGCCATGTGGCAATTAATCATATTGTGGCTAGTAATTTGGTTAATATTCACCAATAACCACTGATGAATGACGTGCCAGCTAGTCTTGGCGCACAACAGATATTACAGGCTATCCCTTTTGCCACCAGGACAGGGGTGCCAGATAACTCGCTGAAAAGAATCATCTCTTGGAATGTGGCTGGCCTCAAGATGAAAATAATACTGCCAGGTTGGTGTGAATCCCTGGAAAATGTTGATATCTGCCTACTGCAAGAAACCTGGAGCATTGAATCAATCTTTAAAGCTGGATATTTACATTTTCATGCTCCAGCAATTTCCAACCATGCAGGGAGGCCATCTGAGGATTAACAATATGGCTGAAAGCCACTCTAAATTGTAACGTTAGTCAGTTAAACATTGATTGCCTTGATATTTCAGCTAATGATATTGTATCCAAAAAGTCATCTAGGGTAGATATTTTCACCACCATCTATGCTAGGGCTGCCAAGGGAGATAACTATTCTAAAGCCATTCAATTCCTTGAGGATTATCTTGATAGAAGCCAGACTCAATCTTGTCTTATCCTCTCAGGTGACTTTAATACTACTTTCAAACCTTTGGATCAGAATGAACTTGGGTTAAACAATGAGGAGGATGAAAGGTGGGTGATTCCATCACTGGACGTAGCATCCCTTAAAAGGTGGACCCAGGCTGCGTTGCAGCTGAAGGCCCTTTCTGTAGAGTTGGGGGTTCAAGCAGTTAATGGTCATACCATATCCGACGTACAAAAGACGGCAACATACAGGCTGTATTGACTACAATCTGTTGGACCTTAGGCTGTGGTCATTGGTTGGGGACATGTTTATTGAAGAGCAATTAGAACGTGATCACAATCCTCTTAGTCTCAGCATGTCAGCTTTCTGTAATGTTTATTCCTTTGATCACCACCTATCTTCCATCACCGAGATGTTGCCCCCACCAATGATATGCTCCACCTCAAGTGGTGCCAGGTATTCTTAAACCAGAACGCCTATCTGTAATAAATCACAATCTTCAATTGACATTAGACGAGATGAATAATCGCTCCTTGGAGTCTGATGCTACTTCTTTCACCTCTTTTTTTTTAAAGTATCCTGTCTTACGTTTCTGTCTCAGTGTCCCACAAATAAAGTACAGTAGTAAAACTACCACTATGTTTAAAGAGGAATGTAGACAGAGATGTAATACTCTAGCACTGTAATTAAATCGAAAGATAGTGACCAAATTCTTAGGGCAAGAAAGGTCTACAAATTAAGTTTGGTTTCAGCTAAGAGGAAATGGGACAAACAACATTGACAGGATCTACCGCCTGCTCTGCCAATGGCTCATCTAGGTTTTGGTCTCTGGTCACTTGGGGCGCAAATGGCACAGCTCCATCTCTTCCAATCTATATATTAGCATCAGATTGGTTTCTTTATTTCTCTTCTCTGTACTCTGGTGGTAATTTAATAGCTACCATAAGACCTTCTTAAATACGAGGCACTTGTTTGACCTATTAGATGCAACAGCAGCTCTTGATAAAATTACTAGAGGTAGGGCTGCTGGACCTGAAGGTACAGCAGCATATTTATATCTACTATATAAACTAAACTGGTCAAAATATATTTTAGGCCTTGCTAATTCCATGGCAAAAGGAGCCCCAATCCCTGATTCTTGGAAAGATGCCACAGTAATTCCGATATATAAGAAGGGTGACTGTGGCTACCCGGCAAACTACTATTCCAATTAGTCTGATAGATTGCATCCAAAAGACTTTCGCTAGAATGTTGCTGAATAAAATCCAGCAATGGATCGAGGAGGAAGGCATATCAACATCATGCCAAGTTGGGTTCCGTAAGAGGACATCAACTAGGTTTTTGTTTACTGGCCCTCTACTGGAAGAAAATGTTGATCGGCAATAGCAACTTGTATGTTGCCTTTGTTGATATTAAATCCGCTTTCCACCTTTCCTCTATACCAACCTCTCCGGCAGGTACTCATTGACCTGGGCATGCCAGAGTTCTTGACTCTGTTTATCAGTGTTTGCATGGAGATAACTATGCCAAAATTATAGGGGGAATGCAAGATAAGCTCACAGATCAAATCCAGGCTATCAACGGTGTTTGGCAGAGCTGTGTTCTTGCCCCAACACTTTTTTATTAAATCTAAATGACATAGTTGACTTCCTTATGCAGATTCCATCTGATGCCACCTCCCTTATGTGTGTTAAGATCCCAATTGTACTCTTTTCTGAGGACACCCCGCTGAACTCCAAGCCCACATGCGGGCTTCAGTTACTATTAAATAATTTTGAGGAATTCTAAAGCTCCCATGGGGTTGTGATCAATGCAATATAGACTAAGTATATGTCTTTTCATTAACACAAATCCTGAAAGGGTAGGTTAGTATTGAGTGGTACATTCATAGAGAAAGTGAACTCTTTTGATTATTTGGCAGTGCATTTATCTTCCACCATGTCATGGAAGCACCAGCTTGATAAAATGATTACTAAGCATAAACATCTAATGGGTGCTATACTGAAGGAACATCAGGCATCCTATACCAAACCTGTAATGACAGTTTTTCAAATGTATGAGGCCAAAACTGTGGGTTCTGCCCTATATGGAGCAGATCAATGGGTTTCTTGAATTGTTCAGGCCTCTAGAGGAGTGAAAACAAGTTCCTGAGGAGTATTGCACATTTTCCATCTATCACACCCATATTTCCCTCTATTGATGGCTGGACATGGTGGTCGGCTTTGGATCCTGCGGAGCTTGATGTTGAGGAAAGTGTGATCCTTTCTAGAAGCCACCATACCTAAAGGGTGATTCCCACACTAGCAGATGACCAGGAAAAGGAAACACTTCTGATGGAGGACAAGCCAAACGTACAAAAACCTCCAAAAAGAATCATGAAGGCTTGAGAAGTCCAACTTGGTGCAAGACAAAAGAAACACAAGTAACTAACTAGAAGGTGTAAACAGAACAGGGACGTTTGCCACTCACTCTAAACAACTGCCTTGCCTTAAATACTGAAAGGTGACCAGGATCCAGAAGTATCCCACAGGAAGTAAATGATTGCCATCTTCGATTGGGAATTACCCAGAGAAAACAATGGGAAAGGCACCATCTTGGAATGGGTAGTTTAAAAAACCAAGATGGGACAGAGTGTACAGCACGTCAAATCCACAAGAATGGTGTTACTTGCACCATGTATCTGAACAGCCGAAATCCACCCGTCCTCCCGTCCTGCAGGTCGGCAAAAATGTGGGGCAACCATGTATCACATGCTGCCCAAGCAGTGCAGCATTTCAGGCGCGTTGAGTTAAGTCTCATAGCTGAACTGTGTGCCCCTAACAACCCTAACTCTTGACATGGGTAGGAAACCTAACGAAAGTAAAGTGAGATTGCATCCATTACTTTACTGGAGAAGGCTATGGACTACCTAGAATTAAAGGATGTTGAGCAAGCCAGAATCGTACCTCTTTCCCTGTTACAAAGTCGGCAGATCTGCCATTAGATAACATCTCCTTCCCAATAATCATCCAGTCTTCATTGGTGCATGTGGATCTCCGGAGTGCTTAACTTGTAAAGGGATAAGTGCTAAGTGCTAAGCAGCAAAGTTTTGCTGAGCTAGAGTTATTGAATGTCAGTGTGCCGAAAGCCAAGGCTGCACTTTCTTGATTCCCCATCATGCCTGATTATTCCACCATCAGAAGCACCTTACATCTTTATCTCTTGCAGGTTCCTGCATTCTATCTTAGTCAAGGTTTTGCGTCTTTCACTTCTTTCACCTTCTTTTTTCCCACTTGTGTTTTTTTCCAAACTCATGATCTGGATCAAAATCTAGTAAGGAAAAATATGTGCTGGTCCCCAAAGATAAGTGCTGGGGGTCCCCACCTGTAACCACTGGCACAGATTAAGAGCTAGCTCTCCTAGACTATCACTTGTTACTACAGAGAGTATACTAAAAGCATTCCCTCGAGTGTAACAGTGTGCCAGAAATTGTTTTAGCCTTTTTAAAATTGCCTTATTGTTTTTACATGCTGCTGCACTGAACTAATTGAATTTGAAGAATACCTTGCTACTGCAGAGTAAATCGCTCTGATATTGCTGCTCCTTTCGCCTTCCTGAGTTGTACGGGAGGGGATTGGACAGAGCCAAACCAATTGGGGAGTTAGAAGTAACTAAGGGATATAAGCATGAAGGCTGCAGGGACGCGCTGCTAGAAGCTATCACTTGAGTGTACCAGTGTGCCAGCAATTTTTTTAGCCTTTTATAAAAGTGCTCTTTTGTTTTTTAATACTGGGGAGCTGAACTAATTGAATTTGAAGACTGCATTGCTGCTGCAGAGTAAATCATGCAATTTACTCTGCAGCAGCAATGCAGTCTTTAAAAGGCTGAAGGCCCACAAGAGACTTATAAGTAAATTAAATATGCTGACAAGGTGTAAGCCAATTCTGTCATGTTTTAGAGAGTGAGCACAAGCACTTTAGCACTGTTTAGCAGTGGAGGGCAAAGGTCACAACTTAAGTTGAAGACCACCTTAAGATTTACAGGTCAAACACCTTCTATACAGCATGTTAGAGCGACCCTTGACCCTGCTTCAGGCAGTTCGCTCCCCATGCTGCAACAGCACTGCCTGTTGTGCCTGTGATCCCCCGTTCGCTGCTGCTGCCACTGCCACTGTCGCGAGATCGAGGCCCTCCTCCACCCGCAGGCTACAACTTGAGCCGCATCCCTGGTGGCCAGTGGCAGGCCGTAGCTTGGTTTATTCTGCACTGTATTGCTTCTGTTGTTGTTAACTGTAATGCTTCTGTTTTTGTTAACTGGTCCGTTTCTCTCCCCCTCTGTTGATTTTTGTGTCCATTTGCCTTTTCTGCCCTGTACTCTGTGCACCTTGATCCCACGCCGTCCTTGCCCCCGTTTTTCCTGCCGCTTTGTCCCCTGGGGCCCCTCCCCCCTGCACTGCACTATTTTGCCTCAGCTCTGCTTGCTTTTGCTTACTGTAATTGCTTCTTCTTTCCCCACCTCCCCACCTCCCCACCTCCCCGCTGTATACTGTGACCTTGAGCCCTCTTTTGCTTTCTGTTTGCCTTGTACTCTGTGCCCTGTGCCCCCTTTTGCCTTCTGTCTGGCTTGTACTCGGTGCCATTGTGACCCCTTTTTTCCTTCTGTACCCTCGCCCCCGGTTCTTCCCGCTACTGCGTCCCCTGCTGCCCACCCCCCCACTCTACCATCCATCCCCTCCACCCAGCTGCCCCTCCCTCCCACCTCCATTTCTTATGGCAAGCGATGTGTGGCCGTGCAGCGGACGCATGCAGCGGCGCACCACTGGCATGCCTAGGGCAAGCCTGTCTCCGCCTGTCCGTGCCTGGACCGCTCCCAGCACCAGAACCCCTGGCCCCCGCGACCGCCACGACACCTGACACCACTATAATTCCAGCACCCTCAACGCACTCAACGCCGGACGTTCACGCTCCTGCTGCCTGGCCACCCCGAAGCACACCCAAGGACCCTTCTCCTGCCGGAACTGCAGCTTCACCAGCATCCAACCCTCCAACCCACCGACCAGGAAAGAACCCAACTACCTCAGATGTATCCTTCTCAACACCCGCTCCACCCGCAAACACGCAGTTGAACTCTGGGACCGACTCGACTCAACCTCCCCAGACGTCGGCTTCCTGACGGAGACCTGGTTGAACCCCTTCTCGGCACCCAACATCGCCATAGCCATCCCGGAAGGCTACAGGATCACCCGCAGGGACCGCACCAATGGAGTAGGAGGAGGAATCACCATCGTCCACAGGAACACGCTCAGAGTCTCGACCAACAACAACACCCTCAGCACCGCCGAACAGCTGCACTTCCAGATTCTCACCGACCCCAACACCACCCTCTGAGGAACCCTCGTCTACAGACCCCCCCAGACCCTGACCACAGTTCAGCGGCTCCATTGCCAACCTCGTAAGCACACCCACCCTCATCTACATGGACTACATCCTCCTCAGAGAGCTGAACTTCCACCTCGCGAACAACAACGGCATCAACTACACCACCCTGATCGACAACCTCACCAACCTCAGACTCAGACAACTTGTCACAACACCCACCCACTCCGCTGGCCACACGCTTGACCCCATCTTCACGGCTATCCCCCACATCTCCTTCAACCACTCCACCGATCTCCACTGGACCAACCATTGCTGCATCCACTTCACCTTCCGGAAACCCACCACGCACCAACGCACCCAACAGATGCCTCGCCGCTGCTGGAGCAAAGTCACCAAAGACCAGCTAACCACCACCCTCGCCCAGAGCCCACCCGGGGACCCCACCGACCCCGCCACTGCCACCGGCAACCTCAGACAGTGGATTGATGACTGCGCAAACACTCTCGCCCGTTCAAGAAACCCTCCAACAGTCACACCAGCAAGAAAGCCAGCTGGTTCACTGACGACCTCCGGGCCTCCAAGCAAACCTGCCGACAGATAGAGAAGATCTGGCTCCATCAACGAACACCGGACAGCTACGCAGCCCACAAGAACGCCACCCGCAGACACCATCACTTCATCAGATCCACCAAAAGGGCCTCCTTCAAAGAAGGCCTAGACAACAACGCGCACAACAGCAAAGAGCTCTTCAACATCGTGAAGGAACTCGTTAACCCCAGCTCCAACACCAATGACGTCCCACCTTCGCAAGAACTGTGGGACTCGCTGGCCACCTTCTTCCACCGCAAGATCGCAGACATCTATGACAGCTTCAACGCCACGACCACCCCGACAACCACTGAGACCTCCTCCCCCACGACCACCATCCGCACTGTTAGAAACGGGACCCCGGCTGGCCAAGACTCGCGTCGAGGTCAGTCAGGGATCGCCATTTCTAAAGTCAGGGCAAGGGAGTCACACACCAAGGTAACCCCCGCTCACCCTCTAGGTAACGTGGCGTGAGCAGTCTAGGCTAAACTTGGAGGCGGTATGAGTTAAGTATTTGCGCACGTACCCCAGCAACAACACCCAAGGCCCACCACAAAGGAAAACTCCACACACAAGGTTATATATAAAAAATAGCCTTTGTATTGTAATAAAACACATTAGATAACACACGCAAACTGTACAATGTGCCTGGGGCACGGGCATAATTTACAAGGGGAATTATGTACAGGACAGGGCCACATGGACCACTGTCAGGGGTAGGCACTTGTTAGAAAATAATATTGGTAGGTATACACTTATGACGTAAACATAGAATGATTAGCACCAAAATTGTAAATGCAACACACATCCAGTAATCACTGGAACAGAGTAAAGACCTCCTACGCAACCCTAAAACACTGTAGGCAATCACGCAGGTAACTAGGACCTTCTCATCAGGACCTAAGGAAGGAATACCAACACCTAAGCAATTCACTTTTAGCAAAGGGAACGAAACCTAAACATAAAAATGGGACATCAACAATCCTCTATGCAGGTCACTCTTAGCAAAGGGGATAAACATAAAGTGGGACATCAACAATCCTCTATGCAGGTCACTCTTAGCAAAGGGGATAAACATAAAGTGGGACATCAACAATTGCACATGAGGTATTAAACACAGAGGTGCAGATTATAACATTTTGCGCAAGAATCACATAGCAAGAAATTACAATGCGCAGGGTGCACACAGCACAACACTCACAAGGTCCCTCAGGCCAACTGGCCTCGAAAGGGGCGGAATGCCCTGAGTCTCAGTGTCAGGGAAGCTGCGCAGGCAGCACAGCACACAAACCCAAATGTAGCAACTGTCCACTAAGTGCTGGACAGTTGTTGAACAGAACTGGGCAACGTTGGAGCCAGGTGGGCTCAAGGACAAGGTGGGGAGACACAGTGTGGGAGCCTCGGGGCTTTAACCAACTAGCTGCCTGTGTCCCCCTAGAGCCTCTCAGGGCTCGCTGAACAAATGTGCAATGTAGAGCTTCAGTGCTCTCAAAATAATCAAAATGCCCCAGAGCCTCTCTTAGGGCTCTAAATACGATGTGGGCGTTGAGCCTCGCTGGGCTCGTGGATTAACTGTGGGCAATGAGCCTCGCCGGGCTCGATAATGGAAAGTGCCCTGAGCCGCTCGGGGCTCACAAGAACCAATGCGGGCTGAGCCTCTAGGGCTCAAGAACAAATGTGCCCCGGGTCGTTGGAGTCCCTCACAGGGGACTCAAAAACAAGTAATGCCCCCAGGAGCCTATCGAGGCTCCACGCAGCAGTGCGTGCGAGATCGCGCTATGGGGGAGGGGCGGACACCGGCAATGTGTCCCGCGGCCCCTCTCCCTCCTCGGCACTCACCGGGTGTCTTGAGGCGGGCAGGGCTCCTCTTCCGACGGGGAGCCTCCTCAGCAGCAGTAGCGCAGGGCTCCTCTCCACACGGGGAGCCTCGCGGACACGGGAGCCGGCTGCTCCTCTCGCGCTCCCGCCTGGACCTGTCTCTCCTGCACGCCGCCTGACTTCCGCCGGGGCCGCCAATGGCAGCGCGGCCCTGGGGGTCAGGAGGCGGGACATCCGGGTCGCTGCAGGCAGCGCGGCGGCCCGGCAGGGGCAACACACACTCCTGGGCTGCGGCGGTGATCTCCCGGGCAATGCCGGGTGGGCACCGGCTCGAAAATAAATAAAATAACACGGGGCAATGCCTGGTGGCACCGGCCTTCAAATAAAAATATAAAGCGAGGTGGGCACTCGCTATCCCAAAAATCGGCAAATCGGCTCTGAGGCCGGGTGGGCACCGGCAAGGTCAATAAAGCGCTCCCAAGCGCTAGAAATATAAGCAAAGCGCTATTGAGCGCTGGGGCACAAGGAACGCGCTCCTAGCGCTATAAATCCAATAAAAGCGCTAGGCAAGTAATCCACAGTGCTCCCCAGCACTGGAGGACAGGACAAGGCTCCAGCAGGGTCTGGAGGCAGGCAGAGGGGCATGGCAGGGCTAGAGCCAGCACACTGGGTCTCCAGGCAGGGAGACAGCCAAGTGGCGGTCCTCTTGGCCCCAGCAGCAGCAACAGCCCCCTCTGGCAAGGATCCTGGAAGAAAACCACAGAACCAATTGTATTGGGACACAGCCCCTTCTTATACAGAAAAAACCCTTTGTCTCAAGGGTGCAGGGTGGGGAAAAACCAGTCGCAGCTGGTTTTGAAGTACTCTGTTTACCTCAACCACCCTCTCTATTCACTGGCAGGGCTAGGGCCATCAGTCGCACTACAGGGGGTGGAGCCAGCATTGTCTGGGGACAGTCCAGGCCCATCAGGGACCAGGGGCACTCCTCCCAAGCCATCAACATGCTAATCTCACACTCACCACCGGGCAGACTCATCCAGCCTTCCTGGAGCCAGGCTCACCAGCCAGCTCCAGCCAATCACACTGCAGGCATATTTTACAGTAATATGCCAAGTCCTAGAAATGGCATTTCTACACATGACACACACATACCATATACACCATTGCGAAGCATTCATTCTCACAAACTCGCACATACCAAATTCGAGCAAGCACTCCCCACGCATCAGGAACTACTAGGGACACAGATATTCCCCATGCATTCCTATGGGAGAGCAGGCCAGCCTAACTACATGCACACACTTTACTCTGGGACACAGAGAAAAAGTGCGCACAGACCAGAAAATCATCCACGCATATCACAGATCAAAAGCAAAAAGATTAGGGGTGAACCTGCCTTAAGGGCCAAGTCCAACACGCACCAACCGCCTGCTCTCCTGGACCAACATCACCGACGACGACACCATCAAGATCATGAACACCATCCACTCCAGATCTCTGTCAGACCCATGCCCACACCACATCTTCAACAAAGCCAGCACAGCCATCACACCCCATCTCCGGAAAGTCATCAACATCTCCTTCGAGACAGCAACCTTCCCGGGAGAGCTGGAAGCATGCCAGGATCAACGCCTTACTCAAGAAATCCAAGGCTGACCCCAAGGACCTCAAGAACCTCCGTCCCATCTCCCTATTTCTGTTCCCAGCAAAGGTCATCGAAAAGACGGTCAACAAACAACTGACCCGCTACCTCGAGGAGAACAACATCCTGGACCCTTCTCAGTCTGGATTCCGCAGCAACCACAGCACCTAGACTGCCCTCATCGCCGCCACCGATGACATCAGGACCCTGCTGGACGACGGAAAAACAGCTGGCCTCATCCTCCTGGACCTGTCAGCCGCCTTCGACACGGTCTGCCACCACACACTACGAGCACACCTCCATGACGCCGGGATCCAAGGGAAGGCCCTAGACTGGACCACCTCCTTCCTCTCCGGCAGAACACAGAGCTTCCGCCTTCCCCCTTCGAGTCCAAAGCCACCAAGATCATCTGCAGCATACCCTAGGGCTCATCCCTCAGCCCAACACTGTTTAACATCTACATGGCACCTCTCGCCCATGTCACCCGTTGACACGACCTCAACGTCATCTACGCTGATGACACCCAGCTGATCATTTCCCTCACCAAGGACCCCCACACTGCCAAAACCAACCTCCACGAAGGAATGAAGGCTGTCGCTGAATGTATGAGGAACAGTCAACTGAAGCTGAACTCGGACAGGACGGAGGTCCTCATCCTTGGATCCACCCCTTTGGCCTGGGACGACTCCTGGTGGCCGACCACACTGGGAACCGCTCCAACACCCACCAACCACGCACTCAACCTAGGGGGTCATCCTCGACTCCACCCTCTCCATGACTAAACAGGACAACGCCGTCTCCTCCTCCTGCTTCAACACCCTCCGCATGCTCCGCAGGATCTACAAGTGGATCCCCTGAGAAACAAAAACATCATTGAGGCCCTCATCAGCAACAGGTTGGAGTATGGACTATCGGCCAAACTCCTGAGATGGCTCCAACGCATCCAGAACACCTCTGCACGCCTGATCCTCGTCATCCCTCGCTGCAGCCACATCACACCACACCTGAGAGACCTGCACTGGCTAGAGGATAACCTTCAAGCTCCTCACCCACGCACACAAGGCACTTCACAACACAGGACCAACATACCTCAACAGACATCTCAGCTTTTACACCCCCACCCGCCAGCTCCGCTCTTCCGACTTTGCCCTCGCCACAGTCCCCCGCATCCGAAGAGCGACCTCCAGCGGCAGATTCTTCTCCCACCTCGCCGCCAAGACCTGGAGCACCCTACCCATCCAACTACGGCAGACCCAAGACCAGCTGACCTTCAGAAGACTCCTCAAGACCTGGCTTTTCGAGCAGTAGCAGCATTCCCCACCCCCTAGCGCCATGAGACCCTCATGGGTAAGTAGTGCGCTTTACAAATTATATGATTGGATGTATGACATTACAACGCATACTTTTACAATGCATACTTTTACAACGCATTTTTACAACGCAACATCCATTACAATGCATTCCATTACAACGCATGCCATTACAATGAATTTAAAACAAAAATACCTTTACAACGCATTCCATTACAACGTATACTACCTTTACAACGCATACCATTACATTGCATGTATGGTAAGTGTTGGATAGTGTAGGGGTAAAAATTACTATTCTAACTCCAGGGGGATGCAACAGTAGGGTAAGTGTTGGATAGTGTAGACGCTTCTAGTGAAAGTACACCAGCATTTAGGACTCAGGAGACCAGCGGCCGGCGGGGGCTTGAGAGCCGATTCAGCCCCTCCTCTGATCCACGGGGGTTAAAAACCAGCGCATCGCGTCTCCGCGGGCATTTGGGACTCAGGAGACCAGCGGCCAGCGGGGGCTTGAGAGCCAATTCAGCCCCTCCCCTGATCCACGGGGGTTAAAAGCCAGCACCTCGCGTATCCCGCTTCGTGGGGACGCTTCGAGTGAAAGTACACCGGCATTTGGGACTCAGGAGACCAGCGGCCAGCAGGGGCTTGAGAGCCGATTCAGCCCCTCCCCTGATCCACGGGGGTTAAAAGCCAGCGCCTCACGTCTCCCACTTCGTGTGAGACGCTTAGAGGAAAGTACACCAGCATTTGGGACTCAGGAGACCAGTGGCCAGCGGGGGCTTGAGAGCCAATTCAGCCCCTCCCCTGATCCACGGGTTAAAAGCCAGCGCATCACATCTCGCTTCGAGTGAAAGTACACTGGCATTTGGGACTCAGGAGACCAGCGACCAGCGGGGGCTTGAGAGCCAATTCAGCCCCTCCCCTGATCCAAGGGGGTTAAAACTGACCGCCACTGTGGCCCGGGCCAAAGGCGGGCCTGTCTGAGCCCGTTCAAGAACGACCGAGGACAGGACGGGGCCTCCCTCTTTGACGCCTTTGATGCCTCCGGTTGATCCGAGGCTAGTTCACTCACTGCAAAGACTTTCTGGTAAGCTGCATTGTTACTGTTAAAACCTGTTCTGGATTTAGTGCCACGTATTTACTGCCCCTGACCTACAAGAGGCTATGGCTGTGAATATTGCGGGGAAGGGGAGAAAGTCAACCACTGGAAGTGTTGTTGGGACAATAGATCAATTTTTAGCCAAAGCGACATCCATGTTACAGCGAGAAATAGACATAACTGAGAAAAGACTATCTATGGACCCATCTTTGATAAGAGGTCCTCATTTGGTCTATGGCAAATGCTCAATCCCCGGTGCTCCTCTCCCTGTCTTAGATGCAACCGTGTACACTGGAAAAAACAGTTGAGACAGCGCCCAATAGATCTAGAGGTGAGGGGAACCCACTGACTGAAGTGGCTTATAGCCTGAGTAGTCCCCCGGTTAATATTGCACAAGTAGCCGCCAATCCCACTGCACTTTCCCAAAGCCCGGAACAACTAGGTCAGGACTGTCGATTCGGTCGGCACTGGACACCAACTCAGGGGCCATTACTAAAGTGCATGACCAAGTAGTTAAAAGAAAGAGCGGTGGAACCGCACTCATGAACAGGAAAACAAAATTGCAGAAACGTGCCAACATGGAAAATGATCGAACTGTTACTGCCCCTGATGGACCATTACCTGTAATTAATGAATCAACGATCACTTAATTTATAGAGTACGTAATCCCTCCTGAGAGTGGGGGCGACTTTTGGACAAAAATGGAGCAGATATTCACAGAATCTTGCCTCCCTATCCATGAAAGACTGAACTCTATTGAGTTAAGACTATCTCGCTTGGAATCTTTGTGTTTATTTAAACAGGGTGGGGAGGCCACAAGGGTTGTGGGGTCTGCGAGTAAAGGTCGGGGTTCACATGGCCCCAGTCAAGTTGGTCCCCAGGGTACTTTGTTGTTTGGTACCAACACAGAAAGAGCTATATTGGCCCAACCAGGCACAGCGGGCAATAATCTAGTCTCGCAGCCTGACCCAGGTGTACCTGAAGCCCCGGTAAATACACATACTATGGGAGGTAGGAGGGACACGGGGAACGCAGTTCTAACCAAACCACTAGTACTAGAAACTCACTTAGAATACCGGATGTACATAGACCTACCCTACCTCGCTTAGATCTGCCCCCAGAATCCATGCCATATGTGGTGGTTCTTGCTGGGGTCCCTCCCTTGAGCCAGGGCAAGCTGGAGGACTACAGCGAGCTCAAAAACAATTGCATCCACTGGCTCAACTATAACAAACCACTCCGAAATCAGGGATCAAGTGAAATTTTATTTGCCAGATGAGTAGACTAGGTGGGGTCTCGAGGGAAAACATAGAAGGCAACTGTGTCGTGATTAATTTCAGGAATACTTGGACAGTCAAGCATATTTGCAATTTGGAGACTGGTAGCCCAGAAACAACAATAAAGTCCCTTCCACTAACCTATTTTTAGCTTGGCAACACATATTTAGCACCCGTTAGGGGAGGGAGGACCCGGCTGGGTGGGGAAATGCAGGGCGGCAACCATTTTGTGGGCAATGTAAGCTGGAAGGGGTTAAATCAGCCTTCGTCACTTGACATGTTTCACCACAATAACAGATTCAGTTCATTGGAATCAGTAGACAGACTACGGAAGACCAAGAAAATCCATAATTCTGTAGCAGCTAGAAAGAACCAATTGGGGTAAAGGACAGTTTTGCTGTGTTTAAGCGCAATGTTATTCAGGATTTCCTGGTGAAGCATGATTGTAAATCACGGGATAAAAAGGGTCAACAATGGGGCGATCCTACAAGTAGTAATGGTGGGCCATTTAAGATTCAAACAATGGCAGAAGGAGTAACTGATTAAATTGACGGGGTCGGTGCTACAGTACTTGGGACTTGTGGTGATAGAAGTGCAACCAGGGTGGGGGGAAGTAAACATATGGGTGGTCCCCTGGGACCACGCACACAATTCAGCGAAGACATCGCCGACTTCCTCAGCCCGCACGCCCTCCCCTCCGCTGACTACATCCTCCTAGGGGACCTCAACTTCCACCTGGAGAACAACAACGACCGCAACACCACCACCTTGCTGGACAACCTCGCCAACCTCGGACTCAAGCAACTGGTGACCACCCCCACCCACTACGCCGGCCACACGCTTGACCCCGTCTTCTCGTCCAGCCAGGACATCTCCTTCAGCCACGCCACCGGACTCCACTGGTCAGACCACAGCTGCGTCCACTTCAGCTTCAGAAGAACCACGCTCCACCACCACCCGCAACAGGTTCCCCGCAGAAGCTGGAACAAGATCACAGACGACCAGCTCGCCACATCCCTGAGCCAGAACCCTCCCGCCAGCTCAGCGAACCCCAACCATGCCGCCAACAACCTCACAAGGTGGATCAGCAACTGCGCAGATGACCTAGCTCCACTGAAGACCCCCCCCATCAGACCCGGCAACAAGAAAGCATCCTGGTTCACCAACGAACTCAAGAGCTCTAAGAAGAACTGCCTAGCCCTCGAGAAGGCCTGGAGCAGAGACCCGACACCAGACAACATGACCATCCTCAAGCTCGCCACTCGAAAACACCACCAGCTGATCCACACCACCAAGAAAACTGCATTCAAGGAAAGACTAGACAACAACGCCCACAACAGCAAGGAACTCTTCAACATTGTCAAAGAGCTCTCGAACCCTAGCGCTGGAAACAACGACATCACCCATCACAAGACCTCTGCAACTCACTCGCCTCGTTCTTCCACAGCAAGATCGCAGATATACACAACAGTTTCAGCACACAGCCGACGCACCCTACGACCACACATACGCCCCCCACCACCACCCTCCATGCCTGGACCCCGATCAACACCGAAGACACCATCCGCACAATGAACTCCATCCACGCCGGATCACCAACCGACCCCTGCCCTTACCACGTCTTCAACAAGGCCGACTCCATCATCGCACCCCATCTCCGGGACATCATCAACGCCTCCTTCGACACCGCCACCTTCCTAGAGAGCTGGAAGCATGCCGAACTCAGTGCCCTACTGAAGAAACCATCAGCGGACCCCACCGACCTCAAAAACTACCGCCCCATCTCGCTCCTTCCTTTTTGTGCCAAAGTCATCGAGAAGACCGTCAACAGACAGCTGGCCGCCTTCCTCGAGACGAATGGATCCCTCGACCTCTCGCAGTCCGGTTTCAGAGCCAACCACAGCACCGAGACCGCCCTCATCGCAGCCACAGATGACATCCGAGCCCTGCTCGACAATGGGGAAACAGCGGCACTCATCCTCCTGGACCTCTCCACGGCGTTCAACACGGTCTGCCACCACACCCTAGTGCAGCGCCTCAGCAACATCGGAATCCAGGAGAAGGCACTGGAGTGGATCATCTCCTTCCTCGCCGGAAGAACCCAGAGAGTCCGCCTCCCCCCGTTCAGATCAGAGGCCACCGAAGTCATCTGCGGCATACCACAAGGATCATCGCTCAGCCCCACGCTGTTCAACATCTACATGAGCCCCCTCGCGGACATCGCACGCCAACACAACCTCAACATCATCTCCTACGCCGACGACACCCAGCTGATCCTCTCCCTCACCAACGACCCAGCAACCGCCAGAACCAACCTACACAAAGGGTTGAAAGACGTAGCCGAGTGGATGATGAACAGCCGCCTGAAACTGAACTCAGATAAGACGGAAGCCCTCATCCTGGGATCAACACCCTCCGCCTGGGACGATCCTGGTGGCCCCCTGCCCTGGGCAGCGCACCCAAACCAACGGACCACGCACGCAACCTGGGCTTCATCCTGGACTCCTCCCTCTCGATGGCCAGACAAGTCAACGCCGTCTCCTCGTCTTGCTTCAACATCCTACTCATGCTACGGAAGATCTTCCGGTGGATCCCCACCGAAACCAGGAAGACGGTCACCCAGGCGCTCGTCACCAGCCGACTGGACTATGGGAACTGCCTCTATGCCGGAACCACAGCCAAACTTCAGAAAAGACTCCAGCGCATTCAGAACGCTTCAGCACGACTCATCCTGGACATCCCCCGACACAGCCACATCTCCGGACACCTGAGAGACTTGCACTGGCTCCCCGTCGGCAAGAGAATCACGTTCCAACTCCTCACCCACGCACACAAATCTCTCCACAACAAAGGCCCCAGATACCTCAAGGACCGCCTGACCTTCTACACTCCAACCCGCCAGCTACGATCGACCAGCCACGCCCTCGCCGCCGTTCCCCTGCATCCGAGGAGCCACAACGGGAGGAAGATCCTTCTCCTACCTGGCGGCCAAGACGTGGAACTCCCTCCCCATCCACCTCTGCCTGACCCAAGACCACCTCTCCTTCACGAAGCAACTCAAGACCTGGCTGTTCGAGCAGTAGCGGACCCCCCCCCAGCGCCTTGAGACCCTCCGGGTGAGTAGCGCGCTATACAAATGCCTTGATTGATTGATTGATTGACTCAACACCCAGACCAACTAACTGTGAGCTCAATGCAAGCCCCAAGTTTGAGGGGGCTACAGGGGGTATCAATATTTTATCGCCGGGTTAAAAAATAAACTGATATCCGAAGACTGGGGCACGTTTGTGGATAAGCACGACATCTGTCTTATGCACGAGACGTGGGCCATGGAGAATATCCAGCGATGTGGATTTGCGACATTTAATATTCCTGCAACGAAAGCAGCAAGGGGAAGGCCGTTGGGTGGGTTAAGTATATGGGTAGCCACCCACCTGGGAGCAAGAGCCAAAGTGCTGTCGCCAGATTCCCTCGACATTCAATGTATCTTGCTAACAATGTCAGGGAACAAACACATTGCCTTAATAAATATATACTCCAGGCCAACTCAGAGTGGGCAAGAGTCAAAGGTCATCGAACAGTTGACTGAATTCATGCTGACACTTGACCCAGAGTATGGTATAATAATTGGGGGTGACTTCAATTGCCAGTATGAACCTCTCAGTTATACGGGTACAGATGACATTGATGAGGAGAACCAGTACTGGAATATACCGGTACCCGTCATTCCACCTGCTAAAGCATGGAGCCCGTTGGTCTTACAAATTACCACCCTCACCCTGTCCACTTCGGTGAGGTCTTGTAATGGTCGATTAAATTGAGATAGACCTGGTGTTGCGACTTTTAACAGAGAGGGCATACCTCGATCATAGACTACATTATGATTGAATCTAGATCGTGGGATAAGGTCCTGGATTTCCGGATCCATCCACGGACGGACAGTGACCACAATGCCCTGGTTATGACTTTAAAGCCAGGGAGTTGGGGTCTGTCCAATAAGCAGATTGACCCAAACCAGGTCCAACAGCCTCTCCTCCTCCACAATAATAGATGGAGAGTAAAATGGCCCTATATATTGGGCTCCCCTCACAGGCAGTCCGAAATCTACCGCCAGGTTTTACCGCACCTTAATGAAATGGCAGAGGTGGCGTTTTTGAGACTAGAAGATGGGAGGGACAACAGGCCCATCGAAATTCATAGCGAACTAGCCTAAAAAATGTTAGAGGTATTTTTCCGAACAAAGAATGTTATGGTAAAACCAGCCAAGACTCACCCATGGTATAATGCGATCTGCCGCAAAAAGAAGAGGGACTTGATTAGAGCAATTAAGGTTAAAGATAAACCTAGTATCAAGGTACTCCAGGTCCAGTATAAGCAAGCCATCGAGAAAGAAAGAAAATCTTGGGAGGCGGAACAGTGGGAGGAACTGAGGTTAGCTCTACAGCAAAGAGATCTGAAATCCTTTTGGGCAATTGTTAGTAATGATGGGAAGGGAGAGAAGAACACAATTAGTCCCAATATAGCTCCAGAGATTTGGGAAGATCATTTTGGTAGTCTATACTTTCGACCGAGCGATGGCCTCCCTGCACTGATGTCTCTGTGTCTCCCTCATGAGTGTCGACTGGGGGGTGGGGCAGGTGATTTCAGTGCCAGAAGTGGAATCTGCCATCGGTAGGTTGCTGCCAAACAAAGCCCCTGGGCTTGATAAAATCCCTGGGGATTTATATCGGTCAGAACCAAAAATATGGGCCCCATATCTCTGGGTCCTGTTGAACTCAATCTTAATGGGGACGGACCCGCCAGAGACCTGGCGGGGGCGGAGATAGTTCCTATCTTCAAAAAAGGCTGCCCCTTGCAACCCTCAAAATACAGGCCCATCAGCCTGATAGATATTGCGCAGAAGATATTGGGACGTATAATCCTGGACAGAATCCAGACCTGGGAAGAGGAAAATTAGATTCTGAGTACCTTACAGGCTGGCTTCCGATCAGGTACGTCAACTGTAGATCAGATTTTCCGACTCCAAGTCCTCTACTGGAAATTAGTGAGTATGGAGGGTGGCAGCCTCTACCTCATTTTTGTGGACCTGCGGGCCACATTCGACCTTGTGCCAAGGGATAAACTGTGGAGAGTCCTATATAATCTCGGTATTCCTTCTTATCTTCTGGGAGTGCTGAGGAAGCTCCACAGAGAAAACATTGCTCAGGTGAGATGCTGGAGGTCGGGAGAACTGTCAGCATGATTCCCTGTACAAAGGGGGGTGCACCAGGGATGCGTGCTGGCCCCCACTCTCTTCTGTCTCTACATTAATGGGCTTATAAAATTTATTAGAGGTCTAAAGGACACTGACACCCCGAGATTAGCTACAGGTAGGGTGCCCGCACTCATGTTCGCGGACGACACCTTACTTTTGTCCCGAACATCAACGGGCATCCAACGTACCCTGGACGGTTTTCAGACTTTTGCAGGGAGAGTGTCCTGGAAATTAATCTAGCTAAGACCAAATTTATGATTTTTAACCCCCCAAGGAAGCCACGACCAAACCCTATTTTGAACGGTATACCTCTCGAGAGAGTAAAGACCTTTGAATATCTAGGCATTACTCTCGAGGAGCAATTAGAGTGGGATGCTCAGCTAGCCAAATCTGCCCTAAAGCTGACCAGACAGTGGGTGGTTTATCCAAAATGTATAGGACATCAGTCTTTAAGCCCACTGCCCCTTTTGCAGAAATATACAAGGTCCAAGCAAGAGCAGCCTCCATATATGGGGCGGAACCCTGGGGCCATTGCAGGCCTAAGAACCTGGCTAGGGTTGAAAACTTATTTATGAGAAATTTGTTTGGCTAACCAGCTAGTACTCCGCTGCTGCCATTAAGGTTCGACCTAGGGTTGCTCCCGGTTGAGGAGGAGGTGGCCCTAAGGCCACTAACCTACTGGAGAAGACTCTGGTCTGTTCCGGAGCTGGTTTCATATCGTTCTGAGTTCAAGGAGGTGTGGGTTGCAACCAAATCTAAGAAAATTCCATGGTTAACCCACATCAAGGGCCTCTTTGACAGAATTGGCACCCCCGAGCTATGGACAGCACCGGAGACATCTTGCCTGACTTTTGCCAGGGTTGACATGGTATAACAGTACAGACACCACAATCTGATGATTCTCCATGCTAGTTCATCGCTCGGAAGATTGACATCACAGTTACTGCACATAAAAGTAGAGTACAAGAGGGAGGAATTCCTAAATCTGATATACCTTGCTCAAGCAAGAAAGCTGTATATGCAACTGAGAATGAGTAGTTTGCCACTCAGGTCATTCACAAGTAAATGGGATCTAAACAAAAAAACTGAGTGTCCTGCATGTAAACACCCGTTGAAAAATGAAACTCATGTCTTCTTCTTTTGTCCAGAATATGAAGTGACACGCAAGCGTTGGGTGAAACCCATTTGCAGGAATTTGGGTTATCGTAATTGCGAAAATGCCCTTAGAGTACTCAAATATGATACCACCCGTACCCCATTGTATTTTCGGTTTCCCACTTTTTAAATTGTATGTGGATAAAACGTAGAACCTTTACAGTGTAGTAAATTGTGACTAAAAGACACCACATACTCAAATTAACTTCTTTGATAACTGCCTGGTTGATTTAATTCCATTTTACTTATGAGTTTTTATTCTTGTAAATAGGTGTATAATATGAACGAGTTCTCTTTTTAATACTTATTTATGTACTATTTGATGATAAATTTCATTGTGTCAATGTATGTTTTTACATGCACTTTTATGGCCCATCGTGGTCGAAATAAAGTTATCAAATGAATGATAGTGTAGGGGTAAAATTACTATTCTAACTCCAGGGGGTGCAACAGTAGGGTAAGTGTTGGATAGTGTAGGGGTAAAAATTACTATTCTAACTCCAGGAGGTGCAACAGTAGGGTAAGTGTTGGATAGTGTAAAGGTACTATGCGTTGTGATGGTATGCACTGTAATGGTATGTAATGGTATGCGTTGTAATGACTGCGTTGTAATGACATGCGTTGTAGCGGTATGCGTTGTAGTGTCATGCGTTGTAATGGTTGCGTTGTAATGGCATGCGATGTAATGGATCTTACGTTGTAAAAGTTGCGTTGTAAAGGTTGTTTTCCATATGATTGATTGTTACAGACGTACTTATGCTATCCCAGGCTAGCTGATGCAATTCTCTTTGTTTGTTTTCTACTCTACTGTGGGGATCCATTTGTGAGTAAACCGTATCTCGTAGTGAGTAGAATAGCAAATGGTGAGAAAGAGAGTTTATTAGTGGTGGGCAAAAGCAGGGGTGATGGCACCGGGAAGTGGGCTTCTAAAGTGACAGGGCTCAGGGTGTGCAAACGGGGAGTGTATAGTGCACTGGGTAGGTGACCGGGTGAAGAAACCAGGTAAAGGCAGATCTGTAGACTAAAATAATCCAGGCCCGCATCACAAAACTTTGTGCTCCTGCAAGGGACAATTCACCAGAGTACCACCGTACCCATGGAAACGATGTGGAGGTAAAAAGAGCGAACAGAGGAAAAGGGCGGAGGGCTCGAAGAAGGGATTTCTAGGAAGTCATCAATGCACCATAAAGTGCATGAAAACAGAATAAAACGGGAACAAAAACACAACAAACATTATTTTGCATAGAGTGCCATGAAAAGAGACAAACATTTCTGCCAATGCATTGGCATTGACCTGGTCATTGCTCACTGTTTACAAAGATGTTCTTGCAACTATTTAATGACTTAAAATCGAATCACAGAACCCGTTCGCCAATGCTAAATCGCACCTTGCTAAATCATATAACAAGGTCAGAAAGGATCACAGTATTCCGGGGAAAAGTCTGGGAACTCTAATCTCAATCAATCCAAACACCGATTAAGTTATTCTCTGGGGGTCATTCCTCTCATCCGGAACAGGGAAGCATTTAGGCTTTAGAAAGTGTGCCTATTTGAAGAATACTTACTTTATTTGGAAACAGTTTAGCACATAATCTTTTGTATCACTGTCTCTCATCGTCTGAAATTCGTGCAACACATTTTTGAAAGATCGTTCAGAGTGTAATTGTCACTTGCTACAAAGATCACAGGGGCCTACAGATGGCAGGTCACAAATCCTTTAGTTTGCTGCAGTTGTTCGAATTAGCACCATTCAACTAGATAATTACAATGCTTAAGTAAAAAAAAGCAGGGACACGATTTAGTTAGTGGTGTGAAGTATAAAAATGGCGCGTTTAACCCAAATTGCTTTAAACAAGATTGCTCAGTGAGCCTCTTTATCTGTTGCATACGCATATAAGGGAACACACAGTCACAGGTTTGATTGTAGGTAGCTTATCTTTGCTCAGATGGACAAAACGAGTCATGCAGAATGAAACGCTATTAATAGGTAATCCTGGGATGTGAGATGTAGACAGATTCATGCAAAAGGCATTTAACGAATTGAGATATTCAAGGATGAATTTCACTGCAAAAATATCGGCTAACGTTTAATTTACTAGAACAGCTTTTGAGATTACAGTCAACCCCGAGGACAGACCCAAACACAAATAAAGTATTTTCTCCTAAATCTAGTTCAATGTTAAGCAGTTTAAGAAATCCCAGTCACGTGAGATATACATGGATAATATACATTTCCATGGGGAAATAACTGTTTGTTCTGAGATCAGTTTTGCAGGTTGTATTTTAAGGTGTATATGCAGTGAACTGGGACATCACATCTCCAAGGCAACGACTGTGCCCATCCAGGCACTTCCAGCGGCGGGAGCAGAAAGCGTGACTGAGCATCTCACAGTGTGTCGCAGGGTCTGATTTAGAGTTTGGTGGATGGGTTACTACATCACAAACGTGACGGATATTCCGCCCCCCTATTACAAGTGCCATTGGATATAATGGACTGGTAATAGGCGGACGGGGTATCCAACTACCATGCAAGGTACACCCCCATCCCATGACTAATGTCCTATTAAACTTTGTTTTTATAGGGAATCAGTATTTGGGAAGGCAAAGCAGGTGGTAGTTCAGCCCCTCAGCTGCCATCTTTTACACACTGCTTACTCAATATGGTATTATATATTTTTTATTTCTTAAAGCACAGGACTCTCCTGGAAGGTGCCCTAGAAAGAAGACCCACACCTCACAACATGCCAAGCTTATATGTTCCTTGACAGAAACAGGTGATCTTGGTTTGATAGGTTATCTTGTTTGACTTTCGTTATTTTCAGATCTCCTGCAGGCACATTCTGACTGTTTACCCCCAGCAGTGTTAGGGGGCAGGGACGGGCAAGTCTTATATTATTTGTAAATTAATTTTTGGATGCTCTGTTACCCCTTCCTGAGATTTTGCTGTGGGACAGGAAGAAGGCTCCATTAGAGGGTGCTTTCTTGGACATAATGGTAGATTGTAAACTCCATTTCTTTAATGTGTTTTTAATGGACAGGCAGCCATGTCCGAAGCTTTTGTGGGGCCAGGTGTCAAAACGTTTGCAGGCCCTTATTGATTTCCCATCCGAGTTGTAGCTCATAATTAACCCCTTCACTGCGGCGGCTATTCTGCCGCAGTGCTAAGGGGGCGGGGCGGAAGAGCTGCGGGCGCATGTTGGTGACGGAACCGCTCCGTCACCAGCGTCGGTTGCGCTGTGCTTATGACGGAGCGGTTCTGTCATGGCCCCGCCCGCTCAATAGAACGCCCAGCGCAAGCGCGTCGGGCAGGCCATGACGGAACCGCTCCGTCATCAGCACAGCGCCACCGCGGCTGATGACGGAGCAGTTCCGTCATCAGCAGGGGAGGGGTTAAGGGAGTAAGACAGTGGGGGAATGAAAAGCACAGTTCTTGGAACCATCTAATTGTGTTGCCCCATTAGCTGCCTCAAAAGGAACAGGGCCAGTGTTTATTTTCTTTATCAGTTAAATAGATGCTGTACAGTAATTCAGGGCGGTCAATAAATTCAGTGCCTGGGGCAAAAAGCCTGGGCTTCCCTCCTTTTGTGATAGGTCAAAGGAGAGCATTGGCTCCTGTGTGGATGGTGCCGCTGGGTGTAGGTGGTCTAGGTTCAAGTCAAAAATCGACTGCCCTCTGAAAAATACTCCATAAGCAGAAAACTAATTGGCACCAAGAGAAACTGCTGTGACATCTGCAATAAGTCATGTTCTCATGACCAGTGAATCTTTTGTAGAATGGCTTTGTTGTATCTTGTTAAAAAGAACTTGGACCAGAGAGTGAGCAATCCCATACAAAAATCCAAAAAACACACGTGATTAGGAGATAAGGTTAAGTTTGAAGTTGACAAATAGGATTTTAGCGAGTATATTAAAAATACGCAACCAACATTTAATGAGACCATTATTCTAGAAATTATAGGAACTGGGCTGGACTGGAATGCAGCCCGAGTATTTACAAGAAGCTTAGATTAATTCAAGCATTCCACCCATAGGGGCATATTAGCAAGAAGCTTGTTAAAATGCTGCAGGAAACTGCAGCTAAAATGGCGATAATGGGCTTGCTAATATGCGTTATAGAATACCAATAGTAGCCAAGGTTAGATGTGCAGGACATCTAACATGAGCTTCTATTGGAATTCTATAATGCATATTAGTAAGCCCATTATCGCCGTTTTAGTGGCAGTTTCCTGCCGCTAAAACGGGGATAATTTTAACGAGCTTCTTGCTAATATGCCCCATAGTTTTTTGTTTGCCTTAGAAAAACATGATTTGCAAGCTAGCTAATCATTCAAGTTTGGAATACCAAGAAATCTGGAATACCCATCAATGGGCTCAAAACGTTTGTGAAGACCTCTGGGGCTGATGCCAGTCCAAACGATAGTACTTAGAGCTGTTAGCGCAATCCCAGAATGCAGAAATGAGGGAACATTTGTGATGCATAACAGTATACAAATATGCATCTCTGGTGTCCAACAAAGTCAGGAAATTCCATGGAACTATTCATTGAAACATGGACTGCAGAGCTACCATCTTCAAAGGTGCATGAGGTATAAATGCATTGACTCTCTTCAATTCCAGAAAAGGCATGAACGCCACAGACTGTTTCTGAACTAGAAAAAATAATGACATGGATTCTCTGATGACTTTCGTGTTTGGGAACAGTAGTGATTTTGCCAAAAGATTCTGTATTCCCACTTGGAACACATGGTGTGGCACTGGGCATCAAGGAGATTGTGTTTCCTGATGATCTGTAGAAAAAAGTTACTGAACTAAATTCTGTATCCCTTATTGATTATTTGAAAAACCCATGTGTTTCTTAATGAAGAATGTCAAAATACAAAAAACATTGGATGTGACCTCCCACAGGACTTTGATCTTCTGGTTGAAAGAAAAGATAATCATACCTTTGAGGATGGACAAGATGTGACTGTGGAGAGCAGAGACCAGGACTTGTCAGATGTAGGGGCCCAAAGCCATTACACACTCAGTAAAAAGGCTTGATTTTGGGCACTAGGAAATGATGGAGGAGCAAACACTCTTCTGGCCTCTGATCGACATAGGTCCACCCGGAGGCCGTAAAGGAGTCATCAGTTTACAATCCTCTACAGAACTTTTGATTATCTCCCCAAACTGAGTGCCAAATCATGCTAAACCAGAAAAGGGTGAACGCATCAAAAGGGTCTTTTGAGAACTGTCCGCTCAACATGAGTACGTCCTGATGTGGGGGCATATAGCAACACAGCAACCCAATGCAGCTGCACTCAAACAATGAAAGAAGTTGTTCAACCAGAATCTCATCTGTTGTACCATCATTGATAAAATAGGAATACAGTCATTTCCTTGCTGCTTCCATTCCTCTAAGGATTGGAGGTCTCAAAGATTGGGTTGAATAGCTTAGGTGGCAAATGTATTGGCTTGTAACATAAAACTGGAGTCCAAATAGGATATTTCTATTGATGACTCTGCATATTGTTATCAACCACATGAACTGGAGATACATCTTCTTCAATGATAGAACCTTGCAGTGATAAGCCAGCCATTGTGGTGTCATCTTAACAAGTGAGAGAAACTCATCTCTCAAATAAACCAAGGGTTACCTCTGTGATAAAAATCTCGGTAAGACAGACATCCCACTCTTTCCAGGACCTTTGACACTACACTATGAAGAGGTAAACTCTACGACTCCGTTCTTTCATACTGTAAAAAAAAAAAATCATCATCTTCCCTTTCGATGTGGACCGGTGGACTGGTTCAGGAAGGCCATGCTAAGCCTGATGTGGTGCATCACTTTCAACTTTGGACATAGCATCCTTTGAAGTCTAATCCCACTTCAGGCTCAGTGTTATTGTTAATAGGTAAGGTCACCCTTGCCTGCTTTGCAACAGTTTATCCCGCTTTAGCCTGATTGGCTGCAGCAATTGCACTATTATGCATTTGCTGATTCAAGGCGAACAAAGGGAGACCAGAAGCAACTGCACCTAATTCCACTCCAAATTAGAAGGAGTCAACTGGTTTCTTCAGTGTTTTTGCGCTTCTGAGAATACTTTCTGTATTATATAGAGCAAGCGTAAGTAAACAGCGTCACTTGCTCTAGACCCTGACCACTTTCCCATCAGCCTCTTTCTATAGCCACAAAGTAATGGGGAGACGCAGACACTTCCCATTCTTGATGGGGAAAGGACCGAACAAATACAGCCGAAATCTGAAGAAAATGCCATGAGACTGCTAAAGCTGAACCAAGTGCTCAAAGGTAAGTGTGATTCAGATTGGAAACATGGATTGCTATACAGAAACCTTGACAGCAATACTCACAGTATTGAAAGCGCTGGGTAAAGCGCAGCCCCTGATGATAAACTGATCAATATTACAAAAGTTCAAGCACCTACCTTACAGTCGGTGTAGTCGTGTGAATGAAGTGAGAGAGAAACTCAGGGTGTGATTATGTTGGTTTTGCTATTTGGGCTCTCAGTTAGGTGTGGGGCTTAGCTTAGACACTTGTTCTATGCCGGCATAGTGTGGATGCTTAATATCGAATACAGAATATCGCGGGACACTGTACAGTAGGCTAAATATTGAGGGACAGAATGTATAGACTTTCTATGCTCAACTCCGCACACATTCACCATGACAATGTATATATATATATATATATATATATATATATATATATATATATATATATATATATATATATATACGATACAAACTCCTGTCTATCGGATCTGGATTCCGACTTCAAACCAGGTACAGACCACACAAAAGCGCTTCAGATGATTGCAAAGGTGGTTTACTGACCCCCTGTCGCCAGCATATATATATAGCTTGAAGGTGCACCGTTTGGAAGTTAGGAATATTGCACGTACACTATCATGTATGCACTTGCCTATTGATAGTTTGTCCCTTGATATTTTTTCGATTACATTAGTGTGTCGCGATATTCTTGTACCCGGTATTCCAGAATACATTCGAATGATATGAATATTGGAATTAAAAATGTGTTTATTGTGGTAGGTATTGCAAGTCTATGGAAACAGACAACATCCATATTGTATGCCTGGGATGCTGAAGATGGACGAGGAGGTAATGATATAATGATAGTGAGTACGGCTGATAGTGGCCTCTGAGTGAGTGCCTCATACTCTCTCAATGGCTTCATTCAAACATCTAGGACCGAAATCTCTCTTATCTGATCCCTGCAAACAGCCGAGCTCTCTGGTTAGCTGGAGCAGCCAGATTGATGACTTTGTCCTCCGTCATCGCAGCCTGCATCCCACAACGCAAGGTGAAACCATAACTCGTACCCAGGAGGTTAGTGGCATCTGCCTGCTGTTTGTGCAATACCCGAAGAACATCCCCCTATCATTTTGATGCACAGTCCATGACATTGTGAAAACGCTCTCTACACTTCAATATTAATTTAACATTTATGTTCATTTATATTGTTTCCATTAGGAAAAAAAGACAAACTTCTTTCCAATATAGCTCTAGCAACCATTTTACAATCTTACTTCTAATCTTAAAGCTTTAAATACATAACATTTTTTTAACCGTAATTAAAGAGCCATTCGAAAACACCGAGACAATTGTATACATTATACATTTACAAAATAAAATATCACAATTTAAATAAGAAAAAAACTAAATTGCCAAAAACCTCTCGAGCAACTTTTTCAAGTGCACAATTTCAGAAATTTCTATCCTGCAAACGTTTGTAAAGTGAAAATATATTTTAGTTGATCTATGCAGTACCTGTCATGTTGCAATAAACCTTTAGTGGCCCCAGTGGTCCGCTGCCATCTGGATCAATCCAATAGATGTCAGACGTTTTACCAAGATGTTTGTAGGCTTCACACGACAGCTCGTACACGGCTGAAAGGAAATAAACAAAATGAAGTGGACAGCTGCGACTGCACGGAGGCGCTTGCTTACTAATGAAAGACGATGGAACAGAAATGCTTAACATCGCCACTACAAGAAAAGGACTTTTTGAGGGATGGGATAAAGAGTTTCGGAAATCTTTATTTCTTATTGCGTGTCCATAGATACTCAGTTTTCCTCTGTATCGATCAGCCATTTTTCCAGGATCAATTTCATTCTCTCCTCTTTAGTGGTCACAAGCATCTGCAGTTGCTATTTTTCCTTCAATTCATTATCTGAAGCATCAGCAAGAACCGTGGAAGGAATTTTAGAGCTTCAGGTGAAATATTATTTTGTGTGGTAAAGAGTTTTCATACATTGACAAAATGGAAAACTGTCGAGACTTGGTAATAATTCGATGCTGCCATTAGTCAGCGCTTTGAAGGTTCTGCCTTGTGGAAGTGTTGGCCCTAGTAAACTCTACACAGTACTGCAAAAAGAGGAATCTTTTAAAGTAATTTGTATTTTTAAATTAGCTACCACAGTAATAAGTAACAGCTACTTAGCAAGCTACATTAAAAAGAACGATCAGCCAGGGACTGATTCACTAAGAAGTTCTCACTCCGATGCAAAATAAACACGCAAATCTTTATTCGTTTATGCAGAATTGGTGACATTTTATACTTGTAAACTATACTTCTGAATTTGAAAATCTCACTAGTAAAGAGGAATTCAAGCCTTTTATTTGCAAGTCGGGCATTAAGTGTGGGACTTTAGGCCTCAGTGGGTGGGACAACCTGCAAACATAGATAAATGGCCACACACATGTAAATCTATGGGTACTAGCAGTTTCCCCGTGTTGCAAATGCACTTTGGTGAAAGTCGGGTTTCAAGAATATATATTTGGTTTGAATGAGGAAGGACATTACCCATGTTTGGTGGGATCAGGGCGAGGGATTTCCCGAAAGGAAAATATGCTACAGTAGGAGAAAATAAAAAAGTCACATGTGCATACACTACTTTGTGAGCTCCTGAGTATTGAGAAATGTGCACCAAAGGTAGAATTATGGCATGAAAGCAAATGTCATTTCATTTTTCCCAAGACTTCTAAGAATGAAACCTCCATTTATAATCAAATAAACTAAGCTCATGTTATGATATATTATTTACTTAGTTCAGTTTAATGGCCCAATTACGTTAGACGCAAATACGTAATAGAATAAAAACGTTTAATTAAAACCTTCAATTACAAATTGGTACAATTTACAGTCATATAAGTGCATCCCTTTAAAAATGTCCCCATTGCTGTGTTGTTGGCTCTTCTGAATACAATAAAATCAATGCCACCAAACCTCTGATAACATGTATTTTTATTCAAAGTATCTATATATTAGATACCTCTCCCCCCTAGCGCCTTGAGACCCTCACAGGTATGTAGTGCGCTTTACAAATGCTATGATTAATTGATTGATTGATAGTGCAAACACTCATCCCCAAAGGGATATCACGGCGCTATGACTGCCATACCTATGTTTACTATTTTGATTGAAAAAGCTTTATTCGAGTTATACACTCATAAAAGCACTGGCATATAAATTCATACATTTTAAAACATCAAGCATTCTATTACAACAATTTATAATTGAAAATACATAATACCAAAGCATTAAAATTTTTACCAATTGGAATAAAATAAGCTTTTTCATACTATGCGAGTACTAAATGCATGTTGAGGTATTGGGACCCCCGCGTTACGGACCATTCCCAAAGTATAGACAAATTAAAACTCATACCATACATGTAGCCCGCATTTTGTAGGTATAAAAGTCATATACAACACCCAGTAGATATTTGCAAGGTTTAGTCAGACAGATATAAAAATGTGGAATTCAAAACACATTGGGGAGTAGAGCCCGCCTCCTTATGGACCATGCCCACCCCAGATATTTGGCTGTTCCAACTACAATGGGCATTTCAGTGGAGGAACAGATAATTCTCAACCCCTCCACACCACTTCGGACACCAAGATTCCTACATACTGGAGCCAACCATGTTTTTCTTGGGATTGCATAGGACTCACATATAAACAGGAAGTGTGCAATATTTTCATTGGGGGCACCACATGACGGGCAGCACAAACCACTACTTGTTCTCCAAGCGGACGTCAGGCACCTCAGGGGGAGAGAGCCCGCCCTTAACTGGAAAAATAATTTCCTGTCTAATGGGACAGTTATGCTGTCCCAATACTTTTCCAGGGATGGGCTTTGTTTGATTTCTAGAAATCTTCCCCCCATTGAATCCGAGGTTGCGCTCCTCCATATTTTCTGATCAATGTAATCCCAATATATTTCTTTAATGTTGGTTTTACTAGGGAATACTTCCCCGAGGGGGTTTTCCCATAATTTCGAGAGCCCAAGTTCCGCAAGAACGTCCCTAAGCGTTTTTAGCCATTTAATTTTACGAAAAACATCTAATTTGGCTAATGCTAGGAACCCCTCGGCGTAGTGCCTTATTTCCATGGTTGTCCAAAGCCGTCTCCAGTAAAGGATTGGCCTCAGTCGGGCTCGGTCCCTGAGCGATTTTCTACCAAGGTCAAAGACAAGCGGTATTAAAGGGGTGCTTTGGGGAAGACTAGTTATCCCTCTCAAAAACTTATTCTCAGATTTTTGGATGTTGATAAGACTCTCAAAGCCCCAGACTTCGGCCCCATAAAGGGTTGCGCCCAAGGCTTTGGCGTCATAAACCATAAGAACTGGTTTTATGGGCCTGGTCTTGGATTTTACTTGCTCGAGCCTGAGGGCTCCTGAAATTTGCTGATGTTTCAGCAGCGCCTTCTCTATGTGTCTTGCCCAGCCAAGTTTGCTTGATATCTCAACCCTGAGGTATGTAAAGACATTTACTAGCTCTAACTTAACATTATTCAAAAATACCCTAGGTTGAGATTGGCGCTTTTGCCCAAAGGCCATCAACTTGGTTTTATTAACATTCACCTCAAGACCCCGTTCTTTGCAAAATGCGTCAAAAATGTTCAGGGCTCTCTGGAGGCCCGACGGAGTCTTGGACACAATCAAGGTATCGTCCGCGAACATCAGAATTGGGACTCTGATGCCGGCTAACGAAGGTGCGTCAACCATTGCGTCCAACATCCTGTCCACGATGCCATTGATGAACAGCGAGAACAGCAGGGGTGCCATTGCACAACCCTGCCGCACTCCCCGCTCAACCGGGAAGTTAATAGTGGATTCCCCATTCCTCCCCCACTGGACCTTGGCATAATTACTTTCGTGGAGACGCATTATCAGCGAGAGCAGTTCAAGAGGAACCCCAATTTTGGATAAAACCTCCCACAGCGTGCACCTGGGCACCAAGTCAAAGGCAGCCCTTAGATCTACAAATGCTACATAAAGGCTGCCTTTACCCAGGAGTACAGTCCCCCACCGCAGCATGGTGAAGCGAAAAATTTGGTCGACCGTACTGGTTGCACGTCTGAATCCTGCCTGGTAAGGGGATAGGGCATTATTGTCATCTACCCAGGCCATAAGTTTGTCGACAAGCATCTTCCCCACTACTTTTTGCATAGTAGCCAGCAAACTTATTGGTCTATAGTTTACTGGGAGTGACCGATCGCCTTTTTTAAAAATCGGTATAATTATGGCCCCCTTCCATATATTGGGGATTTTTGCCCCTTTAGCCAAGCCATTTCCCAACAGAGTCGCATATTTTGCCCACTTAACCTTGTCATGCTTAAAAATGTCTGAAGGGATTCCATCCAGCCCGGGGGCTTTTCCCCCCTGCAGTGTTGAGATTACAATTTCCGCATCCTTGGTATTAAAAAAATCACCCTTGCAAAATACCATAGGGATAGATTCTATAGCCACTATATCCCTGCACTCAGCATACTGGGGTTTAAAATACTCGACCCACAATGCCTCATCGACATTGTTGTCGGGATTATTGGGGGCGCCCCCTCTTCCCCATCTCACAATTTTCCAGAACATTCTGGAGTCCTTTTGGCCTGAAGCCTCCAGTAGCTCCTCCCAGTACTCCTCGTCCCACTGCTTCTTAGCCTTTCGAATACTGTCGTTATAACATTTCCTTGCAGTTTTAATCGAGGCCTTGTCCCTACTTTTGAGTGCTCTGCCCAACTCCAGCCTAGCCACCCTACATTGTTTGTTAAACCAGGTTGGAATTGTAATTGGTACTTTCCTATTAGCCTTCAAAGGCTTAGTGAAATGCGGTTTTAACCGAGAAAAGAAAGTCTCATGTATGTCAGTTATTTGGACAGAGCCTGGTAGTACAGGGTCTACTCTTTCCATGCCGGCAATGGCATTGTCTACCTCCAAATTAATAGACTCCAAAGTGGTCAAGTTAGACAGGACATATGGCCATTTCACCCTTCTAGAGTCATTGGCCATAACAGGTACACTCCCACTACCTGACACTGGGTTGGCTAGTGCAGCCTTCCACCATGAGTGGGAGACACAGAGGGGATTGTGGTCGCTTTCTATTCTGCCCACAATTTCCATGTCACCCACGCCACACCATAGCTCAAGACTGCAGATGACATAGTCAATCCTGCTTTTATTATGTCCATTATCGTATGTACAACTACCGCCTTGATCACTTTTTGTCCTACCATTGAGGGCCCTCAAACCATATTCCAAACATAATGCATTCAACAACAAAATATCGTTAGTCCACCGCTTCACTGGTAGGAGGTCTAGGTTGGGGATGTCCCAAAGGGCATCTTCCTCTAGTCCTATTGGGAATGCAGTATGTTCTAGGGGCTCAAATGTCCTATTCAAGTCACCAGCCAAAATTACTCTGTTTCCAAGTGACCGAGATTCAAGGGAAGCGGATAGTACTTCTAGGGTAACAGAATTCCCTGGACTCGTGCCCCTGGCATATATATTATAAATATCTATTGTTGAACCCTTGGCTACAGATAATCTCAGTAACTGGATATCCTTACTACCTAGATCAATCGTTTTTGCCTTTACATTTGAGTTTTGTTTAATCCAGACTGCAAGGCCTCCCATAGGTCTACCCCTATGGCCTCTCGTTGCCGGTATGCAGAAGTTTAAGTAACCCGGGAAATGGATTGGCTCGCATGCCCATGTCTCCTGAAAAAGGCACATTTCAAACCCGGTTATAAAGTCAATCCAATCCTGTGACAACAATCTTGCCCCCAACCCCGCAACATTCCATGACAAAAATCTCTCCAGGATATTTTCTACACAAATCCCCTTGTCATTAGATGTCATAGGCGGTAGATCATCCTGCTTCCCACAATCACAAACCTCATTTGAAGCAAAATTTATACAATTAACCTCTGTGCCATCTTTGGAACAGTCAATAGTTTGCAAACCCGGTTCACCCACACACCCCCCCGAGCATTCAATGATTTCCACATCCCTCACATACTCCACTACGAGTTTTCCGGTCGTTTCATCGTAGGATCTTAATAGTACATCAGGGAACTTTCCACTAACCATGTCCTCGTCCTGTCGTAATTGCTCAATTGATCTCTGTCAGCATCCCCACCTCATCTGCCCCTGCCCTTTATAAGGGTTAGATGCCTCAGTATAACAATTAGTCGATCTAAATATGGGAGCAGCAGATGGGACAGCCTCTACCCAGGTGCAAGGACTGGGTCTCGGATGCTCATTGGAACCCCCTAGATAGATCGCCGGTCTTGGATAAAAGAAAGTGAGGTCAACAACCCCAATCCCTCCGATATTAGTGTTCCAACCATGTCCCGTAATCAACCCCACAACCCTTGGATCCTGGAAATTGATTATAATACACTCACCCCCCTGTTTTTTTATAGTATTCCCTATCCAATGGACCCTTCTAGCCCCAATTATCAGGCCATCCACCCCCCCTGGGAGCGGTCTATTGACTGAAAGCCAGTGCATGGCCTTGTTTTTTAACATGTCATAGGTTTCTCTTTGGCCCTCCGTTAGGGGTGGGACGTTAGTAAGTATGGCCACATAAGGGAAGGAGTCCGGGGTGAGCTGTACTGGCGGAATTCTAGTTGGCAATTTGATTATTTGGGTCTGTGTTTGGGCTTGTTGTGGGGGAACATGGCTCTGTGAGGGAGGTTTTGCCACTGTCACACAGGAATTATTCCCATTCCCATTACTAGGGTGAATTTTATATGTCTGTGCATGGACTTGTTGTGGGGGAACATGGCTCTGTGTGTGAGGTTTTGCCACTGTCACACAGGTATTATTCCCATTCCCATTACTAGGGTGAATTTTATCATTTACTGCCTGTTGGGCCAAAGTTTTTCCCGATCCGGTCGTCAAGGGTGTGACATTTTTACTAGTTGTTGTAGGTGGGTTTTTTACACTGTCCTTGCTACCCTTATTGCTGATGTTATTGGACTTCGATTTCCCGCAATTACTACTGGTTTTGCTAGACACGGAATCAGGTACATTCTTGCTATTCCCCCCGTCTTTGTTAACTTGTGCAGGAATACCACTTACAGGTGGAGATTGTAGGTCAACCAACACGGCTCCTTGAACTTTATCACCCTTCTGTTGGTAGCTCCCAACCTCACCCATTTTTTTGCCAGACTTAATTAAAGATTTAATAGAAAAAAAGTTATCTAGGCTAGCTTGTTCTAGATGGTCAAGTTGTTCAGCTAGCTTTTTAAGTCTTATTTCCACTGGATTAAGGAGGGAACGCATTATTTTTTCCACTTCTATCAGAAGATCGTGGTTAGGGGATAGCAAGCCAGAGGGAACTTTGACAGTTGGGTCTGGGATAGGCACCGCCCTTGGTGTCGGGTGGGCCATATTTATAGGCTCCACTTCAACTGGAGCTACTTCAGCCTCCCCTCTAGTCATTAATGCATCATACTTTTGGAGGGACATGATTCGAAGTCGGTTTGGTACCTAGCTTCCTGTATTTTCTAGCAGGTTTTAATGGTTGTTGTTTTTTTACAGTAGCTCCCCATTTCCTCTTAACACCTGGCTTAAGTTTACCCGCTTCTGTTAGTACACAGTGATTTTCTGAAGCTCCTTCCCCTGTTACTGTTTGGCTAGGTGCCTCAGGATGCACAACAGATACATTAGTTATAACAATGTCCAATTGGGAGTTAGCTACTAACTCAGAAAGCAGAGGTACGTCATGTGATAAGTCCTGGGAGGCTGGTAGAACAATGGATGATAATGGTGTAACCAGCGCAGGATAGTTCAAGCCTTGGTTTTTCTCCAGTGGATTTTTCAGAAGCTCAATCGAAAGCCTACGCCCGGCTCGCCTTTCTGCCAGGGCAATCTCTTTATCGATATCCTGCGGCAGACGCTTGAAGTAGGAGTCAAGGGGACCCATGATAGCAGGCTCAGCTTCCCCCAGGGGAGGCAGCAGAGTGGAAGTACTTATTGAGCTAGCCATAATACTAGGGACCCCCTTACTACCCACCTAAAGGGGATTAGGTCACAAAGCCGTTCCGACAACAGTAAGTTGATCAATACCTGGCCCGTAGATGTTAATAGGGTGGCCCAGCCCGGCCTCCAGCGGCCCCGGACGGCCCCGTGTTGCAAATGCACTTTGGTGAAAGTCGGGTTTCAAGAATATATATTTGGTTTGAATGAGGAAGGACATTACCCATGTTTGGTGGGATCAGGGCGAGGGATTTCCCGAAAGGAAAATATGCTACAGTAGGAGAAAATAAAAAAGTCACATGTGCATACACTACTTTGTGAGCTCCTGAGTATTGAGAAATGTGCACCAAAGGTAGAATTATGGCATGAAAGCAAATGTCATTTCATTTTTCCCAAGACTTCTAAGAATGAAACCTCCATTTATAATCAAATAAACTAAGCTCATGTTATGATATATTATTTACTTAGTTCAGTTTAATGGCCCAATTACGTTAGACGCAAATACGTAATAGAATAAAAACGTTTAATTAAAACCTTCAATTACAAATTGGTACAATTTACAGTCATATAAGTGCATCCCTTTAAAAATGTCCCCATTGCTGTGTTGTTGGCTCTTCTGAATACAATAAAATCAATGCCACCAAACCTCTGATAACATGTATTTTTATTCAAAGTATCTATATATTAGATACCTCTCCCCCCTAGCGCCTTGAGACCCTCACAGGTATGTAGTGCGCTTTACAAATGCTATGATTAATTGATTGATTGATAGTGCAAACACTCATCCCCAAAGGGATATCACGGCGCTATGACTGCCATACCTATGTTTACTAATTTACTGGGAGGAGGGAAAATAAGAAATAAGAACTAATCTGGAAAAAGCCATGTTTTAAGCTTCTTTCTGAAACTGAGGGAGTCATTTGTTAGGCAGAGGCCTAGGGTAGCAGATTCCAGTGTGCTGCAGCAAGATGGGTGAAGGATCAGCCTCCTGCTCTGACTTTCTTAGTACATCTGGATTTGGCTAAGGATAGATTAGAGGATCTCAGACTTCCAGATAGTGTGTAGAACTCCATATTAGATCGAAGTATCGCAGGACCTGAGTCATGTAGAGCCATGTGAGCGTGGCAAAGAAGTTTGAATGTTTGACTCTTTCGGATGGGTAGGCAATGTAGGGTTTTTAAGCAGGCTGAAGGAGCAATGTAGTTATCTTTATTGCAGATGAGTTTTGACGTCAAATTTTGGACCTCCTGCAGGCTGGTAAAAATATAGTCAGCCATCCCCAAATATAGGGTGTTTCTGTAGTCCAATCTACCGACCACAAGGGCTTGGATTATTGTCCTGCGCCAATCTACTAAAATCCAGTAGAACACTTTCCTAAGTAGTATGAGAAAGCCATAGCATTTGCTGCAGTTGCTCCTGCAAAGATGAAGACTCATCAACAAGGACACACTAAGATTTTTTTCTGCTTCTTTTGGAGTAGGTGAGATGCCAGGGACACCGGCTACCACGAAGAGTCCCAAATCTGGTGGGCACCTTCCAATAATAGAATTTCAGATTTTTCGGCATTTAGTTTTAGACAGTGTGCCCTCATCCAGCTGGCTACCTCAGCGAGGCATCTAGAAAGAAGGTTCTGTGTAGTTTCTTCATGTTTCTCCCCTGTAGAGATGAACGGTCCAAAGGACAGGACACAAATCATTTTTTTTCGTTTTCTTAAACAATGGTTATTTAAAATTATCATCAGCTCCAAGAATGTAGCTGCATCTTCTAGAGAACAACCAGTATGATTTCCCTTTTGATAAACCCAACTACAATTTTCTTTAAAGTTCGATGTAAGTGGAACTCAAGTGTCAGTCATGTACAAGGAGTCATGCCCGAAGAGGTTTTTGAGTTATACAACATTTTTGCAGAGCCTTTACCATGTCCGTAAATCTGATCATCAATAAGAGTGAATGGCGAATATAGTTTTGAATAGAATTGAACAATATCACTTCAGCTACAGTATTAATAGAGTATTCACCTAAAACACTTGTAGGAGACTTTCATTGGACCAATCTGTGCTAGGCTCAGAACCAGATTCTAAGATTTGCTCTATAATTTTTTGTAGGTCATTGTGTCCCCAAAATAAACAAAGGGACAACAATACAAATAAGGGCGATCACCTTGACATTACACGCCCTTATCAACGGCACACACGAGATGTCCATAAATGTGATTAAATCTTCCCATTGTGCACAGTATTGTCTGATACCGAGTCTCTGTAGGCAAACTTATATAGAAATGTAATACCAGAATTTATATCCAGAAAATACTTTAGGAGAAAATTCTGTGTGTGCAAGGTAAACCGGGTTTCTATCCAAAGAATACGATTTGGGCCTTATCGTAATTATTTGTAGGTCTGTTTAGTTTGCTGTAGTTAGCCATGCAGTTGACTTGGCACTGAAGGCGAATTGCCATCAGATCTACTATCACCAAGAGATATGTTTAAAATGTTAACATATAATTGCTTCCCTTTTTGGGGTACAACATCCTGCTTTCCTCATTATTGCTGGAAGATTAGAAAAAAATGCAGAAACTGCAAAGGTGCCAGTTGGCCCTCTTGTTTTAGATCACTAAATAGGAATTTCCTATGAAAGAGGGCCCTGGAAAGTATACTGGATAGGTGCCAAGTTTATTGAATGAAATGCCTTTCAGAGATGACAGAGATCTTTACACATGAGAAAGGCTACGAGGATAGCACAGTCCACCCAATCAAATTGAGAAGTCCACTGAACATGTATTCCAGCATGTTAAACCTGTCAGCCTTAGGGTGCACTTCCTCCAAACATTTTGCCCTACTCCTCCATGTGTTTCTAATCTCGTTTTTGTTGGTCTTAGGACTCTGTGCACTTTAGCACGGCTACCTAGTGCTAATGTATGTGTGCTCACTCCTTAAAACATGGTAACATTGGCTTATCCTCAGGGAGCATATTTAATTTACTTATAAGTCCCTAGTAATGTCACTATATGTGTCTAAGGCCTGTAAATGAACTGTGACTAATGGGCCTGCACCACTCAGTATATGACCCACTTAAGTAGCACTTGAAACATGCCTCAGGCCTGCCATTATAGCCTGTGCATGCAGTTTTAAACTACCATGTTGACCTGGAAAAATAAATCATTGGCTAGGCTCAAACCTTCCTTTTTATTACACACAAGTCCCCCTTGGGTAGGCCCTAAACAGCTAACATGGTAGGAAATGCAATTCTAAGTTTTACCCATCTTGATAGTGAAAAATTCCCTTTTCACTATTGCAAGGCCAACCTCTCCCATAGGATAACATTGGAGTTAACCTTATTACATTTAACCACTTCGCTGTGGCAGACATTCCGCTGCATGCGGAAAAAAATTACACGTGTGCAGTTTGGACGGCCGACGGCCGTCCTCCGCACGCGCCCACCGTGAAGTCGGCCGGCTGACGGCCGTCCGACACATGGAAAAGGTTAATAAGGATAGCTTCCAAATGGAACCAGTTAAACAGTTGATGTTTGGTGTCTTTGGAATTTTAATGAAAAATCCCCATTTATGGTAAATGCAGATTTTCAATTACAATTCTGAAAATGACACTTTTAGATTGTTGGCATTTTTCTGTCGTAGCTATTTAGTGCTTGCAACTTCTCTCTGGGTCACATGAGTGGGTGTAGTTGGCAGTTGGTATTTTTGTATTCTTCCTAGACAGCCACGGACAGTACAGAGCTTAGGTGTGCCTGAATGGCCCATCAATAGTAGGATGAGAGTGCAAAGTTAGGCACAGCTCCACCTACTATGGAATAGGCTGTGTCCTGCCTTCACACGAAGGCCCGCATACCCCATGAAGTTAGTCCAGGGAAAGCAGAAAACCTGAGCACTTCGAAGGTACTCTTCTAGAATTTTCTTCCAATTCAAAGAAGGGACTAGGTATAAATATTGGAATACAGACACAAACTCTTCAGTACACTTTTGGACCAATAGATAAATCTGCCACAAAGGAGGACTGCTGTTCTATTTAAAGGACTGCCACTGTTGGACTGCTCCGCTTAAGGTCTGCTGCCTGCTGTGCTGACCTACTGTATGCTACCTCTTGCCTGGTTGAGAATGACTGGACCTGAAACCTTTACCCAGGACCACCAGATTGACATTAAGGGCTAGTCTCTTGTAACCAACACCTAGACTCTACAACTGTGAGTAATACCTTTCAAAGTTGCTGAGTGGTGCCTCTCCAGTCCTGGAACCTGGGAAGTGGGTTTGAAGGTGCTCTGCCAGGCAATCTGTGCATCCAGCAGAACAGACCCATCTTCTCTATTACATGGCGCAACCCTGAGCAGAACAGACACATCACCTCAGCAGCAAGTATTGTCCCAGCACAGGGACTTCTCCTTGCCTCTGCAGTCCACAGTTTTATCTGAAATGCAGCAGGGCAACGCATCCCACAAGCAGGCCCTAGTATCACAGACCTCTTGTCGATGGGACTTCACATTACAAGCCCTGCATATTCTTTAGAACTCTTGTTCATTGGGCCTAACAGGGTCCCTGCAGCCGGCCCGCACTCCATCAAAGCTGACCTGATATTGTGACTTTGTCCCAGTCTGGCACGAACAGACAACCACAGTTGGCACCTTGTGATTGTTGGTGCTATTTTCACTTAAATATTTATACCTGGATATTTCCAGTTCACTAATTGGATTTTTGCCATTTTGTTCTTGATTATTTATTCAAATGTACTCAATTTTGCGAAACTGGTGTGGAATTTTCCTTGTGTTATATTTTTTCGTTGTTCCTGTTTGAAGTGTTGCACAGTCTAACTGCTCTGTGCCAACCTACCTGAGGATTGAGTACAGGTTAATTTGGGGTTTTCTTGTGACTTCACCGACAAGGATTGTGGTTCCAACTTGAGTAGGGGTTTACCCTCCTACAACCAGAAATCCAATTTCTTACAAAGCACTGACCCATTAACTTCGTGGATAAAATAAACTGTACAAAAGTATGACTACCTTGCTCCTCCGGAGTCAAATATCTGCTTGCTTTGTATGAGCAAGATAATTCATATCTGATCAATCTTCAAGTCATAATAGAAGAAAGTGGGAAAATATTTGCTTCACAATCTAATAATGATGTTAGATAGTAAGAGACTGGGCCCTCTCAAGAGTGTTTTTTGTAGGTTGGAGTTTCAGTATCTTGCTATGTAAATAAAAAAGGGAGAAAAAGAGATGACCTTTCAATGATCACACTTTGTATTCCATTAGGGTATGAGGTTTGTCTTGCATATAAAGACACCATGATTTTAAATATGCTAAGCCATGTCAATACTTTAAGTTTCTGAATGTCCATCTCAAAATAATCTATAATCTCAGGAAGCAAGGTCAATCTAATTTAGGTAGCCTATGATTAATCCTCAATCCATAGACACTGCATATTGTATATTTTTTCAAATATTGTTAACCAGGTAGGATTATGACTCACAGGATTTTGTAAGCATGCCATGGGGTTGGGCGCAGCCTGGCCAGCATTAAAGCTCTGTGCCTACCCCGCTCCTGGCTGACTATGTGATGTAACAATATAAAGGGTTTAATATAAAGTAAGGCAGACCTACTGACGTTGTCCGTGGCAACATATATAAGCAAACCTCTTGTCTCTATTAAGGGGTCAGCACATCAATCTAAATATCTTTGTCAAAAAGTCACCAATAACTACTCAAATGTATACTTTATAAATTAACACATTACAATGTTTAATTTAAGTGATTGTCATTAAATATTTTTAATGACGTCTTGTTTATATAAAATCACCATGCAGTCCACCTGAAGAGCATACAGCTTCAGTTTGAACTGCTTTATAAATATGGTAAGCTCTCTTCGGGCCATGGATTAATGACCCAGGAGATGTACTGTTTTTTTAATGTTGCTGGGGGCTGCCGCTCTCCCTGCAGCCCCCCACAACTTTTCTAAAATTAGTTGGTGGTGATTTTGGGGTGCTCCTAATTATAAAATCAGGGACTCCTGACCCTAATTTATTATTGTTTTTGTCATTTATTTAAAAAAACAAGTAATTGCCCTGGGCCCACCTCGGCCCCCCACAACATACCCAAATGTTAGATGCCTCGAGGGAGAGCCATAATGCCCCTGCGTCCCAGGCCAGCTTGCAACTAGCACCCACATGGGTGCAAGCAAGTGATGGCATTTTTTTCACAGTGGGTGTCCTGGTGCCCACCTGGCACACCCACAGCATAGTAGCATACTTGTTCATTGGGGGCCATGGGAGGAGCGCCAGAGCCCCTGCAAGCTCACCAGCCAATACCTTATCAGGAGCCAGCCATTTTTTTTAATTTTAAAAAGTGGGTGCCTGATGCCCAACCTGGACACCCACATGTGGGTAAAACATTGGGGGTCACAGGGGGAGCCCCACGGTTGTGCAGCCCCTGCTTGCTCCCCAGCCAGCACCCATTGGGGTCCTGACAGGAGCCTGTTCCATTCCTTTGCCTGCATTTTTCTCTGCACCCACCTGGTCAGAACCAAAGTTGTATTTCTGACCCGGGAGATTCTGAGGAGGAAACATCAGTGTTCCAAGGGAAGGGATCTCCAGGATACTGCTTGGATTGGGCCTCTGAGGCCGATCTACATTTCTAGGAGGGGGTCCAATGCCCCTCTTCCCTGAAAAAATACCGTCCCGGTTGATGGGGTCCCTGGGGCCTCAAAATGGCTTGGAGAGGGGGTCTGCCCGTCCACCTCTCCTAAAGTTGAAAACTGCCCCGGAGATGAGGTCCTCTGGGGCTCAAAGAGTCTTAAAGAGACTCGGGAGAGGGACCACATGGACCCCTCCAATCATTATAAAAATGGACTAAGGGGATGGGGTTACTGGGGCCTTATAAATACTGGGATAGATGAGCCACGAGCTCCCCTCCCCTAAATTTTAAAACAGCCCTGGAGATAGGGTCCACAGGGCCTCAAAGAGGTGCAGGGAGGGGAATCACATGCACCCCTTCCTTTATGTATAAAAACAGCCCTAGGTAATTGTTGGACTTGGCCCTGTTTCCCCAAACCTTATGCTCCTTCCTCCTATTTTTTTCTGACCTGTTGTTGTTTCTCCCTGATTGGCATATTTGTTTTACTGGTAAACCACTAGTAATGTGTACTGAGTGTGCCAGGGCCTGTGAATCAAATGCTACTAGTGGGCTTGCAGCACTGATTGTGCCACCCACATGAGTAACCCTGAATAAGTATCTCAGACCTGCCACTGCAGTGTCTGTGCTCAGTCTGTTAACTGCCATGTCGACTTGGCAATTGCACCCATTTGCCAGGCCCTAACCTTTCCTTTTCTTACATGTAAGGCACCCCTATGGTATGCCCAACTGGTACTGGTGTGTGTGACATGTCCTGATAGTAAAATACTGCCAATTTCGTTTTTCACTATTGAAAAGTTATCTGTCCCATGGATAGAATGAGAAATGACATCTTACAAGTATACAAGTATACAAGTATACATCTTACAAGTATCTTACAAAATGACATCTTACAAGTATAGCTTCCCATTGGGACAAGATAGAGAATTAAACGTTAGGCTCTCCGAACTCAGAATTTGGAGAACACATCTTTTAGTAAAGATGGTTTTTAAATTGTGTGTTTGAAAATGCCACTTTTAGAAAGTAGGCCATTTCTTTCTTAACTATTTAGTGTGCCTCTGCCTGTTTGTGTATTGGCTGTTTTGGAGTGGCTGGGGATGTGCAGTCACTGTAAACAGCCACTGGGAGGGTTTAAGTGTGCCTGGCCCTTCTTGCATGACTAAGAGTTGAGCTGAATGGACCTTGCCTGAATTTAGAGCAGTGAGAGAAGATTTCCTTGCACCTGAATAGGGCCTGTCTCCCTTACACAATGCTGTCTTCACCCTCTGTGGTCATACTGCACCCGTGAGGACAGAACTGGTTTGGACTGGGCTCGGAGACCTTTGCACAAAGAGAACACAGACAAAATGGGATATAAGTAGTAGACTTTAAATTTACTTTAACTTTAGATTACTTCTGGACTCAAGAGGAACCCTTGCCAAGGAGAAGAGCTGTAAGGAGGACTACTACTGCCCCTTTGCTGTGTGGGGTTTGGCCTGCAGTTTCTGTTTCTGCCAAGGAAAGAACAAAGACTGGAATTTTGCTTTGGACCTGCTTGAAAAAGATCTCCAAGGAACTGTGTGTGCTGGCCTCCTGTTCTGAGATCTCAGGGACACAAAGACTTCACCCCCAGCTCTAATGAACTCTGTTGCTGAGAGTTCTGACCTGAAGAGGTGCCTGTTCCAGTTCTGTGCCTCTGGAGGTTGTTCCTGCTATTTGGGAGCTGGCAGAAAAGAAGAACTGAAGAAATCGCTGCATCGCTCTTCTTGCAGCTTTGTTTCCGACGCAGCACCACTGTGCGAGAAGAATCTCCATGCATTGCTGAGCCACTGCGGAACCGATGCAGCTCCGGTCACGACTGCAAGAACTGATGCATCAAGGGATCGCGGCTGAATAAACCGATGCAGTGCCGCTGCATTGATCCCGTACGCATACCGGATTTCCACGCATCATACCTGTGCAGCAAGTTTTCATGACGCATCACCCGCAGACCAGAATAGTCTTAGAGTCGACGCATCACTTCCCTCTGCTGACCGGATTCTACGCACCGCTTCTCCTGCAAGCAGCAGAACTGTTGCATTGCCTCCCCAATGTCACAGGAACTAACACATCTCTTTGCTTTTGACGCTTCCCATATCTGAGGTTGTTTGGCCTTGTGAATTTTGTTACATCTCCAGTTACTTTGTGAGAAATCATGCATTCATAGTTTTCTATGAACCCAGTTGCTTGAAACATTTTTAAAGTCATATTCTTATGACATGTATGTTGCATTTTTGTTGTTCTGGTCTTCCTGAGTTTAGATAAAGATTCTTTAATTTTTCTTAACTTGTGTGGTGTCCATTGTTGTGTTATCACTGTATTACTGTGTGTTTTAAGTACAAATACTTTACACATTGCCTTTGGGATAAGTCTGTCTGCTCGTGCAAGCTACCCAGGGGTTGAGCAGGGGTTGACCACTTACCCTGACTAGAAGCGAGAGTCCCTATTTGGACCAAGGCACCTACCTCTGCCAACTAGAGACCCCCATTTCTAACAGTAATATAGTACCTGGGCATCATAGAGACTCCAGGAGCAAGGCTGCATTTCAGCCCTCTCAAAAAACTAAAGTGCACCAACACTCCTGGCCCTGGACTACCCCGGAGGGCCTGTTTTGGAAAGGATGGGAGATGTGATCAGATCCGTAGACCTAAAAACAAATATGAGTTTGCCACAGGAGGACCCACCACCAAAGCCTAGCAGGACTGGGTATCCCTACCCTGCACCCCGATATGTTTTTCAAATTTATTTTAGGATGGGGATTGAGGATGTGGGCCCTAAAATGGCTGCCACTACATCTTTGCTGTTCTGGTGGCAGCCAATCAGAGACTGTAGCTGATGAGAGTTACATGAGGCCAGACAACCCTGTGGCAAAGAATTACTGAACAGGATTTACTGCTGCAGAGAAGAATGTAGTAGGAGCTGTCGCAATGTCAGGTCAACCAGCCATTCAACTCGGGTGGATAGACAAGCATGTTGGTCCCAGTCTCCTCTCGATTCTCAAATCAGTTTTTAGCTGAAAATCTTATAAATCCCAAGTTTTGCATTTGGCTATCTGGGAACCTTTAGCACTACCAGCAAGGGTTCAGGAATGAAGAGGCACTACATTGGGGGTTAGGACTCACTGATGCTGGGTCCAGGTGCGGCTTCAAGAAGGGTGGAGCCCTTTCTGTGCCTGAGGCTCTGATCAGGAGGCCAGCCAAATAGGCCTCAGAGTCACTCTGGTAGTCCTGAGTTCAACATGTGGAATAGGGCTCAAGCAGCATGGCAGGCTTGTGGAGTACACAGCACACCACAACAGCAGCAGCAGCAGTCCTCTGAGAGCCTTCCTCAGTTCCAGAAAGTGAACGGAGGTGTGGCTCTTAGAGTCCTATTTTTATACCTGGTGCCTGCTTTGAAGTAGGATACGTTTCATTAGAATTTCCTTTGATGTGCTTTAAGTTTCCTGCCTCTCCTATCCTGGCTGAATTCATGAACAATGCAAGGGTGACAATTAATTTTTGTGAAGGCTGGTCACAGCCTATTCAGTTGCAAGTGGAGCTATGCTGCCCAATCCTGTCAGTGATAACTGATCCAAGCATACTTAATCTCACTATAGTATGGCTATCTGGGAGGAATAAACAAAATCCAACTGCCAACCATACCCAGTCATGTGACCAAGGAATAGGCTGCAGGCACCAAATAGCATGGGCAGGAAAATGCCAACTTTCTAAATGTGAAAGAAAAAACTAGAACTGGTGTCCCAGACACAAGGTGCACTACTATTGTTCACTGGAATAGTGTAAACCAGTGGTTCCCAAACTTTTGACTCCTTGGGACCCCCATTGAGTCACCACTGGAAGCCGGGGACCCCCAAGCAATTTGTATGACTTAAATTTCAAATATTAAAACAGTAATTAAAAAAAATACACACATGTGCACACAAAACAAATACTCAAGGTACTAACGATTTTGGGGCCAGATGTACGGCCATTTCATTTAGCTCCTCGCAATTGACAACACATTGTAAGTGGCAAATTGCGAGTGCTAAATAAAATGTACAACAGTGTGTTTAACACTGTTTGGGATTCCCAATGGGGTCGCAAATTGCGAGGTTCCTTAATATTAATGAGCCTCTCGCAATTTGCGAGCCCGTTGGGAATGCCTGCCCTCCCAGGTGTGGTGGCCTGCTGGGCTGTGCTGGCCACCATGTCTGGGACTGCTTTTAAATAATGCAGTTTAAAAAAAAAATGCAGCCCGCTTACCATGCATTTAAAAAAAAAAAAGAAAGTAAATGAAACGTTTTCTTTTCATTTTCTAAGGGTAGGCAGAGGTCCCTGGGACAACTGCCTGCCCTTAAAAAATAATTTTACATGCATTTGGAAAGGGGAAGGGGTCCGCTGGGGTCCCCTTCCCATTTGCGAATGCATTACCATCTACTTGAAGTAGGTGGTAATTACGAGTGTTTTGCGACCACAAAAAATTTGTACATGGTTTTGAGACTCGCTATTTGGAAGGGAATGCCCCTTCCAAATAGCAAGTTGCAAAACCTATTTAGCGAGACGCAAACAAATTTCGACTCGAAAATAGGCAATGTACATGCATGCGCAAATGGGTTCGCGAACCCGTTCGCGCATTTAAAAACGGATCTGGCCCTTAGTATTTTATATTGAAGTAATAGCCCCTCTGTCACATGTATTTGATTTGTTTCATAGCACCTCTCGTACCATTGTAGGATGTCAGAGCACTTTACATCACACTCATATAGACATTGAATCATACATGTAAATCCGTGTGTATATAAAATGTTTAAAGAGTGCTTGGTCTGGAAAAGCACAAACTCAGGATTCAGAACATAAAACAGTGGCTAGCGCTGACTTTAACATTAAAAATGTATTTCTACCCAAATAAATCTTTTTAGCAGCATCAGGATAATGACTAACTGGGAAAAAACATAAGTTACTAACCATGCAGTTTTCAAGCAGCTCTTTGATGACGGTTTATAGGTCCCTCTGCTACATTACGATTGTCACTTATGAAGTGCACAGTAACGAAAGAATCTCTGTGACAAAAACAGTAACCACGAACCTATGCACATAAAATACTGCTTTTTAAAATGCCTGTTACACGTTCTTTGCAGTAGGCACATTACCCCTCTGTGCTACATTAGTCAAAGCTGCCACTAAACAAAACTCTCCTTACGCTCCAGCAGGTACATTAATCACTGGCATTTATTTATTCATGTATAATCTTGACACTTTTATAGTTGCTGGAAAGCTGCTAATTATACAAGAAACGTTTCTGTGCTTTTAAAACTGTTGCCTGCGGACCCCCTGGGAATGTGTCACGGACCCCTGGGGGTCCGCGGACACCAGTTTGGGAAACACTGGTGTAAACCATTTACATTGGCTAAGTAAACGAACTTCAATACTTTATATACAAAAAATTAATCCAAGAGCAACAATCACAGTGAGGAAAAGTCCATCATCCAATCATCACTGAAGCGCTGAATGTAACTCATTAGTATTTTATTGAGCAAATGCAGGCACATCACAGGAAAAAATTGTTCTGCATGAGTTAGATGGTGATTGGACAGTTCCCACGTTGAGTGAACAATTCCCAATGCATTTCAGGCATGACTAGTTGCCCTTCGTCAGGGGAATCTACAGGTAAATAATTGTTACAATGAGTATTCATACTTTGATGTATAACAAAACAAAATACTCAAAAACAGCCAGCCAATACCATGAGTCAGACATTAAAAGATTAAAGTATAGCAAATAACATTCTCTTGCCAGAAACCCTACAAGCAGAGTTGAGAGAATGTCAGAACTCCATGGAAAACAAAATGTGATAACACAAAAGAAATGCTAAGAAGGAAAGACCATCACCAAACTGAAACAGCGTATAGAAAAAAAAGCTGAAAGCCTTAGGTTGTGTAAGAAATTCACCTCCGAACCGTGATATTGTCTTGACTGAAGTGCTTCAGAGCATGCCATGCAAAAACACTAAAATAAAACAAGACCGATACTTCCAAACAGTGCGGTCGGGAAACAAACAGCCAACTGTCAGTCACCATGATCTCAATAAGTGTGCATGCTACGAAGAACAAATAAAAAAGACAGTGTCAACATTAATCAATCCTGAAAGTAAAAAATGAAACGTGGAGCGTATGCTAAGCTTAACGTAACCTTAGGCTCAAACTGATAAGGGGATACAGTGATCCAATCATGCACGTTGTTGGAAGGACGCTGATCTGGTTAGCATGCAACAAAGAAGTAATATAAAAAGAGAGAGGAGGCCACCTCCTGGTGGACAAACATGAGAGAAAGACTGTGGTAGAAAGCTATAACAAAAACACAAATAGTAATATTTGTTTAATACTATCTACATACTGTTTTTAATATTACCTCTGTGATGACCCCCCTAATAAAGTACATTGTCTTGGCATCACACTAGGTAATTTTATTTCACTTTTCTTTAATTCACACTTCTTTTCACTGCAACCTCTCCCATCCAGCCATATCATATATACATCTTTTCCGTCACTGGAGGATCTGTTCCTAGGGCTCCTCACAAAATCATTAGGTGAGAGACCTAACAGATACCAGTTCCTATACAAAAAATCCCAGATGACGAGATTCCGCCAAGTGGTGGGCTGATGGGAGTATTTTCTGTCTTGTTCTCACACTGTATCTCTTCTTTGATCAGACACCTGTTCATACATGCTTCACCTTGGAATTAGCATACAATATTGAGCCCATTATAGACCTCCAGTATCCCTTGTGTTTTTGTTATAGTTAGATTGGAGGATAGGATACTTTGTAGGTCTTTAACTTTGTTTCCCCTATAGACCCTCCCACACAGTTGTTCCTTGTCTGTGGTAGAAATCTGCCAGGCGCAATAAAGTTAAAAGAAGAAACAATCTGAAAAAAGTGTATGAATGTAATGGATATGGGAAACATCATGTTATTGACATGTAGGCAATGTACGAATTGAGTATCAAAAAAATCTCGAATAAACGTATAAATAGAACACAAAAATGTGGTGACACATAATGATCATAAAATGCAATTACTATTTTAGGAACACTGTTGGACACCCCGTTCTCAAGCAATGTAAACAAACTATAAATCCCTTTTAAAGATGCTACATCTTACACACATGCTCAATGTTAAAATTGAATGAACCCCTGTATGAAATATACATCAGCACAACATACAATGTATCCTCCATAGAAAATGACTTGTGAGTCCTAAATAAACATTAGCATCATGATGTAACCTCGTTAACATATGAATATAACAAGGAAAAAGGAGCAGACATGTCTAAGCTTTTGACGGAATGAGAGACTCATTGGATACATTTTCTGGATACTCTCATGCCTAAAGGCCTCAATGATAAGCTTGACCTCTCCTGTTTCTTGTAGTACACAGGGATTTATTCTTTAAATATCCTAGATTTACAGCCCAAATTTGTACACCACCTCTTCTGTTGCACTTATGATACACCTCTATTTTACACACATTGGTTTCTGTTTTATCAATGACCTTTACCTTTTTGGATACAATACGTTGTGAATCATCTATCAATTTCAGCAATTTACATTTGTCTTACTTTGTATTATGTTCCTCCTGTTTCATTCACATTATTCTACATGAGCAACGTAATGTTTGTCGTTAGAATTACTATTGCCTACTATTGTAGTATTGTCTCCAGCAGAGCATCTGTTGGTGATTTGCATATTTGCATATTTTTTTACGTGTCTGTTCCTTTATCCTTGTTATAATCATATGCTAACGTCTATTTATGACTCACAGGTCATTTTCTATGGAGGATACATTGTACGCTGTGCTGAAGTATATTTCATACAAGGGTTCATTCATTTTTAACAGTGAGCATGTTTGTAAGGCGTAACATCTTAAAAAAAAGGTATTCATACTTTGTTTACATTGTTTGAAAAAGGGCTGACCAAGCGTGTTCCTAAGATAGCAATTGCATTTTATGATCATTATGTGTCACCACATTTTTGTGTTCTGTTCACATGTTTATTATAGATGTTTTTGATACTCAATTAGTACATTGCCTACATGTCAATAACCTGATGTTCCCCAACTCCAATACAGTCATACACTTTTTTTGGGTTGTTTCTACTTTTAATTTCATTGCACGCGCCTCACAACTTTCTATCACAGTCTTTATGGTTCTCAACCGGGAGGTGGCTTCCTCTCTCTCTTTATATTACTTCTAGGTTGCACGCTAACCAGCGTGGCGTCCTTCAGACAACGTGAAGGATTGGGATCACTGTGTCCCCTTATCTGTTTGAGCCTAGGGTTACGTTAAGCTTAGCACATGCTCCACGTTGCATTTTTAACTTTCAGGATTAATTAATTCCTGACACTGTCTTTTTTATTATTCTTCATAGCATGCACGCTTTTTAAGATTATGGAGACTGACAGTTGACTGTTTGTTCCCTAACTGCACCGGTTGGAGGTATCGGTCTTGTTTGATTTTATTGTTTTTGCATGGCATGCTCTGAAGCACTTCAGTCAAGTCATTAGCACGTTCGGAGGTGAATTTTTTACACAACCTAAGGCTTTCAGCCGTTTTTTCTGCACATAGCTTCAGTTTGGTGATGGTCTTTTCTTCTTAGCATTTCTTTGTGTTTTCACATTTTGTTTTTCATGGAGGGCTGACATTCTGGCAGTTCTGCTTCTAGGGTTTCAGGCGAGAGATCGTTATTTGCTCTGGTTTCATCTTTTTATGTCCGATTGATGGTATTGACTAGCCATTTTTGAACTATTTGTTTTGTTAAACATCAAACTATGAATACTCATTGTAACAATTATTTACTTGTAGATTCCACTGACGAAGGGCAACTGCTCATGCCTGAAATGCATTGGGAATTGTTTAGTTAACATGAGAACTGTTCAATTACCATCTAGCTCATGCAGAACAATTTTTTCCTGCACTTGCACAATAAAAAATTGACGAGCTACATTCAGCGCTTCAGTGATGGCTGGATGATGGACTTTTTCACACTGTGATTGTTCCTCTTGGTTTCAGTTTTTGTATATATAGTATTGAAGTTCGTTTACTTATCCAATGTAAATGATTTGCACTATTCCAGTAGGTGCGCACTTTTGAAAACTATTCTCATTCTCCAGTTCAAATTGTATCATAATTTCATCTATTCAGAGTGCAGCCCAGCTGTTGTTTTACCTTTCTACAACTTTCTAAATGAGGCACTTTTAAAATTGTAACTTAAAACCCGATTTAAATATTATAGAGGGTATTAAATAATTTATCAGACAACAAACACAAACATTTTACCTGAACCGTATCCAAATTTAGCACTTATCAAATGTAATAGGGTAACCCCATTTTATCCTGTGAGAGAGGTAGGTCTCACGGTAGTGAACAATGAATTTAGAAGCTTTTCACTTCAAGGACATCTTAAGCTTAAAAGTACATGTCCAACCTTTTAAATACAATACACCCTGCCCTATAGTATACCTGGGACCTAAATTATGGGTGGCTTAAATGCAATAAAAGGGGAGTTTAAGGATTGGCAAGGAGGTTATATTATTTTGCCAAAGACAGACCTGGGGCATGTTTTAAGGGGCTGTGTAAGTGGGTGGCGCAAAAAGTGCTGCAGACCCGTTAGTAGCATTTAATTTATAGGCCCTAAGTATATGGTATAGCACTGTACTAAGGACTGATAAGTAAATTAAATATGCCAATCAGGTGTAATCAGCTTTTACCATGTTTTAGGGAGTGAGCACAAGCACCTTTGGACTGTTTAGCAGTGGTTGGTACACAGAGTCCTAAGGCCAACATAACACATTTCGACCAAAATAGGAGGGCAAATGTTTGACAGAAGATCACACTAAGGCTGACAGGTCTACCAACTATCATTTTGAAACAAAAAAAAAACTGAAATTCACAAGTTAAAGTTTACTAAGCGAACTATAACATACACCCCCAACATTCACAGCTGATGACCTTATATAGCACATCACTCCTGACATGTTAAATGGCATCATTGATGACATCTCAAATGCCATCTTTGACACCATCACTGAGAACACCATTGTCAAATCCAGCACAAAGTTGCTGAGTGTACATGTGTCGATCCATAGCTTGGAAATAGTTTAATCCCTGGTGTTGTACTTGGCCCTTTTTGCAGGGTCATCCCTGAACTTTTTGCCTTCCTCCTAGCCTTTTTTCTGACATGGTGTTGGGGGTTCTAGGACTCTGGGCACTTTAGCACTGCTGTCCAGTGTAAAATGTGTGTGCTCTCTGTGGTAAACATGGTAAGATTGGTCTATACCTGTTTGGCATATTTAATTCACCTGTCAGTCCTTTGTAAAGTGGTATCTCATATACCGGGGCTAGTTAATTAAATGCTACTAGTGGGCTTGCAGCGCTGATTGCGACACCCACCAAAGTAGCCTTTCAAACCTGTCTCTGTGTTACTGCCGCTGTTACACCTAAAATGTGTGCCATGTCTGTGACCCCCTTTTACTGCATATCAGTCACCCCTAAGGTAGGCCCTAGCTAGCCCTATGGGCAGGGTGCATTGCAGGTAAAAGGAAGGACATGTACCTCACGTGTGAGACATGTCCTGGCAGTGACAAACAGCCATTTTGGTTTCTCACTGCTGTGAGGCTGCCCTCCCATAGGATTGCATTGGGGATTCCCTGATAAGTGTTTCAGTGGTAATTCCTAATATGAGAGGAGCAGCGTGGTCAATTTTGATATGTTTGGAATAGTTATAATAAATGCTACGCAATGGTGTGCGCAGATTTATTATAACTATTTTAGAAATGCCGCTTCTAGAAATTGGCATTTCTGTGTGCAATGGGCCTGCCTGCCTGATGTGTATTGCTTGCCTGTTTTTGGAGTGATAGGGGCTGGGTGAGTCATCACTAGGCTGAATAGGCAAATCTGCATTGGGAGTGGTGGGAGGAGTAGCCCCTGGGACAGAATGGGACTGTGCGTGCCTGCCACAAAACTGGCTCCGCCCCTCTGTTGTGTGTCTGGGTCCAGGGCCTTTACTAACAAAAGGGGTGGTGGTGCACCTTTAGTAAAAGGTGTGAGTGCCCCCAGAACTGGTTTGGACCGGGCACAGAGCCCTGGACCAGGATGAGAACAAATGTTACCCCATGAAGGCTGTTGGGTGCTTACAGTGGCCTGCGGCCGGCAGGCTGCTGGAACTGCTGGAACTCGAGGGACTGCACTGGGCCAGAAGACTGCCAGGAGGAACCGCTATCTGGACTTTTGCCTGTGGGCTGGTCTGCCTGTGTACACTTTGCTGATGTACCCCAGTAATCCCCAGGAAGGCTGCTCCATGCTGGAGGAAACATTGCACTGGTGAGCACTTCCTGTGCCCTTTCACTCGTCTCTGTGGTGGAGTCAGACTGAGCCCCTTTAGTTTTCATTGTTCTCAGAGAGTGCTGGGTGAGAGCTCAAATTTCTGCTGTCCACGGAGGAGGCACACTGTGCGCCGCCAAGGAGGAGCACTTTGCACTGCCTTGCAGAGTTGGTAGTGCCGCTCACCTCTTTGTGGCTAGACAACAGGAGGGGAGAGCTGAGCGATCAAAGTGCTCTCTCCCCATGTTCTGGCATCATCACTGACTGGCTGCAGTCGGACTCCGCATACAGGGCTCCAGGCTGCCACACACAGGGAAGCAAGCAGCAAGAAACCCCAGCCAAAGGAGCAACGGAAACTTTGGGGACTGCCCGAGCAACGAGGGCGGAAGTCAGGCAATTCCGTGCCAGGCCGTGGCTACTGTGAGGAAGAGGGAAGCCCTGCATGTTGCCTGGAAGTTGAGAGGAGGAAGTCAGGCGACAAACTCCTGGTTGTGGGAGGGGCCTGAGTCCAGGAAGCTGAGAGCCCTGTGTGTTCCCGGAGTGTGAGGGCTCCCTTTGAAGATGCAGCGACTGCAGGACCTCAGGAGAGGTGCTGGCTTCATTTCCACCCGGTCGCATTATCTGGGAATTGCGTGCTGGAAGTCCAGTTGTCCTGATCAGCACACGTACCGAGGGATGGTGTGCTCGCGCCCCTCTATGGCTCTCTAGGTGGAAGAGAGGAGAACGGAGTTGTGCCGTGTGCTGCGCGCAGTCCCCTGTGAATCAGCGAGCAGGAAGGCCAGTGAGTTTGGGACTACAGAGGTGGGCTGGGCACAACACCACCCTGTTTGCCACTGCACCTGCAACCATAGTGGAACTCACTTACTTCGGCAGGCCACGGTCCCAGTGGGGACCTTTTAGGGAACAAGAGCATTTTGGGGTTAGCCCAGGACGGGCCCTCCTGCAGTACTGTGGAGTGAGCCTCACAGGACAGAGAGGACAGCTGCGGATCCGCACATAGTAATGTATATGCCCTGTAAGGGGGGAAACAATGGTATGTGGTGCCCTTTGAAGTGGGTACTTTAGGGGCACTATTGGTACTTATGATGTGCTATACTGATGATTATGATTCATACCTAATGCTTTGCGCTAGGCGCACTTACAGTAATGGTGGGACCTACTGATAATGTGCAGTGAGGGTGCATTGGCACCCAGATGTATTGACATAGTATGCTATATGGTGTCATGTGGTGAGGTGCATACCCAATGCTTCGCGCTAGGTTCAGTTATGACTTTGCAGAGGAGGGGCATGATGTGTTAAGGGTCTGATGTGCTGCAAATGATATTTCATGTCTAATGCATTGTGATAACCGTGGAGAGGTGTGGCTCACTGGTTAGAGGCGGCAGACCTGTAAGCAGAGAACGGCCCGGGACCAGGATTCAATTCCCGACGCGGCAGGGTCGTGGACCAGGGTCAGCGGACTCGATAATTCTCGCCTCAGTGCCTACTCTAACCAGGGAACACACTCGGCAACTCTGGGCATTAAGCTTACCTCATCTCCACAACGGCCCCCCACAGATGCCGGGGATGCCTGGTTTCACCCTGGAGATACCCAGTAAGGGACCATCTCACAGGGAAAACCAGGACGGGTTCCCCAGCGGTCTATAGCGCCAGGACACTCGGGAAGAGTAACAGTGCGCTTTACAAGTATCCCACATTTACCCTCACCAGTAGTTTCTGGTTGTTTCACTACTGGTGTAATGATTATGACCGTGGCCCGATTGGCCCTGTAATGATTGTATATAATCCCCTGTAGAGTAATACTTAGTGCCAGGTGGCACAATGTATATATGTGATTGCATTCTAATGTGTTTTATGAGTAATACAAACGCTATTTTGTTTATATAACCTTGTGTCGAGTTTCTTTTGTGGTGTGGCTAGTGTGTTGCTGCTGTTATGTTATGTTATGTTGTAATACATTTGTAGCGCGCACTGTTACTCTAGAGCGTCCTGGCGCGAGGGGTAGCAGAGGTGGGAGCAAGAATCAAATTAGCGGATCAAGCTGAACAGATTTGTTTTGAGCTGCTTCTTAAACAGCTGAAACTCCGAGATGAATTGGAGATCAGCAGAAAGCGTATTCCATGCCTCAGCCGCCTTGACAGAGATGGACTGGCCACCCTATCGCACTCTGCGGAAGCGAGGAACGACCATCCGGCGTTGCCCCACTGAGCGCAGAGGGCGATTCAGCACATAGAAGGCAAAACGCTTCCTAAGATAGGGAGGGCCCTGATCGTGAAGAGCCCTATGGGCCAGAGTAATAGCTTTAAACTGCACCCTCTGGGCCACCGGCAGCCAGTGTAATTCCCGTAGGGGCATTGAAGAGAAGCCTGGTTGCCGCGTTCTGAATGATTTGGAGCCTGCGCAGCAAATAGCCGGGCAGCCCCAAGAACAGGGCGTTAGCATAATTCAGCCTAGACAGGATCAGAGCGCGGGTGACCGTCTCCTTGGCTACTCTCGGGAGAAGAGGAAAACATTTCCTAAGTGTTTTGAGAGTGCCACAGCAGACCCCCGTCAGTTTTTTATATGGTTGCTGAATTGTAGGGCCTCATTAAACCAAATACCCACGGTTTTTGCTGGCCCACCATCGGACATCGGGCAGAGGTAGCCCGGAGGCCACACACGAGTTCTAAAGTCATCGGGGAACTGGCCGTAGAGAAGGACCTCCGATTTATCCTCATTACATTTGAGGGAAGCCTGGGCCAGCCATTGAAATACTGAGGCTAGACACGTCTGAGCAGCACCAGTATTCAAGTCAAAGCCACCTCAAGTAAACAGCAGTTGCGTATTATCTGCATACGCAATCACTTTAGCGCTCAGCTCCTCTGTTAGGTAGACTAGCAGAGTCAGATAGATATTAAAAAGAAGTCGGCTTAGGGTGGAACCCTGTGGCACCCTGGTAGCCAAACTCCTGACAGAGGAGGCCTTACAGACCTATTGTGAGTGAGAATCCAGAAAGGATTTAATCAATTTCCAGACCAGACTGGAAATCCCCACAGCAGAAAGCCAGTCCAGGAGCCGCTGGTGAGGCACTGTGTCGAAGGCGGCAGAGAGGTCAAGTAAGATCAGGGCTGCCCTGCCGCCCCCATCTAGACACTCTCTGATAGCATCCGACATCTCAACTACAGCAGTCTCAGTACTGTAGGAAGATCTAAATCCTGACTGGGCTGGGTGGAGTGCTCCTGATGTTTCCATGAACACCTCAAGCTGCCGGAAGACCACTTTCTCACATACTTTGGTGAGTGCAGGAAGGAGGGAGATGGGCCGATAGTTAGCCGGCAGCAGAGGGTCCAATGCAGGTTTCTTTAGGAGGGGGAGTAGTTTAGCCCGCTTCCATTTAGCGGGAACGTAGCCAGACTGAAGGGACAAATTAACCATATCCACTACTGCTGGGCAGACTACCTCTGCTACACCAGCTAGAACCTGTGTAGGGCAAGGGTCAACAGGAGAGCCAGACTTCAGAGACCTCAGGAGGGCCAGCACATCTGCCTCAGAAGTGGGCCGAAACAAGGAGAACAGGGCGGGTCCTGCTGGCTGGTTCGAGGGAGGTTAGAGAGAGAGAGTCTCAGTGGACCTAGAAGCAGGGCCAACACTCTCCTGAATTTTAGCAATTTTGTCAATAAAAAAAGAGGAGAGCTCCTTGCACCATTCGTTCGACGTCAGTAGTATGCTTTGTTCCGGGCAGGAGGAAGGAAGCTCCGGACAATCGCAAAGATTTCCTTACTGTTATTCCGAGCCAATATAATCCTCCCGGAGAAGTAGTCACTCTTCGCCTTTCCAATGGCCATGTAGTACTCTCTCTGAGCTAGACGTAAGGTCGCCTTTGCTCTCGTACAGTAATTCTGATGCCAGCAGAGCTCCAGCCTCGTACACCCCAATTTCAGATCCCTGAGATTGGAAGAGTACCATGGTTGCGGGGGAAGAGAGCGGGGGAAGAGAGCGTCTGGTGTGACCCCGTTTAGCATTTGAGCAGGCCCTAACTCCCTGGCTAATCCAGTGGTCAAAATTGGCCACTGCACCCTCTAGATCTGAAGCAGGAGTAGGGTGAGACTGATGCAGGAACTCCGAAAGTGCAAGGAAATTCACCTTCTTGGCTACTGGCCCGGCAGAAGGGGTGGGGTTTCTGCCAGACCTGATCTCTTCCCACGAAAACCTAATCAGGAAGGGGTCAGACCATGTTGTAGGCTCTGGATCAGTAAAGGAAAGTTAGAGCAGACCAGGTCAATAAGGAGGCCCCCAACGTGGAAAGGGAGTAGCACATGTTGGGTAAGCTGGGCGAGGTTCAAGGAGTCCAGGAAAGCCCTGGCCTCAGGAATGGATGGGGTGTCCAGATGGATGTTAAAATCTCCTAATAGGAGAAATTTAGGGTAGCCTAGGGCACGTGGGACTATAATGTCCTCAAGAGCTTTAAGAAAGGCTCCCGGTGGGCGATATACCAGAGTCCCACCTAGCGTGAAATAGGGAGAAGTGGTGGGGGCGAAGTCAAAGTCTCTGATGCCTTCACTAGTGAAAAGCCATGAGTCCCTAAGTATAACCGCTATTCCCCCCTCTGCCGCCCCCCTATTGGCCCTGACAATTTGTTAGCACTTTAGGGATGGGGAGTTCCACAACCGTGGCGCACAACTCATTAAGCCAAGTCTCAGTAATAAACAGGGCATCTAGCATGTCACCAGCTAGCAATTCAAAAATATCTGCCGCATACTTGGCCATTGAACGTGCGTTCATGAGTGCTGCCTGAAATCTCATGTTGCCCGAAGTACGGGTAGCGGGAGGAGGCGCTGTGTTGAACAAACAGAAATCACACTCCAGGCATTTCCTGGAGAGGCTATCTAGGACAGCCCCATGCCTGATCGCATCGCAGCTGGGGCCCCTGAGAGCAAACAGAGCATCCCTCGAATAGGTAAGCTTTCTGTTGGTAGTACCGGATGCAAATTGGCTGGAGTGTCTGGCGCCGGTCGCTGCCGGGGCGCGGGTGGGCGCAGATGGGCTTGCCTTAGGCGGGCCAGCGGCGCGCCCGCTGCGCGTCCGGCCAGCCATGTGCAGTAAATAGCTGAGCCCCACCCCCCAGCTAGACCGCAGCGAACGGCCCTACCGGGATCCGGGTCCTCACCAAAGATGGCGACCCGCCCTCCACTCAAACGGCACAGCAGCCGCGGTGGACCAGGGCAGGGGAGCACACCTCAGGACAGGTAAGAGAAGCAGCTATTTGCAGCTAAAATCAGGCGATGTTCAAAGATTTAAAAAAATTGCTAAAAGAAGTTTAAAAAGAGAATGGCAGTATGACGGGATACAGAAGAGCTCACACACCACAGCAAAGCCAGCAGTCTGCCCCCAATGCTCAAGCAGGTCCTTGTAAGTGCTGCCACCAACCCACGAGTGCTGCTGTGTGTGTGTGTTGCGCAAACGCTTTACACATTGCCTCTGGGATAAGCCTGACTGCTCGTGCCAAGCTACCAATGGTGTGAGCAAAGGTTATCATCAGCGTGTAACTCCCATGCCCTGACTGGAGTGGTGGTTTCTTCCTGGCTAAGAGGCAAGCCCTAGCCAACCAGTAATTCAATTTTTCACACCTGGGTACAAGCATGATAGTCCATGTTGAAAGTTATATGCTGCACCATTTTATATGTTATTTTTCGCAGAGTTAAATAGTGCAAACTGGACTCGAAGTTATTGGAGCGCTTTACATGAGCACTGGTTATGTTACACGAGGGCACATTCATTTTTTGTTTTTTTGGTAGGCATGGGGAGATTAAGGGAGTTTCCCAGAATCCAAGAATGTGGACGCGGCCTGAGGCTCAAACCTTAGTTTCCCAGCTCCAAAGCCGGCAATCTAGCCGTCAGACCACATCCACATTTACAAATCACTAAAGTTTGGGGTGTAAGTATTGCTCCCTGTTAAATAAAGATGACAACTCAGCACTCCTAATGTGGGTTGCAGAGCTATGTTTGAAAATAGGTTGAGGCTTAAAGCCAAAGTCTGTTTCAAATAATCTGTGAGAAAAGCCAAACTTTCTGTTCACACTAGATAATCCGCCACTGGGTATGTTGGCATGTGCCCATATTAAATAGTTGTAACTCTATGTAGCATGGGGATTCATAAATTGTATTTATTTCAATAACTTCTGTGAAGATTTTGAGGTTTTAGTGACTGTTGAATAATGTAGAATTTAGGGGTGGCCTAGGGCCTGGCACCTAATCCCCCGGTGTTGCCTTTACCCCATTGATGGTCAACCCCACTCAGTCGCACAACTCTTCTTTGGACACCTACCCCTAATGTTTTTATTTTCCTTGCTGTACTGCAATACTGGTTTGGGACTACGAGAAAGACTTGTGAGAGGCCCTAGGAGTCAGGCAAGAGCCCTCCATACCTCAGGGGGCAACACTGGGTCCTGCGGGTGTAAGGCTGGACCTGCAGCGCAAAAACAATTAAAAAAACATAATTTTCACCCGTGGAGGTTACTTTGGAAACCTTACCCACCCCCAAGAGCCAGTGGGTCAGGGTACCCCGACCGAAGCCCCTTATCCCTTTTTGTTCTGATCTTCTGGACATGGAAATGGAGTCTCCGTGTCCTGTAATGGCAGAGGCAACATTTCTGTTGGTGTTGAGGCCAGTCAATAAGTTTCCTTTGTACCACAAGACCTCTGGACTGGGACAGAATTCCCTGTTCCATTGGAACTGTGAGCCCTATGGGGGAAACAAGCCTTCTCAACCAACCAGATCGCTCTATTTTTTTAATTAGCAGTACTACTGGAGTACCAATCATCCAGATATCACCAACTTTTGAACCTTAGTTTCTCAAAAATGCCTGAACAAATTTACCCTAAATCACAAAAAGCACGCTTTCTGAGTAAAGATCTAGCTTTCTGCCAAATTTGGCGCAAATCTGTTCAGCTGTGTTCTCTAAAATGCTTCCTGAAAATCCTATGGGAAATGACTTAGGGAAAATGGGTTTTGCACTTCCCACCCCCTTTTTCTCTACCCTGCTTTCTTGAAAGGAGCTGAGGGGATGACCCTTTTTTTTTTGGAAAGTTTTATGAAGATTTGTCAAAGGTGCCAAATTATTACCAAAACAAAGAACTCTCTTCTTTGGAAACTCTGACCTAACTGTAACTACGGAGTAGTGACCACCACCATGTATTATCTAATTACCTATATTAAAATAATATATATATATATGAACTATCTGGCCTCAAAATCCCTCCATGCGTGTAACACTCCTACTGTATTGCCACACTCAACATGCTATTCTGCGTTTAAATGTCATGTGAAGATATTTTTATGTATGAATCACTCTCAACTACTTTAGTACTAAAGAGCTCATTGGACGGGCAATGAGGGTAAAAATGCATTTTGGTAAAATTTTTATGCAGGGCAATATGCTGTCTAGGCCAACAACGCAAACAAAACAGTGGGGCCACTGAAACCTCACAGTGGATCAAATTTGCGACAGATCTGGTAGTCCGGATGTGACTTACACAACAGAAAGGGGCATCCACAGTAACTTACAAATGGACAATGTGCTAATACTCAATTGGCGATTAATTCATCTTTTGAAGAGGGCAATTCTTTTACATCATGTTTACACTGCATTAAGACTTTTTTATTAATACTGCCAATTATTGCCTGTTGCTCTAATGTTGAAGAAGTTGAATCAGACTACACATTGATATCCTCACAACGAGAGATGTAACTTGTTCTCTTTCCCACATAGGAATGGCATATGAATATGTCTCAATATCAATTACCAGAAGAAAGAAATGCAATTCTTGTTTGCAAATTTTCAGCTAGACAATGAGGGTTCAATATAATCTAACCAAGTCATTTTTTACATGATTGGCTGTATATGCACTGAGGCGTCTGAAGAGGAAACAATACGAAAATGGAGAGAACACATTTTGCATAAGGCACAGAAAAGATGTAATGGCCATCGGAGTCATAAGAACAAGGAATTACACCTATAATTGAATATTGTATTTATATAGTGCTTACTACTTCTGACGAGGTATTGAAGCATTTTGCTGTGGGTAGCACGCTACTCTGGAACCCAAGATTAGAGAATAATTTTTAGTAGATTAGTACAATTGTTTTTCTTTGCATTAGTTGTGTTATGTTTGTGCTCTTGATTTTTTGCATGTTTAGTAGAGTTTAGAGAAGGGATAGAATGAGGGAAATGGATTTTAAAGGGGAAGTAGTAAATTGTTTTTGTAAGTAGTGTTTGTGTGTGCCCGTCCTTAGTTAAGTGATATGGCTGAAAAAGAAGCAGAAAGTTTGAGATGGAAGTTTTGGAGTTACTAGTTGTCTGAAAGGTTTGGAATGAGTCAGAGAGAGGAGGGATAGGACAAATGTTGAAAGAGGATTTTTTAAATATTAAACTGAAATGAACACAATACACATATGCGAATGACGTGCACAAAAGGGGCAATATGTACGTGGTCTGCTGTGCACATTTATCTTGGGGTGAAGTATACAAATTGTTCATAACATATCTGTTAGTTTTAGTGGCAGGCATATACTCTTCTCTATATACATCTATATGTATATAGACGTAACAATTATGATATTGTCTGATACACATGTAACTTATAGTGTAATATATAATTTTCTCCTTATATAACTTTATCGTTTTATAACAGGAGGCATTGTTCAATGAACATTGACCCATGTGTAACAATAACTTCATCTGTATAATGTGAGAAGCATAGTTGGTCGTGTCTGAGTATACTTTTATGGTGCTCTGTTGTTTAGTGAGTGCATTTGTCATGTGGGAAAGAGCCAGCTCTTGAGTAATCTTCTGAATCAAAGATGGTTATCGGTGGATCTTATGTGTGTGGCTGGTGAATTCCATAATTCGGCTGCTTGAACAGAGAAAGATGTTCCACACATAGTTTTTCTTGAATATAGGAACACTGAAGCGGGGAGCCATTCTTAAGTGCAGGTTCCTGTATTGCATGTATTTGTTGATTTTCAACCTGATTATTAGTGCTCCTTTGCCATGTATTGCTTTGTGGAATACAAAGCATCTTGAAGGTGGGTCTTCTGGCAACTGGTAGCCAGTGCAGGGTCCTCGAGGCAGGGGAGATGTGTGCTTGGGGCTTTTAATGTAAGAGTAGTCCAGCCGCAGTGTTCTGAAATCTCTGTAATCTTTTTATAGTTGACTGAGGTGAGCCGTGATACAGACTATTCATGTAATCCAGTTTTGATAGGACATAGGAGATGACCCTTGTGATGGAATCTTAGGTGTGGAAAGATGTGTCACAGTGTTTCATTGTGAGAAAGATTGATTTGACAGATTGGCCTCCATGGAAATTCCAAGGTTTCTTACCTCTTTAGATACTTTTGGTGCTGGTCCTAGATCACCTAGGCCAGAGAGGGCTGTAGGTTTTCCAGTTGACACCAGTGAGTATTTTGCTTTTGGAAGCAATCAATTTGAGGTGGCACAATGTCATCCATTGATCAATGGCCAGGAGATAATGAAAGATTTTTGATGTTCCAATGTCCCTTGTGTTTGCCAATGCCAGAAGTATCTTCATGACATCTGCATAGTTATATCGGGTGAATGAAGACAAAATGATTGCAAGATCTTGTAATAATTTCCTATAGATGTTAAAAAGCATGGTTGAGAACATTGAGTCTTGAGGGACTCCTGATTTAAAGCAGTATGGTTTAGAAGATAAAGGAGGAGTGTGTATAATATTTGTTTTATTGTGTATTATTGATTTGCTCCAAAAGAGAGCTGTTCCATCAATTCCATCTTCCTCAAGTCTTTGGATTAGTGTGTCATGATCCACTGCATCAAAGGCTGCTAAAAGGTCTAGGAGAAGGTGGGCAGCAACCCCGTTCTGGTCTACCACCTTTTTAGGGTTATCCCACATAGAGATAAGGGATGGTTTATTGCCTCCCCATGGGCAGAATACAGTTTGAAGTCAGAAAGTATGGAATCCTCTTCAATGAACTGTGACATTTGGGCGAAAGCTACTCTTTCTATAAGTTTGTCTAGGAACAGTCCATTGCAATGGGTCTGTCAGGGTCTTGATTGTCCAGATTAGGATTTTTTAATAACTGGTGTATGTATGCCTTATGTTTTCTGGGTAAACTTCAGATGCTGCGGTGTTGTTGCTGAGTGTTCTGACTGGGATGGCCGCAGAAGTTAATAATCAAATGTTTTTCAAGATTTCAGGTGGAAAAGGTTCAGAGGGGCAGCCTGCTGGCTTGCTCGCTTTGGCAAAATCCAGAGGTTCAGTCAATGATAGCTCTTCGAAGGAGCATAGAGGCTGTGCTTGCAATTCCCTGAAGGGTTTTTAGAAAATGGGTTGTGGCTGTTGTGCTTTTTGTTGCCTACATATGAATTCAATGTAAACTTTAATTGGTTACAAAATTATGTAGCTTCATATTGGCTCACAGAATCTGTGAGCATTTAAAAAAATCTTTACTAGCATACTTTGCATTGTGGATTTGGTTGAAATAGTATATATGTTTTGCCCTTTTAATTGTAGACTTGAATATTCTGTTGTGTCTGTGAAGGTATATCTTGTCTTGAGGGTTGCTTGTTTTGAGCCAGTTGTGTGAAAGCTTAGCATTTTATTTTTTGATATTTTTTACTTCTCCATTCATCCAAGGGATGTGTTTTTTTTGCTATGTGTAAATGTTTTCAGCAGAATTAGGAGATTAAAGGTTTCTGGAGACATCCATAGAGTGTCTGTACAGAATTGAATGCAACCAGTTCAGAATTTGAGGTAAGATGGTTTTCTAGTTACCCCAAATTTTGCTTGTTCCAAGATCGATATGTAGTTGAGGGCAATATGACATTTTTGGGGGGAGTTGTTATGTCTTGTGTTGGAGGGCAACAAGGTAGTGGGTTGACCAAGTGATTAGGGTAATTGTTTGGAATGTAACTAGGTCTGGGGTGGTGAAGATGATATCCAATGCATGCTCAGCGATATGTGTGGGATTGGGAAAAGGCGGCTGTAGGTTATGTGTTCTGAGTCCAGTGAGGATGGTTTTGGGGTGTGGAATATTAGGTTTGTCAAACCAAGGATGCATATGTTTAATGAGTATATTGTAAAAACGTTAGCGATTGTATCTAGCCATGTGTCTGGTAATGTTGCATTGCTAGGTGGTGGTCTGCAGAGAAAGAGAATGTAACATGAAAAGGTTGGGATAGGGTTGGTCCTGACAAGCAAGGTCCCACAACCTTGTAAATAAACATTAACAGCTTTGAAGAGATTTGGTGTTTCTTTATATATATGATGGCTAAGCCACTTCCTTTTTTGCCTATCCAATTTTGTTTTACAGTTTTCTGGTGGAACAGCTTCACGCAAACACAGTGCCATATTCCCCCAATGCCATGATTAAGTGATGAAAAGTAAGTCAGGTTTTGTGTATATGTCTATCAATAGGTCAAACATGCGGTCTTGTTTTTTTGTGATGGAACAAGCATTTATTAGTAGGCAGTCTAAAGAATTTTTGTTGGAAGTGATGTGAGTTTGTACTGCACGAGGGTGAGCAATGTCCGTGTTGTGGACTTCCTTTGTTTGCGAGTGTTGAAGGTGGAAGGTGAATGCATGAGATGTGGCAAATTACACCCTGTCCACTAGATATTCTAGAGGAGTTTGTGCTGTTCTTTAGCCATCTTTACCAATCACAAAACACCTTGACCATGGACCATGGAACTGGAAGAGGCATCCATGGTTAAAGATTTTTTACCAAGACTTTCACATGAACAGCTGAGTGGAAGTATCTCCACAAATAAAATGTAAAGTCTGTAGATGCAGGGGCACTGGACATGCTGTGGTAATTTTTCTACAAGATCAATAGGAATACCACAGATAAATAGTTCAGTGGAACACTAAACATGCAGAATTCACAGGTACCTGCACTCAAAAGTCAACTCAACAATGATTTCCCTGATCCCCAACCAGCCAAAGTATCCCTCTTATGTGACAGCTACATGCCAATTGATTTGTTAAATCTGGACATTAAAAAAGTGATGGTTCTTGCTAATATACATCAAAGTAGGCCTAGGAAATCATCAAAGAAGAGATGCTAGCTTTATCATTAGATGCTGAGGAGGTCTATGATTTTGTTGAATGGCGGTACCTATTTAGGACTATGGAAAGGGCTGGCATAGGCCTGACTTTATAGTTGATGTTACTTGCCTTTACACAGGTCTGGTGGTACAAACTGCGGTGAATTTATGTCAGATATATTTCTAATGAGAAGAGGTACCAGATAAGGATGCCCATTGTCCCCTTGCTATTCCTGCTTGCACTTAGTTAAATCTGTAGCAGCCAAAAATCGACAGATGAAAAATGAAAGGGGGATTGCCAATCACACAGGATCTCCAAAAATATCCTTGTATGCAAATAATATGGTTCTCATGATTTCCTCTCCGAAGTCTACAATTACCAATCTCTTGAAATTATTATCTACCTTTTCAAACCTTTCTGGTTATCAGTGATTTTATCCAATTCCTAAATCCATCGACAGAACAGTACTTGGAAGACATGTATTTAGATTTGTGCTACAATGCCTCAAGTACTTAGAAAATCTGGTCAACCAAGAGCTGAAAGACGTGACACAAGACAACATTCAGTAAATTATTTGTCAGTATTGGCTGACTTCATTTGTTGGTCAGAGCTGAGACTATCACTTTTGTGCAATGTCAAAGCAGTTAAAATAACAATCAGTCAATTGGTGATTTATCTGTGTGCTTTCCTGACTAAAATATTGACATTATTTAAGTGAATTATAAGGGGAGCAGATAGGCCTAGTCTTAAACTTGTAAAAACGACATGCTGTCACAACATAAGGGTGACTATGACTCCCACACTTTTGGTTCTCTTCTGCTGCTCATCAATTGGCCCATATAGCAAGACTTACACCAACAGACACCTGCCAACCAATGTAGAACAGGATTGATCAACACCTCCTTGAGATCTGGCCTGGTGTTCCTCTACTGTAAATCTAAAAACCTATTGAAAGTTTTAGACCTATTATACTCTTCATGATGCAGGTATGGTGATCAGTCCATAAATGATTCAAAGTATGTAGTTACATTCACACAGAGACCCCATTTTGGGCCAAATCATTAAGGTAGTCAAATCCTTGAATCTAAGGTTGCAACTTTATAGGACTATTTGCCAACTTTATTATACTCCCCAAAAAATCTCCAGCTGGTCATTGGGTATTCATTCTAACGGCAGGTATATAACATATGCTTTTTTCTTGTCCTGCTCTTGATATATTTTGGAAGGGAATAGCTGATGCTTTAAGGACCAATCAAATTGTATTTCCCCCCCTCACTGCTCATTTGATCCTACTCCATATCCAAGACTCCAATAGTATTCACAAAGATTTAATATCGATTCTATTTGCCTGTGCTAGGCTAGTTGTAGCCCGGTCCTGGATCTCTAGTGAACCTCCACATGTTATCAAGTGGTGGGCTTTTGTTAAGGAAATTCGCACAATGGAAATTGCGCTGGCCAATTTAAGAGGACCCAGGTCACGGACAAAAAGGGAAAAGATTTGGGGAACATTCGGATGATGTATGGAACTGTTGGGCCCAGCTCTATGATGTGTTTTTTTTAATGCTTTTGATGATGTATTGATAATGCTTTTTTTGTATACACTGTATTCCTCTTGTACAGCTTCGACAGGGAGAATTACTCTCATATCATTTTGATTTGCATTTGTAACGTTTATGTACTATCTTTCTCTTGCAATAATAAATAAAAATGTTTTTTTTTTTTAAAAGAGAGACCCCATTTTGGGAAAGTGCCAGACTCTTGATCAAATTAAATTCTTCTGGAAATCTTGGAAACAGTCAAATATTGCTATGGTAACACACCTATTACTCTTCTCAGTTTCTGAACCAAGTTCTTTTAGGATCTAAATATAGAGTTCTGGCTAACACAGTCAATAAAGTGGAGATTCCAGCTGCTCTCTCACTGTTCAAGATGCCTGCTGGGCCTCCTTCATACAACAAACTATCTTTGCTAATTAGAACATACCTCTACATATGTGGTAGGTTTACAGTAATAGTCTGTACGTACTATTGAAGCTCTTAAATCTTGATGGCAGGAATGAATCTAAACACAGTTTTCAGAAAAGATTGGGACTGAGCAACTATTCCGTCTCGACTTTGTCGTTAGAAAGGCTGGAATTAAGGTCAGATACAAGTAGATAGTACAAAACTGGCATTGCACACCATATAGATTACATTCAGCAAATTTAAGTCAAAACCCAACTACTTGAGACCTAATACCCCAGCTAATAATACTTGACTATCAATTGGTCCGACACTCCTTGTCAAGGTTTCATGTGAAAAAGCTCTGTGCAATACCTGTCAGACCATTCCATTAACCTTGTAAGATTTGTTACCATGATCTGTGTAGAATCCCTGAAATTAAAAACCACTTTGAAAGATGGTTTACAACTTTTCTGAGGGTTGTATTCTGAGACTGTGAAAATCCACAACACCACTATCTCACGATGACTGTTTAAAATAAATGAGGACTATGGCAAGTCATGAACACTTGATCTTCAGGCTCAATGACAAAATACATGTTTTAATAACATTTAGATCCCTATTTTCTCAAGACCAGACAGATGATATTTTAAGCTTCTAAATTCAAATTATTTGTCTACTAATACATAATCACCTTGTCATGCACACACTAGATTGGCGAGATTACAATATCACTTTCTCACATCACACTCTGTCGTGACATATCTCTAATGCTAAACTGTGTGCAATGATGTACCAATATGCTTGTACTGGTGGATTTTATTTTTTCATACCTAGGACTATAGGGTGCATACAAGACATTCACAGAAAAACATGTGAATGGCAATCCACTTCAATGTATAGGATTGAATATATTGCACAGTGCCCCAATACTGTAAAAGAACATGAACAAATCTGACCAATGTAGAACCATGGATAACACATCTTGTAAGACCTTATAATGAAATACTATAACCCTTTTGCAGAGCTAAACAGAACTTCCTCTTACATATGCCCAGTCATATCTATGAGGAATACAATATAGTTCTTAGCTCAAGTACTTATTCTGACATTCTTTTTTTAACTGTATATTAAACTCCGAAAGCGGACTAGTTTTTGTCAAAAGGGCATTTTAATTCAAATGTGACCCCCGTGTTCTGACTGGTGCAATGCTATCTATTTCAAAATTTCTAATAAAGAAATATTTTTTTTTTAAATACATGCATATTTTTCTAGGTTAATAATCTTTGTCTCCAAGCATTTTACTAATTAAGTTTAAGCATTTAGAACCAGTAAAAAATTATTTAAAAAAGGCTTGTTTTCACAATAATGGTGATACATTGGGAACCTTCTCCTATTTTGCAAAGCTCATGGGCTATCATTGCCAGTTACAATTCTTTTTAGTCAGTGAGTTACTTCAGGGGCTGCTCCTCAAGTTGAGCAGATGAGCTTTGATCCACAAGCCCCAGAGCTGAAAAACAAAACGGTAATACATTTTATTTATTACCATTTTATTTTTCAGCAATGCGCCCCGAACTAAGGCGCCTATTAGGATGGCGGACGGACGCACCCCTGGGGTGGAGGGAACGTCCGCAGGGGCAGCGGCGGTCCCTCCGGTGGAATTAGGATATGACCGCCACCCTGGCAGTAACGCCCCGAATATTTAACATTGCGGCGGGTGCTGCTTTAAGCAGCACCCGCAGCAAAGTTAAATATGCATGCTGTGCCTGCCGCATTGTGCATGCAAATGCAGGGGGTACCATAGGTACCCTCCATGTGCACCCCCCACCCCCCTTCACCCTGGGGGCCAGCATTGGGCCCCCAAAGAAAAGACCGTATGCCTTTCCGTGGCAGCATTGCCGCCACGGAAATGCTTGTCCAGAAGCTTATCCTAATATGGCTGGCGGTGTCTGATAGACACCGCCACCAAAGTAAAGCTTTCTGCCACGTCAGAAGCCGACTGTGGCGGAAAAGCGGTGGACGGTCTCCCCGTCCGCCGGTGACCCCCCCAGCCATCCTAATGTGGTGGGGGTCTTTTCATTCACTGCAGGGGTGATTCAGCATCCTCCGGACTGGCGGTGGCTTTCGCCGGCCCGGAGGATGCAGAATCACCCCAATCCTAATCGAGCCCTAAGTGTCAGGACAGGGCAGGTCAGTTCTGCCAAGTGGAAGCAGCAGGGAGCTGTGCACTTTAAAATGTGCATGTCTTTTCGGCCGACCGTGTTGGGCCAGCCAGACATGCGCATTTTAAAGTTCTCTAACCTAGCTGTCTTTGAGTTAGAGAGAGTGCAGGGTTCCGGTGCTCTAGGAGCACTGGGAGAGGCTGCTTTATCCAATCCTGGCACTGCTTGCGTGCTGTGAGGGCAGCGCCAGAATTGAATAGTGCAGGTTACTGCGTCCGGAGCTTGCAGAAGACACCCAAGGGGGGAGGACGTTGCGCTCAAGTTAGGAAGGTAAGTCTGCTGTATTTATTCATTTGTTTGTGCCCCCCTTTCCACCTCCCTCAGTACAAGCCACTTGCCACTGGTTTACTTGCATTTTGAATGACTAGTGCATTTTGTCTATTTTCATGAACAAGAAAAGAGAAAGATCAAAATCCTGTGTTCAAAACAATCAACACATTCTGCAAGTGTTTGTTTTAGGTCTGGCTTGAAAGTGCAGTTGTCTGCCAGATGTACTATTACATTTATTTTAAATATACATACAATGGGATTTGGCTTCCTTCAGTATTATTCTGGGTCCTAAAGCTATTGTCTGTTTGTGTATCATTCCACCTCTCAGCAAGTGCTTCCACTGAAACTAATGAGTAGTTGGTCACCTGTAAGCTAAAAGAGTGCTCAACCAGAAGCGTTGAAGTATTCCTCAACTGTAGGAGAATTGAACCCCACTGACGTGTGTTAGATATTTTGAATGCATATCAATTATTCAACTTCAAGTAAAGCTCAACTAATTTGAGTTTTAATTGAGCCTGATCAGTTTGACACTAATTGAACCTAGCCATCTAATCAAACTAATCTTTGAGTACTCAGTGAAAGTACACTTACTAAAAATCTTCCTAATTAGTAATGTCATTTACATATGCAACAAACCCAGCTAGGTTCAGTTCAGCATTGGTTTAAAAAAGTGTTCAGGTAGTTTGAGCTTTTTTCTAGTGGTATTTACAATGATATTAATCGTGCTGCAAAGTTAATGATTAGTGAGTGCTCACCTAGTTTTTTCAGGAGACATCTTGCAAGTTCAATAATTTGTTCTTACAAAATTCACATTCATTCTTTAGCTTGTAAATGAAAACTATACAGACAGCCCTCTCTTGTTCCTACATTTTCACAGTTTTAGAAAAACCAGTAGGCTAGGCTTCAATATGAAACAACATTTGTGCCTACAAGTCATGTAATTACTATTTGTGGAGGCCTGTAATTACGTGTTGACAGTTTAAAGTTTGATAAGTTGGCCTTACTAGTTCTCTTTATAATATAAAGAAGCATTATGGATTACATGTGAAAGGTTTAATGCATCAAAAAATTGGCTTGGCACCAGGATTGAACTCCCCTCAGACATTCACAAATTAATATTTAAAATGTGGGTCTGTTCACCTGACAACTAGAAATAAATATTGGACGTGCTTTGTTTTATGTTGTTCTTCCTTTCAATACAACACAACACTTGGTGATGTTTTAGACAACCGATATTTTAGGAATTTGAAATAAAGAGCACTGAGATCATATTTTTAAAGATCAAACCTGCATTCTATAAAAATAACAGGTGCACATTGTTTCCAGCCAAGCTCTTCACCAGTACGAAAATCGTCCCTTTAACTCCTCTTCAACACCGGGTTGCTCTCAGTGTGTGTTTGCATTTCAAACTTCCTCGCTCATCTCCCCAGGTCCCTTCACTCCAACACAAAACAAACGATAATCAAATTCGTACTTACAGTTATGGCAAGTTGCCCCCGAATATCCGGTTCCCTCACAGTTGCATTTGAAACTGTTCCATGTTTGTGTACATACGCCACCATGCTCACAGTGGTTTGGAACACATCTGTTTTGATTAGAGAAAACAACACATGAGAGACATAAAAACTGTTAAAAACACGCTGTCTTGTTTTTAGAAATCAATAACCAACTGCCAATTTACAACGGCATCAACATGAAATCCTGTTAGTGCAAACTAAATCACACATGGCATGACAGAATAATAGTTGAGTTATAGAATACACTAAATGTTTTCGAGTTCAGGTGGGAATCGTTTTAAAATATCAGGAAGCACATCTGTGTTCTGAAATTCACCATCAATTATTGTTTATAAAGTTCAATTGCAGAGATTAAAATGGTAACGCAAACACACATGCTGATCGTTTAGAGTAATGTATTTATTTGTCAAAGAAACAACCTGATTTAGAAAACGGTGACATTACAAATTACAAACCTGAATTGATAAAATAGGGTCATGAAATGTAACATATCTATTTTGACATATGCATTCATAGCTGTGCGTGTAAATTTTCTCTGCAATATTTTAGCAAAAAATATAGCAAATTGCGGATAGAATAGCATTTTTTCTTGGTCCATCAGTATTTCCAAAAGTCTTTTTATTGGTCTGGCTGTTTCGAAAGTTTACATATCTTATTACAGTACAGATATTTCCTAGCAATGGAAATGTACCACTACAAATATCACTATCAATTTCCTTTTTTTTTAAAACAAAACAAAAAAACATTTGTTTAAATTACTTTTTTTCAGGTCTTAGAACTAACACAGTACATTGATCAAACGTAAATGATCAATATGCATTTAAACAGAAAGGTCTGATTTTAAGGCCTTGAACTATGGACTAAAAAATAAGCAAGGGCCATGCAGTTCACAGTGTGAAATTCAAAGACGTATGCGTCATATATGTAGGAGCATGTTTTAATGGTGAAAAGCTACATATCACCCACGGCAACTAGCATAATGCGTTTACCAGTTATAAAGTAACTGATGAATTTGCTCAAAGTGGCAATTATATTTATCAATAGAAATATTACAGCAACATTACATAAGTTGAACAAAGCAACATATAATTTTGCTGGCCAGGTTTGTCATTTTGACCATGGATAATCAGTAACTGTCATATGCTGAGGAATTTAGTATATTAATGGTGGAAGGAGTGAAATGCGTACAATGGGGTAAAATGCAAGTAGGCATGCAAATCTGTTAAAGAGTGCAGTTTTCACAAACCAGAACAACCAACCATTCACCACCATCAACATTTTATTTTTCCTAAAGCTTTGTAAGGCACTACTACATTATCAGGTTCAAGTTCAAAAGCAAGTTTATTCAGTCAATAGTCCTAAAACATCATTACACATTGTTAATCCATAAAATCATTTAAATATACAAAATGCAACACTACTTTGAGTGTTGTTTACCTGCCCATGAACAAATTCGAGTTAACCCTAATGTTACATCTAAAAAATACATATAAGGTGTACGTTCTGTTGTGGAATGTCTCAACAAATTAAAATAATTCATAAAAGTAGGTTATGATAATTGTTAACAATTTTGCTTGAAAAAACTATCATTTTATTGCATGTACTCTGGTATTTTTGGCATTGAATTAACAGGGACATACTTTCTCTTGCATGGAGATTCACACTTAACTTTGGTATGCCATAGATTGCATCCTAGACAACACTTCAAAACAAAACTTGAGAACTGGTAATTCATAAATATAAAGAAACACTTTTTCTTTCCCAAGGCTTTTACTGTAAAATCAAGAGAGGGTTTTTGATTCTAAATAATACAAATATTTTTCTAATGAGATCTTTTGTGCCTTAGACAATATGATTATTCTTGACTTCAGTCAATGTCTTCAATAATAATATAGCCAACTTTCTTTGGTAAGTTTGGCCTTCTTTTCCAACACAAATGAGACATTATACTCTGCTATTCAATTACTAAAAGTTTGTTCTTGAAGTTTTCTGTAGTCTCTCGTGAGTTAGCAATGATGGAACCCTTTTGGCTACCGATGGACTCTGTAGAGCTGTGACGTAAGTGTTAGATCAGAATGCAATGAAGGCTAGTTTAGAATGTTGAGTTCACAGTTACACGCACACAAATAAAGATGTGTAATACTAAGCTCAGTGTGTGGCATAGTCATTGACAGGTACCCAGGTTTGGGAGGAGGCTACAAATGGCAACAAGATAGGGTATAAGTAACCTGAATATCAACAGTGCTCTCCCAGAGAGTTTGCGGTGGTCCAAGCAAACTGCTCGTGCATGCCATGTGTGTCGTCATTGAAGTACGGAATCGACGTGCAACTAGAGCCTCTGTGAACAGTTGAAGGAAGCAAAGACATTGCAGAGAATCTACCTGTCGTTGGCCGAGAACCTGCTGGTTAGGCCATACATAAAGGTACTGAGCTATAGATTATAAGGAGTATTGACTTAGAAGGCGGATACAAACAGGTTTTCAAAGAGCAGCCATTGATAACTGAAAAGTTGCAAAATAATGCTATGAACAGAAAATGTTAGAAAGGAAGAAATAATTGACTTACTGACCCATTAAAGAGAGTCATTATACCACTGCACTCACTGAAGTGCCTCGAGGAGAAATGCCTAGGGTTGAACTTACAGTTCTAAATACCCAAAGCAGCGTGCCACCAAAACTGTTGACTGAGGTTCGGAACAATGCTGCAGGCCATAGAAGATAAGAAAGGTGTTCGGAATAGTGAACGGTTCTTTTTCTGATGGAGACCAAGAAGAAAGTCATTTTCCAGGTATCATCGAAGATGATCCATAGGCCAGTACGTCGCAAAGTGTCACAGAAAGTTTGCACAAACCAATTCACAGTGACCCACAAGCAGTGTCATTAAGTTGTGTGCTGGTTTACAATGCTGCTGCATTCCTGAAACCACCACCACCTTTTAACACCACCTAAAAGCAAAATGCTGGTGATAGATGGGCTGTTTGGATAGAGACTCTTGATGATTTCATTGATGCACTTGAAGAAACTCATAACAAAAAGATTATCAAGTATCTCAAAAATCTTAATGGTGATGTTGTAAAGGAAGTCGTAAAGAAAATCTGCAAACTAATAAATAAGTCACACACCATCAGATTAAAGAAGCTATGAATCTCAAGTTTAATCCAATGCCTAAATATGATTGCGCAAGATACTTTTTCAGTCAAGAATAACAGAAACCTTTGATGCATTTGTGGACAGACTCAACACACTCCTCAAACACTAAGGGGCCGATTAGGATGGCGGACGGATTGCCCCCGCCTGGCTGGCGGCAGCCACCGCTGGCTTGGCAGGGCAATCCGTCCGCCATCCTCACAGAAATGACCCCCGCCACATTCGGATGGCTGTGGGGTTAGCGACCGGCGGAAAAAGTGCTTAAATATGGTGGCGGTGTCTGCGAGACAACGGCAACCATATTACGATGCCGGCGGTCCTATGCCTTTCCACAGCGGCATTGCCACTGTGGAAAGGCATAGGGTCTTTGCTTTGGGGGCCCGTTGCGGGCCCCCAGGGTGAAGGGGGGGTGGGGGTGCACATGGGGGGTACCTATGGTACCCCCCTGCATTTCAAAGTACAACATGGCAGGCACCGCACAGTGTCTGTCATGTTGTGCTTTGAAACGCACAACATGCATTTTTAGCATTGCGGTGGGCGGTGCTGGATGCACCCGCCACTGTGACGGGTGCATCCTAATTTGACGTACGGGACCTCCGCCCCTGTGGCGGATTATTGATGGATGCTCGTCAACAAATGCTGAGAGAAACTCTTAGTCTGGAGTGAGACTTAATGGCTGTCAGAGTTGAAGAGCAGGCTGAAAGACAAGCTGCTGAAATGAAGGCCAGAGGTGTCCAGAATTAATAAATCAATCAAGAAGTAGTTGTAAAGCCCAGCTTATATCCCTATAGGTTATCCAGATGCTGTGCTGCACGAATCTGTCGAAGAGCCATGAATGAATCAGTCATGAGTGTGTAAAGTAAGCCAAAGCAAAAGACAGAAGAACACAAAATGATGTCTACATGTAAAACGAAGTTGTGGTTTTAGATGTGGATTTTCGTTTCCACATGAAGATAAATGTCCCGCCATTAGGAAAAATATGTAAAGGCTGTCAGAAGGAGAACCATTTTGTGATGGTTTGCAAAGTCAGGAAAAAGTAAGTGTGTCACAGCACAAAGACAAAAAGGCCACCAGAGCATTCCAGAAGCAACATTCGACTCACACCCACAAGGCCAAGCAGCGACATCAGTTAAAACTAATCAACACTGAACCAAGTCGATTTTCATCTAAATCCTCATCAAACTGTTCTTCTGTATCATTATCAAGTGAAAGTGCAAAGATGGTTGTGCCATGTCAACGTGAAAAGCACGTGCAAGTTAGACTGGCTGTATGTGAAGTAAAATGTCTGTCAAGAAAACGTCGGCATGAAAAAAGCACCAAAGTGATTCAAATATTATCTGAAGAATACACTGAAAGCAAATGGTTGTTTGATACCTTTTGAACATTTTGCCTGAGCAGAGGTATAATGAATTGTCTCCATTACTGCAACTTATGCCATTGAAAATTAAAGTGTATAGATGGCTGCCTCAACGCCCTTAAAAAGTCAAGGTTCATTTGTAGTGCCAATGAAACTCAAGAAAATGAAGGTGCAAGCACCCAACCATGTGCTTCAAGGTACAGAGTAAAGTGGCTGTTTACTCAGTTTCAGCACAGATTTCCACAAACTACAACTTGAATGCTAACCATGAAATAGTAAGTCAATTACCTTTTGCTTCATGGTTTAGGAAAATTTAAGACTATAAAAGTAAAGTTGCATATTAATGAGGACAACTGTTTTATTTCTCCAAGTTATATACAAAATGCTTTTTATTTACAAGAAGCTGTTGAAAAAGAACTTGAATCGTTACTTAAGCTTGTTATCACTGAGCAGCCTACTGGTCCAATGCCATGGGTTTCTCCTATAAAGGTAGTGTCCAAAATGGGCAGTGAAGGAGCTGTACACATATGTGCTTTTTCACGATGTCATTCGACGTATCATACAGCTGGTCATGAATGCACTCAAATATAGCAATGACACATTGGTTTTTGGAGCTACACAAAAAGAGTACGAAAAAGCTGTCACCCAAGTATGTCATTTACATGCTGATGCAGGCTTAACTTTGAATGCAGATAAGTTTGAGCTCCATAAGACAAATTAAAAATTATTTGGCCGTATCTTTTCTGATGGGGGTATACCACCCAATCCTGCTAAAGTACACACGCTGTCGAATGCGGATCCCCCACAAGATGTTTCTATGGTGCTGTTAGAAATGGGATTCCTTGTTGACTGATGCCATGCAGGAATCACCACTCTAGTCAGGGTAAGCTAAGCACACACTAAGAGATAGCCTGTGCTCACCCTCTGGTCACTTGGCATAGAGCAGTTAAACTTATCTAAGAGTCAATGTGTAAAGTATTTGTACAACACACACACACACACATATACACACACACATAGTAACATAATGAATACACCACAAAAAGACTCCACACAGGTTTATAAATATGGATTATTATATTATAAACAAAACAAGACCAAAACTACCAAGTTTCAATATGTAGAAGTTGAGATATTGAATTTAAAAGAATAAATGCAGTAAAGCGCTTAGAAGCAAGTAGTGCTAAAAAGGTTATTTTAGTTCACTCTGAACTGGGCAAAAGTGAAAATTCAGGCTGACCCCGATGGAGCTCCAACTGGCTACAGGGCCCATGCAGGCCCTGGTGAAAAAAGTACCTTTGCTGGTCGCAAGCAACGAGATGCGTTGATGTCAAGCCCCACGGGCACAGGATGCATTGATTGTCTGCATGCAGTGAAGGCGATGTGTCAGTTCCGAAGACGGGTGCCGGAGTCGAGAGGCATGAAGCGATGAGCCGGATTCTTCCATGCAGACAAGGGGATGCGTCGATCTCAACAAGCTACAGCGACACGCTGTTTTATGCGTCGATCTCTGAAGGCAAAGCACTGTTTCTGAGGGATGTGCCAATTTTACTTCTACAACTGGGTTGATGCGCCGGTTCTGATACACGCCGACAGGAGATGCATACATTTTGTAGCAACACAGCTGTAGCACCCTGTTCTGTGCAGAACTTGAGCGGCAACTCAGGCCAGGGTAAGACTCACAGATCACAGAGTCAAGCAGCACAAGCAACATTGCAAGTAATCTTTTGTGTCCCTGAAATTTCAGAAAACATGAGGCAAGCCAGCAAGCCTTTGGATATCACTTTAGAGTAGAGTTGAACTCTCCTTCAGCAGAGTCAGAGAGCAGCAGGGCAGCATGCAGAAAAGCAGTCCTTCCAGAAAAGCAGTCCAGTTGAGTCCTTTAAGCAGCACAGCAGTTCTTCTGACAGAGGTCCAGTTCAAGATACAGAAGTTAGTAGATAGGAGATTCAGACACCCAGTACTTTTAGTCAAAAGTCCTTTGAAGGAGAGGGTGACTTCATAGGAGCTCACTCAAGTGTACAAGGATCGCTTTCAACCCAGTGCTGTCTGCCATGCAATCAAACCTTTGTGTGAGGTCAGGCCACTACCCTTTGAAGTGTTTCAGTCCTTCCCATTCCTCCCTGCCCTCGAAGACCCATCAGAATGCAGATGAGTGCTCAGAATGCAGATGAGCCTCACCTTCCTGTGTTTATGGCTGTCTAGAGAGAATGCAAAAAGTGCGGTGCCACCCGTCCCAGACCAGATGTGTATTGGAGACAGGATGCAAAGCACACTGAGTTATATGCACAGAGAAATGTTTACTTTCTAAAAGATGCATTTCTGAAATAGTAATGTGATATCCATCTTCAACAGTAAGGATGATTTCTCATTACAATACTAAAACTATCAAACATGAAAAAGCTCCTCCTCTATGATCAGGAATTACCCCTTAAAAGCTTATAAGAGAATTCCCAATGCCAACTGATAGGAGTGGGCCTCATAGTAGTGAAAAACGAAATAGGCTATTTCACTACCAGGACATGCAAAACATAAAAGTACATGTCCTATCTTTTCCTTACACAGCACCCTGTGCATAGGGCTACCCAGGACCTACCTTAGGGGTGACGTTTAAGGCTTGTCAAGTGGTTTTAAAGGTCAACTCGGAGTGGCAGTAACCTGCACACACTTGCCCTGCAGTACAGGCCTGAGACATGGTTAGAGGGCTTCTTAGGTGGGTTTAAAAATCAATGCTGTAGGCCCACTAGTAGCATTTAATTTACGGGCCCTGGGCACATGTAGTGCACTTTACTAGGGACTTGTAAGTAAATTAAATATGCCAATTGGGCATGAGCCAATGTTATCATGTTGAGAAAAGAGAGCATATACACTTTAGCAACTGTCAGCAGTGGTAAAGTGCCCAGAGTCCTAAAGCCAACAAATAGAAGGTCGGAAAAAGAGGATGAGGAAGGTAAAACGTTTAGGGTGACCCTTCAGAGAGGGCCATTTTCCAGCAGGGGTGTTAATTTCTTGGCATGATCAGTTACTGTTCCAGTTATATACAAGACTTTGCCACTGTAAATGCTCCATTGGGAGCATTGACGAAAAAGAATGTTTCATTTCATTGGGCACCTGACTGTGAGAAAAGTTTTAAGAAAATCAAACAAGCTAATGAGAATGCTACCAAATGGCATACTTCAATCCGAAGCTTCATACAGAGGTTGCTGTTGACGCTAGCCCAGTCAGGTTAGGCGCTTTCCCTGCACTGCACAGCAGATACCCAAATGCTTGAAGGCATTTTGTGCCATATGCAAGTAGGAGTTTTTCCCAAACAAAACATGGTTATTCACAACCTGAAAATGAAAGTTTAGCCATGGTACGGGCTTGTAAACATTTCCATCTATTCCTGTTAGGGAAGCCTTTTTTGCTAGTAACAGATGATCAGGGCTTACTGATTATATTTGACAATCCAAAGGCCAAGTTGCCTCTTTGCATTGGACTATGGGGACTACGATTACAAGAGTACAATTATACCATTGTGCATCATCCAGGGAAGGATCAGAACGCTGCTAACTATTTTTCCCGACGGCCTATACAAAGTCACGGTATTCCGCCCAAGACAGCTGAAGCCAATGTCAATTTTATTGTAAAATCAAACACACCAGCTGCCATTTCATTAGCCGAGATTATCACTTCTATGAGCCATGATAGTGGCATGCAAAAGTTGAAAGATATAATTACACATCAGTCATGGAACCAACACACTCAACCTCCCACCACTGATGGTGAATATCAAGAATACAAAAATGTCAAAGATGAACTGTTCTTAACTAAGGAAGGAGTTCTACTGCAAGGAGTAAGAATCCTGAATCTCGAGATAATTGAAGTGGGCCATGAAGGATATCATTAAATCATTGTCACAAAACAAGCTCTCTGAGACCAAGTCTGATATCCTTATCTTGATGACGGTTGAAAAAGAATTAAAGGCCTGTCATCTATGCATCTGCCTTTATACAAAACTTACTCAACACACCTTACAAATATCAGAACTCCCAAAGCATGCATGGGAGAGAGTAGCCATTGACTTTTTCGATCTACTTGACAATGGACATCACCTGATGGCAATTGTGGACAAATACTCATGATTTCCATTAGTTGAAGATCACTCATCTACCACTTGAGACTGAGTCATATGGTGTTCCTGCCATATTGAAATCTGACAATCGTCCGCCTTTTAACAGTCAAGAATTCAAATATTTTTTAGAGCATATGAATATAACGCATCAAAAGAGCACACCTCTGTGGCCGCTGGCGAACGGCCGTATTGAGCGCTTTATGAGCACGCTAAACAAAGTAGTGCAACGTGCTACTCTTGAACAGCTTGAATTATAAACAGCGTTAAACTCCACCCTAAGAGCTTATCCTTCAATACCTGACTCAACCACAGGTGAAAGCCCTGTGACATTGATGTTTGGGAGAGCAATGACAACCAAGTTACCTCGATTGGCCAATCAAAGAGAGAAAAATTAGAATGCAACTTGCGAGAAGGATGAAAGTGTATGCTGACAAAAGATGACCGGCAAAGAACATTCATCTTTAAGACAGGAGATTGATTGCTCACACGCAGAATGTTGAAAAGAAAATCTGATACTCCATTTGATGCAGAACATTTTCATGGGGTGTCTACCAAGGGATACGTGGTGACTGGCCAGTGCCATGTGGAGAAGTGTGGCTCACTGGTTAGAGCAGGCAGACCCTGAAGCAGAGGTCTGGCCCAGGACCAGGGTTCAATTCCCGACGCGGCAGGGTCTTGAGCTCAAATGTCCACGGACTCGATAATTCTCGCTTCGGTGCCTGACCTAATCATGGGTTCACACTCTGCAACTCTGGGCTTTAAGCTTGCTTAATCTCCACAGCGGCCCCCGCGGCGGGATGCCTGGCTTTCACCTTGGGGATGCCCGTTAGAGGCTATCTCACAGGGAAAAGCCAGGACGGGTTCCCAAGGCAAGCGCTGAGATGCCTCCGGGTAGTCGAGCGCTATATAAGAACATACAAAAAAAAAAAATGGGAAGCCTGTTACCAGAGGCTCCTCTCGATTTTCGGCATTTAACTCATCGTTCATCAGAGCTACATGTTGAAGGAGAGATTGTGTCTGAAGCATCAGTGAATACAGTTGTCTCTACACCTTCGACACAGCTCCTGAACTTTGGAGGTGGCAGTTTCCAATGTCAAGATCAGGTTGAACAATTAAAGCACCAAAAAGATTAATTGAAGAGAGGTTAAAAGTATGTATATATATATATATTGTAAAACATGTATTATTTAACAGAGGGGAGATGTAGTGTCTTGTGAGTTAGCAATGACGGAACCCTTTTGGCTTGTGATGAACACCTTAGGGCTGTGGCATAAGTGTTAGAGTGAAATGCAATGAAGGCTGGGTTTGAGTTTGCTGTTACCCACACATAAATAAAGACGTGTAATACTAAGCTCCAGGTGTGGCGCTGTCATTGGCGGGTACCTAGGACACAACACTTTCCATACAAACACCCGCTTGTTCAGCCCATGATTCAAGGTTATATTTGCATTGTATGCTTTGAAGCATGGATCCTATTGGTTGATTTAATATTCATTTTAACATTCTCTACATGTTCTCAAATAACAGTTGGATCTAGACATTTTAAAACAAATAAAACCATTGGCAGAATATTTTTTTGTGAGCTTTGAACAACAGTACTAAAGAATACTCTGTCTCTCCATATTGATGGTGGAATGTTTCTAAAGTCTGAGCTTTCAATAAAGCCCTGATCATCAATGAATTAAGGTGTTTTCTCCAGCTTAGGTTTCTAGGAAATTACTAAGCCAGTGTAACAAAAACAGTTCATAGTCATGGTAAATTGTATTGTATGGTTATTGAAAACTTTTACAAACTTCTGAAAAGAGATAAAAAATATACAGCGTACAATGATAAAATCATATGATTAAAACAAGCATTGTTAAATACAAGCAGAGGGTATTCAGCTGAACCATTCTTTTTAAAAGCAGGTAAGAAACCAGTCTCAGCACATAACGAAACAGACCTTTGAGCATGGAAATAACACAGTGTGCAGAATTCGCAAAACACAGATCTGCTGTGAAGCGATAGACCTACAGAATACAGGCAGAGAAGAATCAGCGGAACCATATTTTTAAGGGTTGTGAAAGTAACAGATCACATTTTTACAGGTAGATTATAAAGCAATGTGCAAAATATGCAAAACGCAGGCCTGTTGTGGAACAACAGATCTGCAAGCGGTATCAAACAAAAACAGGTCACAAACATGTCTTGCTCAATGGCAGACCTAATACAGTTTAGGCAGTGCACGTTTAAGATCAAACCAATACAAAGAATGGTGATAGTCAGTGAAATAGTGTGAAAACACTGGGCTATGCCCAAACCCAGAGAGTAGGGCAGCAGATTTGACCATTTTTAAATTATTATGAGCAGCAAATATGAAGTGCATTGTGCAAAATGTACTGATGACGTTGATGAACCCGGCCCATGTGCACTGAGCTGTGCCAGCAGCTATATAATTGATCTTAAGCTATATCATGAAGGACATAGTATTGTTAAAACGAGCTTTGCTCAGCCCGATATTGGACATGCGGTGATGGGTGATGCAATGGAATAAGAAATTCAGCATTTAAAAATGTGTTACCAGGGTACTGGTGGAACTGACAATGTCCACTCCCGTTGCAACCATCCGGAGAAACTTAACAGTTTTGACATTTAGTAATGGATTCAATGGATTCAGGCTGGCAATGACTGCCTGCTACGAGGTGCGCACTCGTAGCCAAATGATAGTGGCACAGAGAAGAATTCTCCTTTGCAGCAGCAATTGGGGGCAGATAGATCGGATGTGGATTAAAGATTATGTTCTTTGTTCCTTGTTCCTTATCTGCATAAGCGTCAACTTGTGTCATAGGGAACTGAAAGGCATCAGGCCAGGAAGTGAGAACGAAGACTCCACTCACCCAGTCTTAATGTCAAAAGCCTTGCCTTTATCCATACTGGGTATGTGCAGGAAATGTAGTTCTGCTGCTTGGTGGATGAATAGGAGTTTATAACTGACCATGCATGGGAGCGCTTAGTTAACTCTGACAGGTCCTCAATGTTGACATCTTTTTCCAGTGGATGTTGATAGATTCCTGAAAACCTGGTGAGAGAAGTGTTTGCTCCAGCCTTAGACAGCACTCAGAGAGTAACAATAGGAGCTAAACTCCTGCACTACCTTGTCTTCAGGGTACCATTTAAAATGTGATTCTTTCTTACCAAATGCTTATAATATTTCTAATATTAATACTGTATGCCTACTGCTGTAAATTGTACTAATATTAGATCATCTTTATATTGAAGGCAGGAAATGTAAACATATCCCTTTTCAGAGAAAAAAATTGAGAGTCTCTCAATAAGGATTGAAAATCTGCTACATAAAAGCCAAAATGGGGTGGTGCCAATACACATGCCTGCTGAAGTTCATTCTCAATGCTTATTTTTCTTGAAGGTGTCCTTATGATTAAGCTCCAGTTGTGCCCAGTTGTATATATACAATGCTTGAATGAGCGATAGCAGACACTCGGGAATTGTCCACTTAGCCTTTGCCAAATGTTTCCTTGCTCCACTGAATCACATGGTGTTTAAAATATATGAAACAACAACATAACCTTCTATTTGTCTCTATTTATTTCTAAATTAATGACCAAAGGGAAAAGCTATGTTCCATCGTAGAGTGGCCCCCACAGATCCATCATTGCTCAATTGGTAAATAAGTAGTATGTTTAATCTATTCATCCAAGTGTTCCAGCAGACACTTTGCAAACATGTTTAAAGGTATATCCATTAGACCCATCATTCTGTATACTAGGCATACTTCGATCACCTTTGTTAAAGATTGGTTTCAAAACGGCAACTCTCTACGATGTTAGACCTTGTCTGTTTTTGGCTATCACGTGGATAAAGGGTGCCCCAGTTTCCACCTATCAGTCTATATTAATATTTATTGTTACCGCCAGGATATTTTCTGGATTTGCTGTTATACTTCATTTATGGGTATTATATTTTTTTGGGTTGATTAAACTAATAAGTTCAGAGTCTGGCTAATTCATCTGTAATATTTACATTCTTTTTAGATCCCCATATAACCTCTTTGCACATAAAATTGAACCTGTGGTTGTATTCACGCACCATTTGCCATTTCCAGAATCATTTCTGATTCTTTCTATTTATAGCTTTCATCGTTATTTTCTATTGCTTTACAAAAAATATTCTTTCCTGTTTTTTGTGACAGGTATAGTCCCTCTTTAAGCATTTCATTTTAAACATATCTACAGTATTCTCTCCTTTTTTCCTGCCTCTTCCCTTTTGTGAATTCTGCTTTTTAGCTTTTGGGAGGATGGATCATAAACTATTTTTAGAACTTTGGAGTGCATTTTTTGACAATATTCATTATGCAAGGAAATTTCTAGGCATGTGAGTACATTATTCGTAATCATGGAAAGTCAGATTAATTTATTTTAATTTCACCCAACATCATCTGTGTACTGCTGGTTTGTTTGCTAAACTGTTAAAAGGTGGATATTCGCTTGTTCTAATCTAGTTGTGAGTCTTCTTGGGTTTTTAATAGATAAGCGCAATACTCTATTAGACATAGATTATTCTTTGGACTCAAACTTCAGGTGATGTCTTCCAGAGTTGATGTCTTCCAGAGTTTTTCACATGCTTAGGTTATTACAATATGTAAGTTTTCATGCTTGAGCTTTTGTTCATTACTCAATTTATTTCAGTTCTTCTTAAACTTCTTATCCCAAAACTTATTTTTATTTGAGGCGTGTTGGACTTGGCCCTTTCTGGATTGTCATCCTCAAACTTTTTCCTTCCCCTTCCTATTTTCTGAACCAGTTTATGTTGACTTTGGGGACTGTTCACTTTATCGTTCGTTGGCAAAACAATGTTAAAGTGACTGTGCTCTGTCCTGTAAACTTGGTAACTTTGACTTACACCTAATTAGCATATTTAATTTATTTGCACGTGTCTAGTAAAGAGTTGTACTACATGAGCCCAGGGACTGTAAATTAGATGCTACTAGTGGGCCTGTTGCACCTATTGTGCCACCCACTTAAGCAGTCCTTTAAACATGCCTCAGGCCTGCCATTGCAGTCTGTGTGTGCAGTTTTAGACGCCATTTTGACCTGACAAAACAAACCTTTTGTCAGGTCTAAACCTTCCTTTTTAACACATATAAGTCACCCTAGGTTAGGCCCTAAACAGCCCATAGGGGAGAGTGCAGTGTATGTGTATTTGAAATGTTGGACTTGTACTTTTACCTTTTACATGTCCTGGTGGTGAAAAACACTTAAATTCATTTTTCACTACTGCAAGGCCTACTTCTCCCATATTATAACATGTGGTTACCTTATTATATTTATTAATTGATATCCTTCAATTGGAAGCAGGTGAGATTAATGAATGAGTTTGGTGTTGAAAGATTTGTCCTTTAAACCCCTTTTTAATCGTAAAGTCAGATTTTAAGGCATATTTCTCAAAATAAACCTTTAAGAAAGTTGGCATGTTCTTGTCCTAACCATCTGGTACTTGCAACTTGTTCCTGGGTCACATGACTAGGTGTAGTTGACCTTCAAATATTCCTCATAGAGAGCCACACAACAGAGAGTATGAGTGTTGGCAGGATGGACCATCTCTGACACAACAAGGGGGCGGTGTTGTCACCTACCACACTTCAATTCAATGCGGCTGACTCAGCACACACACACACAAAGGATTTCACACTAGACTATTGTGCGCCCAGACAGACTGAGAGGAGGGCAGGGAGGCAGAAAATTCCAACTCCAGAAGCTTCTTCCAATTCAAGGTGGGCATCAGATATAAAAAGGGGACCCTCAGTCCCACTGTTCTGTATACATCTGGACCTGTGGGAGACTCAGAAAAAGGACTGCTGTGCTGAGGACTGGACTTGCATCTTGAACCAGGACAGTAACAGTGGCTCCAAGGGCTAGATGGCTTGACCCAGCGACAGAAAATGCTCTTGCATCTTGACCCCTGCCTCGGACTAATGGGTACTATGCCAGCCCATTTGTGGGCTTTACCAAATCGAATGCAGCACAATGCAAACCTGATGCAGCTCTTCACATCGCCTCTTCGGAACTGACATAGTGCAATGCAGCCATGATGCAAGCCCGATTCACAGTCCTAGAAGCTCATCGGAACGACCACTGAGTGATTCATTCTTTCTACGGACCTCGGAGCTCCTCACCCATGCTGACACAGCCTCGATGCAAACATGCATCGCAATCCTCCCAGCTTTTCAAAACTGCTGCAGCCGATTGCACACTCGATCTGGACCTCGCATCACTCCTCTGGACTGCCATTGTGCGGTGCAAGACTACACAACCATACTTTAAGGTACATTTCATAGTGGGACTAATTTGGTCCCTGTATCTGGCCCAGGCTTCATCGCAGTCGGTCTTAACTTGAGGCTTCATCCTGGTCAGGCACAACCAGATATCATCAGTTGGCACTTTGTGCTTTTAAGCACAATTTTTTATCACATTTTACTCTATTTTTCTAAATTGGTGTGGGATTTTTCTTGTGTTGTGTTTAACTTTGTAACTGTTTGAAGTGCTGCATACTTTACACATTGCCTCTAAATTAAACCTGAATACTTTTGTGCCAAGCTACCAGAGGGTTATGCACAGGTTCATTTGACATTTGCTTGTGTTTCACCCTGAAGAAAATTGTTCTTGCTGCTTGAGTAGGGTATTAACCCCTCCCCCCTCAACCAGTAGCCACATTTTTTACAAGGAGCCATATACAGTGGTGTTCCACGGGAGGGTGATTGGCTCTGGAGCATCGCCTGCATGATGACTCAAGATCAGATTTACATTACTAGACACCAGCTGTACTTCGCTCCTTTGTTTAATTGCTGGTCCTACAGCTAAAATAGTGTCCAATGCCGAGGTTTATGACATTTGTTGTAAAAGGCGAAAAGAAAGAGACCTTAGTTATTTCACTCCCATATATTGATTCAACTAAGCTAATGGTATTTCGATTAGCTGAAGTATAAGGATAATTTGGGGATTTGTTTCAACATGTTTAAAAGTTGTTAGCTATCAACTTATGCTATTTTTGTCATTCCTCTGTCTGTCCACATATAGATCTAAATTATTTTGCAAGATCATTTGAGGTTATCGTTTTTTTCATTTTTGTGGGTGCTGATGCAGTTCCCTGCTCACAAGATGACATTTGATTTCTTTTTCACAGCTACTTTTATAATACTCTATGAGGTTCCATTTCAGCAAATTGTGATTTCCTTGGGGGGTTTCAGTTTTGCGCACTGATTTCTAATGTTTTGCAGGTACTGCATTAAGAGGAAAACATCTGACAATAAGTATGATGACCTTGGGTTAAAATTTATACGAGATAATGTCATAGATGGTAATGTATCACCCTGATAATTCATTGGACAATTTTCTAGTTGTAAAATTAACATCACTGTAGTATTTACCTAGTTGGCTATTATATCGTCTTCCAAATTTGATTCTTAAACATTAGTTGGAAATAATTGCGATATTAAAAGGGATAATCGGATAATCTTGGGTCATGTTTTTAGTTTAATAAAAGGGGGGCTGATCTCAAGCAAACTTGTCAGGATAGATTTCACTGTATCGGCACACTTAAATATATCCGCAGCAATAGTCTCTTTCCTTAGGTGATTGTGATTCATATCTTCAAGTGCATTATTGGCAAGTTGATTTTGTTACAAAATTATGAATTGATTTGGTCTATGTTGGTACTTTAGATATGGTAGTTTTATCATGGGATGTCTTAACTTTCAACCCTCAGCATTATATTTTAGTTTCTTTTGAGCTTCACTTGTTAGATTTCTGACTCTGGATGCCTCCTGAATTTTGGGTATTAGGGGAAGGAAAGTTTTGACTGTAAGTCATCCTTATCGCACTATTCATTACATTAGCAGCATAATAGTATGAGTTATATTTTTTATTCTAAGGTAGTACAATATGGTGCTGAGACAGAATATAAAGTTGGAAATATCAACTTACACAAATATCGAGTTGGAAATATCGTGATTCAGAAATATTGACAGCAAGAATGTTGTAGTCAAAATATCGAATTTAAGGTAAGAAATATAGTTTTTAAGAATATAGAAGTCATTAATATTGTTTGCAAAAATATCTATGTTTAAAATATCAATTTTGTAATTAGTGTTATGTATTTTAGTTTACATATTAAATGTATGTGATGTCTTTTTTTTGCGTAAGTATTGTTTATGTGTTTTAATATATGTGGTAAATTTTTAGACTGTATGATTTTATTTTAATTACATTTTGCATTTATTAGTTCCGTAGCGGGTTGTGGGTTTATAGGGGAATAGGGTGGGAAGTAATTTAATTATAATAAATTAATGATTATTTTTCATTTATTTCATTTAGATTTTATAGCGTTAATTGTGGGAAGTAATTTATTTGTGAATAATTATTAATTGGTTGTTGATTAATATTAATTAATTGATAATTAATTATACTAATTGTGTAATTGTTTTTTGGTGTGGGTTGTGGGGTGTATAGGAGTAAAGGGTGGGAAGTAATTTATCTATGATTAATTATTAATTAGTTGTTAATTTATATTAATTAATTGATTGAAAAATAATCATAGAAATGTTGTTATTAATTTAAGGTGCGGGATGTGGGGTTCATAGGGGTAAAGAGTGGGAAGTAATGTATGTTTAATTAACTAATAATTAGTTGTTAATTCATAATAACGAATTAATTGATAATTACAGCAATTGTGTGATTTTTTTAGGTGTGGGTTGTGGGATTTATGGGGTAAAGGGTAGGAAATAGTTTATGTGTAATTAATTATTAATCAGTTCTTAATTAATAATAATGTATTAATTGAAAATTAAATATGGAATTTGTGTAATTAATTTTAGGTGCAGGTTGTGGGGATTATAGGGGTAAAGGGTTGGAAGCAATATTTGTTTATTTAATTAGAAGTGTAGTTGATCATTAATATGAATTAATTAATTAATTTATATTTAATTAGGGTATTTGTTCATATTTTTTGTGTGTGAGTTTTATTGTTATAGGGGTATAGTGTGGGGACTACATTAATTGTATTTACTTCATAATTAGTTGTTAAAAACTATTAGTTTTTTAATTGAAAAGAAGTTTTAATTGTGTAATATTTTTTTTATAGTTCAATTTTCACTCGGGGTTGGGGGGCTTATAGGGGTAACGTGTGGGAAGTGATAATATTTCTCTAATTGGTAATTAATTATGTTAGTTGAGGAAGTACTTTTTTATTTAGATGTGTGTTTAATAAAAAATATTTATTTGTTTGGATTTTTTTATTTTATTCAATATAATATGTGTAGGTATTTGTTATATGTATTCAACATTATAATCTTAATTTTTAAATTAATATTAAATATATTTGCTTTTGAATTTTTGGGAATAGTAATTTCTACCCCACCCTATCAAACACGTTCCCTACTGTTGCAGTCCCTGAAGAGGGAATAGTAATTTTTATTGCTCTGCTATCCAACACTTTCCCTCTGTTGCAATTACTGGAGTGGGCATAGTAATTTTTACCCTTCCACTATCCAACACTTTCCATACTGTTGCACTCACTGGAGTAGGAATAGCAATTTGTTCCCCTCCGCTATCCAACGCTTTCCCTACTGTTGCACTCACTGGAGAGGAAAATTTAAGTTTGAAGATTTTTAAATAGTGTAATGTTTAAATGTATAATACTTAGCAGTAGAGAACATATTTTGTGACCAAAAGGCAGGAAATTGAGAATTGAGAAGGACATCAGATCCAAAATAGAGAGGAGCATGTGACATTGCAGATCATATACACAGGTTATGAATTGCTATATGTGGTGTGTGAACATTAGGCAATACCCATACAGGGTTTAATATATGATAGATATGTTCACAACTGATGTCATTGTGATGCGTTGGCAACAACTGCCTATTCAGGGCGCCATACTGTGATCTCTACACTATGTAGGATTAACTGTGCAACGTGGAGGTCTTTGAGTGAAAACGGATAATGCCTATGTCAGGCTTGATATGGGAAAATATAGAGAAACGCATAGTGAGTGGCATGACGATTTGGAGATGATGAGAGCCCATTCAGGACAGTATACTCAGACTTCTCACATACCTGTGTTTTCAATCATGATCCTATGTGAATATAAATGCATGCTTTAAGATGGTCGAAACAAACGGACAGACTGAAATTTGATTTGTAAGTCCATTGTTGATGTTGAAAAGTGACCAATAAAATGTATATTTATTGATGCTGTTTCACAGCGCCTGCCATCATTAGGAAAGGCGGGAGCCAAAACGCGTCTGTGTGTACTCAAATCCCAATAAAAACTGGGTAACTGCTCCTGCGAGTGCTCGTGGATTCCTACTATGCAGCTGTGATGTTAAAGCACGATTTTTGCCTTCACGCGTAAAGCACCCGCCCGCGAGTGAAGGGACACAGGTCATTTAAATCAGCGAGATACATATATATATATATATATATATATATATGCACAAAAACTCCAAACACCACCTCCAATCCCAGCTCGGATCGGCGAAGCAAGCAGGAGACGGACCACCAGGCTAAATTACAGGTTTCTTGATTGCATTTTCAGCTGGGTAGAAGGGCAAGACGCGTTTTTGGCTGAATCTGCCCTTGTTCACATGCAAAAGACCAAATGTAACTTTTTACTTTTTATAATGCTAGTGACCCATCTGCAACCCGCCTCCAATATGGTCATGTGACCATAGAGATGGAAAACATACTGTGCATACATCATATTATGTGCAAAATACGCCAAAAAAACGCAATATGAAAATTAAACATATATTAACAATGTAATCAGAAACATGATTGTAAAATCATAACATTTGTTATACCAGGATAAATCCTTACTTCTAATATAGGTAAGAAGGCGTTATATTGTTGTATAATACAATAAGAATGCCCATTGTGTATGTCAACAGTGCAATAAGATGGTAGGGCAGGGCAGGGGAACTTATAGTGCTACTAGTAGTGACACTCAGTCCTGTGCCTAAAGTGCGAGAAGTTATATTACATGTGCAATCAAAGTGGGATAAAGTGCTGTAGTGCATGATAAAATCAACCTATAATTGTAATGCATAAATGCCATCTTAACAATTGGGATCAAGCAGAACCACATTTTGTTAGATAAAAAGTTAGTTTTAAAACATTCCAAAATAGTTAAATAATTTCTTATGATTAAAAAGTGAATAACACACCTTGTGTATAAAACAGTTATTACCAAAATCTGATAAAGAACAGAATAATGTATATTTATACACATCTATGTACACAAAAGGAAACTGTAGAACTGATGGATACATACTTGTGACTAACAGGGAACCTGACTAGCCAATATGAAACAGAATTTCCAACTCTAAGGATCACCAAGTCAATCACAGACAAAAGTCACCACAGGCAACAGGGAACCTGACTACCTGGGGGCTGTGGGCACATACTGAGAAATTGGAAAACTAGAAAACTAGAAAATAGGGCCCTGGCAACATTAATCACAAGAAATTATGCAAATCCTCTGTGTTATTGAGACCATTCGCCACTTGCTGTCATACTCGAGGATCATTCTGGATTCCAGTTGTCTCAATTTCAACTCTCTATTACCTCCTCTTAGTAATTTCAGTGCAGCGGTCACTACATAGTAAGTAAGACCATTTACATCCTTATTATGTTTACTTAGAAAATGGCGAGCCACCTGATAGGCAGGATCGCTATGTAGAATAGCTCGGAGGTGCTGTAAAATCCTGACGTGCACCTGTTGTTTAATACAGCCTATATAATTTAGGCCACAGGTGCACGTCAGGACGTAAACAGCGAACTCGGTTTTGCAGGTGTGATTGCCTATGATGGGAATTTCAGTGCAATTAAAAGGGGTACGGTAATGAGTTTTGTTTATGCCAAACTTCAGGCCCGGCAGCTAGAGCATTTGCGAAACCCGGCTGCAGGTTGCAGCTAGTTCGCCTTATGTTTCAGTGCCGGACTACTAAGATCCAAACTTGGTCCCATGTTGCGGGCTCTGCGAAAGGTAACTAATTGTTTATTAGGTAGCATGTGTCCTAATATATTGTCTGTGAGTACGATAGACCAGTTCTTGTTAATGATCTGTCTGATCTTAGATTCTTGGTCACTGAAGGCCGTTATAAATCTAGGACAATCGTTTTGTAAATGGATTGCATCAGGGGTGGATGTAATAACCTCACTACTAAGAGTATCAGTCGGGAAGAGACTGGCCCTTGTTCTTAAATTGGCTTTAGCCAAAGCTTGCTCAAACATAGTGTCAGAATAGCCTCGATTGTTTAACCTGTCTCGTAATTCCTTGACACATCTATCAAAGTCATCAGTTGAACTACATATTCTTTTGAGCCGTAGAATTTCACCAAAAGGAATGCTATTGATAGTGTGTTTTGGGTGAAGACTCGAGGCGTGCAAGGTAGTGTTACCTGCTGTGGGCTTTCTGTGCAGAGTAGTCTGCACTCTGTTGAACTTATCAATATAGATTTTAACTTCAAGAAATTCAATCTGCTTGGCACTGATATAGGAAGTAAACTTCAAGTTAAGGGAGTTGTTGTTAATTTCCTCAATGAAGGCAGATGCTTCTTTCTTGTCACCCTGCCATACTATAAAGATGTCATCTATATAGCGAAGGTATTTAATGATCTTTTCTTTCACCCACACCTGATGTGTCGCGTTGAGAACCCGCTCCTCCCACTAGCCCACGTGTAAACACGCGTAGCTGGGGGAGAAGCAGGCTCCCATCGCAACACCTCTCAATTGTCTTCACACTTCTTTCCCAAATACAAAATAGTTATTGTACAAACACCATTCCATTAGACTCAGTATAGCCTTATTGTGTTCATAAAATTCCATTGGTCTGTGACTTAGAAAGTGTCCTGCTGCTAATAGGACATGGTTATGGGCAATACTGGTGTAAAGGGGCTCAACGTCCAAAGTTATAAGCAACATATCGTCTTGCCACTCAAGATCTTCTATTTTTTTCAAAAAGTCACTTGTATCGCGAACAAAGCCGGGTAGGTTGCTTACCAGGTCTTGAAGAAAAAAGTAAATATACTGGCCAACTTTTTCTCCCATGCTATTAATCGCTGAGATTATATATATATATATATATATATATATATATATATATATATATATATATATATATATATAAAATCCAAAGAGCACCTCTGTGGGGTATCCCTCGTCTCGTGGGGGTGGCGCGCTGCCGGTGAGGTAACCGGTAACCAATATAACTCCAAAACGGCGTGCCAGGCGCGCACTCAGGTACTAAGAATCCACACCAGTCAGCAGGTTTGTCAAATGAGTAGGGTTTATTCACGCCATAAGCCCTACGTGACGCGTTTCGCACTCCATGAGTGCTTGTTCACACAAAATGCTCAGAAAGTTTTTCTTATTTATCGTGTGTTAACAATTAACATAGACAGAGGACTCACATGTGTTAGTGATATTTTGTGGGCGCCATCTTATAATAGGTTTACATTGCAAAACATATCGGGTTCGATCTTAAATACCTCGTGAACATATTATCACAAAGCCATGATTACCGGCCTGCCCCAAAGAACATACTGGACATTCGTACTCGAAAATGTCGGAAAATAAATTAAATAAATTAAGTTATCGTGTTAATTTCACAAATGAAGAACTCAATCGTTGGATATTTGAACTCATAGTAGCTGAGTTTGTATCCCAGATTGTCGTAACTAACAGCGTGCCACAGTATTAAAATGCATTAGTGCCGTCTCCCAATCTGGAGCAAGGCTCACAGCACGTGATCGTCTCCTGAAGGTTACTATGGAGACGTTGTGAACTATGTCATACCTGCGTGTATACACATGACGGTGTGTATACAGTCGCTGCCCCCTGGTTAGTGGGTGGGTGCATGACATACAAAATGATTACATATCCCCTGGTTAGTGGAGGAGTTCATAGTGACATAACGAAAGTCCAGTAGATAAAGTCTTATAATCTCTGCACGGTCTCGGAATGAGCAATAAGTGAAGGGTCAACCACGGAACAACCCCGTTCCAAAATCCATAAGTAGTAAAGTGCACAAAATATAAATGTAAAAGACATACTTCATTTGGAGGAAGGAGAAGGCCAGAGTTGAAAAGTACTCGGTTGCTGTAATCACAAGCCTGTGATACAGTCCTACTGTTTCAACCTGCGGGGATAAGAGTAAAGGGGCTGCAATTAGGCTGAGAGTAAGCATAAATGAATGTCATGCAACATGAAGGATATACATACAATACATCAATATTCATTCTTGCTGTAAATGTACATTGTATTCCTCATCAAGATTGTGTCCATTCGGAAAACGTGTACAGAGACCGATGATATGTCTCGACTCTCGCTGTCTCAGTCTTAAAGCACGGTTGCCACCCCTGGCGGAAAGCATGACCTGTTCAATAACATAGTACTTAAGAAGTTTGGCATTAGAGAAATGATGGCTTTCAAAGTGCCTAGCAATAGGGTACTGTTTATCTCTGTTGGTAATGGCTCTGGTATGTTCCAGTATGCGTAGTTTTGCCATTTTCGTTGTACTGCCCACATACTTTAGTTCGCACGGACATATTAATACATATACCACAAAAGTGGTAGTACACGTTAGGAATTGTTTTATGGTTTCCATTTTGTTGGTACTTGGATTCCAATATTCCTTTACCATGTGGCTATTTGCACATGCTTTGCAATGGCCACATGGAAAGAAGCCAGGGAGATCCACCCCACGTGGTACGATGTCACTGATAACATTATGTACTAGTAGGTCACTGAGACTGCGTCCCCTGCGGTAAGTTATGCTAGGTCTTGTTGGTATGGTTTTTCCTATGATAGGATCATTTTTGAGAATGTCCCAGTTTTTTATAATGCTTTTCTTTATTTGTTTTTGATTGCCTTTGTAGTCAAGTATGATGCGGGTAACCCTGTTTTCATCTTGCATCGTATCGTCTTTTCTTTCAGTGGTTAGTAAATTCACTCGTTCTACTAGCTTGACTTTCTCGATGGCTCTTTTGATAACCCATTTAGGGTAACCCCTGTCGGTGAATCGTTGGACCATGATTTTTTCTTCTTTGGCATAGTCTGCGATAGTGCTGCAGTTACGTTTGGCCCTGAGTAGCTCCCCATAGGGGATGCTCCATTTTAGGGGTTCTGGATGGCTACTCAAGGCATGCAGTAAGGTGTTTCCTGCTGTTTCCTTCCGAAATAGTACTGTGGTAAGTTTATTATCTTGGACTTTCACCTTAATGTCCAAGTATTCAATTTCCTTGTCACTGATGTTGCTTGTGAGTATGATATTGTTATTGTTCATATTTAATTTGGAGATGAAATCGGTGGCTGAGTTCTTACTGCCCTTCCAGATTACAAAAATGTCATCTATGTATCTTCGCCACATAGTGACATTGCGAAAATCTTCTTGCAAATCCAGTCTGCTTCTGATGTCATGTTCCCATGCCCCCATGAATAGATTGGCGAAGCTTGGGGCAAAACAAGTGCCCATCGCCGTGCCATGCAGTTGGACATAGATGTCATCATGGAACAAAAAATAGTTATTGACTAGACAGTATCTCATCATGTCTAAAATCATAGTCGTGTGTCCCAGATATTTGATGTTGCGTGTTTTCAGGAATCTGGCACATGCCTCTATACCCTGATTGTGTTCGATAGAGGTATATAGTGCACTGACATCAAGTGTTATTAACAGAAGATCCCTTCCCCATGTTATATCTTTGATTTTATCAAGGAAATCTTTGGTGTCACGTACATAAGTCGGAAGGTTTCTGACATATTCCTGTAGGAAATAGTCCACGTACCTGGAGATATTCTCAAGTACGCTCCCCCTTGATGAGATGATGGGTCTGCCCGGGGGATTGTCTTTGCACTTGTGGACTTTTGGAAGTAGGTATAAAATAGGAAGGATTGGATAGTCACGTTTTAAGTAACAATATTCCTCCCATTCAATCCAGCCTTTGTCTTTCCAATCAGACAATTTGTCCCAGATTGTAGTGATACTGGCATTGTATTCTGCTCTGTTACTTATTCTGTATGTCTTTGCGTCCCTGAGTTGTCTCAACGCTTCCCCTATATACATTTCTTTGGGTAGGATGACAATATTGCCCCCTTTATCCGCAGGACGGATAATAATACTGTCATCTTCAGCTAATTCTGTCATGGCTGATTTTTCCGCCGATGTAAGATTGTGTCTGAAAGTTTTCATTTTCTTATGCCAATTCTGGCTTCTATACTGAAGGAGTTCCTTCCCAACCATATCTTGAAAGGTGTCTATATTATCATGATATAGTTTAGGGGTAAATTTAGAGCGGGGTTTGAAGTTAGTTCTGGTGCTATTATCATGCTGTATCTCGAGAGCTTCTAGGATACGTTTAGCTTCCAGACTAATGTCATGATCATCCATTTCTTCATTAATTTCTTCCAAAGCCAACAAATTGTCAATATCCCCAATAATCAAGTTTTCTTGTATTTCTCTAGTGTCATTGGTACCAATGTTCCTGCTTCTAGACGGCTTCAATACATGCCATTTTTTAAGCTTCAATTTGCGACAGAACTTAAATAAGTCAATTTTACTGTTCACATAATTCATCGGCACTGCGGGACAAAATGAGAGACCTAGACAGAGGGTACGTTTATCTTTCATACTAATGTCTCTAGAAGAAAGATTAATGATAGTGCGATTTACCTGGTCTTCATCCATATTCAATACTTCTTGTTTTGGCCCTTTTTGTTTCCCACTTGGCCTCTTGCTCTGTTTCCTCCTCTGTTTGGATTTCTTCCTCTTCTTGTCCCGGTACCTCTTGGTCTTCCTCTTGTGGGCGACGGGGTTTGTTGGTTTTTCGCCTGAAGACGTGCAGATGCCCTGGTTGATTGTCGGCTCTGATTCATGAGCCGATACATTTCTAAAAAATTCGGCTTTGACTTCATCGTTGTGCCTTCTGCCGCCATTCCGCTGCGTGAGCTTGAGGTACTATCCACAGACTCTGAGTTCTCCGTCAGAGAAGTGCTTGTGTATTCATCCTCGTCATCTAGTTCTTCATTGCCGGTTCCGTTGGTCTGATCTTCCCGTTGTATCTCGTTGTAGAGATGATCATACTTTTTCGCGTGTGTTAGTATTCGCCCCGATTCATAATCTCCACAGTCTCTGTGGAGTTTATATTGTTTTCTCTTTTTGATGTCATCTTCTAGGATTTTAAGTCTTTTTTTCATCTCACCAATATACTCAACGATGATCGCTTGCTCTTGATGTTTGTTGAGCTCTGCTGCAATCTCCTCCATTTCCTTTTTAATCTTCGTTCTGTCGGCCCAGGCATATTTAACAAGGATTTGCATCATCACTTTGGAGCTCTGTGCTGAGTTCGCCGCCCAATCATCCATCATTTGGGGGTCACGAGATTCATAAGAAGGGGTTATGTAAATGCGCAAGCCTCTTGGCACCATGTTCTTCTCCAGATAGTCCTCCAAGGAGGTAGCTTCCCACCATTTGGACACTTCATGTTTATGAAGTTTTTCATATTTTCTCAATAAGTCCATAATGGGTTTGTTCGCCATTGTCGATGTTGCTGCAGAGGCGCCTTTGCCTGGCGCTCTGGCGAACAATGAAAGTGCCACTTCTCTTCTCTCCTTTTCTTCCTCCATTTGGAACGCGGGATTGGTGCTCCAATCCCTTGACAACGCCGCTGGGTTTAGTGTGGAAATTGTACCACTCCGTAACGTCGGAGTTCCCCCAAGTCCTCACCAGGAATATTTTCTCGTCCTTGCGTGTTGTGCCGCTGTCAACGCTGATCTATCCAGAAAGGATACTGGCAGGACTATATTCCTGTTACCACAAAGGAGACGGAAGTCCAGGCTCCGGGAGTATCGTGCTACTCCGCCCTTGCCAATTGCACGCAAGGGGGTCTTTCTGTGGTTCTGGGGACTGCGTAGATACCCTCCGTTTTATAAAATCCAAAGAGCACCTCTGTGGGGTATCCCTCGTCTCGTGGGGGTGGCGCGCTGCCGGTGAGGTAACCGGTAACCAATATAACTCCAAAACGGCGTGCCAGGCGCGCACTCAGGTACTAAGAATCCACACCAGTCAGCAGGTTTGTCAAATGAGTAGGGTTTATTCACGCCATAAGCCCTACGTGACGCGTTTCGCACTCCATGAGTGCTTGTTCACACAAAATGCTCAGAAAGTTTTTCGTATTTACCGTGTGTTAACAATTAACATAGACAGAGGACTCACATGTGTTAGTGATATTTTGTGGGCGCCATCTTATAATAGGTTTACATTGCAAAACATATCGGGTTCGATCTTAAATACCTCGTGAACATATTATCACAAAGCCATGATTACCGGCCTGCCCCAAAGAACATACTGGACATTCGTACTCGAAAATGTCGGAAAATAAATTAAATAAATTAAGTTATCGTGTTAATTTCACAAATTAAGAACTCAATCGTTGGATATTTGAACTCATAGTAGCTGAGTTTGTATCCCAGATTGTCGTAACTAACAGCGTGCCACAGTATTAAAATGCATTAGTGCCGTCTCCCAATCTGGAGCAAGGCTCACAGCACGTGATCGTCTCCTGAAGGTTACTATGGAGACGTTGTGAACTATGTCATACCTGCGTGTATACACATGACGGTGTGTATACAGTCACTGCCCCCTGGTTAGTGGGTGAGTGCATGACATACATGGGATATGTAATCATTTTGTATGTCATGCACCCACCCACTAACCAGGGGGCAGCGACTGTATACACACCGTCATGTGTATACACGCAGGTATGACATAGTTCACAACGTCTCCATAGTAACCTTCAGGAGACGATCACGTGCTGTGAGCCTTGCTCCAGATTGGGAGACGGCACTAATGCATTTTAATACTGTGGCACGCTGTTAGTTACGACAATCTGGGATACAAACTCAGCTACTATGAGTTCAAATATCCAACGATTGAGTTCTTCATTTGTGAAATTAACACGATAACTTAATTTATTTAATTTATTTTCCGACATTTTCGAGTACGAATGTCCAGTATGTTCTTTGGGGCAGGCCGGTAATCATGGCTTTGTGATAATATGTTCACGAGGTATTTAAGATCGAACCCGATATGTTTTGCAATGTAAACCTATTATAAGATGGCGCCCACAAAATATCACTAACACATGTGAGTCCTCTGTCTATGTTAATTGTTAACACACGGTAAATACGAAAAACTTTCTGAGCATTTTGTGTGAACAAGCACTCATGGAGTGCGAAACGCGTCACGTAGGGCTTATGGCGTGAATAAACCCTACTCATTTGACAAACCTGCTGACTGGTGTGGATTCTTAGTACCTGAGTGCGCGCCTGGCACGCCGTTTTGGAGTTATATTGGTTACCGGTTACCTCACCGGCAGCGCGCCACCCCCACGAGACGAGGGATACCCCACAGAGGTGCTCTTTGGATTTTATAAAACGGAGGGTATCTACGCAGTCCCCAGAACCACAGAAAGACCCCCTTGCGTGCAATTGGCAAGGGCGGAGTAGCACGATACTCCCGGAGCCTGGACTTCCGTCTCCTTTGTGGTAACAGGAATATAGTCCTGCCAGTATCCTTTCCGGATAGATCAGCGTTGACAGCGGCACAACACGCAAGGACGAGAAAATATTCCTGGTGAGGACTTGGGGGAACTCCGACGTTACGGAGTGGTACAATTTCCACACTAAACCCAGCGGCGTTGTCAAGGGATTGGAGCACCAATCCCGCGTTCCAAATGGAGGAAGAAAAGGAGAGAAGAGAAGCGGCACTTTCATTGTTCGCCAGAGCGCCAGGCAAAGGCGCCTCTGCAGCAACATCGACAATGGCGAACAAACCCATTATGGACTTATTGAGAAAATATGAAAAACTTCATAAACATGAAGTGTCCAAATGGTGGGAAGCTACCTCCTTGGAGGACTATCTGGAGAAGAACATGGTGCCAAGAGGCTTGCGCATTTACATAACCCCTTCTTATGAATCTCGTGACCCCCAAATGATGGATGATTGGGCGGCGAACTCAGCACAGAGCTCCAAAGTGATGATGCAAATCCTTGTTAAATATGCCTGGGCCGACAGAACGAAGATTAAAAAGGAAATGGAGGAGATTGCAGCAGAGCTCAACAAACATCAAGAGCAAGCGATCATCGTTGAGTATATTGGTGAGATGAAAAAAAGACTTAAAATCCTAGAAGATGACATCAAAAAGAGAAAACAATATAAACTCCACAGAGACTGTGGAGATTATGAATCGGGGCGAATACTAACACACGCGAAAAAGTATGATCATCTCTACAACGAGATACAACGGGAAGATCAGACCAACGGAACCGGCAATGAAGAACTAGATGACGAGGATGAATACACAAGCACTTCTCTGACGGAGAACTCAGAGTCTGTGGATAGTACCTCCAGCTCACGCAGCGGAATGGCGGCAGAAGGCACAACGATGAAGTCAAAGCCGAATTTTTTAGAAATGTATCGGCTCATGAATCAGAGCCGACAATCAACCAGGGCATCTGCACGTCTTCAGGCGAAAAACCAACAAACCCCGTCGCCCACAAGAGGAAGACCAAGAGGTACCGGGACAAGAAGAGGAAGAAATCCAAACAGAGGAGGAAACAGAGCAAGAGGCCAAGTGGGAAACAAAAAGGGCCAAAACAAGAAGTATTGAATATGGATGAAGACCAGGTAAATCGCACTATCATTAATCTTTCTTCTAGAGACATTAGTATGAAAGATAAACGTACCCTCTGTCTAGGTCTCTCATTTTGTCCCGCAGTGCCGATGAATTATGTGAACAGTAAAATTGACTTATTTAAGTTCTGTCGCAAATTGAAGCTTAAAAAATGGCATGTATTGAAGCCGTCTAGAAGCAGGAACATTGGTACCAATGACACTAGAGAAATACAAGAAAACTTGATTATTGGGGATATTGACAATTTGTTGGCTTTGGAAGAAATTAATGAAGAAATGGATGATCATGACATTAGTCTGGAAGCTAAACGTATCCTAGAAGCTCTCGAGATACAGCATGATAATAGCACCAGAACTAACTTCAAACCCCGCTCTACATTTACCCCTAAACTATATCATGATAATATAGACACCTTTCAAGATATGGTTGGGAAGGAACTCCTTCAGTATAGAAGCCAGAATTGGCATAAGAAAATGAAAACTTTCAGACACAATCTTACATCGGCGGAAAAATCAGCCATGACAGAATTAGCTGAAGATGACAGTATTATTATCCGTCCTGCGGATAAAGGGGGCAATATTGTCATCCTACCCAAAGAAATGTATATAGGGGAAGCGTTGAGACAACTCAGGGACGCAAAGACATACAGAATAAGTAACAGAGCAGAATACAATGCCAGTATCACTACAATCTGGGACAAATTGTCTGATTGGAAAGACAAAGGCTGGATTGAATGGGAGGAATATTGTTACTTAAAACGTGACTATCCAATCCTTCCTATTTTATACCTACTTCCAAAAGTCCACAAGTGCAAAGACAATCCCCCGGGCAGACCCATCATCTCATCAAGGGGGAGCGTACTTGAGAATATCTCCAGGTACGTGGACTATTTCCTACAGGAATATGTCAGAAACCTTCCGACTTATGTACGTGACACCAAAGATTTCCTTGATAAAATCAAAGATATAACATGGGGAAGGGATCTTCTGTTAATAACACTTGATGTCAGTGCACTATATACCTCTATCGAACACAATCAGGGTATAGAGGCATGTGCCAGATTCCTGAAAACACGCAACATCAAATATCTGGGACACACGACTATGATTTTAGACATGATGAGATACTGTCTAGTCAATAACTATTTTTTGTTCCATGATGACATCTATGTCCAACTGCATGGCACGGCGATGGGCACTTGTTTTGCCCCAAGCTTCGCCAATCTATTCATGGGGGCATGGGAACATGACATCAGAAGCAGACTGGATTTGCAAGAAGATTTTCGCAATGTCACTATGTGGCGAAGATACATAGATGACATTTTTGTAATCTGGAAGGGCAGTAAGAACTCAGCCACCGATTTCATCTCCAAATTAAATATGAACAATAACAATATCATACTCACAAGCAACATCAGTGACAAGGAAATTGAATACTTGGACATTAAGGTGAAAGTCCAAGATAATAAACTTACCACAGTACTATTTCGGAAGGAAACAGCAGGAAACACCTTACTGCATGCCTTGAGTAGCCATCCAGAACCCCTAAAATGGAGCATCCCCTATGGGGAGCTACTCAGGGCCAAACGTAACTGCAGCACTATCGCAGACTATGCCAAAGAAGAAAAAATCATGGTCCAACGATTCACCGACAGGGGTTACCCTAAATGGGTTATCAAAAGAGCCATCGAGAAAGTCAAGCTAGTAGAATGAGTGAATTTACTAACCACTGAAAGAAAAGACGATACGATGCAAGATGAAAACAGGGTTACCCGCATCATACTTGACTACAATGGCAATCAAAAACAAATAAAGAAAAGCATTATACAAAACTGGGACATTCTCAAAAATGATCCTATCATAGGAAAAACCATACCAACAAGACCTAGCATAACTTACCGCAGGGGACGCAGTCTCAGTGACCTACTAGTACATAATGTTATCAGTGACATCGTACCACGTGGGGTGGATCTCCCTGGCTTCTTTCCATGTGGCCATTGCAAAGCATGTGCAAATAGCCACATGGTAAAGGAATATTGGAATCCAAGTACCAACAAAATGGAAACCATAAAACAATTCCTAACGTGTACTACCACTTTTGTGGTATATGTATTAATATGTCCGTGCGAACTAAAGTATGTGGGCAGTACAACGAAAATGGCAAAACTACGCATACTGGAACATACCAGAGCCATTACCAACAGAGATAAAGAGTACCCTATTGCTAGGCACTTTGAAAGCCATCATTTCTCTAATGCCAAACTTCTTAAGTACTATGTTATTGAACAGGTCATGCTTTCCGCCAGGGGTGGCAACCGTGCTTTAAGACTGAGACAGCGAGAGTCGAGACATATCATCGGTCTCTGTACACGTTTTCCGAATGGACACAATCTTGATGAGTAATACAATGTACATTTACAGCAAGAATGAATATTAATGTATTGTATGTATATCCTTCATGTTGCATGACATTCATTTATGCTTACTCTCAGCCTAATTGCAGCCCCTTTACTTTTATCCCCGCAGGTTGAAACAGTAGGACTGTATCACAGGCTTGTGATTACAGCAACCGAGTACTTTTCAACTCTGGCCTTCTCCTTCCTCCAAATGAAGTATGTCTTTTACATTTATATTTTGTGCACTTTACTACTTATGGATTTTGGAACGGGGTTGTTCCGTGGTTGACCCTTCACTTATTGCTCATTCCGAGACCGTGCAGAGATTATAAGACTTTATCTACTGGACTTTCGTTATGTCACTATGAACTCCTCCACTAACCAGGGGATATGTAATCATTTTGTATGTCATGCACCCACCCACTAACCAGGGGGCAGCGACTGTATACACACCGTCATGTGTATACACGCAGGTATGACATAGTTCACAACGTCTCCATAGTAACCTTCAGGAGACGATCACGTGCTGTGAGCCTTGCTCCAGATTGGGAGACGGCACTAATGCATTTTAATACTGTGGCACGCTGTTAGTTACGACAATCTGGGATACAAACTCAGCTACTATGAGTTCAAATATCCAACGATTGAGTTCTTCATTTGTGAAATTAACACGATAACTTAATTTATTTAATTTATTTTCCGACATTTTCGAGTACGAATGTCCAGTATGTTCTTTGGGGCAGGCCGGTAATCATGGCTTTGTGATAATATGTTCACGAGGTATTTAAGATCGAACCCGATATGTTTTGCAATGTAAACCTATTATAAGATGGCGCCCACAAAATATCACTAACACATGTGAGTCCTCTGTCTATGTTAATTGTTAACACACGGTAAATACGAAAAACTTTCTGAGCATTTTGTGTGAACAAGCACTCATGGAGTGCGAAACGCGTCACGTAGGGCTTATGGCGTGAATAAACCCTACTCATTTGACAAACCTGCTGACTGGTGTGGATTCTTAGTACCTGAGTGCGCGCCTGGCACGCCGTTTTGGAGTTATATATATATATATATATATATATATATATATATATATATATATATATATATATATATATTGAAAGGTTGCAAGAATAAAAACATTGCCTTGCCTGAAAACCCCTTGGGGTCCGTCTCTTAATTTCGCTGTGGTGGAGGTTTTGATGACTTTTGATATATATATATATATATATATATATATATATATATATATATATATATATATATATATATATATATATATATATACACACTGCTGTACTCACCCCCGTGGATAACATGCCGGATGGTGGTGATTGTGCAGTTTTGGGGACACCGGAAGCCTCGCTGATGTGGAAGGCAGCTCGGGACACTTGGTGAGAGCTGCTGAGGGTTCTCCTGGTTCCGCAACCCCGCGGTGGTCCCTGCAGGAACATTGCATGCTGGGACTTGAAGTGCACTCCACCATGAAAGAACTAACAGCAGGTGGAGTCAACTAGCACTTTAATTGGGGCGTTAACCTGTAGCAGCATTTCAACTCACCTCCCGTTACACTCTGGGCGCTGACGAGGCCACACGGCCGAAATGCATACGCCCGCTGAATTTGCTGTACCTGCATTAAAGAGTCTTCTACTGTCCCCATATCGTGGCCTCTGCCTTTTTCTTTGAGGAAGGTTTTCTGGACATATTTTGCACGGCGAGCCTGCGACGTGCTTCAGAGGTCCCTGCACACTTAGGGCGAGGTCAACGCTGGCTCTGTTCTGCCTCGGCAGAACCTACCTTGCTCCGATGTATCGGAATGACTGAGCCCATCACTACACGTCTGGAGGAATGCAAGCGGTGCCGGAGTCACTGGACTTCGATTTGGGCGGGACACACTGCTGTACTCACCCCCGTGGATAACATGCCGGATGGTGGTGATTGTGCAGTTTTGGGGACACCGGAAGCCTCGCTGATGTGGAAGGCAGCTCGGGACACTTGGTGAGAGCTGCTGAGGGTTCTCCTGGTTCCGCAACCCCGCGGTGGTCCCTGCAGGAACATTGCATGCTGGGACTTGAAGTGCACTCCACCATGAAAGAACTAACAGCAGGTGGAGTCAACTAGCACTTTAATTGGGGCGTTAACCTGTAGCAGCATTTCAACTCACCTCCCGTTACACTCTGGGCGCTGACGAGGCCACACGGCCGAAATGCATACGCCCGCTGAATTTGCTGTACCTGCATTAAAGAGTCTTCTACTGTCCCCATATCGTGGCCTCTGCCTTTTTCTTTGAGGAAGGTTTTCTGGACGTATATATATATATATATATATATATTATATATATATATATATATATATCAAAAGTCATCAAAACCTCCACCGCAGCGAATATATATATGTGTGTGTATTTTTATATAATTTTATATATATATAAAATACATTTAAATGAATAGCTTATTAATTGTTTTAAAGGAAACGTAAGAATTACCATGTATGTGTGTTTACTTTTTTTCAATTAAGTTTATTTAATATAATATAATTTATATTAAATCTAATTTCTGTTTTATATTAATTTTATTATTTAACATATTTAATAATTATCATTTTATTTTTTATATAAATATAAAATTCGATTGTACAACTATATCTTTAACATCAATATTTTTTGGGGATATTTGTATACTTACCTGTTTAAGTATAGGGAGTCAATATTTTTGCATTATAGATTTTTACATCGATATTTTTACTTCGATATTTTATCAGTGAACAGTACAATATACCTTACCATTTCAGATAAACAGAGTTTACAGGAATGAACTCTGCTCAACAATCTGATCTTAAGCTTGTGCATGTATAATGTGTGTCACTTATAGTCTTTAAACCTTTTGTGGTTCTTAGTAAAAAGGAAAGGTCTCCAGAATGCACTCTAGTCCAGTCATAAGGCTCCTCAATATTAGTCTGCCGATATTAAATATCTTTTAAAATTAAAATCTTTAAGCACAATAAAAATTGAGCATTACATTATACTGATCAATAATCACATATAATGTACATTCATGGAATTCTCTTTAAGTCAAGTTCCAGTTTAGCTCGGCTCCAGTTTCTGGTTAAGTATTTTACTCCAGCTGTCACCTCCTCCCACATCATAAACACTTTGGACTGGTACTCAGATAAAGGGGCAATGGATTAATAGCTGCATCTTTTCCTAACAAATCACCAAAGCATTGCCACCACACATCAACAGAGTGTATTCAATTAATATTCAGTCAGTCAGCCAGTCAAAGTTCTTTATTTCGGTTAATTAAAACCATAAAAAGCGATACAAAACTTTATCCTCCGCTTATTACAAATGTATGTTAATAAAGATTTTGTACATATTTAGTTAATACAGTTCAATTCATAAAACGTACACCTGAAATGCATTAAAAAGTTTGTTAAAAATTATACAATTATTCAATATAAAAACAAATGTCCAATATCCAAAAAAGCCTTTGGTCAACGGCAATTTAAGTCCATACAAGGTACACTGTTGGGCATAAATATTTAAGGACCATAACCCCCTTTTGATCTAATATTACAATCACAAATGCAATAGTGTCCTTTTGTTCAGACGGGCTGCTGCCACCAAAAAACCAGCAACACTATAGGTGACCCGAACAGAACCAAGCATTTGCAAGTGTAAGAGGGCAGGTCGCACCTGGACAAAACCAAGTTCCCTCAGGATTGGGTTTAACATTTTTTTACGAGCCACCAAGTAGTGTTCACAGAACATCACTAGGTGGAGCGTGTCCTGTGGGGAAAAGCTGTCACATGTACATGGTGCTGAATCTTCTGGTTTCCCCCATTTGGGGTATAAGCCTAGCGTGATGTGGATGAGGTTGAACCGAAATCTTACCAGGAGAAAGCGATGGTAGGGCTTGGTGAAATAATTCAAATACGGTTCAGCCTCTAGGGTGGTGGTTAGGCCATAGATAGATCTTACTAAAGGTTTTCTAAGTTCAATCTCCTCCCTCTCCGCCTCCAACAGGTTGCGAAAATTTAGCTTGATCCACCCTACGTCCTCTTTCCTAATGCCCTGTGGTGATAGATATAATTCAGGACGCCCCAACCTGCGATGGTTTAATGTAATCTCCTCGTTGAACCAAGTATTGACCCAGCGTAACAATGGGGCCATTTTCAGGTGATCAGAGACATAACCCAATCCCACTTCACAGTGTATAGAAAATTTAGGGGATGATTGAGGGAGTGACAAAAGGGATCTAAGAAACATATTTTCTGTGATTTGTATACCAGGGGATGATACATAGCCCCAGATGTCCGACCCATAGGAGGCAATTGACAAGCACTTAGACTCCATCGGTCTGGCCCCCAGTCTCCTAGAGAAGTTCAGGAGCGCTGAGGTAGATCTTAGAGCCGCGTGACCCTTATGCTTCATCTGGGGGCCCCAATTCCCTTTCTCGTCAAACAGGACCCCCAGATAACAAAAAAACGGCACCCTGGATATTTCTGAGCCATTGCACATGAATGATTTAACCTTCATGCTCTTTTTCCTCGCTCCGGTCACCATTACATGGGATTTTGCAGTGTTCATTTTTAGATCTAAGGCCTCCATAAAAGTTCCAAAATGATCCAGTAGCCTCTGGAGAGCCGTACGAGCAAGGAGGACTGCGTCATCCACGTACAGGAGGACCTTGATACCCGATCCTCCTATACACGGGATGTCCAGTGTAGCCAAGTAAGGGTGGGCGTAAAATCCGTTTCGCGGGCGAATTTGTGGATTTTTCGCGATTTCGCGATCCGCGAGTCTCTCGAAATCGCGGTAAAATCCGCGAATCAGCGGGGACGAATTTTCAGCCAAGCAAGAGTTACAGCAGCAGGTGCAAAAGTTGAACCTAATTTCTTTGTAACCTTTTACAAAAGGGTTACAAACAAATTAACTTCAACTTGGACAGCTGCTGCTAATTGCTTCCTGGCGCCTCATTGTCTACTTGCAACTATTCTCTGACCCTGCTTTGACCCTTGAAGCAGGGTCAGAGAATAGTTACAAGTAGGCAACGAGGCACCTGTCCAAGGAATTAAACCTCATCAGGAAGCACTTACAGATATAAAAAACAGGAAGAAGGGAGAGGATGGCAAATACACCCATTTTGAGTTGTCAGGAGGGGTTAAACTAAAAGAGACCTTAACAGCACAATTTTCATATGCATTTTGCTAAAAATCAAAAGCTGTATGTTCTGTAGGGGCAACTCAGGAATCTGTCCCTTCAGAGATCCGGCCTCTCTTTCTTTCTCTCGTTCTCTCTCTCCCTCTCTCTTTCCCTCTCTTTCTCTCTCTCTATCTATCTATCTATCTATGTATCTATCTATCTATCTATCTATCTATCTATCTATCTCTCTCTCCCTCTCCCATAAACGACTGCATGGGTAACTTCGCTATGCAAGCGGCTCACGAAGACGCAAAAATCCCCACGAACACGCAAAAAAACCCGCGAACACGCAAAAAAACAAAAATCCGCAAATTCGCACAAATTCGCAAATTTTGCGGATCGCGAATTCGCAAATCCGCAAATTCGCGGATCGCGAATTCGCAAAATTCGCCCATGCTTATAGCCAAGTCCAGTATTTTCCCAAGGGCATTAATATAAATAATGAATAGAAGAGGGGCCAGAATTGTCTGACCCCCTTCTCGAACTGAATTGACCAGTACACCTGCCCTCCCTTGTTACCCTAACGGAGGCAGACAGGTTCTGATTGAGATCACTTAAGAAATTAACTAAGGACGCATCTAAACCCAAATCCTGCAAAATGGACCAAAGCTTCGAACGATTAACCAAATCAAAAGCAGAAGATAAGTCCATGAAACCCAAGTATAAATGCGCTTCCTTCACCACAGTGTATTTATTTATAAGGAGATGTAAATTCAAACATTGGTCCATGGTACCCCTATGTGCTCTAAAACCATACTGGAGATCAGAGAGGATCCCACTCCCCGCAAGCCAATCCCCCAGTCTCTGTAAAATGACTCTGCCCAAGATTTTTACCACAGAGTCCAACAGGGAGATCAGCCTGTAGCAAGCGGGGTCCTCTCTGTTCCCCTTCTTAAAAATGGGAACTATAACAGAGGACTATAACAGAGGAGGACCAGGAAGAAGGAAAGTCCACAGTAGACACCGCATTGAATACGTTAGTGTGGATTTTTGCCCGAAAATTACGGGTACAAAATGTACAGATCTGCGGGAACCCCGTCTGGACCTGGAGCCTTGTGTCGCCTTGTATCATAAATCGCCCGTTCCACCTCAGCCAAATGAAACTTGATGGGCATAGCGTACTGAGCCACGGCAATATCAGAGGAAGCTAAAATTCCTTGATCTGTGTCATAGATCCTTTTAAAATGATCAAGCCAACTCTCATCAGGGATTACACAATCCATATCGGGATTAGCCTGGTCCGAAAAGAAAGGCTGGTTAATAATGGCCAGAATTTCTTACTATCCCTTAATGCGTCAGTGGATTGCAGATTTTCCCATGCCTCCTCCTTAATTTGACTCTTGTGTGTTAGAAGTGCAAGTTTGTACTCCTTGCGGTGGTCTATTCCTGGGTCTGTGTTTTAGAGCCTGGAGTAGGGCACCATGGGCAAGTGAACACTTATTGTCAAACCATTTGTAGGCCCTCCTTGGGTGTGCGATATCACCAGCCTCTAAATCTTTGGAAATCTGCTTGCAGACTTCCCCGTAAGCGGCCACAACCTCCGCTCCCACTGCGGTGTCGTCCAAACATACAGCCATATTGGCCTCGGTTTTTGATGCAAGGGGCTCAAAGAATGCCTCAGGGATGACTTTATTCCATTTGATCCGTCTCCCCTGGTCTGTGGATGACAAGTGCCTAGGCGCCCCAATTCCAGTGACCTTCTCCTTTGTGAAAGTGACAAAGTCCGCCACCAGCAAAACAGGGTTGTGGTCGCTAAAAATGGCAGTCACTACACTATAATCCAAGGTTTTAGCCAAAACCCCTGGGGATAGAAAGATGTAATCAATAATGGTATTTGCGCCTCTCCCTATAAAGGTTGGTACTCTGGCCTCGCCATTACCCAGACCTGACTCTAGTAAGTTCAGGTTAGAGAGAAGGCCCTCAAGAGCTTCTCCTTCATTACTATGTTCGAAGTGGGGCACCCCCTCATCAGGCGACCCTCCATAATTATCACTGTAACAATCTCCAAAACAGGGATGAATGTTAAAATCACCCAAGAGTACCATCTCTGGGACAAAAGAACAATCCTGTTTGTAGACTGGCAAAAATTGCTCTAGGGCGGTCAGATGCTCGTTTTGAGAAGAACCCTCCCTGGAGTTATAAAAATGAATAAATAAAAATTTCTGGTGGTTGGGAATAGACCATTCAATGATAAGAGAGTTCCGGGGGACTGGATCTAATTTCTTAAAGGCCCCTACCAGATTCAGTGAGAAAAGGACAAGCAGACCCCCTTTGGGTCTTCCCATTAATCCCAAGACTGCAGGAGAAGGGAAGCTAAGGTACCCGTCCAATAGGAAACTGTTCGAGGTATGCCAGGTCTCTTGAAAGGCAAGTATGTCGTACTGTTTAATGAACTTCTACCAGATAGGATCAGTGGCTTTCGATCTAATTCCCGCCACGTTCCAAGTAAGAATTTTGCATACGGACCTCTGGGAACCTAAGTTCAGTCTCTCCTCAGCTGGGCTGGGAGATAGTCAATCGTTCGTCTCCATAGAGGCCAGAGGAGAAAAACGATTAGTGGGCCTTATCATCGCTGGGGTGGAGCCACCTGTTGAGAACCCCCTAGTAAGCTGAGGGAGCCTCTGACTTTCCCATTTGACAATTCGCTTGTGGGCCTTTGTTGTGCAGCATTGGGGGCTTGGGGATAAAGTGGGCATGGAATAAGGTATCGTGGCCCCTCCCGCTGGATTGCCAGAGAATTATTAAAATGTCTAGTTAGCCTGTCCGCGGGATAAAAGAAGCCCAAGGGGAGCGGTCTGATGCCATCATTTGTCAGGTCAGAGGCATCCCAAAACAGTCTTTGAGCACTGTCATAATTATTAAAATTTACCACAAGGCAGTCCCCTGGGATGCACTTTGGGCGGTGCCCTACCCAACTCACTCTCCTTGCCATAATAATAGTACTTGTAATATCTGTGCCCCCACTGCTAAATTCTGCGCAATATTCCCTAGCCGGAGCCACCCATTCATAGCTTGTTTCACCTGAGCCAACCTTTGCTGGGGGAATCCCTGTGAAGACGGCCACTAAAGGGGCCGCCTCCGGTGGCAGTTCCAGGGAAATGACCCTGCTTGAAACCACGCCAGCTACGTGATTCGTGTTCTGAGGCCCACTCCTAGTGATCCCTTGCCCCTCCAGGACGTCTACATTGGCCTGGTTACCTTCCCTAGATATTTTTTTAGAGTTATTAACAATTTTGCCCCCAAGCTGACTAGAATTTACATGTTGAGGATTGTCCAAATTCTCATTCAGCTTTGAGTGTTGATTTAAAAAGTGTCAATTTTATCACATTTCACCATAAGACCTGCTACACATTCATTAAGAGTGTCCACTATATCTTTAGCTATGGCCACCAGTGCGGATTCAAGTCTTGATGTGAATAAGTCTTCAACAATGTCACAAACATAGTTCCTTAGACTAGCACCTTTAAAGACAGATTTGCCCTGTACCTTGCTCCTCTTAGAACCCTTAAAATTGGTTCTTCGTCTTCGTATCATCACTGGAGTGGGGGCTGAGTGTGTTACGGCCCTTGCAGGGGAGCAAGAGGGTTGAGGAGTTAAGGGAACAGTGAGTGGGGCCACTGAGGAGGGGGTATTGGAGATTACAATAGTAGGTTCCAAGGGTATACTCGGGATGAGAACAGAGGCAAGAGCTGGGTCTGGGTTAGTATTGGACGAGTCCAAACGGAGTTCCCTCTCAGCGTGGGCTATTTCCTTAGACAATACTCCCACAGCAGAAGTCAAATAAGAGATTATGGATTCAGATTTCCGTGGAATCTTAGCATCTTTACCTTCCTGATTGGCCTGGCATGGTTGTTTTCTCTTCCCCATAGCAGTTGTTGGAGGGGTGGCCCAGCCCTGACTCTGTCGGCCTCGGACGGCCACAGACGGCCCGCCCTCTGCCCGGGCTCATCCCGGCACCGCCCGCGCGCGTCCCGCGGGGCGGGAGGTGCTCCGCGGTCTTAAGCGCCTCCAGGCGCAGCGGTAGCGTCACGAGCGCGCCAGGACCCGGGGCTGCTGGGCAATGTAGTCCCCAAACACGGGGGAACCGGGAAAACACCTGGTGGGGGGTCGAGTTGCCGCCACCGCTCCACTCGCGGCCGCAGTCTGGCGAGAGTTGCATGTCCCAGCCTCCAGCCTCCTCAGCCGGTAAATGTCTCCCAGTGCTAGCTCGGCGCTCCGGGGTCATAAACGCTTCCAGGTGCAGCGGTAGCATCACGAGCGTGCCAGGACCCGGGGTTGCTGGGCAATGTAGTCCCCAAACACGGGGGAACCGGGAAAACACCTGCTGGGGGGTCGAGTTGCCGCCGCCGCTTCACTCGCGGCCGCAGTCTGGCGAGAGTTGCGTGTCCCAGCCTCCAGCCTCCTCAGCCGGTAAATGTCTCCCAATTAATATTGTTCCTCAAATGCAGCATTGAGAGCTACCACAACCTGGGACTGTACTCTCGAACCTTACTTCATGCTTCACCACCCCAGCTATCCAAGGGACGGGAGCACAGTGTTGCTACTTACTGGCCCACGTGGAAACGCTTTAACTCTGACAAACTGTTGAACCTGCTGAAGAGCACTTTAAATGCTTTATCCTCTCCCTCCATTCTCTACTTCCCTCACTGACTACTTCCAGGGTCACTAACTCTACTTTGGCTGGAACATTCACATGGGAAATGATCCTGGTGGGTAAAGTCGGACTATTAACAGAAAGCCTTTTTTGGCTTTTCTGTGTTTGACCTCTGTTTCATTTGGCTCCTACATCCCATTGCTGTGCTTTCTTAGATTGCACAACACAGGCGAGTTGATGGGCGGTGGTGGGCGGGCATGAGCATGACTGGTAACAACGGAGGTAGGAGCTGTTTTATGAATGCGAGATACAATACTAAATTATCAGTGAAATTTATTCTGACTATACCATGTTGTGGGACTACCACACCATATCACATGGAAAGGAACATTTCTTAGGTACATCAAGCAATGGTCTAAACAGCTTTGCTAAATACAATCGGCTCTGCATATAGTAGTACTGACATAATTATAAGGATATATTACAAATATACACCCAATATTAGAAACCTTCTTTATAGTTTTGACTGGGATATATATCAGTCAAAGTGGCTGAAGTGGAATCTGTGTGATCAATCTCTGTATTTTAATTTCACAATCAAAGTTAGAAAGGGTACTTAATCGAGTAACCTGGGAAAGAGGTTTATAAAAACACAGCCACCTAATGGGAATACTAGTGAATCTGTATGTTTGATGTTTGATGTTTGGGGGTTTTTATATAGCGCACGAACACTCCAGGGAGCATCTTGGTGCTGCGACTTCATTGCTAATAGATTGTCAGGTGGTTTTAACTGAGCTTTAGGTGTAATTTAGACAAGGGTTTTGCACTTTGATTCGGCCAATCCATAGATCCAAGTTTTTAGTAATTTTTTAAAGGTTTTTTCTGATGAAGTTGCTTGGAGGCTTTAGCGCCTAGGACTGCCAGTGATTTTCCGCCCTTGGTGGCCAGTCTGAATTTAGGGACGGACATTAAGTTGTCCGTAGCTGACCTGAGTTCTCTTTTCGGATGGTATCTGTAAAATTTATTAGACAGATATTTTGGGCCGCGCTTATGAAAGCCTCTAAATGTAATCAGGAGGATTTTGAATAATATACGTTTCTGGATGGGGAGCCAGTGCAACACGTCCAAGGCGGCTGATGCTGATGACCTTCTGGGCCATCTCAAAACCAGCCGGGCCGCCGCATTTTGTATCATTATGGCCTTATGTATCATTTTGTATCATTATGGCCTTATGGTCTCTCAAAAATATTTTTCGTTTTTTGTAAATTTGTTGAATGAGAGATACATGACATCCAGAAGTAAAACAATGAAAATATCCATTTACCAATCAGAAAGTATAACAGGTGATAAAACCACTTGACACATTTGTCAAAAACTCTTATTGAGAAGCAAGCTCATGCATTTCATAGCTATTCTAACTGCTCTAGAAAACTTGACTCCAAATATGTTATCCATGAAAGTTGAAAACCATTATTTAATTAGATGTGTTGCAAGATAGAGTTATGATTTATAATCACTCATCCAAGACAAGTGTTTTTTTGCAAAAACTAGGAGAGATAAATGGGTATATAATTATGCAAATTCGATTTTTTTGCTTTTAGCAAGTCATTAATCAACCGAAGAACAATCTATGTAATTGCGCCTACTAGCAATGACTAGGCATTTCCTTTTTGTATTGTTAGTATTGGGGACGTTTCACATAAAACCTTCTCCATTTTTAAAGTAGCTGCAATTACACTATATCCTGATCTGTAGATTTCTTCTAGAAAGATTGAATTAATGTCTGCCAGGAGGCATGAGACCCTATCAATTAATAGATTTTATTTCTATCACCTTTCAGAAGAATAGATGTAAAACTTTGAATCTGACCTATGGTTTCAGCATGGGGTTAATTATCCATTGGATTGCATGCGTCCTGAAGACTATAGTGATGCACATAAGCGTTTTCAAATTTCATATTATGTGTCTATTGGACAGACCTCATGCTTCTCCTGAATGCCCAAAATGTTACTAATAACTTTATTGTCAAAGTCAAAGTCAAAGTCAAAAAGCTTTATTTCGATAAAACAATTATCATAAAAGCAGCACAGTAGGTCAAAACGTACATGTAAAAACAGTTATAGATTAAAAAAAGATTTTGTTGTCTATGTGCATAATATTAAAAGTGACAGTGATTTCAGTAATAATTGTTTGTACAATCAAAAAAACTAGCCAATTAATTGGTTGAATTTTCACAGATTTCTTAATCAAGAAGAAAAAAGATGGCAGTTCATTCAGTTGAAACATTTTATAAAAATAGAATTAAACAGTTGATTTCAGCCTTTTAGCTCGAATAGCCCAAGCCCATGAGAGAAATTTGGCTAGGGCACAAGCATAGGGTACACTACTATCGGATATGAGTATCCTAATTGCCACGTCATGGCTCCTAGTCCAGAGATAGTGGCACATGCTACATTCTCTGTTATTTCAGTGCCCTGTAGGTAAAAAGTATTGATATTAGTGAACTTATGGACCTCAATTTAACAAAACTAGAAGGATGAGAAGCTGAGGAGCTGGGCTTGCTGGAAGTAGAACAACAGTTCTGCAGACCGAATCATGTCGAAAGTGATGGGCATAGTCTACTGAGCTAGGCACGCTCATATAATCCGACATTTATCCTGGTGGAAGCAACCCATTGAACTTTCACAAGCCAGGGCAGTGGGCCGAACTTCGGACACGACCCAGCCCTAAAACGGAATGTTTTCTTACAGAACGAGTGAATAAATAGATAAACCGCCACTCTCAATGGCTGGGCGAATATCGATTATGAAAATTAGTATTCTCCTCGAATTATTATTTTTTGTCAATATTCCTATTGCTTCAATACACGCCAAGCCTATTTCAACACCCTCAAATGGCTCATGATCAAACAGATATGGGCTGCTATTTAGCTAGGGAGAGTTGGAACATGTTCATGTTGCTGAATAAAGGGGGAGGACTCTTAGTCCACGATTTTAAACTTTGCCATCACGTGTTTAAAGTTTTACTGACCATGAGAAATGTCCGATTAGCTGTCGAAATGGCTCTGGCAGCTCCATACTCTCTCAAATGCATGGTGATGGCCCCAGTGGGTCAACTGAGCAAGCCGCGTTGACCCCTTTAGATGTGTTGCAGGCATTTGGAGATAAATAGCAAGACTAGTGTGGCCCTATTTGCCACTGAAACTGATACATGAGAACAAAGCCCAGAGGCAATTGGTGAGTCTAGGGATAATCAATGTTGGGATTTTTACCTCGATGGACAATTTCAAAGCGTGTCCCAGTCGGGAACGCATAGTAAGGCTCTTACGCCTTAGGGTGTTTTCTCACACTATAGGATACGCATCACGCTAGACACCCCTCTCCCACAATATCTGAAACAGCTTCCCTCCTTGCCCATCTTCCCAATGATAATCAGCACTTTTTGTGCAATGCACGTCACTTCCTGGATTTATAAAGATGCTCTTCCGTGGCAGAGAGTGTTCTTGCAGAACTCCAGAAGAGTCTGAAAAAGGGACCAGGGACAGGTCATCATGGCCGAGCTGTGGATGAAGGAATGAATGAATGAAGGAACGACCGATATTTATAGAGCGCACAGCAACTCCAGCTGGAGCGTCGCGGCGCTAACAGTGCACATATGGCTGCCCTCCTAGGAGGTTCCGTTTTTAAAAAGCCATGTTAATACATGCTTCTTTCAATGTCAAATTCTCCACGTTTTGAGAGCTTTATTATATTTTTGTTTTACGTTTTAAATTTTTCAATTTTTCCTCAAATAAGCAAAAGTATGTATTTCTAAAGATAAAAATTATTTAGTTTATTAAACAGTCGCAGGCCGCTGAGTAGGCGTCAAGGACCCCAGGTTAATAATCACTGGTCCATGGGAGAAGGTCACAGAAACTTCCAACCCAAGGGACCCCAGTGACTGAAAGCCTTGGTGTCATTTAATCAATACTGAAGTTAACTGAAACTTGTGCACTTCATACATTGAAGTCTGCATGCACATCAGCATGTTCAAATACGGAATCTGTAATGTATGCATCTTGATCTGCATAAAAATATTCAGTGATATTTAGCTAGAACAAAACACCCTTAGGGTAATTGAATGGAAGTTGCTCTCAGACAAGTGTCACTGTATATGTGTCATCTTCACGCCGAAAGAAAGTGATAAAGGTTACACTAAACCATTTAAATAATGATGAGTGGAAATGGGCTGTGATGTGCTTTTTTAGTCTTATTAATGTTCAGGAACTGTGAGGAATTCGTTTTTCACTTCAAATTATTCTCATCACGAATGAATGAATAAGAAACTTCTTCAGCGCACTTCCACCCAAGATATCTTGGCGCTAGAGCTGTATAAGTGACACTGCAAGTAAGTGTGGGCTACTGAAATAAATATGTTTTCTGTGATGTGGACGAGTGTTAGGACATACAACAGATAGGTTTTAAGGCATGGGCAAAGTGGGCTCTGACCCAGGGCCCAGGCCTTTCATCCAGATCTGTCCTGTACAGAGTCTTGCCGTAATGACCTTTAATAATTCTTTAATAGATTCTTTTAGATATCGTTTTACTTTATTTTTTTTAATGTTGGTGATGTGCGAGAGTTTATTACAGAGATTTTACAGAGAAAATGTGTTTGTGTTTCATGCAACATCAATAAAAAAAGTTTCTATTAGATCAAAACAGGATCTCAGATATGAGAAATGGGAGGTTGTCACAGAGATTATTTGCAGCGATATTTGTGAGCTACTGCTGTGTTACAATATTGAAAAAAACACATCACTATCCCTGAATATTAGATCTAAACACGTTATGAAGTCAAAGCTGTTCTGAATATGGGCTCCCAAAATATGCTTGGCCTAGAGCCCCCAACATCCTTAAAATGGGTGATTTGATTCCATAATTTCGGCGCTACGAATGAGAACCTGAGGCTCCCCGATGCGTGTAGTGGCTGTGAGATGGGAAGATGATCAAAGTGCCTTGATATTTTAGTCAGAGGCTCCAGTAGCATGAAGAGCCGATAGAACCACACACACAGACATACATTTAATTCTCTTTTCCACAGGCAGCCAGTGCAATTTGCGATGGCTTCATATGTGTGCTCGCCTTTTTGATATTTTAGTATTAATCTCAGTCTCATATTTTTTATTATTGTAACTTGAAATAGTTTTACCATGAAGATCTAAATAACAAGGGTTAGAGTAAGCATGGCACTATAGAAACGTTCAACCAACAATTATTGCCTTCAGAATATTTTTCAGATCTTTTCATGGAAAGACACTAGCTGCCGCAACTGAGCCGACCTGTTTGTCTAAGGAAATACTTCTCACAAGTTGGAATCCCTCTTTTAACAAATTGACCACACACAGGGGAGCACCCATATGTCTAGGCCAAAAGCCAGTATTCTATAAATATTCTGGATCAAAGGTTCTTAACCTTTTGACTTCTATAGACCCCCACTGAATCGGTGACACCCCTGAGTGATTATTGGAAGCTAGGCACTCCGGCCTAAGCAATTTCTAGGATGGAACCTCCAAACAATACACAGAAATACAAATATACACCAAACAAATGCACAAATATTGAAATATTTTGCTTAACTCACAATCAAATAGAGTAAAAGTTTTCCCATTTTCAATTTCGCTTCTTTATTTGTATGTACTTGGACTTCAGGTTAAGGACCACAAGTCTGGACTGCAAATTAACACCTCTGTCTTGTTAGCATTTAGCTTTAACATATTAACACGCATCCTTGTTTGGATGGCTAAAAAGCCATCATCAGGGGAGTAAATCAATTATTTTGGTCGTCTAACTAAAACAATTAAGACAACAAGCTTTGCATTCAAAGATGTCTAAAATTATAGTAGCCTGACATGTTCCATCATTCATCATGGGTGATGTGCGTGTTACAAATGCATGATTGTCCTTATTGTACATTGCATTTTACACTCATATAGAAGTTTAAATAAATGGATGTAGGGGGCGTGGCTTGAGCGCCGCACAAGATGGCGGCTTAACTGCGGAGCTCCGGACGTCGAGCGCCGACACCAGCGGCTCTCTCCTCTCCTGCTGCACCATTCTGGACGCCGACTGCATTTCCACACGTCGGAGCATGAGGTGAGCAGACTGATACCGCCTGCGACCCTCTGCTCCGCTTAAATGCAATTTCTGCGTGAATAACGCGGCGCGCTTCCCAGCGGCCGCCATTTTCTATCGACTCTGCCACGTCTTTGATTCTGTCAGCGGAAAACCAGCGCCAAAGTGCGACGCTCTACAGGTGAAACGCGCTCAAAACAGCAATGATGAAATTTATGCTGTTCCTGCTCCTCAGTGGCTAATTCTTCATGTTGGCGCTTTTCAGCCTTTGATACATTCTTTTCTTCAGGATTTCTCCACACTAATGCTATTTTCAAGCTTTTTTCCTCATTTGGACGCCGCTCTTCAATGACAGTCATTAAACAGGACACCGTTTGTTTCTGGCTACCCCCAATAATTTCTATCAACTCTTCTACATGATGCAAACGGTTTCCCCTGTATTATGCACCATATGCAGTGAAATTCCAGCTGTGTTATTTTATTGATGTCCTTGTGTGACGCATTTTTCTTCACATGTGTACACGGCCCTGACATCACTGTCTTTGAGCTCTACCTTCCAAACACTGCTATTTTCTCAGTTTAAGAGCGCCGTCTTCACATAACCTATTTCTACGCAGTCCACAGGCACATTATTATTTATTTCCCATATCATTTATGGGGAAACTGCGCACTCTCAAGCTCACGGCTTCCAAAACTAAATTGCCTCTTTCCTCTGACTCTGACTCAGCGTCACCCGTCATGGAGGACACTATTCCTTCTAAAACGGATATCACTCGTGGGGCAATACCTAAGGCTACTGTCACCAGTAAACTTCCACAACCTGGCTCCACGAAGCGTCACAAGAAAGATCCTCCATCTCCAGGTTCTGACCCATCTTCCGCATCCATGGATCTCATTCTGGAAGAACTCCGAGCTCTTAAACCCTTTATGGCTGAAACAACCAAAACATTGCAATTTCTTCACGATAAATGGTCCACTCTCGAATCCAGAGTCCTGTTAGTGGAACAATCAACGGAGGCTCTTCAATCTTCTTGTTCTAGAATTTCTACTTTGGAGAAGGATGTCTCTCTCTTAAGGCGACAGACAGAAGAGTTGGAAAATAGAAATCGTCGCAATAACCTACGCCTTTACAATCTTCCAGAGCTCACCGAAGGGTCTAATCCAACCTCCTTCTTCCAAACCTTTTTACCGAAAATTCTAGACCTTCCATCTTCTGTCACTCTTAATATTCAACGTGCACATAGACTGGGTCCGAGAGTTTCCTCCAAACCACGTGGAGTCATCTTGCTCTTCCTACAATATACCGATTTACTTCAAGTTCTTTCGGCAGCCAAGGCAAAGAAACAGATTATTTGGGAAGGTCATCGTCTGTATTTATCTCAAGATGTAGCCAAAGTGACAGCTGACCGAAGGAAACAATTTCTTGATCTGCGACCACGACTGCGCGACCTTGGTGCCAGATTCGGTCTCCTACATCCTTGCCTCTTCAAGGTTACGTATAAAGAAAAGACGACGACTTTTGAAGATCCACAAGTCCTTGAAGAATTCCTTCGTCATCATGAAACCATCAACATGGACACTGCCAGACCAGTTTAATAATTCATGAGTCTTCTTGATTGATTGAGTATTTATCCTTTTGTTTCCCTACTGTGCCTAGTATCGACTTCCCATATCCTATTGTTCACATATTTTCCTTGTTTATTATGTTATAATGTTGCGTAGTCCCTACAGTTAGCGTGCTTATGTATTCCTAACGTCTCTCCTCCATTTTTTGTCTCATCACAGATTTTCTCCTTTTGTTCCCCATCCCGGTGTAGTTTTCTGCTTCCTTCAATTGATCCTAAGCTGGTTCCTCCGGTGTTCGATGACGTGAGTTTCTGTTGTTGATGTCGTCCTCTTCTGGCGTCGTCACACCCCAGTTCTCATTTGTATTTGTTGTAATGTCTCTTCTCTTGCCTTGCTCTCTTCTCTTCTTTTATACTCTTTTCTATCTCTCATATTTTTCTTACTCTCACCTTTTCTCTCTATCTCTCTCGTACATCTGTTCTTGTAATCTTACTATTTTCCTCAACACTTCTCATCTACCTTTTTATCCTACCTTATCTTTTCCTTTATATCATTCTCATGCTAATCTACATTCCGCGTAGTCACCTGGAATGTTAAGGGGTTAAATAACCCCATTAAACGTCAACGAGTTTTAACGCATTTAACCAGACTTAAAACAGATGTAGCCCTTCTTCAAGAGTCCCACCTCACAGATTCAGAGGCTACTAAACTTAAAAGATGTTGGGTGGGTCATGTTCTCTATTCACCTGCTGTAGGTAAGAAAAATGGTACTGTTATACTCTGTCACAAAAAGTTAAATGTTTCAATTGTATCTCAAGAGTGTGACGATGATGGTCGTTGGGTAATTGTTAATCTTCTTATAGATAAAATACCTCTAGTTATTTTCAATGTTTATGCCCCAACTGGTGTTGATAAAATGTTCTGGCCTGCTATTTCGGACAAACTTGTTACCCTCAATGACCAATACGTTATTCTTGGTGGTGACTGTAACCAAGTTTTTGACCCCTTTATTGATAGAAATTCAAAAGTTAAATTTGTTCCTTCCAAGATGCACACCCAGTTTATCTCATCTATACAGAATAATGCATTAGTTGACATTTGGAGGCTTTGTAACCCTGACCTCAGAGAATATTCTTTTTATTCCCCCACACATCACTCCCAATCGCGTATTGATTATCTTTTTCTTAGCAAACCACTGGCCCAACTCGCCCTTCATTCAGATATAGGCTCCATCCTAATTTCCGACCATGCCCCCGTTTTTGTAGACATTGATCTTCTTCCCTACTCCCCTCATTCAGGCCGTTGGAGATTTAATAATTCCCTACTTCTTGATTCTAAGTTTTGCACCCAATTTAAACAATTTTCCACTGAATTTTTTACACATAACCATCTTCCTGATTCCCCCTTTGTCATGATTTGGGACTCGTACAAAGCAGCTGCACGAGGTTTTATTATTAATTTCGTTTCCCAAAAGAAAAAACAATCAATCTCTAAGTCAACTCAACTCTTGGATAAAATTAAGAAATTGGAGTATGCATACTATAACTCAAACTCTGAAGCTTCTTTACGTGAATTAATCGCAGCCAAATTTGAATTCAATAAATTCACCACCAACGCCGCCTCTAACTCTCTTCTAAAATGCAATTCCCGCTACTACGGCGGACAAAACAAGATGGGCAAACTTCTAGCTAACTACCTTAAAATACGTAAAGAACGTACAAAAATTGAATCCTTGCAAAACCCAAATGGAGTATCTTTCTTCAAAGATAAAGACATACTTGCTCAATTTGTTTCCTTTTACCAGAATCTATATACCCCAGAATCTATTCCTGACCCTCAAGATCTTACTTCGTATTTTCAAAACATCCCTCCTCCAGAATCTTCCCATCTTGACTTTCACTCATTGGACCTGGACATCACCAAATCGGAAATTTCTCATGCAATTTCTATTCTCCGTCGAGGTAAAGCCCCAGGGCCCGATGGTTTTACCATTGAATTTTATAACCATTTCTCCTCTCTTCTTCTCCCAAAATTGCATTCCCTATTCCAATCCTTTGCGGCCTCCGGATCCTCTCAAGGAACTTTCCAAGAAGCATTGATTTGTTTAATACCTAAACCAGATAAAGATCATACCCTTTGTAAGAATTACCGCCCCATATCACTAGTAAACACTGATTATAAAATTTTCGCCAAAATTATGGCTCTCCGACTTGACCCTTTATTACCTGATCTTATAGGTCCTGAACAATCCGGCTTCGTCAAGGGTCGCCTATCATCAGATAATTCTCGTGTCTTTTTTAATATCCTGAGTAAAGCTCCATCCCTTTCCTCCCCCCTTGCGGCTATCTCCCTTGACGCTGAAAAAGCATTCGATAGAATTGGATGGGACTTTATGTTCCAAGCTCTCCATTGGTTTGGCTTCCCCCCTAAATTTATTTCTCTAATTTCTCTACTATACTCCAGCCCCCATGCTTCAATCTTCGCAAATGGTATGATTTCCGATTACTTTCCTCTCCAAAGAGGGGTTCGTCAAGGATGTCCACTGTCTCCTTTATTATTTATTATAGCCCTAGAACCCTTTCTAACTAAGATTAGACTTGATGACACGATTACTGGTTTCCAATATGGTACTCAACAACAAGCTAAACTGTCTGTATACGCTGACGACATTTTATTTTACTGCTCAAATCCTCAAACAACTCTACCTTCCTTCCTTGGCCAAGTTTCTTCTTTTTCTACAGTATCAGGATATCGTCTTAACATTGATAAATGTGAAATTTTGCCTTTAAACCCCCTTTGCCAAAAACATCTCTTTGATTCTTCTGGTTTTTCATGGCAACCCACAAAGATTAAATACTTGGGTATCTGGTTTGCCCCCCGTATTCCAGACACTATTAAATTTAATTTCGAATCTCTTTCTCACAAAATCAATACATCAATAACACGTTGGAATCCTCTGTTCCTTTCTTGGTGGGGCCGGCTAGATTCCATCAAAATGATGTTAGCACCCCTAGTCCTCTATTCTGTTTCCATGATTCCCATCCGTATTCCAGATCATTACTTCAAATCGATAGACTCCCTTCTATTAAAATTTTTATGGAAAGGCAAAAAATCTCGGATTGCACTCTCTTCCCTGAAAAAAGACAAATCCCTTGGTGGTGTCAAGTTCCCCCACTTTAAGTCATATCATAACGCATTTTCATTAAAACAATCTATGAGATGGCTCTCTTCAGATCTTCCTCGCATTCCTCCCCTTTGGCTCACATTAGAATCTTCTCTTCTGCATCCTTACGATTTTCGAGAAGTCCTATCCTTTACCTCTAAGGTGTCATCCTTATGTTCCCCCATCATTTCTCACTCTTGCTCTCTTCTTCGTCCATACTTAGTATCCACCTACCCATCTGCCTCCTCCACCCACGCTCAACCTATCTGGCATAATAAATTCCTCAAAATTCGCAACCGTTCCTTATATTGGAAATCCTGGCATTCCCTTGGTCTAAAATGGATCTCACAACTTCTCTCAGATAATCAGCCTCTTTCTTTCCAAGATCTTCAAACTCAATTCTCGTTACCTGCCTCATCCCGTAAACAATATTTATCGATACTCCCATCCCTTACTCAATATCTTTCTTCTCTCCCAACCTCTAACTCTATCCCTACCACTTATCTATCGATTTCTAATGCTATTGATCAATCTCTTTCTGCATCATTTATTTATAAATCTCTACAATCCTCTGTTGATCGTTCAAAATCTAAGGTTGAGTTGGCTTGGGAAGAAGATTTCTCTCACACGTGGTCCACCATTTTATGGGACAAAATTTGGTCCAAGATTCACAGTACATCCAGGGCTGCAAATACCACACAAACCTTATTCTTTATTTATAATCGTTTATTATTCACCCCGTTGCTCCTGTCTTCCTTTTCCCCAGACACTCCATCTACTTGTTGGTCCTGCACGTCCATTTCAGCTGATTTGAAACACATGCTATTTGAATGTCCCCCTATATTACGTTTCTGGCACTTAGTTTGGTCCCAGCTACAAAAAATTTTTAAATTTACGGTTTCATTCTCCATTTCACACATTTTCTTAGGTTCCCTATCCCCCACCTTTGTTGAGTCCAACTCCAACCACAAATTACTTGACTTATGCATAGCCATTGCTTTCCACCATATCACATCGCATTGGAAACAAGCTAGGGATGTTTCTTTTACTGCATGGTGGAATGCAGTGTGCTTTAATCACCGACTTGACACTAATTTTGTCTCTCCTATCTCCTTAGCAATCAAACGTGATCTCTTATGGCTTCCCCTCACTGACTATCTATCCTCAGTTGCTAAACCTCCTCCTCCACTTCCAATACGTACGGTTGAAGTTTGTAAACCTCCATAAATGCATTACCTTAATTTATTCGATTATCATATTGTTATTTACAGCAAATGTTTTATCATATTTTTAATCTATTTTCATATTTTTAAAGATGTCTCCACACCCTCCTATGTTCCTCATTCTCATTGCTTATTTATTCATATTTTATGCTTCAGTTTCCAAAATGTACTGCGTTCATATGTAGGATTACTCTCATTTTCTCATAACCTTTGATTGTTTCTTCATTTTCTGTCTTTGTTTCTTTATATTTCAATAAACTTCAAACTTAAAAAAAAAAATAAATGGATGTAACACTGCTGTGAGGTCTAGTCGTAAATGGGAAAGAGGGAGAACTTTTCATATGTCATAGAGAGGACTGCACCATTTACCCTAGACATCACATCTGGAAAGGACATAGTTCTACATTTAATGACGTTTGGACCTGGGTAGAGGATGCAAAGGTGCTTCGAAAGTCAGGGAACCAATTAAGCTCCCTTGATATTGTATGTCCAAGTGCAATGCATTTAGGCACAAGTTTTTGTGAAAAGTGATAATGATAGACCAATTCAATTGCAGTTAGAGCTGACTGAATAAAAAAAAGAATTAATGATACAATGCATATAGAGCACAGCTTTGACCTCACCAAGGAATGCTATCACCATAATAAGATAGCACCATGTGACTTACAGTTCTTACTCAGATCAGTGGCATCAAACAACCAAGTTTTTAGAACGTTGCCAAAGATGGAATGAGTACCAATGGCTCTAAGGTGGCTAGGAAGGGAATTTAGTCTAGTAGACATCAAATAGGAAAAGCAACATCAACTATTCTCTACATCTTCTAATCCAAGATCTGACTAAAAGATTCACTGAGTTGGAACAATGGGGCCCATTAGGATGTCGGGCGGATTGCCACCGCCATGCAGGCGGTGGCGATCCGCCCGACATCCGTCACCGCCCGCCACCCATTTCCCTCCGCCATATTACAATGGCGGGGGGACCGCGGCAGACGTAAACACTGTCCGCCGCTTTTCCGCCCCGGTCGCCTTGCGGCTGGGCCGGAAAAGGGTTCATATGGCTGGCGGTGTCTTTTAGACACCGCCAGCCATATTAGGATGGCCAGGATCAGATGCCTAAGGCATGCGGTCTTCACTTTGGGGGCACCCTGAGGGCCCCCATGGTGAAGGCGAGGAAGGGGTGCACATGGGGGGGTACCTATGGTACTCCCCTGCATTTGCATACGCAATGCGGCAGGCACTGTGCGGTGCCTGCCGCTTTGTGTATGCAAGTGCATCACAAGCATTTATAGCAATGCGGCGGGTGGTGATGTGAAAACCGCCCACCGCAATGTTATAAACGCATGATGCGCCCGCCACTGTGGCAGGCGCATCATAATATGCTAGGCGGGACCGCCGCACAGATCGCGGTCGGTCCGTTTTCCGCGAGGATGGAGGGCGGGCAAAGTCCGCCCACCATCCTAATGGGACCCACAGTATCCAAGCATGGAAACAGCAATAAAAGTGGGAGCTCAGCATGCTGGGACCCATATTAAAGATCTGGGATGGATGCTCAATAATTTAAATAAAATATGCTTACCAAGAGGAAGCCAGCGTAAAGCCCTGAGAAAGAGAGAGAGGGATTTTCTATGACCAAGCCCCCCAAGCACTAGGCAAGAAGCCACATTCTGAATAATGCACTTCCTGTGAATACGATATTTAGGAAGCCCTAGATAGACAGATTTATAGTAATCTAGTCTAGAAGATACCACGGCATGGGTGATGGTTACCCTACTCGTTTGGCCATCAGAAGGATACTCCTTCAGACAATTCTAGGAGCCAAGGTATAAATATGGAATTTAAAATACAAATATTGATCAAGTATGACAGCAAGACTGTGTGACTGTGTGATCAGTGCAAGAAGAGGACCCAAAGAATACATTTAACTGGTTTTGGACAACGTAGAATGTTAATTACGGAAGCTTACAGCTCCAGTTTTACTTAAGTTACATTTTAGATGAATATTAAATATGTAAATGATTATATTTTGAGGAAGTTTTAACAAAACATTGTTGTCATCTATTCTACTGCAATGATAAAAACCAATACCATCCATCTGCATAACTGATAAAAGCATAGATATGATTAAGATTGCATTGAATAAGGTGTGGTAGCCCCAACCTGACAATAGGTGGCGATACTGGTCGGGGAGCTGCTACACATGTACACAAAGAACCACAGTGATGGGATGCCATTCTTTGTACTAGGAGTCCCCTTTCTGGCACAACCAGTTGACCCTTAATTTACATAGTTCACTGTTGCCCTTGGGCGGACACTGCATGGTGTAACTCTGATTAGCAGAGACATATACTTCCAGCAGTCAAGCGGAAAGTGTTAGGGAGGCTGAGAAATGGTCCTTTCTGTCCTCTTTCTTCCTTGCTGAGAAGGATCATGCATTGACTGAACTGTAAGAAAGTTTCCCTTTACTCTCACTGCTGATTTCTTTTATTTTCGCGCTGCAAGCATGAAACTGAGCTTCCCGGGCCTTCACTATAATCCAAAACCTTTTTGCAAAAATAGCATCTACTTCTTTTTCATAACTCTAAGAAATTGGGTTACTTAAAAGCCAAGAAAACGGGTTCAGAAAACATGGGGGTGAAGGCAAAATATTTGAGGATGACCCACCCCCCCAGAAAGGGTCCAACAATGAACGTTTAGGTGAGAAATGCAAGTTTGCACTGACTCATTATGAGCCACATAGTGGGAAAAACTAAGGGCCCCATTAGGATGGCAGGCGGTTGCCCCCGCCGGGCCAGCCGTAGTCACCGCCGGGCCGGTGGGGGCAATCCGCCCGCCATCCCTGTAGAAGAGACCCTCGCCATTTTATTATGGCTAGGGGGTCCGCGGCAGACGGAAAGACCGTCCGCCGCTTTCCGCTCGGTCGACATGTCGACCGGGCAGAAAAGGGTTCAACATGGTGGCGGTGTCTTTCAGACACTGCCAGCCATATAACAATGTGCATATGTGACTGCATTTCCGTGGCGGCATTGCTGCCACGGAAAGGCATGCAGAGTCTGCGATTTCTGGAGGGTTGGGGTACACATGGGTTTCAAAGTACAACGTGGCAGGCAGCGCGCATTGCCTGTCACGTTGTGCTTTGAAAAGCACAACATGTATTTTTAGCAAGTATGCTCTTCAAAATGGGGGGCAGAACATAGAGTGACAACCTACCCCAGGAGCTGAAACTTGCCCTTGCTGTGATCGAGAACACACCTACAGCAGACGATCTGGGATCAACCTAACTGCCCGACCTAAGGTAAAATGATCAGTAACCAACATAGAGTCCCTGGAACAGGAAGCTGTAAACCATTTCAAACTGCCTCACAGCAATAGGAATTCTCTGAAAAGTAACTGTGAAACATTCATAAAATCCTTCTCCCAACAACGCACCTCAAAAGTCAAGGCCCCACATAGCTTAAAATTCAAAAATCAATAGGCGACCCAGCATAAAGTCAAAACAAGAGCGCAAGTAGAGGATTCAAAACACGGAAAAGGGAGGTCAATAGAGCACTGAGAGCACTATGACTGCTCCCTCAAAATAAAATCATCACATTTGATCTAAGGCACAAGAAAAGGGAACTAAAAAGGCCACCTGGACCAAAAAAAGGGAAATCGCAGATAGCTTCTGGGCCAATCTCATCTGAGATATAAAGCTCTACAATGCAAATGCCTTCTGACGATCTGCTAATGCCCTAAAAGACACAGCACCGCCACACCAAGGATCAAATCTCTTTGAAGATGACTGGGCCTCCTTCCTCTTTGCTCACTTCAACAACACAACAAACATAGCAGATACATTGGGCCGCCCAGAGGCAGCCTCGGTTGATTAGCATCACCCATCAGATGCACCGTCCATCGTCTCAGAGAAGGAGCGAACCCTAGACGAGGATACTGTGAAACAGCGGATAATTAAAAGCAGACTCACAGGCACACCTGGCCAGAACGAAACCCCTTATGCCATCTTTAAGGCCAACCCAGGTGAAGTACTATGTGGGTGTTCTACTGGAACGGCTCCTCGACTTGGCTAACGCTACCTCAATCATTCCGATCAATCAGACATGGATCCCAACAAAAAAACAACACTCTCACAAACATGGCCCTGACAATGCTGCCTAAAGCTTCAAAAACAATGACCAATCTATCTATGCTAAGTAAATTACAAAGTGGCCTTTGACTGTGCCACACGAAACCTGCCCTGGAGCAAGTTAAAGAACTGGGATATACCACCTGTGCTTCTTAGAGCAATTGAAAACCAATACAAGGACACCTGGGTCAGAGCAAGGCTGGGCAACAGGGCTAACCTTCCAAGGGCCATTGCAACATCCCAGGGGCTCAAGCAGGGGTGTGTCCTGGCCCCACTTCTTTTTTATGTTTTCATGGCAGACCTCTCCTCATCCTTGGCTTCGGTTAACTCTTAACTCCGAAGCTTGATAGTGTTCCCCTCTGAAACTTGCTTTATGCCTATGACTTGGTATTGATCAGCCGGACCAGGGTGGGGATGAGGCACCTTCTGAACTCTACTCACGACTACTGACTAAGAAACGGTCTGACCATCAACACCATGAAAACCAAAATCATGAACTGTCCCAGAAGAACAAGCTTAAATATCAAATGGTTCTTTAAAAGGTCGAACAAGTCATCGATTACAAATATCTTGGTCTCACTTTCGACAACAAAGGAAATTTTAAGCAGCACAGGTAGGAAATAAAAAGAGAAGAACTCGTCCTGGCAGTAGGTCTCAGGGTACTTTTTAGGAACCTGAATGGGCTGTTGTACAGTACTATTTTAGAAATTGCAAGGGAGAAGATAGTTCCAACTCTGGCATATGGCGACGCCCTTCTAGGAAGGCTCAACCTCTCTTGACAACACTGACCTCAGAATCTAAAGGGAAATATTCCATCTACACAAATATTCTTCAGCCGCTCAGATCAGGCTAGAACTTAGTCTAGGTGAACAATCAACAGCTAGAAGCAAATAATTCACCATCATGTGCTATAGGCTCCAGTCCGCTGAAAGGAACACTATAAATCACAACATCTGGCTGGAGATCAATAAAGCCTACTCAGTGGCCTAAATATCTAAAATAATCCATTGACCTGTATGGACTAGCTCAACTATGGTTTGCAATGCCCACTCGTGAGTCATTTTGAAGGACAACCAGCAACATGTTGAAACTAATCTCATCCCTAGAGGACAAGACTTCTCTTGAGAAATGCGCCCATGCATGGATGGTACTAAATAGCTACACTGCTAAAACCACAGCCATGCTTGGGTGAAGCACTCAGCAGCAAAGCCAAGGGAACCTATTTTAAAACATTGCCTTGGTGTCCTCCCTACCAGTGCACACACAGGACCCTTGCTAAGCACATAGGAAGAAGTTCCCTGTAGGTTGTGCATCCAACCAAAAGATAACGTGATCCACACTTTCTGCCTTTGCCGGTCCACCTTAAATCTGCGCTGCCGCTGGATTGGGCATTCTGGAACCAGGTCGGGGTGAGCTCCTGCAGAAAAGCTATTATAGCATGTTTACCCTCAAGCAATCTCCCGAACAGTAAAATATATCCAGGGAGTTGACCAGGCCTTAAAGAAAGTACCTTACCAGCCTGCACAGCTTACTAGGCCGTGATCTCTGGTGTCCACCACGAATAGGGGCAAAGTACCTCACTCATTAATCACAGCACTGGACTCGCAACCCCGACTTACTTACTGTACCTCAGTCACCACTTGACAGGTCTCTCCTTTGGAACAAAGCACTTTCTTCACATGTACTACATGAATGGCTTGTGTCTCAGGCATAATTAATCGGCAAAGCAGTCGCACATGCTAGCCGCCTCTTGCTCATTTGCACAAAATAGAACTCTATTTTTGAGCTGGGACATTGATTACCGAAAACTTCGACCTCTCCACAGCCTATGGGATGCCAAGGAACCTCTCACTATTTTAATGAATTGTATTCATCCCTGTATTTAATTTATATTGTAATGATTTTAATTAATCTGCCAATAAAGTTGACGTGACCATTTCAGTAGCATTAATTAAAAGCAATTCACTTGTATTTAATAAAATGTGTTAAGCTAATTTGTAAATGCAAAAATGGTTATTAAAATATTTTATAATTATAGTAGATGTATTCCCTTAAACTCCTCCATGGACTCCCTTATCTCCTCCTTACTCTACCCTATTCTCCTCTCCTTTAGTAATAAGCAGTGCCCATTTCCAGCCACTCTCCTCTGTCCCCTGCAAGTCTTCTACTAAAACGTATATTTATGTGTACGGAGACTTCGCACTCAGAGTGGAGATCTCTGCACAGAAAGGATAGGAGAGTCACATACAAACTCTGCATGTAGATTTGTGAATAGCATTGCGCAGTACTACAAAACACACTACAAAGTTCAGTTTGTGAATAGGTCGCTATGTATTTGAGCTACTGAGAAGGCAGAAGCCATCACTTTCTCCTGCAGGAAACACTCACGGCACACACACAAACATATTTTACACAGGAACAGGAAGATTGCAGGGATTTTTTCAAAACAAATCTGTCAAACAAGAGAGATAGCTGTTCTAAGTCCTTGGGCGTAGCCATCAGGGTTGCAGCAGGTGCAGTGGCACCGGGGCCTAGAGTTTTCTAGAGTTCACTGCTCTCCACGTTTGTTATTTTTCTTACTACTAGTGCTGCGGTTCCCAAACTGTGCGCCGTGATGAGCAGCCAGGGGCGCCGCGCCGCCACACAGGACACGAAGTGGGACATATGGATTGCGGGGGGGGGGGGGGGGGGGGGGGTTTAAAATAGCGCCTTCATAATTGTTTGGCCCAGCACACTGCCGCCATACGCTTCCTGTGTACGTACGCACGCACGTACGTGTTTGTACTTAAGCTGGTGACCCCCGTGTTGTGCCCAGCTTTGGAGCGTCGCTGAATCGTTCCTGGTGACCCCCGTGTTGTGCCCTGCTGGAGCGTCGCTGAAACGTTCCTGGTGGCCCCCGTGTTGTGCCCTTGGAGCGTCGGTGAAACATTGCGGACGTGCGCCTAGTGTGAGCACGAAAAAATGAGCTCGCATCCCATACACTAGTAACTAGTGTATGGGATGCGAGCTCATTTTTTCGTGCTCACACTAGGCGCACGTCACGTTTGCTATGCTTTTGTGTAATTCACAAAAATGCAATGTCTTCAAAATTGGGCACACTTTCAGAAAACCCATGCAGCTCTGTCAATAGCAGGATTAGGATCACCAAGTATAAGAAAAAAAGGAAGGATTAGCAAATAATCAAAAAACAATTTACTAAGAGATATTCAAGAACCTCTCGATGAAATAAGAGCGCACAAGGCCCAATCTAATAGATGAGTGAAACCGATTTTCAAGACCTAGACATGGACACATCTTTGTATCTGAATGCCAGGGCGTGACTGGTCTACTAGGCCAGTGTGTGGGCCAGTTTTTAGGCAGTTTGTAAGTTTGTTTTATGGTCTAGTGGACGCTATTTACCGTTGATTTCTCCGATATTACCCCAAATATTGACTTTGGGAAACAAAAATCCACGCAGTCTCCCATTATACCTTCCAAAATACCGATATATGTGACTTTTGAAGTTCACAACTATCGAGCTTTGCAAGTAGTCACGTTTTTTTAACCATCTAGTTCTCTAATGGGTTGCACTGTTACTTTGGTATCTTCGCCTATATTTCTGTCTTAGTCTTTCCAGTGCTCAATTTGTAAAATAAGACGTGCCGAGCCTCAAAGTTTTGGTGAGCCAACAGTCAGCACTATTGAAGAGCGGGGTGTTGACTACCAAGCCTGCAGAGTCTTTATTCCACCTCATGCCTCTTTTATCCACCACCGTGCCCTTTTATCTCGCTTTTGCATGTTCATTTTTTATCCCTACTTTGTTCCTTTGTTACTGTTTTTCCTTCCTTCCCTCTTTTTTTAACCCTTGTGTGTTTCATTTATTGTTGTCTGTTGGTGAAAAATAAGTGGTGGCTCCTAAAAAAAGTGTGTTGTTGGGCCCCACCTGCAACCAATTAAGTTCTGAGTCAGACACAAAGGAACAAAAAGTCTACAAAGGCCATGGTAGATCCACAACATGACTGACGGTGTCTCTAATCCATACCAAAATGGTGGGGGGTGGGTTGCACTCCGCAGTTCCATCAAACTTCACTTTTTAAGTCATTGTAACCTAAAACCAGGCGTGCTCAATGGTACCGTGCCCAGCTCCAATGGCACGTGTCTAATCCATACCAGCATATAAAGCCACAAAATCACTGATTGAGCCTAATTTGTGAAATAAAAGTAGACAGTTTTAAAGAAACTTTGGGCATCATAAGGATGGCGGGCGGTCATGACGTAAAAAGGGACCGCCTGCCATAAGTGCGGCGGTCCCATAAGGGTGATTGGGATGCGCCTGCCACACTGTCAGGCGCATCCTGTCTTTTTAACATTAAGGTGGGTGGTGCTTTCAGCATCACCCACCACAATGCCAAAATGCATGTTGCGCATATGCATGCACAGCGTGGCAGGCAACACGAGGTGCCTGCCATGTTGTGCATGCACATGCAGGGGGGTTACATAGGTACCCCCCATGTGCCCCCCCAACATCCTATGGGCCCTCAACGGGCCCTCAACTTCAAAATCTGCATGCCTTTCTGTGGCGGCAACGCCGCGACGGAAAGGCTGCCACCCGCCTGCATCCTGAAATGGATGTCGGTGTCTAGCAGACAAGTCACCATATTAAACCCTTTTCCTCCCGGTCGACTTGTCGACAGGGCGAAAAAGCGGCGGACGGTCTTCCCGTCTGCCACGGTACCCCTGCCATACTAATATGGCAGCGGGAAATGGGTGGCGGTGGGGAAGAATGCAGGGCGGATCGCCACCGCCATGCGGGCGATGGCAATCTGCCCTACATCCTAATGGGCCCCTCAGTATTGAACTATACCAGTCTGAATTCACTGGGCCAAACCAAAAACTTTGAACTGTACGCCAAAATATGGGTGGTTTTGACCACAAGATCTGAATGCCGAGAGTCAATATTGTAAGTATCCAAGGGAAAGGAACCCAATAGCGCAACAGTGCAAAAACTGGGCATATTTCTCTCACCGGTGGTTCTTCTTACATACCAAGCCAGTAGTGTACACCAATGTACTCTTCCTAATTTACTGAATCTTTTTTTTTTGTTGCAATCTTAATTTAAATTTTTAGAGAAAATATAGCAGAGTAACATCATGACGGGGTAAGATCACCACTAGGTGGGCATATGTGACGGTCAGCCAAGCCCAGGAAGGCAGGTGACTCAGGCAGAGGGCCCAGTTCAACCCTCGGATCAGCAAGTAAGGTGCCATTTCATGGAGTTATGACTTTGTGCCTTCCAGGCCCGGCTGAGTCAAGGAGTCATGGTGGGTAGTGGTGATGGAATTATTGCAACAATATAATAACAGCAAAACAAAGGGGGGAAAAGGGGGTGGAGCTGGAAAGGGGGAAGGAATCTATAGAAAGCATGTTGAACAAGGTACAGATGGGGAACAGAAAGTTCAAGGATGTGAAGGCGTAGTTGCTTCATAGTCAGTAGTGTTGGCTAGAAGTTTGGAGAACAGTGGCGGGCAGGAGTATGTGACTAGTAGGTGTCCAGTTGGTTGTGTAGTCCCTTGGCCTGGGAGGGGCATGGAAGATCAGCGTTCTGATTAGGTTCCAAATACAGGGTATCGACTGCCACTATGAGAGAACCCCATAATTACCAATGGATTCCAGTTTGGCTTGCACGTGGATTCTATCATGTAGGGGCACTCTATGGAGTTCTGTTACCGATTCCGTGGGAGTAGGGTATGGAGGTTGACACCAGTGGCGAAGGCTACATATTTTTGCTACCACCAGTACTGAGACCAACCACAGGGGGGTATGAACGCCGATCTCAGGAGCATCGTCCATGTTATGAAGACAGGCTAGATATACGGCGGGTCAAACATACCGGGGGTGGAACCGACGCAGGGGTGTACAGACAGAATATCGAGTTGTTTATTTTGAACTACAACAATATCGAGTTTGAAATATCGAGGTACAAGAATATCGACAGAAAGTATATTGTTGCACAGAATATCGACAGTAAGGTAAGAAATATTGTTTTTTGAAATATTGAAGACAGTAATATAGTTTGTAAAAATATTGTTGTTAATAACAGCGATATTTATATTAGTGTTCTGTATTTTAGTATGTGTGTTAAAAGTATGTGTTGTAATTTTTGGTATAAGTGTAGTTTTTTTTAATGTATGTGTTAAATTTGTTTACTTATTTATAAATATTAAGGCTATATATCATAGTTTATAAATATATGTTTAATTTATTTTTAGATTATATGTATTAAAATTTTAAACATTTTCAAAGAATTCTAACTATTTTGTTTTAATTATATGTATTATTTACTTTATTTTACATAATTTTTTTAACATAAAAAACGATATTTTTAACAACAATATTTTTTTCCAATATTTCTGTACTTACCATTATGTAGATAGGCTTTGATATTCTGGACATCAATATTTTTGCATTGATATTTTTGTACCTCGATGTTCTGACTGTCAATAGTCTTTCAGTGATCGGTCGCATGTGCATTCATACCAAGAAGCAACAAGTTTGTGTTCTCTCGCAGCTCCATTGTAGGGGCAGTAAGTGCACCACTCTTCCAAAAATTTCTAACATTTGTTGTGGGGCAGGAGGACCGCCCAATACAGTTTCTTCCATGGCCAGTACGACACGTGTAATATCTTGTAATAGCGGAATTTGAGGCTGGATTCTCTGACGACTCTGTCATGGAAGAATAGCAATTCTGCCCAATCTGTTCGGGCCAGTATCAGAAAGGTAGAGGAATGCAGATAGGTAGGAGTACTAAACGAAAAAACTAAATATTATTAAAATAACCAATATTTTTGAGGAATTTCAAAACAGAGAGATTGTATATGCATTTTTGTCCGAGTGTATGTAAAAAAAGTCCTGCTAGAATCCTATTGGCGTCTCACCATACCCGACTGTAAGCACCTGTACCCAATTATTTATTAGAAGATACATTTATTAGTGGGGGTGTAACACCCCAAATACCCCCCCTGAAGCTAAACCCCTGGGTTAAACTCCCCTCTAAGCATTAGGACTGCTTTAAAAGAGCCCTTGCCAAGGAAGGGATCGATCTGCTTCACCCCTCACACATTCCAAGTCACCCAGTAAAGAGCCTCTCCAGCAATGCGGAGGGCAGTGTTATTCCACACCGGTGCCATGCTATGGAGAAGGGGGTCAATATATGGAAGTTTATGGGCTGCGGTCCATGCCATAGCGATGGCCAGCGTAACCGATTTGTTCTGCCAGGGGCTGGGGGCAGGGGGAGGATGGTGGCAGTGGTGGCACGAGGGAGGTGCACACAGACCCAGTGAGGTGACATTCGATGCCCACCCACACCGGTGCCTTCTTCGGGTCACCCAGGTAAGGGGCTATCTGGGGGAGTTGAACGTCCAAGCTATTCGAGAAGATATGTGCAAGGCAGAGGTCGCGAACTGTTGTGTCGGCCTAGAGTCCAGTTGCCTTAGTTGGGGGCCCCGGGCTGCCTGATTCATTTCCCTATCTCTGATTCATCCCTGCTGTCTATCAAATTAATGTTTACAATTTCATCTTATTTGATTCTTTGCTTTGTGAAAATAACTTGAATATACAAATTCCCATGAACACTCATTCCATCTCTGTATCTCTACCTGTGTTACATGTGTGCGTCTACGCGTACACACACACGCACATACAGAAACACATATACACATATATATATATTCTCTACTGTTAGAACTTTTTTCTGTTGATCGCCATCCCTTCCCTCCCAACATGACTATTGAAGTAAGCCGAAAATATATTTACCTGTCGACCAAACATGATATTGCCACTTTTTTGAGTGTAGCAGTACCAAATACATTTTATACACCACGTTCGACAGCAGGGAACCTACCATTAAAAATGAAAGCTAGGCAGGGGCCACGTACTTGCTTTTTTTGTTAATAGGTTTGTATTACTGTGTGGTAGGCAGTGACATGGAAAAGCTGGAAAAGCTGATGAAGACAGTGGAATTTAGACGCTCCAACAGAGTGTCTACCGTACCCACAGACTGTGCTCAGCCCAGAATCCCTGTTGTACTTTAGGACTATTTTATCCCTGTTGAGACATTATTGGTTTATTTTTGTTCTTATGTTTGGCCTTTTGCTTTCAGTGAAGTCTAGTTAATAAATTTACATTTTTCCCATTTGGCACATACAGATTCTATCACAGTGTAAGGAATTCCTGAATTTTGTGAACTCATTTCTCCCATAATATTGATTAAACTGGTCAAACACGCGGTATCAAAAAGAGCTCCAGTGTCTGCAATAAGCAGTAAACATGCCTTCATTTAAAGTGCGTATTCGGTCAAACATGGCGGAAATTGCCCCATTCGATCACATTAACTGTCTTGAAATAAGCACTGATTCATCTCCAACTGGACATTACACTCTTCTAATGAGTATTTGTCACACAAAGTTAACAAATAGGCTCTCATTAATTAAACAGTTCCATTTTTACTACGTGATGTATAGCTGAAATTTCTTCTAAGGGAACCATAAAGTCCTCTGATTGCAGAATGTGACAAAACCAGCCGAGAAACTGACTTAACCATTTGAATAGTATCAGCTGAAGAATATCCACAATCCAATAATATGTTTTTTTTTAATCATCCTGGAAACCCAGCTGGATTTTGCTATTAGATGGCTCGACCACCCTAGCCCTAGGACCACTAGCGAAACAAAACTCGCTCGAGGGTCCCCCCTGCATTCCACTAGCGAAACGAAACTCGCTCGAGGGCCCCCCTGTATTCTACAAGGAGGTGCAAGCCCCCCCCCGAACTCAATCAGGAGCTGTCACGCCAGGGTACTGTGCTGATTGGGCCCCCTGGAACTGAGGGCCCCATGCATTGCGGGGGCATTTTTTATGGCACTGCCTAGGTATGAAGCAGCATGATGACCGCTCCCGTCATGCACGCGGTGACTTTGGCTACTGCTAAAAAATGTCTGCCTGGAGTTCATCATATATCTGGTTTCACTGTAGATGGAAGTATGATTTGGCTCCTGTAGCTTATGTTATTCTGATAATTTTACAGCACATGTTACTTACTGAGACCATCTGATTCGTCTCCCTTTACCCCTTTGCCTCCCGATTACTGCCTTGTTCCGTTTACACCCTAATTAATTACATAATGAGGCCTCCACACACCCAGTTCCCTTCCCAAAAAGTTGAAAGGCCCCTCCCGTCACGCAACCTCCTGCTTTAGTTGACACAAGCTCCCACATAATACAGTTGGCCTGGTCATAATAGGGCGGGGGGAGTGGTTAATTAATTAGGGTGAACACCAGTGCTGAATTTGTGAAATATTAAGTGCAGGTGCTCTCATTTATTTAGGATGCCACACCCACTCCCCATGGCTCCGCTCACTTCATCCCACTTCTTTTATTGTCTCCACCCACACCCACCGACCTCAACACATCAGAGCCTCCTCCTCACTCCTTGAGTTCCACAAGAAGCTGAAAACCTGGCTCTTCACATAAGCACCTCGGAGACCTCACACCTACACACCTGCCCAAGTACCTGATTTCCCTTTTGAGTCGCTAGTGCTCTATATAAATCAAAATAACATCACATAATATAACATATGGGAAGTCTATGAAAACAACTTAAAAGTAAACTCAAATTATAGAATGTGTGTAAATCTCAAAATGCAGCTTTAGGAAAGGTCATTAGAGGCAGCTTTGCAAACTAAAGAGAATGCTTGCACTGCACTGTTTATAAGATAGGAAGGGATGAAGGAAGGACTAAATTAAAGAAGCCAGCAACAAATGCAGGCAGGAATGGGAGTACTGGAGTGAGGAAATAAGTAATGGATGAAAGGAGGAAATAAAGGAATGTGAAATGAAGGGAAAAAGGAAGTGAACAATGTGTGATGGATGAATAGAAAGAAGAAAAGAAAGGAGGAAGAAAAGCAGAAGGAAGGTTGATGATAAGAAAGGAAGAAATTAAAGAAGGGATGGAGGAAGTATTAGGAAAAACAGAATGCAAGGAACAAAGGAAGTAAGAAGGAAAAATGCACCAAGGGAGAAAACATGGGAAATTAATGATGGAGTAAGGAAGTAAGAATCAAAATAGGCAAAGAGGCATAGCTCGAGGTGAGGAGGAAGAGTAGGAAAAAGGGAAAAAGATGGGATGATGGAAGGAAAGGTCAGGGGAATGGATATGGGTATGAAAGGTACTGGGTGACGGAGGGACAGAGGGAATAATGACATTGTAATATTGCAAAGAAATTGAAAAATAAAAGATTATAATATATTTCTGTGTCCTGAACACACCATGTATTTTTGGAAGCGCATACTCACCAGAGGGGGCCTTGACACTGAAGTATAAATGTTGCTATCAAGCTCAATGGCACTAAGTTTATCAACCGTAGAAAGATGAAAGACTGAGTGGCCATAACAAGAATTAAATGTATGGCCCTGAGATTAAACACAGACTCCTACAAAGATATGGCAAGAAAGAAAAACATAAAAGCGAGAGTGGCAGTAAGGAAGGAGGAGAGGTCTGAAGGCAAAGATAGATACGGTAGACAAAGAATATGAAGAGAAGTGGGGAAAGTAGAGATTAGGAGAGCAATATTGGAGTGGAACATGAGGAGAATGAAATGTGGAAAGAAGAGAAAAGCAAGGGAAGATGAGAAGACCACACGAAGTGCGAGAAGGGAGAGTGGAATGGAAGATGAAAAATGAAAAGCAGTTAATGAGGGGAGGGGGCGACTAAGAGGAAACATGGACGTAGGGCAAAAAATGAAAGAAAAATAGAGCGCAGGGAAGAAGTGAGATGTGAAGAGGAGGAAGACAAGCAGATACTGATGGAGATCTGAGTTCACTTCTGCTTTACTAAATATACAACAAATAATTTTGCAAAGTTGTATCATTCTTGGCCTGTCTCATCAATGCATAGCTGTGCTGTCCAAGACACACAATAGCGATTCTTTAACTGTATTATGATTTTATGCCATCAAAAGATGATTTGTGGGATCATAATAGGTATTCCTGATAAAATATATTAAAGTGTCTGTTATACCATTGGGATTAAGCTTTGATGGAGAATCTGGCTCTCATGCTTCAAAATGTAAATGTAAATGTAAATTGATACTTGTATAGCACACTACTCACCCGCAAGGGTCTCAAGGCGCTTGTACGAATACCGCTGTGGAACCTATCCTGGCTTTCCCTGTGAGGCATCCACTCCTGGGCACCCCCAAGGTGGAGGCCAGGCATCCTTAGCATTGTGGGGATTAAGCAAGCTATTGCCCAGAGTTGCAGAGTGGGACTCCATGATTGGAATAGGCACCGAGGCGATAATTATCAGGTCCGTAGAAATTTGAGCCCAAGACCCGCCGAGGCAGGGAATTGAACCCTGGTCCCGGGCCAGACCTCTGCATCAGGGTCTGCCGCTCTAATCATTGAACCACATTTCTCCAAACAAATAGTTCTATTACATGATCAGTCTATAAGACACAAAATCCCTTTGTCAACTATTTCAAAATGAAGTCAGACATTCAAAGCCATTCAGAGATGCTGCCACATGCACTTTTGAACTAATAAAACACCAAATTCCACTGAGTCTGCTATCTATGCTATATTAGGATTGTAAATAATGAACAGCGAGTAATAGAAGGATCTCTGTGACAAAAACAGAAACCCACTGACCTCTTCACATAGATATAGTTCTGTCATCTGCATGGTACACATACTTTCAGAAGGCACCTTAACCTTGTGCGCTACAGTCAAAACTACAGCAAGACAAAACTAGGATCCCTTGCCCCAGCAGGAACATAATATTTAATCACCAGCATGCAGCGTTATCTTGACATTTTTTATTGTTGACTGAATCCTGCTGGAACTCCCAAGGAACTCTGCAGCAGGTACTTTTAATCCAAGTATATTGTGTCCTAACACAATGTCCACTAATTCAGCGCCCCAGAGCTCAGCACCAGGTGCTCACCACCCTAACAGCCAGCCCTGTCTGATGCTTAGCTGTTTGTCACCCAGGACTACATGCTCAAGCATAAGAATTCAAATGCACGTACCCATAATCTTGAAAGAACTCACGTTTTATTATCTGACTTTCTTACACTGCTGCTGTTAACTGACAGTTGCTTAAAAGCACAGGACATTACATACATATATACATGAAACTCATACATCAGAGTTTCCAAACTAATACATATACATGGCAGGTGCTCATGCTGCATTTGGTAGTCAAAAATTAAAAAAATACACACCTGAAGAGCGTAAGACTTCCCCACTTACCTGGTACCCCTTTCCGCATTCTGGGCTTACTACCTGCTACCTGTGAGGAGCCAGACTCGTGCTGTGTGCTTCCCTGTTTCCCGGCATTTTTCTTCAACTGTTCGCGACACCCGCTTCGCGGGTGCCGCTCACCGCCTCTTTGCCCCGTCCTCCCTGGTGTGAGCGGCTCCACAGTCCGTGGAGAGTAACGCGCTCCCAGGTTGAGGCTTGAATCACCAGATTGTGCGTGGAGCCTACCGGGGGACTGCGAGGTCCAGCAGCCTCAGCTGCACACAGCTGCTGCCTCTTCCCCCGGCGGCCACGCCCCCAGCCTCCGCAAATAACATCGCCTGGGTTTCTGGCTGAACTGGCGCATTCTGGGCTTACTACCTGCTACCTGTGAGGAGCCGGACTCGTGCTGTGTGCTTCCCTGCTTCCCGGCATTTTTCTTCAACTGTTCGCGACACCCGCTTCGCGGGTGCCGCTCACCGCCTCTTTGCCCCGTCCTCCCTGGTGTGAGCGGCTCCACAGTCCGTGGAGAGTAACGCGCTCCCAGGTTGAGGCTTGAATCACCAGATTGTGCGTGGAGCCTACCGGGGGACTGCGAGGTCCAGCAGCCTCAGCTGCACACAGCTGCTGCCTCTTCCCCCGGCGGCCACGCCCCTAGCCTCCTCCTTCTTTGCTGGCCTCAGATCTACCGCGACGCGGGACGCAGCCCGGGGCGAAGACCGGGCAAAGAGCGGGCCGTTTAAGGCCGTTCAAGGACGGCAGAGGACGGCCCTGGCCCAGAACTCTTGTGTCCTCGCCCTTGATAACCAGAACGTCCAAGATGTCGACCATACGCAACAGAACTCGAAGTTGCGCGAAAAAAGCTACGGCTGTAACACAGGTGACTGGACCTATTGATCTTTTTATTTCACGTGTACACGAGACTATTGACCAAAGTATTGTCTTATTGGAAAAAAGAGTCTCTATGGACCTTGCAAACGCTAGGCGCTCATCCTTGGGCCCTTTGGCAAATGTTAAATCACCTGCCCTGCAGACTGTGAATAATTGCTCCTTACCCATAACCGTGCCTACTAACAGTGTTCCGACTGTACCGAATACTGTTGATCTATCGGTTGCCCCATCAGACTCGGATCCGTCTTTCGAAGACCTGGAGGTTACACCAGATCTAGAAACCTGTCAGTCACCTGACAAAGCGGAGTTGAGTCTGAGTGGGTCTAACAATGCGGAAACAGCTCCTGTACCTATTGTTCCCCGGGGAAGGGCTCCTAACCCCCCCAAGGTTACATCGAAGGGTAAAAATAAAGTAAAAGCACCAGTTAGGAATCACAATTTGATTTCCCCCACTCCACAAATGACATCAGGTATTCCGTGCTGGGTGCAAAACATGGTTATAGACTTAAAATTAGACCTTGAAGCCACTTTAGCAGCACAAATCAAGCCTCTAATTTCCAAAGTGGATAGGCTTACTTCTTTAATACATTCCAAATGGCCAGACAAAAAGCAGGGACAAGGGCCTGTTCAGCTACAGGGGACCACAGAATCAGCCCCTGAATGTTTATCGAGCATCCAGCTCCCCAAAGATGTATCAAATAGGGTTCAAGTTATTGCAGCCCCTGGGAACCCAGTTATACCCCTTGTGTCGCAAACAGGGAACAACTCCGTCCAACCAACACCGGTAATGATTCCAAAGGAGAAGGCTCCTGTTCAGGCGAATCAACACCCTGATAATATTGCCACCCCCACTATTCAAGCTAAAGAAGCTGCAGGGAAACTCAATCCAACTTCTGCACCTCTCCCTATAAACAAACCAGAAGGGCCTAAGCCAAAGCAGGCACGCTTTAGGTCCATTAATTTACCACCAGAGGTTTCCCCTTTTGTTGTTGTGCTGACAGCAGTCCCCCCATTGAAGGAGGGAGTAAAAGAAACGTTTACCGAGCTTAGAAATAAATGTGCTCAATGGCTCCATCTACATAAACCCCTACCTAACAACATGAACGGTGAAATTCTGACCGTGCGTAGAGGGGACTGGGTGGGCAGAAGTAAGAAAACAATAATAGGGGACGTAATCACGGTTAATTTTAGGGATGTAGGGGCAGCAAGCTATATATGTAATGCACCCAATAGTGGTCCTGCGACCCAAATTAACCCACTTCCCTTGTCTTATTTTTTATCAAAGCCCGCACGACCTAACCCTCCATGTTCTACCTTTCAAAGTAACAGAGGACCTGGGTATCTTCCACAGCAAGCTGCCAAACCTTGGCCGCCACCACCTTATCCGCCTCCTTTTTTCCCACATCATGTTAATTTACAGCAGCAGCTATCAAGTGCCTCACCTTTTCCTATGCATCAAGTTAAAGCCCACTGGCAATACCCTTTTCATTTCCCGCCACCTTTACCTCAGTCTGCTTACCAATGGCAGCAATCCTTTCAGCCACCACAATTAGATAAACATCCGTGGCAACAAACGTGGCAGGACCTGCCCCACTCCCACGAGCCCATGTCCTCACAATTCGCCCACCCAAATAGATATGCCGTGCTAGATGAGGTAGACTGACTCAGCCCTCCAGAAGCGCTGGATCTAAACATTCCTACGCCATTTCTTGATATGGTGAGTTCTCTTTCCCCTGTCACGCCCCTAGCCGTACTTTCCGAATCTACTTTACTGACATCACTAACATCTCCCCAGTACATAGGTAATCGGGGTAGCCCTGATACATGTATAACTACTGCTAGCCCCAGCCTAAGTCTAGTCACCATCTTTCGGGAAGATGGTCCTGCCATATTACCACCAGCAAATCAGTCGCAGTTATCTGTCGTTGGTGATCTTGGGAAACCAGCAGGAATTTCTCTTATTTCCTGGAACATCGCTGGTCTTACCGGCAAATTAGGTACACCCTTTTGGACCAGCTTTATGGGTGAGGGATTTGACCTAATTTTATTGCAGGAAACCTGGTGTCCAGACCCTATCAATATTGAAGGGTATGTATCCTTCTGTCTTAGAGCAACTAAATCCAGCTCGGGCAGGGCTAAGGGGGGTCTTTTATTGCTAGTGTCAACCAAGCTGTGTGACTGTACGGTCAAATACAGTACGACCGTGGGGACACACAGCCAAGTTATAAGGATGGAGTGTAGGAAGAATATTGATTTAGTTATTGTTAATTTCTATAACAATATTTTCGATGCTACTAGGGGGGATATTTTACTGCCTCTAGAAAGGGAAATTACTAAGGCCCTTGTTATCTCGAAAAGAAAGGCTGAGGTGGTTTGGGCTGGTGATTTTAACTTGCAGCCCTGCCATCTGTCTAATGGGAACATCTGTGGCTTCGATGCAGCATTAAATAGCCATTGGGGAGACCAGGGGGCGAGGGAGGATTCCCCCCACTTCCAACACTGCAGTTATGGTTCCACTTTAAATAATATGCTAGTCACGCTAGACATGACCCTGTTAAAATGCAATGTTAACAATCGGGCAATATTATGCCCTACATTTACAGGCAGAGATGCAGGTTCATTTATAGATCACATTTTGCTGTCTAGCAGTGGAGACTACACTGATTTGTATGTAAATGAAGAAAGTCTCAGTGACCATAATAGCCTACGTGTTACCCTCTTGGGGCATGGTACCTCATTAGTTCCAGGTAGTAAATGTACAACCGACATAGTGCCTATTAGACCAAAGGGCCTAAGGGTCAAATGGACTGGTTTAAATTCCAAAGTTAAGCAGAAGGAGGTTCTTACTCAATGCAAGAATCAAATTAGTTATTGTTTGGATGATGACTGTGATTCTGGCTGCTTAATAGATTATTTTGTATCTATGAATAGTATTATCGATGGTATTTTTACCAGGACCCCATCAGCCAATAGTGGTCCCAAGCAGGGGTGGTTTGATAAGACCTGTATAGTCGCTCTCCGCGACCTAAAGAATGCTTTAGGCACTAAACCACGTGTTAAGGCGGATATACAACACCTCAGGGCCAAATACAAAACAGCTATTAATAAAAGGAAAAGGGTATTACAGACTGAAGCGTGGGACAAGCTGAGGGAGGCTGCTGAGACCAAGAATAGTAAACTCTATTGGGAAACAATTAATAGCCCGTTTCTCAGTAAAGAAAACGTTCCAGAACTGACCTCACATGTGGCATGTAGCGACTGGGTTAATCATTTTTCCAAAATATTTAACCCAGAAGGGTCAATTTCTGAGTCATCATCACTAGATTTACACCCTTGGTTGCCCCTCCCGATGGCTATAACACTAGAAGAATGCCAGGAAGCAATCTCTTTAAGTAAAGGAGGCAAGGCCCCTGGCCCTGATGGGGTTCCGCTGGATTTATACAAAGATGAATCAGCGTTATGGGCTCCCATTTTGATGAGGATCTTTAATTGTGCGGCTGAAAGTGAATTTCCTTCTACTTGGGGTCAATCGATTATCATTCCTTTACATAAGAAAGGTGACAAATCAGAGGCCTCTAATTATCGTCCAATTTCATTACTGGACGCCTCTGTAAAGGTGATGAGTAGGATTTTGCTGAAGAGGCTAGAAGACTGGGCAACTGATTTTAACATCTTAACCAGAGTCCAATATGGCTTTCGTAAAGGTCTGGGTACACTGGACCAATGCGTAAATCTGGACCTTTTAATCAGTAAATATACTGAGGCCAAAAGTGGCAACCTCTTTTTATGTTTTGCTGATTTGAGCAGCGCTTTTGATTTGGTTAACCATAACATTCTTTGGGAGGTTCTGCTTGATGCAGGGGCCCCAAGGGAAATAGTGTATTTTTTAGCTAGACTGTACGAAAAACTTTCATGTAAAGTCCGCTATGGCACCCTTGGAGAATGTACCCCGTTCTTTAGAGTGTCTCGGGGCATACGCCAGGGTTGTGTTTTAGCCCCACTTTTATTTTCCCTTTTTATTAACGGTGTCGACCGATCCCTGACCGACATCCCAGCAGATGCCCCCCTGATTGGTGGTAAACCTGTTCCGTTGTTACTTTATGCAGATGATGCTGTTCTTTTATCTCGAACACAGATGGGCCTACAGCGCCTAATTGATAATTTTATGCAGTTCATTCAAGCTAGGCGGCTTCGTGTGAATAAAACTAAGACGTATGTAATGTCATGTGGTCAGGCAGCCAAGCAGGCAAAGCATATTTTCTTCCTAGATAAGGAAAAGTTGACCTCTGTTAAGTCCTTTTGTTATCTGGGAATAACATATAATAATAGTGGGTCCTGGAACGCGGAATTTGATGCTGTAAAAATAAAAATGCTACGGTCTACCAGTAGCATATTTCGTTTTGCCTCTAAACTTGGCTCACGAAGTATCTTAGATATGATGAACATATACAATGTATGTTGTGTTTCCTCTGCTCTGTATGGGGCAGGGGTGTGGGGTCACTGTGAGGGTATTTCCCTGCAGAGGGAGGAAAACAAGTTCTTAAGGAGGTTGTTATGTGTTCCCCCTTCTGCTTCCATCCAGTTGATCCATGAAGAAGTCGGGATCGAGTATATTTCTGACTTAGCAGCAGTTCGGCCACTCTTATTGTGGCGTTCTATTTGGGCTAAGCCAGAGACTCGATTCACTCAGGATATTATCCTTGATTGTGTAGGTTTGGATCACTCCTCACGTGTATTATGGTTAAGATACATTCATCGCTGGTATCTACTTCTTTTTAACATTGATGTGTTCCGTGAGCCTGAAAAGGTTGTTTCCATTTCAAAAAAAGAAATTAAGATAACGTTTCTTAATTTTCGTAAGGCTGAGCGAGATAAAGCCGTTGGCAATCTTGTCACCGTGAAATTTTATAGAGATTTAAATTTAGCCCCTGGACTCCAATCCTATCTTGTATATGTGACTCGCCCCTCTCACCAGTATGTTTTAACACGGGTCAGATTGGGCATTGTACACCACTTGGTTGCTTTTCCAAATACAAAAACTAGTTCAAACATACCCTGTCCGTGTGATAGCACCTCCCGGCAGAGTAGTTGCCATTTCTTACTTTTTTGTAAATTTTTTCAGTTTCTTAGGTTAAAATACCTTAAACCAATTTTTATCAAATATAACATTTGTACCGCACAAACAGCATTGGTATTTTTATCTTCATTAGAGAACGAGGAGATTTGTTTCTTCTTGGCTACTTATATTTTAAAATGTACAGCTGCCAGGAAAAGTATCGTATTATAATATTGTTTACTTACCTGTCTGTACCTATGCTATACAGCTGCCAGGAACTGTTTATGATGATATTACCGCTAACACCCCTGTCTGTATATATATGCTTTCATTTTTAAATTTTAGATTTTATATCAAATTTCTGTAATTAAGGTATTATTATATATGTAGAGGTCCACAGTATTGAATGATTACTTAACAATTTTAATGTTCAGTTCCCAGGAAAGGCCTAGTGAGTAACTCCTACTGATCCCCAGTTTGCCCATGTAAGAATGTTTCGTATTTTTTAACAATATGTTGACCTACAGAGGCATGATTACTTATTTGCTGCACTTTAGCCTTTTTGCCTTTTTAGGAAAGATTATATGGTGATTTTAATATATCAATTATGTATTTCTGCTTGTATGATTTGTATGTACAAATCGAATAAAAGCTTTTGAACTGAACTGAACCTGGTACCCCTGCCTACTCACAAGCAAGCACTGAGCCCCCAGTACACACAAGCAGAATTCCAGCTATAGATAAAATTCCTGGCATGCAGAAACAGAGATAGGCTATGCTATCATGCTGTTCAAGCACTCCACCCCAAATGCAGAACCAAACCCAGACAAAGTCACAAAGGGATGCCTCTGCCTCTGCTTCTGCTTCCATTTCGAGGCAGAGACTATATAGTGGGATGTGGGAAACAGAAAACGGACCACGAAAAAAGAGTGGAGCTTGGCAATCACAACCAGTGTCCATACCAGGCAGACATCTGAACCATTCAGGACAGGTATAACTCACTTAAACAGCACTACTCTTGTTACAGTCTCATCTTTTCTAGAGGCTAGATATGCTTGACACCTTGAAGTCAATGCCATCAAAGAAGGAAATTCACAGTTTGTCACTTCACAATTGTTTTACAAAATAAACTATTATTTGGCAGAAGGGTTTTGAATTTTTAAACGCTGTACATAGTAGGTGTGTATGTCCAGCAAGAATTTTATATGCATATCCATTTGAATAATTACACTAATCACAACTTAGCACTTCTAATAAGTGGGTATTACTACCCAAAGGAACCCTTTTTTAACAAAGTTAGATGTATTAAAGACAGTAGGGTTCTAAAGGTGTGCTATTCAATTTGAGTGCAGCTTCTTGATGCTGGTTCACAGGCAGCTCTCTAAGCTATAAGGATAGCAACTTGTGACATAAGGTACCAGCCAAGATTCTCCGGAACATAAGCAGTCACCAACAGAACTATGTTGTATGCTATTTCAGGATGAGCCAATCCTGTAACAAGATTGCATACCGATGTCACCCACAAATGCACTGACCAACTATTACCTTATTTTAACTACTGTACCCAGGAGCGTGCTTGGTACACAAAGTTCTATGCAGCTGCAGCAGGTGCATGAACACTGTAAGACACTTTAAAATGAAGACTGTTTGTGACCACTTAAGTAAGTCAAAACGGAATTGCGGGGAATGAGATTTTGATATCTTTTCTGATCACTTTGATACCTATCTCATTCGTCAAATTTGGATCGATTATTTTCTGTCATTGAGTAAAAGACAAACCTCACATAAGTTAGATCAACCCCATAAACTGACGCAACTCTGAAGAACCACTTACGACTGATAAAGTTTTAAAAGTTTAATATAAAATCAGAATAAGTTGCATATACAATCCTCTCAGGATAAGATTCAACAAGTAAACAGGAACTAAAAGGAACATAAATTCCCTAAAGAACCTAAGTCTACAAACGAATACAATTAAAATCAATTCAAGAATCAGCAGATTAAAAAGCATAGACACAAAGTGGTTCCGTTGCGTCATCTACAAAAAGAGAATAAACAAGTTAAATCTGTCCCTACTCTATGCTAAGTGACATCCCTACTTCGCAAGTTCCTTACCTAAAAAAGGTGTCAGCAGTTTGACTTCCAAAGAAGTTCAAACTCTCTTAGCCTCTAATGGTAACTTATGTCGAGAAGCAGTACCCTCTCTGCCTACCCATCCGCTCTCTAAGGGTCCTCGGCCTACTGCTCTCTTGCGCTCTGCTCTTTTCTCTCAGTCCATCTGCTCATGCCATCTGCGCTTCTAACTTCTCCTCCCCAGGGTGCTGTCCCTAAATACACAATCACAGTATGGGTGGAACGCCCCTTTGACGCCCACCACGTACACATTCACATGATGTCATTTCTGGCTCTTTCCATAGCTTCATCTCTTCGCGTCGTCCGTTAAGTTGACCTTTCTTCTTGGGCACCATCTTCGTCTTCGTGCTGGTGACTTCATTGACATTCCATTTGACACTTTCAGAGCAAAGTCTATCACCTCAACAGAACTCTACTCTTTACGATTGTGTTCTTAACCTCTTTTGGTCCTGTGAACGGTCATTTCTAAACAAGACTCCAAATTCCAGGCGTCTCTTATCTCACTTAGGCCATAAACTTCGTCCAGCATTGTCACCTTAAATCTAACAAGACCTTTGACTCTTGGCTCGCACGTTCAGATCAAGGCTATCCACGATTCCTGTGAGCCCACTAAATTACATACAGCGGACTACACTCCTGCGAACCCTTGGTCAGTCAGGTTAAAATCACACATGACCAAACTCTTCTAACATTCCTACAACTCTTCTACACAGTATAACCTTTAACACACATTTATATATCATCGAGTTCAGCAAATCATTTGATTATACGCAAATACATTTTACATAGAATACAACTTATATTCTCGTTCGTTACATCGTTTTATATATGCTCTGCACATTTCTTCATTTCACGTTTCCCGCTTTCTCCATTTAGAATTATACACGTACATGAATTCTGTTTGCACGTTCTTCTGTTCGTAAGCATTTCTATACATTACTACATTAGCCCACTATGTATACGGGCTTCTCTAATTCTAATACACTTTATAGAGTAGATACAGATACATTTCCTATTATTCATGTTATATCGGCTAACTTTATGCTACAAGTGTTAACTTCACGTTATAGATTCTATGTTTGCGTTATATGCTCGTGAATATGGTACAGATATACTTTTCATTCAAATTGCGCTCTCTCAGTTCCCCCCTTTGATGACCTCTAGGGGTCATCACTAAATGCAATTTGAATGACACCTTACACAGAACTAGTTACAAGATTCCCTCTTTTTATCGTTTCGAGAGCTCTTAAACTTTTATACTGTTGATCTTGTAAAGCAGCTAATCTCCTTTCTTGCTCTCTCATGGACCTTTGTAACCGGTTCGACCTATACCATTTGTACAGTTTCACTAACCCTAACAATGTGATTATGCAAATCAATATTAAGACAGGTTTCAATATGTACCACACAATACTTTTACTAAGGTTGGCAAACCAACTTCCAACCTTTCCCACTCTATGACCTACTTTTTCCCAAACATTGATTTTTGTTAAATCTATTTCTTGGTGTATCTCTGTAATGTTCTGTATGACTTTCTCAAGTGGTTTTGAATTGTCTGGAATATAAGTACAACATTCCTGGACCTTCAAAGCCTTGCAGACTCCGCCCTCTTTTGCTAGCAGAACATCTAAAGCAAGACGGTTCTGAAGAACCATTGCTCTAATCGACTGCATCTCTCCTTCTACTAGCATCAATGACCTTGCAGTACTTGCAGATAATCTATCTACAACTGTAGCTAGTCTCCTGATCTTAACATCGTTAAGTATCAAACCTAACAGAGGAAACATTGCTCCAAATATGTCTCCTACTACTTCTGCATCTCCTACTTCTCTTTTCGCTCTTGTCGAAGCCTTTCCTTCTATGATCGCTAAATCCTTTGCATGATATATTTTGGGGAAGACAATTGCCAAATAACACGAACCATACCAATTGTCAGGCAGTTTTACATAGGCATTTCTTCCACATACAAAATATACATTAGGAATAGCTTGCATCCCTTTCATAAAATCTTCCGTATAGTACTCTAACCTAAAAGCATGTTCGCAATTAACTTCACCTACAAATACACTCTCATAATATGTCTTGCTTCGAGTTAAACATAACTTTCCTTTCTGCGTTCTATCCAATGCTATTGGACCATTGCTACCTTTCCTTTTGTGTGCCTTTTCTTCTTCGGTCCAATCTGTTTTCCACTGTCCTGACATTTTTAGAATCTTCTGCCTTCTGTACCGGTCATCTACTTGTCCTATGAACTTTTTCTCGATCTCTGACACTTTGCAAGTCAGATTATTTCTGCGTGCATATGAAGTATCTAGTGTATCCCAAGGAAGAAAGAATTTTGCTAATCTATCTTCCTTTTTATAATAGTCCCACTTATTCATTTGTTTATAATTCGGGACTTCAGGCAGTACCGAATCATAATTTGAAAAGTAGTACTCAAACCCTTCTCTACCATAAAATATACTGAGCAATAAACTACATGTTATCCCATAAGTCAGTGGGAGATGATGATATCTGATGCCTTCATCTACAGAAGCCGGCAATTGCATACAGACATAACAATCTTTGGCCTCCATGGCATCAATATACTCGTACAATAACTTGGCATATGCATTTGATCTAAAATTTCCCTGTGACTTGTCTACGTGTAACCTACGAGCTTCATCTGCCAGTAACGTCTTTTCACGGATCACATTGCTCTCCTCCTTCTTCCCAACAAGAGCAGGTTTCAAAGTCATTACAGGCTTTACATCTGTTGTTTCTTTTTCACTTGCATGTCCTACTGAGTATGATATGGTAACTACTGTAATAATGAGAAAAATTACTACTGCTATTAGTGTACCTACTATGCATTTGGCTTTTCGGTTTGGGTTGCCATTCTCCATGTTATCAAACAGCGTAGCTCTTTCTTTTTCGAGGAAAAAGTTTTCTTTTCAAGTCTTTGTTTGCTTTATTTTCTTTCTCAGTCTGTAAAGTGCTCTTAATCAACAAAAAGTCTCTTTTTCGCAACAATGTCTTTTTATCTTCCGCAACAGACAACCCTAACCCTTCTCCGTCCTCTAAATGTAATCCCTAATTTTATTCTTCTTTCCACTCGGCGCTAGGTTATCTTCTTCTTTATAGCTTAAACACAAAAGTCTTTATGCATCTACAATTATTCTCGTACCTGCAGCTCTAATAACATGTTCCAATAATTCTAAACGAATGACTTGTTCTTCTTGTTCTGGAATTTGATGACCAAAAGTCGGAAACTCTAATCGATTTAGCACTAGATCTTTGATCCGACTCAGGTAAGGGGGTATGGGAAGTGTGAAAGTCAGTAGCCCCTCAGTCTCGATTCCAGGCGTCAACATCCATATCTCCACTGCCACAAATGGATCGAGATTGATCACCTTCACTTCTCTCACTCTCCCAGATTTCTGTCCCCAAGACATCTGCTAGATAAGTCCACTCCGGGGTGGCGTACCTTCGGCAGGGCACACGTACCCTTCTTGATCTTCTCGGACTCTCAGAGCCTGAGTCCGTAGTTTCTTCTTCTAAATCCGACTCTTCAGAAATCGGGACAAGGGTTCTCTCTTGATTTGCTTTTAAGCTTGGCCTTCTCCTTCTCTCCGGCCAACTAGCTTCGTCACTCCTTGTCCTCCTGCTCCTTGTTCTTGGACTTGTCTCTTGATCACTCACAGCTTGTTCGGTATCTGATTCGAACTCCCAGGTACTCTCTTCTCCTGAGGCGACTTCGGTCCCACTGGTGTCCTGACCGTCGTCAACCTGTTCCGACACAGGCTCAGCCTCTTCGATCACCTCTACAGCTTGGCTTTCCCCCTCTGTGGCTTCTCCGCTTTCCGCTGGATTTTCATCCGAGAGAGGAGCTGTTTCTTCCAGAGGTGTTGGCACTCTTCGGGTGTGTGAGGCGTGTATCCAGTTGGGCAAGCCTCCACACTTTACTGCAGTGTTCGTAACTAGTATGACCTGGAATGTTCCTCGCCAGCGCACGTCTAGACAGTTCTTCCTGACATGCTTCTTCACCAGGATCCAGTCCCCTGGACACAGGTCATGGCACAAATCTTGTGCTGATGGAACCTCTGCAGCCTGGACCTGGAGGGACACAGAATGAATGGCATCAGATAGTCCCTTGCAGTAGTCCAAGATCAAATCGTCTGTGATGTTCAATAACGCTGCAGTCGGAACCGATGGCAATCTCATAGCTCTCCCCATTAGCACCTCGTGTGGAGAGAGACCTGTTTTTCTATCTGGTGTGCTACGTATGCTCATAAGAACCAATGGGAGTGCATCAGGCCAACTCAGAGATGTCGATGAACAAACTTTGGCGAGTCTGGACTTAATTGTGCTGTTGATTTGCTCTACGATCCCTGAAGCTTCTGGTCGATAGCTGCAATGGAGTTTCTGATCGATACTCAAAGCTGAACATAGCATCTTCACTATTTCGCTGTTAAAATGAGTTCCTCTGTCCGATTCCAAAGAGGATGGCACCCCAAACCTCGGTATCAGCTCTCTAAGCAACAGTTTTGCTACTGTAAGTGTATCGCACCTACGTGTAGGGTAAGCTTCAACCCATCTAGAAAATATACAGACAATCACTAAAACGTATCTGAGTCTATTGCATTTGGGCATTTCGATGAAATCCAGCTGCATTCTATTGAAAGGTCCCCCAGACCTCCCTATGTGACTCAACGTGACTGGTGTTCTCTTTCCTACGTTTAGTTGCTGACAGATCGCACAACGCTGACATACTGCTTCTGCCGCTACTCTAAATTTCGGATTATACCACGTTTGTCTGAATACTCTCACCATAGCATCTCTACCTATGTGTGCTGATCCATGCAATTTCCTTGCCATTGGACTAACAAGTTTGTTTGGTAAAACTGCTCTCCCATCTGCAGAAATCCAAAAATTAATTTCACTTTTGGTACATCCAGCTGTTTCCCAGCCCTTCTTTTCAGAATCAGGTGCATTTTCCTGAACACACTTCAATTCGTCCCACGTATCTACAGTGTCTAACAACATTGTTAACTCAGTTCTTTCTTGTATTCCCCCCACTTCTACATTGGTGTGAGAATATCCCTGTTCTGCACAGTAACGTGCTACTTCATCTGCGTAACGGTTCCCTTGCGACACAAAGTCTACATTCTTCGTGTGCGCGGCACATTTGACAACCGCTATGGCTGTTGGACCTTGCAATGCCTCTAACAATAATCTCACGAATTCTCCATTCCTAATAGGAGAACCCGAGGAGGTCATGTAACCTCTTTGAGACCATAACTGCCCGTAATCGTAAACTACCCCGAAACCATACTGGCTATCGGTGTATATGGTGACTCGAATTTTGTTACCTGCTAAACAGGCACGCGTCAAAGCAATAATTTCAGCTACCTGAGCGGAGTGTACTCCTTCCAGGCAAGCGGCTTCCACAACTCTGGTAATAGTACAAACTGCATATGCTGCTCTCGGCTGACCGACATCGTCTCTTACGCATGAACCATCAACAAAGAATATTTCATCGGGGTCAGTCAATGGCTCATCTACGATATCAGGTCTCGGTTTGGTGCATAGTTCAGTCACATCAAGGCAGTCATGATCTGTACAAATTTCATCATCAATATCATTTGGAAGTGGCATCAAAGTAGCAGGATTCAAGACAGAGCATCTCTTTAGGGTCACATTCTCGGCAGCCAATATGACTTGCTCGTAGCGTGTGAGCCTGCTATTCGTCAGATGCTGAGTCTTAGTCCTGGTCATTAACAATTCCACGGAATGCGGTACGTACACCACTAACTGATGTCCCATTACCACAATTTCACATCGTTCAATGCTGACACCCGTTGCAGCAACGGATTTGAGACATCCGGGCAACGCTGCGGCTACTGGATCTAATGTAGCCGAAAAGTAAGCAACTGGCCTACGCGCATTGCCGTGTATCTGGGCCAAAACTGCTAAAGCACAACCTTCTCTTTCGCAGCAGTAAAGCAAAAATGGTTTTTCGTAATCAGGCATTCCTAAAGCCGGGGCGCGACACAAGTCCTCCCTCAGCTGCAAAAACGCCATCAAACAATCTTTGTCCCATGGTACCGGATCACGCACTCCTTTGTGCGTCAGTTGTAGTAACGGTTTTGCCTTCAGTGAAAAGTTGGCTATCCACTGTCGACAATAACCGACCATGCCTAGAAACATCCTGACTTCTCTTTGTGTTTTAGGCGTGTTCATTTTCATGATCGCCTCTATTCTGTCTGGAGACACCTTCCGTTTTCCCTTTTCAATCCTATGGCCCAAGTATTGCACTTCGGTCAGACAATACTGCAATTTACTTGGAGACACCTTGTGTCCGTTCTCGGCCAAGTGATTTAACAAGGTGATGGTGTCTACCTTGCAAGCTTCCTCAGCTTCTGACGCCACTAGGAGGTCGTCTATGTACTGGATCAGAACCGAATTCTTGGGCAGTACTAGACTTTCAAGATTTTTCTTCAGCAGCTGGTTAAAAATCGATGGGCTTTCTGTATACCCCTGGGGAATACGACACCATGTTAAAACGCGATTTTCCAGCTTAAAAGCGAACAAATACTGGCTCTCCTCATCTAAAGGAATCGAAAAGAAAGCCTGGCACAAATCTATCACTGTGAACCATTCAGCTTGGAACGGTATCTGAAACAATATCACTGATGGATTCGGTACCACTGGACAACATGAAACAACGATATTATTAATCTTTCGAAGGTCCTGCACTATTCTGTATTTTCCACTAGGCTTCTGCAAACCCATAATCGGGGAGTTACATGGACTTCCCACGATCTCCTTCAGTATTCCCTGTTTAATCATGGATTCGATCACAGGCTTTATTCCTGCAATCGTCTCCGGTGTCAACTTATATTGTGGTGTTCTTGGATACTCGGCATTGGGTTTTACCATGATCTTTACCGGCTCTACCCCTTTGATCAATCCTATTTCTTCTCCCGTGAAATCCCACACCTCAGCTGACACTTTCTCCCTCAAGTCCTGTGGAAGCTCCTCCACCGTTAAGGTAGGATACAGTTCCACGCATCCCTGCGAGTTTACAACCTTAAAATCGGCATCATCATCGTTAGTCTGCACTTCTACTCCTTCAGGTGTGCAATATATTGTGCAGTTTAATTTACACAACAGATCTCTTCCTAGCAAACACACAGGGCTAGAATCACAGATCACAAACTGATGTTCGTCACTGTAATTCCCTATCTTCACTGACACTGGTTCTGTCAGAGGATTCGTCATTCTCCTATTTGCGACTCCTACCACCTGAATCGTTTCTCCCGACATTGGCAGACCTGGGACTACCGCTGATCTCAAAGTGGATCGAGTGGCCCCCGTATCCACCAAAAAGGTCGTAGGACATCCAGCCACTTCAGCCTCTATGTATGGTCCTCTCTGGTCTACCTCCAGGGCTGCTCCTAGAGTACAGTCTTCTTCCCTATTCACTCATTGCCCTGTAAGAGGATCAACGTAGTAGCATTCTTCTCCTCCTACGAACAATGGCATTTGTCTATAGGTTTTCCCTCCGTTTGCAATGCGAGGCGGTTGAGGAAACGGGGCTCGAGGAGTCTGAGTCCCCCCTTTGACAAACTTTCCCTTCGGGACTGCTGCTCCCTTAACCACGTTGTTCTGAACCTCATCCTCCTCCTGTTCTAATTCCCCCGTCTCGACATTGTAAGGACACTTGCGTCTCCAATGTCCCACCTCGTTACACTGATGGCACCTCGTTGTCTTTTTCAGTGTCGCGATATCTATCCTTGGTCTCGGTCTTTCCTCCTCATCTCTGCTTTGATTATTCTGTTTCTTTCCTAGTGTTCCTGTTCCCTGTTGCCGCTGTCCACCCTTTCCAGCTGACTGCATTTGCACCAACATCAGCTTTTCCTTAAGTTTCTTTGCCTTTGAATCTATTTCATCGCTACAGTACCTCGCATACCTCAGAATCTCATCTAAAGGTTTGTTTTGCCAACAGATCAAATGCTGTTGAATCATTAGGCTTATGCCTGGTCTCAATCCTAGGACAAACTTCGACACAAACTGTCCTATGTCTTTGGGATCCATTACGTCCAACCCACTGTACTGTTTGAATGCTTTCAGCAATCTCTCATAAAACTCGTGAACGGTCTCTTTAGGTTCCTGAGTTGTTCGATCTATCTTAACCCAGTCTATGTCCTGCACCGGCACTTTCTCTTTTAACCATGCTATTACCCTCTCGTACTTTTCCATGACCCTCTCTGATGGACCGTTTGTCTGGGCATCCCTCGGGGGTTCACAAGCGGGCCATTCAATACTAAGTTTGCATGCCGTCCACAAATCTCCGGGTACTACGATATCAAACAGGGTGTTCAAATCGATCCACAACACCTTAGAGATCTTCACGAACCTCTCTACCTGCTTATACCACTCAACGGGGTTCTCTCTTAACTTGGGGAAAGAATTTGTAAATGTCGCTAAATCCCCCCTACTCCAGGGCACATGCACGTAGCTTCCGTTCGCGATTTCTCGCAAAGGGAAAGCTTCCATTCGCATTAGCTCTCCATCCGGGGACTTCGTAAGTGTACTCCTTCTGACGGTTCCCCTCTTGGACCATTTTTCCTCCCATTTATCCAAAGTCCTCCACAATCTAATACTCTGAATCAGTTCCCTTATGTGTATTTTCAGCGCGATCGTCCTACGCTCATCCAAATCCTGATCCGTGCAAGTTAGCCTATGGTTACCCTGTAAAGCTTTAGTTCGTGATAGGTCTATCATATACCTGTTTGCCAAATTAGATACATTTTCATGAGCTGACCTCGCTCTTCGAGTAACATCCTTAGCCATAAACAGTATTTCATCTGGTTCATACAGCTCTATCCTTTCCATTGGTACTGTGCCGTCTATTATTTCATCCAAGTCTGATTTTAAACTCATTACATTGAGCCGTTTTGCTTTTATCTCGGCTTTCAGTACCTCACTCCTAGGTGGTTCGCTTACATCCCTCTCACCCCCACTACGCGCCCTACGTCTAGGTACAGGTGAGTTATGAGGCGTCCTTCTTGTTTCTCTTTGTTCCCACCTCTCTAGATCCCAAGCTTTCCCATCTTCCCTTGGGGTATGGTGGAACAATGATCTATTCCCCATCACTACATTCTGTCTTTTCGGCTCGGTCTCTTTAGCTGCAAGATAGGATCCTCCGTTCTGCTCTATATCACTGCAACTCCCTTGCTGTCTGGTGTCGCTCAATAAACGATAAGGTCCTTCACGGTCCTCCATGTTCCCGCGATCTCGTCCGTGATCACCGGATGCATGGCGAGACGTTTCGCGACTCCCTATATTCTCATGACTCCAATGTCGCACATTTTTGCCCGGGGCATGGTGAGTGCACCTGAAACTATCTCGGTACTCCTGTGTCTTTCGTTCCCCCTCACTAAGGATGAGGCGAGGCACTCCCCCACACCCTGTACTCTTGTCATCGCACATTTGTCTATTGCCACTGGTGGTATGGCAAGTGTCTCCTTTGCTTCCTTGACTCCCTCTCTCCCACTCTGGGCTGCTTTCGCCAGCTCCGCAGTGAGAGAGGATCCTGTTATCCTGATCTCTCCATTCTGCTCTGTTTCTAATCTTTTATTCTGAGTCTCTTCGGCAGCATCCCATTCTTTCAAATACTCCCTTAATTCCTTAAAGGATTTCGGTTTCGGTCCCCTCAAATCCATCTGTCCTCTTTGACCCCTTGTTCTATCCAGGGACCCGTTGCCGAATCTAATGGGGTACTCCGACTCATTGGTCCTAGCAACTGCCTTTGGGAATTGATCGTATTATTCCTATTCTCCATCTCTGCCCTTTCCCTGTCCCATCGTGCCTGTTCCTCCTGCTGGACTTCCTCTGGGTTGTAGATTGATACTATAGGACCTATGGTAACAGGTACTTGTAGAGCATCCGGCAATTGATACGACCTTGCATGCTGCGTTTCTGGTACCTTCTGGACCACGAATCTTCCCACTACTCTCTGTACGGGACTAGATTGAGGTACATCCTCACCTTTCTTGGAATCCCACTCTGATACTGGGAGCGGTTTATATTCCCCCAACCTAGCTCCGTCCCCTTGCTGAAGTTCGGGACTTTCGGCTTCTCTGTTGTATGGAGGTGGTCTATCCATGAATAGCCTCTCTATCAGATCCTCATCTGGCTCGCTATCCTCATCTTCTTCTAGAGGTTTCTTTTCTCCCGTAACTTCTAGCATCGGGTACAATTTGTCTGCTTCTATCTTTTGCACCCTCCACTTTTTAGCTTCATCGTCCCATTTAGCATCCTGCACTGCTTTTACCGATCGTCTCACTCTTTCTTTGCGCCTATTCGAGCTCTTTTCATGTGCTGCTCTAAACCATGCACTAAGGGCTTCGAACTGTGTTGGACTCGGTAGAGGTCTCGTTGCGAGCATTACCGCTTTCAGTTGGTTCAATACTTCTAGCTTAAACGTCCCGTATCTCGGGAACGTCAGTTCCTTATTCCCTTCTGTTAGCTTATTCCACTCGGAGATCCATAGTATTGAGTGTAAGCCTACATTTACTGCCATATGATAAGCTGGTGTGCCTTCTGGTGGAGCTTCTTCTCCTGCATACAAGTTTCTTCTATCTCTCCTAAAGATCGCCCTTAAACGTTTAAAACACTTCATTTTTGATAATCTACGATTTTCCTTATTCTCTTCCTTATTTACTTCCCGATGACAACCACCAATCCCTGTGCGACTCTCGCTAATCGGCCTATCTCAGCGCGGTTCTACACTGACAGGCCAATCTCAGCGCGGCTCTACGCTGACGTCACTCGTCCCCTCTGCAGCAGTTCCCCTCCTTTCTCAGCTCGTCTCGCGGTCTTGCATGCGTCTCATTCATACACCGAAAAATGACTACTTCCGTCCAAGCGATCACTTTTCTCTGACTGTACGTCCACAGTCTAACTGTAATTGTCACCTCAACTGACGAGACGTCTTCCTCTCACTTCAGATGCTCGCCTTAACTGATAGGTTACTTACACACAGTAAACGTCCGACCAGCGTCCGTTACTCATACACTCACTCTTACGCTCCCCCTATCATCGGTCCTACGGGCGATCAATGGTACCTCATGACCCCCTTTACAATGGTAGACAATTACTCTGGGTGTTCGATACACCCGAACCATTTAAGCCCTTCTCTGGATCTTAAGATTTTATCCGGTTGCGCGCGCTCACAACCTTCCCTCAATCACACTACAGACATTCAACTCCGCTTGACATTACAACACAAGTACAACATAAAACACCGCAATCTGGCAACGCATGACCCTTATACTCACTCTCGACCGACTCTGCTGCTTTTCTCTCGACGCACCGTCAGCACCTTCTTCGGCAGGGATTCTTCTTCTGGTCGTCGATGACTAGGGACCTTGGGGTAATCTAAACCTGACCTAGGTTGTCTTCCTCAAGAAGAAAACCATCTTTCTCTGCTACCAACTGCGGGGAATGAGATTTTGATATCTTTTCTGATCACTTTGATACCTATCTCATTCGTCAAATTTGGATCGATTATTTTCTGTCATTGAGTAAAAGACAAACCTCACATAAGTTAGATCAACCCCATAAACTGACGCAACTCTGAAGAACCACTTACGACTGATAAAGTTTTAAAAGTTTAATATAAAATCAGAATAAGTTGCATATACAATCCTCTCAGGATAAGATTCAACAAGTAAACAGGAACTAAAAGGAACATAAATTCCCTAAAGAACCTAAGTCTACAAACGAATACAATTAAAATCAATTCAAGAATCAGCAGATTAAAAAGCATAGACACAAAGTGGTTCCGTTGCGTCATCTACAAAAAGAGAATAAACAAGTTAAATCTGTCCCTACTCTATGCTAAGTGACATCCCTACTTCGCAAGTTCCTTACCTAAAAAAGGTGTCAGCAGTTTGACTTCCAAAGAAGTTCAAACTCTCTTAGCCTCTAATGGTAACTTATGTCGAGAAGCAGTACCCTCTCTGCCTACCCATCCGCTCTCTAAGGGTCCTCGGCCTACTGCTCTCTTGCGCTCTGCTCTTTTCTCTCAGTCCATCTGCTCATGCCATCTGCGCTTCTAACTTCTCCTCCCCAGGGTGCTGTCCCTAAATACACAATCACAGTATGGGTGGAACGCCCCTTTGACGCCCACCACGTACACATTCACATGATGTAATTTCTGGCTCTTTCCATAGCTTCATCTCTTCGCGTCGTCCGTTAAGTTGACCTTTCTTCTTGGGCACCATCTTCGTCTTCGTGCTGGTGACTTCATTGACATTCCATTTGACACTTTCAGAGCAAAGTCTATCACCTCAACAGAACTCTACTCTTTACGATTGTGTTCTTAACCTCTTTTGGTCCTGTGAACGGTCATTTCTAAACAAGACTCCAAATTCCAGGCGTCTCTTATCTCACTTAGGCCATAAACTTCGTCCAGCATTGTCACCTTAAATCTAACAAGACCTTTGACTCTTGGCTCGCACGTTCAGATCAAGGCTATCCACGATTCCTGTGAGCCCACTAAATTACATACAGCGGACTACACTCCTGCAAACCCTTGGTCAGTCAGGTTAAAATCACACATGACCAAACTCTTCTAACATTCCTACAACTCTTCTACACAGTATAACCTTTAACACACATTTGTATATCATCGAGTTCAGCAAATCATTTGATTATACGCGAATACATTTTACATAGAATACAACTTATATTCTCGTTCGTTACATCGTTTTATATATGCTCTGCACATTTCTTCATTTCACGTTTCCCGCTTTCTCCATTTAGAATTATACACGTACATGAATTCTGTTTGCACGTTCTTCTGTTCGTAAGCATTTCTATACATTACTACATTAGCCCACTATGTATACGGGCTTCTCTAATTCTAATACACTTTATAGAGTAGATACAGATACATTTCCTATTATTCATGTTATATCGGCTAACTTTATGCTACAAGTGTTAACTTCACGTTATAGATTCTATGTTTGCGTTATATGCTCGTGAATATGGTACAGATATACTTTTCATTCAAATTGCGCTCTCTCAGAATCATTAACATATTTGGATGGGTCTTTGTTTCTACTATATTTGAGGCAGAAATTTAAAAAAAAGTAAAAGTTAACACATCACTCCTTTTGACTCAACCCCCATTCTGCTGCTAGCTTTGACCCCCACTTTACAGGATCCTGGAGTATATTTTCCATTTTCAGCCCTGTTCATGTTTTGTTTGCACTGAAAAAAGTGTTCCTAATATTGTAAGCGTTTTTGAAAATAATAGCATCTTACTATTGAAGCTCAAAATGCATTTTATTTTCTCGGTGGAGTGATTTTTAAACAAGAGACCTGTTTGTGTACTGTTGACTTTCAAAGATATTGTCCTATTATAAGGCATGCGCAGCACAACCATTCAAGTTTATCATTTGTCAATCCCTACAGATATATTTTCAGGGTGTTTTTTAAACACACTCAAGGGAAAACAGATGTCAAGAGTCTGCAGAGAAATGCAAACTTTACTAACCTGCAGAGATTGGGAAGCAGCCAGGAGGAGCAGGCGCAAGGCTGTGTGCAAGGGTTCTGCAAGAGGGTTCCACATGGCTGGGGGCTCGAGGTTCATACACCCTCTGCTACCTGGCCCCTCCTGCTCTCGCCACCAGTGTCATTGAGGCCTCCTATTGGCAATCAGGACACCACGGAGCATTCATCCTCCAATCAGCAACAAAGGAACACTAGGCTCTAGCGGCCGGCCCTCAAACAACTAAAATAACTCAAATATCACTGACTTGGATATGTTTTAATTTCATTACAAACGGACCGCCATTTTTGAGTGGAGGATTTCTCCACAAACATCTGCAGGATAGCTGTAAAAGGAATAAAAGCCTAACAGGATTTCTTTACTGATGACGTTTTCCTTTTACTTTTTAAATAATTAGTGGGTCCACTGCTCCGGGGGAGAAATAATTATTAGACCCGGCCCTCAGAAATAAATGCCGGTGCTAAGCAGTGAAAATCACCGGCACAAATTAAGCACTGGTGAACACGTACTCAGAGTACTGTAATTACATACCTGCCAACTTACAAAATAACTTCAATGTGTGAGGAGGGGGCGGGGCCAGGTGCAGAGAACAATCTAAGAGGCACATCACCAAGCCCCCCCGGCCCCTCCCCTCCAAAAAAAGCAAAGGGTCATCAAGGCTGTTGGAGATGTCCTAGGGCGTTTTCACCCCCAATGGCTACTTACAGCCCCTGAAAATGAGCTGGAAATCCTCATTTACAGTGATTTTTAGCTTGTTTTCCCTGCCACTGAATGATTTCAGCTCCTCACAGAATGACTGTGTGAAGGGAGCCAAAATTGTGTGGCACATGGAGGCACCATGTGAGTTGGCAAGTCTGCAATTACTGGTAACTATGTGCGGAATTTTTATTTCCACGCTTGCTTTAATGCTCCTTTAAACTCATTTCATATCACAGACACTTACTACCCTTACCTTCTCTAGCTTACCCCGCTGAAAACATGCATCCCTCTTGCACACTATTTCTCCTTCGCTGAGACCCTCACCATTGCCACAATGGCAAAAGAGGAAGAGGAGTTTCCCTGGCATCCAGTCCCTGTGACCACTTCCACCCACTGTATGTACTGTCCCAGAGCATATCCTGACTCTATATGCTGGGTTATCTGTCTGCAATTATTCAAAGAGTGGTTCAGCTTCCTAAATGCGGTTTCACTAGCAGTAGCCTCATTGTTGAGAACAGGGCCTACGCTGAATGTGGATAAAGCGTGTGGCAGGCTTAGGCGAAGACAGATTTACCAAATAAATCAAGTCCCAAGACCTGCAGCCCTTTTACAGGAGGAGCATGCAGCACACAGATGTCTGCACAAGGCTCTCTGTGCCCCTGGATTGATCAGCCAATGGGGATCTTTTGGGGGAGCCTGGGCATGGAGCTGTTGCTGGCATGTTGATGTGACGTGCTATAAGTCACCTAGTGAGGATGAAGGGCCTCAGACTGGGGTAGAAGAGGATGGATGGCCTCCCTTATTCACGGAGAGCACCACCATCTTACTGATCTCCTGGAGGCCGTAATGTTACCTCTGACATCTCCAAAAATATTACACGGTAGCCTCTCTTCACATACATGGTTACTTGGCAGGAATGTCAGCATCCATGTTTGTGGTTGTTGGACCTGGCCCTTTTTTTGCAAGCTTGTTCCCAAGCATTTTGCCTTCCTCCTTTAATTTTTTCTGACCTGTTTTTGTAGGCTTTAGGACTCTGGACACTTTACCACTGCTGATCAATGCTGAAGTGCATGTGCTCTTTCAGTAAGCCTGTTTGGCATATATAATTTACCTGTAAGTCCCTAGTCCAGTGGTATCCCACATGTAAATGTAATGCGACTAGTGGGCCTGCAGCGCTGCTTACGCCACCCACAGAAGTAGCCTTTCAAAGCTGTCACAGGCTTCGCCCACTAAACCGTCCTCATGTGCAGTTTACTGCCAAAGTGACTTGGCATTTAAAGGTACTTGCCAAGTCTGGAACTCACCTTTTACTATATATAGGTCACCCTAAGGTAGGCCCTAGGTAGCCCTATGGGCAGGGTGCTTGTAGGACTTGGTCTTTTTGGTTAATGTTCCTTAAACCTTTTGCTTTCCGCCTATACAGTTTTCCTGGCCTTGAGATGCCAATTTAGATGCGTTGGGTACTTTGCCACTGCTGATCAGTGTCAAAGTACATGAGTTACCTATGTAAAATGAAATGGTGATGATTGGTATGTTGCCTTACTAGTAACAGTCACTAGTGATGTGCACTGTGTGTGTAAGGGCTAGTAATTCAAAGGGGCGCAGGGAAGGAAACTCAGGCCTTCAGTGTAGGGCCTTCATGCAGAATGCTAAGTTAGCATGTAGTCCTGAGAAGTGCAACCACTTGTCAGGCCTGACTTTCCCTTTTACATATACATGGGCCACCCCTGTGGTAGGTACCAGGTAAACCCTGGGCAGGGTGAAGTGTGGGTAGAAGGCAGAATATAAACTGTGTGTGTGTTATGTTCTTCACAAAAGATGGCCCTGCACCCTTCAGATATTCAACATATTTCTTAAATATTCCGGACAATGGTCACATTATTATATTCAATTCAACAATAGTTGATGGTTTTCCCAAGATAGAGTGAAAGGAGGCTCTTCAGTGGAGTTCAATTCTTTATTCAATTTTCTGTTTAAAATGGATAGCCAACGCGTTTCATCTGTTACCAGACTTCTTCAGGGCTATTTTAGAATCATAACAGTCGTAATTCAATTCTTTAGATACTGGTAACCGTCAATCAGTTTTAGAATTAGTGTAGATAAGATTCCAAAGGAAAGAGTTTATTCAAGTATAGTCTCTCAGGCGAAGTGAAAAAAGCCGCAAATAAGCATGATCCGTCAAAGCTGTTGTCACTAATTTCTTTTCTAAAAAGCGACCTGCTGGGCTGAAGTCTCAGTTGTAACGGAAGGGAGTTCCATAGCATAGCCGCTGAGAAGGAAAAGCGTTCCCTCCCCACCTTGCTTTTTTCATCTTTTAAAGTTGTACCAATCCAGAAGTAGAAGATCTTAGGACTGGCAGCTTTCTCAACGTGGACTGGTAGTTTCTCATTGCGGGCATACGCGACCACTCGCAATGAGAAACCTGACCTCCCTGCGTTGGGAATCTCGCCGGGAGGTTTATTTTCCTCGCTCGCGATCGGCAACTTGATGTTGCTGATCGCAAACGAGGAAAAAGTCTCGCCGGGATGTAATTTTGCTCGCTCGCGGTCAGCAACTTGACGTTGAGGCCTGCGAGCAAGCAAAAAAATGACCGATATGCATGTTTGCACTGTGCTACCTGCAATTCGCGTAGTGCAAAGTAGCGCAAACTTCGCAAACTACGCGAGCGTAGAGTAGTACTTCTCCCAGGGTTACTGGGAGCCAGTGAAGTTGCTTTATGCTAGCAGAGGTGGAGTGGTTTTTGGGTAGCTTGAGCAGTACTCACGCTGGTGCATTTTGAATTGATTGGAGTTTGGAGAATGGCTGCACCTGATCCCAAATGAAGAGCATTGCAGTAGTCTTTTCTCGGTAAGACCGAGGCTTCTACCACCGTTTTTCTCAGAGAGAAAGGGATGAATGGGAAGATCTTCCTCAGGACTTTCAATGTGAAAAAGCAGGCTGCCAAGACTTGATTAATCTGCGGTGCCAGGGTTAGATCGTTATCGATCAGAAAGCCTAGGTTCCTTGCCTTATTCACCGGTGCCGGGCAAGTACCAGCTACAAATGGCCACCATAATTGGCTCCAGATGTGATTTCTGTCCAAACTCTACCACCTCTGTTTTTTTCTCATTCAGTTTTAGGAAGTTGGAATTCATCCAGGGCATCAATGCGGAGAGACATTTACAGTACCGGGCAGCTGTTACATCCATGATTTGTGCTACGGCCACCACTAGCCGGGTGTCATCGGTGTATGGCACCAGCACATGAAACCATAACTTTTTATGAGTCTGTTATGTTATGTTAAGTGCGACTTATAGAGCGCGCTGACACCGAAGCTTTCTGGCGCTGACAGACAGAACAGGTGAGGGGGGAGTATAGATGACAAAAACTAACCAGAGATGGGGAAGAGGTGGCCAGAGATGGGGAAGAGTCTGGCCAGAGGGGCAACGTATATGTTGAATAACTTCGGGGATAAGGCTGAGCCCTGGGGAACTCCACCAGGGAGGGTAAACTCTTCAGACTGAAGGCCATCCCAGAGGATCAGTTGTGCCCTGGATGACAGAAAAGAGGTAAGAAGGGCTAATGCTTTACCACTGATGCTAACTTCTTGCAGCCTTCGAACTAGTACAGCGTGGTTTACGGTGTCGAAGGCTGCTGTCAGATTAAGCAATATTAGGGCGGCCCTTCCACTACTGTCCATCACCTTGCGGATCTCCTCTGTTGCCCTAATCAAGGCTGATTCAGTAGAATGCAGAGATCTAAAGCCATGTTAGGTAGAGTCAAGAATGTCATTTAGCTCCAGATATGCTGTCAGTTCAGAGTTCATGACCTTCTCCAGAATTTTAGCGGGTAGAGGCAGGCAAGTGATCAGACAGTAGTTTTTCTCCGCTAGGGGGTCCAGCTTAAGTTTTTTTAAAGAGAGGACGGATACAGGCTTTTTTCCAGGTCAGCGGAAAGATCCCTGAGTTTACAATTTGGTTTAGTAATGGACACAGGGAAGCAATAAACTCCTCTGGGACCAGCTGTAGAATATGCGGGGCAGGTTCTAAAGGGGACCCCGATTTGGTTTGGAGCAGGAGATCAGCCACTTTTTTTTTTACCAAAACTGAGAATTGCATTAGGCTAGTTACTCCCAGCCACCTCGGCTGTTTACAATAGTTCATTATATACGGTCTCGTCCATATTTTGAAAAAATCAGGCCAATATGTCCACAAACCTTTGATCTGGAGTAAACAGAGAAGAAACAGTTAAAATATTATTTTGAGGAGTTTGTGGCCTCCTTAATTTTTGCAGTAAAATAATATGTTTGGCTTCTTTTATAGCATTCTTATATAGTGTGCTGAGCGCTCTATTTTTCCTGTTGTTTTGTGCCAAACAGGGCATGAGAATCGCTGCCAGTTTCACTTTCCCAGCCCCCAATGAGTACTTGCTAGGACTGAACACTGCAGCATGCTTCTCGGGTGGAGCCCGGCAGGTGCTCTGAGAGGCTGAGTGCTGCACCTTCTACACCAGGCCACCTCCCAGGTTCGCACTGCAAGGGCTGTGTTGGTGCGCTGCTAGATTAGGAGACGCTGCTAGAGCCGATGCCCGGTTAGAATGTCACGGAGACAGCCTCCAACCTTCAGGCTTTGTAGGGGCTGGTGAGGTGGCATCGCCTGCCTACACGCATTACATCTCGGACAGTCTGGCTCGATTCGAGGAAAAAAGACTGTCCTTGTTCCAAATGCTGCACTGCACGCTTGTGGACAGCGGCCTTCTTGGAATTCTGCAGGTAGGGTCTAGAGGAGGGTTTCCCTGCCAGCCTACTTTGCGTGCAAGCTGCCACCCTCTCCCCTTTCCTTTAGCAATACCCGGTGGCACTTGACAAGTTGTAAGCTCTCGGGGAAGGAGTCCTCGATGGAGACCCACAATTGAAAACAGTAAGTACCGCATTCACTGTAGTTACATAGTAGGAGTGCAGCTGCTTCCGCACTTTACTAGGGCTAAAGGAAGTATTACCTATAATAGGCATGCAGATGCACTGTGCCCTAGGATTTTATAATGGCATAGGGGCCACGTGTACCACCATTGGAAATGGGGACTCGCAAATTGCACCAAATTGTGGGTCACAATCTCCAATGTACAACAGTGTCCGAGACACTGTTTGCAATTCCCAACGGGGTCGCAAATCACATGTCTCATAAATAATAATTAGGCTGTTGCAATTTCCAACCTCATTGGGAATTGCGGGTACTCCTAGGTATGGTGGCCTACTGGGGTCAGCATATCTCCATGTCTGTGTCTGCTTTAAATTAAAGCAGTGTTTTTTTTTAATGCATCTCTTACATTTTTAAGGGCAGGCAGTGGTCACTGGAACCACTGCCTGCCCTTAAAAAATGTTTGCTTGTACATTCCAAAAAGGGACCCCTTCCGCTTTGCGAGTGCTTTACCACCCTTCTAAGAAGTTGTTGGGGTCGCTATTAGGAAGGGAACGCCCCTTCCTAATAGCGAGTCACTAAACAGTATTTTGCGACTCGCAAAATAAGGTTAGTTCATGGCCCACTGGATTTCTTCATGCCCAAATGGGTCTAAAACCCATTGGTGCAAGCAAAGATCCATTGGACATCTGGCCAATGGTGATTTACATCCTACAGTGAAGTATGGTGATTTATGTACAATGATGTTTAGTGACTCATGAGTCTACTTTCAATAACCAAACTAATGCATTTTCATGGCAAGATGGAATAATATATATTTGGATGGTTTTATTTTTCAGGCATGCACAGTAGTGATTATTCATAGTTCATTACATACCGCACTTTCTGTTCACAGGGACATATCGTTTTATGTCTTGCTTAGTCAGGATAATAAGTAATATATAATGTGATGGTATGATATGAGCACCAATATTGTCTTTCATGGTGTTTTCATGACATGTGCAACATATAAGTCTTATCTTACTGCACTAACTGTGATATTATGACAAATGCCTAGTTGACAAAGAGATTCATTGTTTATGTCATGTTAGTCTATGTGTTATATAAGATATATGAGATATTTTAATATAATAGTGTGTGGAGTCTCTCTTGTGGTGTATTTATTGTGTCAATGGTGTGTGTATGTGTTGCGCAAAAACTTTACACATTGCCTCTGGAAGAAGCCTGACTTTTCTGCCAAGCTACCAAGGGGGGAGCAGGGATTATCTTGAGTGTGTAACTCCCTTACCCTGACTAGAGTGGAGGGGAAACAACCTTTACAATGCAGTCATTACATCGCACTACCTTTACATAGCAGTCATTACATCACAACATCCTTTACATCGCTTGTCATTACAACGCAGCCATTACATTGCATATCACTACAAAGCATGTCATTACAACGCATGTCACTACAATGCAGGAATTTCATTTCAAGTCATTACAACGCATACCATTACAACGCATAGTACCCTTACAATACCCGACACTTACCCTACTGTTGTACTCACTGGAATTAGAATAGTAATTTTTACCCTTTACACTATCCAACACTTACCCTACTGTTGCACTCACTGAGTTAGAATAGTCATTTTTACCCCTACACTATCCAACACTTACCTTAAATGCAATGCAATGTTATGCATTCGTATGGTATGCGTTGTAAAGGTATAATGAGATGTAATGGAATGCATTGTAAAGGTAGTTTCTGAAAATGCGATGTAATGGCATGCGATGTAAAAGAATGCGTTGTAAAGGATGTTGCGATGTAAAAACTGCATTGTAAAGGCATGCATTGTAAATGTATGCATTGTAACATCATACATGCGAGTGGAGGTTTCTGCCTGGCTTAGGTTCATACCCTAGATAACCAGAAACCCCATTTCTAACAGTAGTAAAAAATAGTTGATGGCAGACTACAAATATCTCAAGCCCCTACAAACAGACCAAGACAACTGAAATGTGTACAGCATAATAAAGTGCAACTCTATATTCTATAGTAAGACTAGGGCTATAAATATATGGGAGGACTGGTGATCCCTGGCCTGCATATGTCAGGTCACATCTGGGAACATTGGCAGCAGAAATGGCAGCAGGTCCACAGTGATGGGTATTACCCCATGTCTACAGTTTCGGCACTGTGCTGTTTGATCTACGGCACCTGAACGGACTCGATGGCAGTTAACTGCCATTGTGTACCTTTAAATTGATATTACCTTGCTCCCGTTGTGTTTGTGGGTTGATGTTGTTGTTTAAAGCATCTTCGAATTTAGATTGGGCACGTTCATGAATTTTGACCACATCATAACACTCACCGCAAATGTGTACTTATGATGCCACAACACATGGAGACTAAGTACTGTTTTTGCAGACATTTTATTGCAGCATTCAATATGGGTGGATAATGGTCCAGATGTTTGTTTCTCCCCATGCACATGCAAGAAGGCAGTGAGTGTGTGTTTGAGCCTGTGTGTGTGCATGTGAGTCTGCAACAACCCATCACTATGGGACCAACTTCCCTAGGTGATCGCCCACTCCCCTAAACAGAAGTGAAGCGTTTGGGTATCACACAGGATACACATCTTACCATGATCTCCCAGGCAAAGAAGGTTGCTGGTTGGGCCTCCTTAAAGCACTGTGGAAGACCCTGAAATGTCTCCCAATGGAGGTGGGCAGAACATGGTCCAAGCCCTAATTATATCTTGCCTCGACAACAGCAACTTCCTCTATTTGGGCAGCCCACTCACTATCATAACAAAACTGCAAATCATCCCGCAATTAAGTAGTTAAGTACATACGCTCACTGGTGTATAATTAGGTAGTGGCAAATGCACAGGGGCAAGTAGGGAGCAGTACTTCAAATACACACATCTCTTGCACATACATCTATTCAATGGTGTCTATCACACCTGGGAACATTCTTTTCTACCGTCCTTTATTATTCAATAGTGTGTGACTATAACGGACATCGCTCCCCTCCCAGACCAGGATGGACGCAGTATCCCCTAAAATCTAGGGTAAAGGATAGTATCATGTTCATAGGAACTACCTACACTGGTATAAAAAACGTACTGAGTTTTGTTGTCCATAGTGCATGTGCGTTGCATATGCATGTGTCTGTGCCACCTATCACGTGTGCTGTTATATAATAGTGTGCAAAGCAGTGTCATTTGTAAGCCCACAGCATGATTACAAGTTTAAGGTATGCTTTGGTAGGGAAGTTCTAGTGTATGTCCTCTATAGTAAATTTACTCTTATAGGTTAATATTACTTTCAACGCGCAGGTAGGACCCACCTCGGCTTTCTTTGTTTGTCAGTATATGTATCTCAGTGATTAGTTTGCCTGAGAAAGTTAGGGATCCTCAGCCATGAAGAATGCCTCAGACCCGTTAACTCTGTTAACCGCTTCCGCGCTACCGCCTTTTCCCGCCGTGCGCTGGATTTTCAAAAATCGCGGGTTATGTGACAAAGCCAGCTCGTCATGCGCGTAGCGCAGGCAGCGCCCATGACGAGCTGGCTTTGTCATCCACGCGGAAGTGGTTAACTAGGCCAGAAACATGTTGGCTTAGAGAGACAGGTGTAGACATTGTCCTCAGACTTACCATCTCAATTCGTTTTTTAGGTATACCTGAGGTCCTCACTATTAAAGGTGATATGTCAGGGAACCTCAAGGTAATTTTTATTAATCTGGATCCCACCTTTGTCCAGTTGTTTTTATCTAAGAACTCCCTCTTGTCATGGTCCTTCAGGAGGCCGAGTCTGCCCTGGTGATATTGTACTGCCACGGTGGGAAGATGTTGCTGATGATGAAGCATGACACAAATATGTGTGTGAGGCTTCCTATTTCATTAGAATGGTCTTCCCACAGTCTCTGACAGGAATTCTGTGACGTGCATACTCTGGACTTTGACTTGTACTCCCTAATTTGGGAAAGTCAATATTCTCTCCTTGTGAAGTTACCATGCACTCTTGTTGTGAATGAGTCCATATTTCTTGTAGCCAGCACATTGTGTTCAGGCAGAAGTTGATCCTCGGTGCATTTCAAGCATTCATTTAGGACCATTTAAGAAGGGGTTAAAAATTCTTTACTGAAATAAAAATCTATGGTACTTTCTTGCTACAAAAAAAAACAAATAAATAAAGGTCACTAGATATATTACTATAGTAAAATAGAATGTATTGTGTGCATGGAAGGTATGTTTCTAGGATTTAATTAAACACATATGGGAGCAGGGGCCCAAAGTTTTTCTTAAGAGCTTGCTGCTGTCACTGCTAAATGCTTGGTTGTCAAATACAAAGAATGCCTTGGCCTTTCCACCTCAAGCTTCTTTCTTTCCCCACGGGCTACACTCTCTGTTTCCTTTTTTACTCCTCCAGGTTCTTTTGCATCCTGGCGTTCACCATTTGATTCTCTGTTCTAACCCTTCTCTTGCTCCTTCAGACTCCATTTTCTGGCTTTCTCTCTCTTGGTCATCAATGTATTGTAAAATAAGTCTGTATCCCAAAGAATTATTGCTGGTAACCACCACCTGCAAAGACTGGCTCAAATTAAGCACCACGTGCATTACAGTTGCATTAGCACAGCTCAAATGCTGTACATGTCTTCCACGCACTAGTAATCGTTCTTAGACATGAAGGAACCTCATGACAGGATCATCAGGGGAGCGGTGCATGATTGTCAGAGGAGAGAATGAAACTTCCCTTTCGAATGGGATTGTCAAATGATAAACTTGAATGGTTGTGCTGCGCATGCCTTCTAATGGCACTATAGCTTTGAAAGTCAACAGTACACAAACAGGTCTCTTGTTTAAAAAACACTCCACCGAGAAAATAAAATGCATTTTGAGTTTTAATAGTAAGATGCTATTTTTTTCAAAAACACAATATTAGGAACACTTTTTTCAGTGTAAACAAAACATGCACAGGGCTAAAAATGGAAAATATACTCCGGAATCCTGTAAAGTGGGGGTCAAAGCTAGCAGCAGAATGGGGGTTGAGTCAAAAGGAGTGATGTGTTAACTTTTACTTTTTTTTAAAATTTCTGCCTCAAATATAGTAGAAACAAAGACCCATCCAAATATGTTATTGATTCGGTTTTGACTTTCTTAAGTTCTCACAAACACTCCTCATGTTAACTCCATGCATGCTCCCGTCGGCCGTTGGCCGACGGGAGGACTACCTCACCAGTGCTGCTGTCGGCCAACGGACGACAGAGCCCCGCCCAAATAATAGAACGCTCGCATCGCGGCGGAAAAACCAATGCAGTTAAGGCATTGATGTGTCTTACAGTGTTCATGCACCTGCTGCAGCTGCATAGATCTTTGTGTACCAAGCAAGCTCCTGGGTACAGTAGTTAAAATAAGGTAATAGTTGGTCAGTGCGTTTGCTGGTGACATCGGTATGCAATCTTGAGGATTGGCTCATTCTGAAATAGCATACAACATAGTTCTGTTGGTGACTGCTTATGTTCCGGAGAATCTTGGCTGGTACCTTATGTCACAAGTTGCTATCCTTATAGCTTAGAGAGCTGCCTGTGAACCAGCATCAAGAAGCTGCACTCAAATTGAATAGCACACCTTTAGAACCCTACTGTCTTTAATAAATCAAACTTTGTTAAAAAGGATTCCTTTGGGTAGTAATACCCACTTATTAGAAGTGCTAAGTGGTGATTAGTGTAATTACTCAAATGGATATGCGTATAAAATTCTTTGCTGGACATACATACCTACTATGTACAGCGTTTAAAAATTCTAAACCCTTCTGCCAAATAATAGTTTATTATGTAAAACAATTGTGAAGTGACAAACTTTGTATTTACTTTTTTGATGGCATTGACTTCAAGGTGTCAAGCATATCTAGCCTCTAGACAAGATGAGACTTCAACAGGAGTAGTGCTGTTTAAGTGAGTCATACCTGGCCTGAATGGTTCAGATGTTTGCCTGGTATAGACACTGGTTGTGATTGCCAAGCTCCACTCTTTTTTTGTGGCTGTTTTCTATTTCCCATATCCCACTATATTGTCTCTGTCTCAGAACGGAAGCAGAAGCAGAGGCATCCCTTTGCACCTTTGTATGGGTTTGGTTCTGCATTTGGGGTGGAGTGCTTGTACAGCATGATAACATAGCCTATCTCTGTTTCTGCATGCCAGGAATTTTATCTATAGTTGGAATTCTGCTTGTGTATACTGGGGGCGCTGTGCTTGCTTGTGAGTATGCAGGGGTACCAGGTAAGTGGGGGAGTCTTTCGCTCTTCGGGTGCGTATTTTTAAAATTTTTGTCTACCACATGCCGCATGAGCACCTGCCATGTATATGTGCTAGTTTGGAACTCTGATGTATGAATTTTATGTATACATGTATGTATTGTCCTGTGCTTTGAAGCAACTGTCAGTTAGCAGCAGAAAAAAGTGAGTTCTTTCATGATTCTGGGGACGTGCATTTGAATTCTGATGCTTGAAAATGTAGTCCTGGGTGACAAACAGGTAAGCATCAGACAGGGCTGGCTGTTAGGGTGGTGAGCACCTGGTGCTGGGTTCTGGGGCGCTGAGTTAGTGGACATTGTGTTAGGAAACAATATACTTGGATTAAAAGTGCCTTCTGCAGAGTTCCTTGGGAGTGTCAGCAGGATTCAGGCAACAATAAAAATGTCAAGATAACGCTGCATGCTGGTGATTAAATATTACGTTCCTGCTGGAGCAAGGGATCCTTGTTTTGTCTTGCTGTAGTTTTGACTGTAGCACATAAGGTTAATGTGCCTTCTGAAAGTACGTGTACCATGCAGGTGACAGAACTATGTCTATGTGAATAGGTCAATGGGTTTCTGTTTTTGTCACAGAGATCCTTCTATTACTCGCTGTTCATTAATTACACTCCTAATATAGCACAGATAGCAGACTCAGTGGAATTTTGTGTTTTATTAGTTCAAAAGTGCATGTGGCAGCGTCTCTGAATGGTTTTCAATGTCTGACTTCATTTTGAAATAGTTGACAATGGGATTTTGTGTCTTATAGAGTGATCGTGTAATAGAACTAGTTGTTTGAAGCATGAGAGCCTGATTCTCCATAAAAGTTAATCCCAATGGTATAACAGAGTACAGACACTTTAATATATTTTATCAGGAATGCCTATTGTGAGCCCACTAACATCTTTTTGATGGGATAAAATCATAACACAGTTAAAGAATTGCTATTGTGTGTCTTGGACAGCACAGCTATGCATTGCTGAGGCAGGCCAAGAATGATACAACTTTAAACAATTATTTACTGTATATTTAATAAAGCAGAAGTGAACTTTAGATCTCCATCAGTATCTGCTTTTCTTCCTCCTCTTCACATCTCACTTCTTCCCTTCGCTCACTTTTTCTTTCATTTTCTGCCCTACATCCATGTTTCCTCTTAATCGCCCCCTCCCCTCATTAACTGCTTTTCATTTTTCATCTTTCCATTCCATTCTCCCTTCTCGCACTCCCTGTGGTCTTCTCTTCTTCCCTTCCTTTTGTTATAGTGGGCTTTGTGCTGTAGTCTGTTATCCATGGCTTTGTGCTGGTGGAATGTAGGGTTCTGTGACATTGGAGGATTCCACCGCAGTTGGAAGTTAGAGCTGTGGGGTCTGGCTGCATGTAAGCAGGTTTACTCTGCTCGAATAAAACTAAGGTGAACAACCGCTAACGAGTGGATGTCTCTTCTTCAGAAGCCCTACAAATACCTTTTCTCAACTTTTAGGAGAGGACTGAAAGAAGAATTAAAAGCCAAATTTGTTCAAGATCGACCTTCCTTTTCCCCAAATGTATTTCCCCGGTGGTTCAGATGGGCAGTGCCATCTGGAGGAGAAAATGTAAAAGGCAAGTTAACGGAGCTTTAAGCCACCACCTTGTATGCTATTTCAGCAAAATATTTCTGTTCCACTACAAACTTTGGAGTTTGAAGATGAACCAATGCATCAGGAGTAACACAAGGATCTCTAACAAAGGGAGACAATAGAAGATGGGCCTTCGCTTTTTTTGCAACATCAAGGGTTACCTAATTAGAAACTGCCATAAACATGCAAAAAAAATCAGGGAAACACTCTTACTCATGCTCAATGCAAATGGAAGAGGCAAGTACTACTGAAATGATCTTTCTTCAGATCTACCAGATTCAAGTCACATTAGAATTCAATATGCTCCAAGGTGTTTTGGACTTTCACAATAATTCTGTATACCTTCCAATTTTTATTAATTGCAGACTATCAGGAACTTACATAGCCTTCCAATGCCCTAAAGAACATCAAGTATTCTCAATAAAAAAAAAGTCCAGCCCTCATATAGTGGACATTTGAAGGGAACACTGGTTTCACCCAGACTTGTGAAAGAATAGATCCTGCACATGCATCTCTGCATTTCCTAAGTGTACAAAATTGGGTTGTTGGTTGACTGAGGTGTGATCCTGATCAAGAAACAACCACAATCCTTGTCAGGGTGAGGCACAAGCAACCCTGAATTAAGCTGTGCTCAACCCTCTGGCACCTTAGCACAGAGCGGTCAGGTCTAACTTAGAGGCAAGGTGTAAAGTATCAGTGCAGCACTTCAAACCACCACCCAAAAAGTATCCCACACCAAATCAGAAAAACATAAAGTTTTCTTTAATAATTAAAACAAGACTAAAGCAACAAAAATACAGTCAGTAGAACCGGAAATGTTCAACCTAAATATATGAAAATAGCGCCAAATAGCACAAAGCGTGGACTGTGGCTATCTGGTCGCCCCCGACCAGGAGAAAGTCACAAGTTCAGGCTGACAGAGATTGAGTACAGGCCACCTACAGGGACCTAGTTGGTCCCACTGAACAAAGTACCTTAAATCCTGGTTTGCATTGCGATGATCCGTGTCGAAGATGTATTGGGCAGCTGAAGCGATGCATTGCTTATGAGGTGCAGTGAGGCTGTGATGTGTCATTCAGTGCTGTCATTGAGTATCTCGTCGATGAGGGTGATGTGAGGTCTGGTGTAGAGGATGCGTCATGCAGTCAAGGCGATGCATCGATTATGAGGAGCTCAAAAGGCTGTGATGTGAAGTCTGGCATCATAATCAAAGCTGCCGTCGATGAGGAAGTTAGGGGCCAGCACCAAGGATGCCTTGCAGTGTGGTGGTTCTGAAGAGGGGGGCTTTCTTAGAGACAAGCACAATCCATGCAGCAGCAGCGATGTGTCAGTTCTGCTTCGGGTTGTGCCGTGCAGCAGAGGAGATGTGTCAATACCGCTGGAATCACAGGGCAAGCAGATCACCTTTGACCCACTTCCAAGGGGAAACAGCATTTACAACGCTGTCATTACATCACAGTACTATTGCAACATGTTTGTTACAACAGTCGCGTTGTTAGTACGTGATGCATTTACATCCCAAGTTATCACAACAACTTGCTATAGGAGGCACTGAGGTATTGAAAATTAATTCCAACACCTTTCCTACTATTGCGGAAACTGGAGTAGGAATAGTAAATAATACTATTCAAAGTCCAGTGCACCCCCTAATGCAAGTCGATATATTGACTTGCGATGTAAATGCATCGCGTACTAACAACCTGGTCGTTGTAACAACCACGTTGTAAAAGCACACAATGTAGTACATTGTGTTGTAATGTGCTATATTCCTTCCAAGGGTCCAAAACTTAGGTGGCACCACTTGGTTATGTAATGTTCTGTTAAACTAATTTGTTGAGGGCACAGCTACCCTGAGGTGTCTTGGTGCTGTCTACTCTTGAGCAGGAAGGAGCCAAGTTGTTAAAGAGCCACGTTTTTAGCTTTTGTTTTAAGAAACTGGACAGAGGTCCTACGTGGGAGGACAGGTTGTTCCAAAGCTCTGTGGTTCTGACAACAAAGCTTCTGCCTCCTAAACTGTCTTTGTAGATTCTGGGAGTGGTACAGAGCCGTCTGATAGGAGTGTATATCTGAAAGGAATGTTTCAGAAAAACAAGGGCCAGTATTGTGCAAATCCTTGTAGGCTATGCACAGAGGTTTAAATCTGATACAGCTTCTTACTGGAAGCCAGTGCAACTGCTTAATTTCTTTGCCACCAAATGCAGATTTAGAGGTCCCCGTGAGAAGTCTGGCAGCCATATTCTGCACCATCTGGAGCTTTTTAAGGTTTTCTTCATGCAGTAATCCAATTTAGAATGGACTTGTGCCCTGTTTATTGTCTTTCTCGCCTCCACTGGGATAAAAGGGAACAGGTTTTTTGTATCATTCTGAGCAGGTAGAAGCAGAAGGAGATCAGAGAGTTGACTTGAGGGTTGAAGTTTAACCTTTCATCTACTATAACACCCAGATTTCTTTGCCTTTATTGCTGGGATTGGGGGAGATCCCAATTATTCTGGATACCAACTAGAGGACCAGACAGGTGATAGATTACCGAACAGGATCCCCTCAGTTTTATTAGAGATAAGATGAAGGCAGTGTCTGGACACCCAAGAACTGATAGCCAGCATACCATCATGGAAAGTAGCTAAGACCTCAGTACCATTTTTGAAAACGGAAAAGACAATTTGGTTGTCATTGGCATTAACCCTGGTTGTAGTGGGCATAGCAGGGCTACGCGGAGGTCTACGGAGTTGCGAACAACCTTTATGGATCTTCGCTTCGCTCTGCCACCCTCCTTCATCCCTCTATCAACCATTAATTCTACAATAAAAAAAGTAAATTAAAAGCCAATTACCTGTACTACGGTGTCCTTGGGCTGCCCTCCTCCTCTTCCTCGCTGTCTGGGTAATTCTTACGAGAAATGCGCAGGCCTGGGGACTTCGCAGTACAGATATGTGGTTTTTAATTTACTTTTAATTAATGTAGAATTAATAGTAAATAGGGGGGTAGAGGTGGGGGCTGGCCAACTCCACTCCACTGTGGAGTGTGTGGAGATTTGCCTTCTCTGCATTCTCCGCGGAGTAGGCAACTCTTCGCACACTCTGCGGGCGGAGCGGAGTTCTCCGCTCGGGCTTAGCTGGCATAGGAAGTTAATGCAAGGCCAAAAGATTTGACTAAAGGAGCCAACTTTTAAACATGAATGCTAAACAGCGTTGACTTATAGATGATCCATGTGCAACTCCGCAGGGGAGAGAGAAAATAGCTGATTCAAAGTTACCCAGCACTAGAGATTATGCTCTGTCAGTAAGAAAAGATGTCAGGTCAAGGAGAATAAGTGCCGCAATTCCACCTCTGTCAAGTGCGACCCTTATCTCTTCTGTGGCTTTAATCAGTTCTGTCTCAATGCTATGTCTGGACATGAAACCAAATTGCCTCTGATCCAGAAACTGATTATCTTGGATATACTGTGTGAACTGGGTATGCAATACTTTTTCTACAGGTTTGGCAGGAAGAGGGAGTCGCAAAATGGGTGGTAGTTGTTGGGATCGACTTGGTTTAGGTTTGGTTTCTTTATGAGCAGGAGAATGGAGGCCCTTTTCTACTGAGTGGGGAAAACTCCGGAAATAAACATAGTATTGAAGATGGCTGCAAGATTTGCATCTATCAAGTCTGGGATAAATTTCAGAACGAGGGGTGGCAGAGGTCAGATGGTGAGCCAGACTTAGCTATGCTCACCATGATGTGTAACTGCTCTTAGGTAACCTAAGAAAATTCAGTGGAAGTGCAAACCTTGTGAGGCTCCTTGCATGGATCAGATAGAGTCTCGGATGAAAAGTAGGTTTCAAACTTGCAATAGATTTGGTTCACTTTAGACTGGAAACAATTTTTTGGGTGGAATCTTTAGCTGTTTCTAATTACTCCTTAACTTAGTTAGGAGGTGTTTATATTTAGCCAGAGCCTGCTTATATTGGGTTTTCTCTTGAAAATCGTAACATGACCAGCAACTTCTTTTTTGTCTCCTACATTGCTGTTTTTCAAGTCTTAGAGCTTCCGAAAACCATTGAACAGGGGGAGGTTTCCTATTTTTAGCACCTCCCCAGTCGGTTCAGATGCCAGCTACTGAGTACCGACGGACAGAGCGGTGCTTCACTCTTCTCCTGAGCCACTGCCAGGTGGGGTGAGGTCGTCCTACCTTACAGACTATGTGAACAACACTAGCTGTAATCGTACTTGGAAATTTCAGGTGACTTTTTGCACTTGTCTATCCCACTCTCTTTGTTGTCACTTCTTTATTTCTTCACTATTGTGCAGTAGCACTAGTTTTGTTTATGTGGTACTGATGAAAGCAAGGACGAAGGAGTCCTGTATTGCTGAAACATGTCGACCTGGTTCTACCGTAGACAGTCTACCTAACTCGACTGTCTTAGACAAAACTATTTTAATCTTGGTCTAGTGAGCATCCATTGAATAAAGTTTGTTCTGTGCTCTCTTATCCAATTTTAGCACACTTTGATTATTGTTTTTCACTCACTCTTATTCGCACTGCACACCCCAGTCCCATGATTTTCTCCACTCATTAGATAATATCGAGTGGCAGACCACACTGTTGTTGGTACAGCAAAGGAGACTTTTCAACCACCTGGTCTCTCTTTGTCTGTAATAAAAACATTCTCACACGGGTGGTACGGACAAATCCCAAATGATGAAGGGCGGATCCGAGTGGTGACTGATGGGTATTTTCCTCATCCACTTGAGATCTTTCTTGCACACAACGCTTCCTTCTAGTCAGTTTAAGGGCTTTGTACTGTTGGGTGGGTGGCTATCACCTTTGAACTCTTCTCTTTTCTAGACCCTCTAGTACTTCTGGTAGTTGTTTGGTATTTGGGGACTGTATCCAGAGCTAGGTCTTTAAACATCCCTAAGGTCCTACCCCACCGTAGTGTTTTTTCCTATTTTTAGAGACTTTTGTGCACAGTACTTATTTAGAAAAGGTGACCTGGAACCAATCTGTGTAGATTTGAGAGGCATGCCCTGCATCAGGAGGAAACTTGAGTTAGGTGTTAATTAACTTTTGAGCAAGAGAGAGCTATTACTGTTTTTCCAGGACCAAGATTTTTAGGCAGGCACAGTCTGATATTAGTAGACCATTTTAACAGTTTTATCTTGAATATAATAGTGTGATGTTCAGACCAGACTAAAGGAAGAAACTCTTCGGAAGTAATCAGCTCATTATTAGTGAACAAGCCATATAGGATGTGTCCAGCTGAGTATGTGGGTATTTTAATGTTGTGTGTAAGCCCTAATGATCCTAATGTGTCTTAGAGAGTTGCTGTGTCCTTGTTTGAAATGTGATTTTGTAGGAAATTCAACTCAGCTAGTAAGGGGAAGTTCCATTCACAAGCAATAGCATCTAGGAGGAAGCCAATATTATCCAGGATATTAACCCTAGGTTCAGGAGGATGATAGAGGAGCATGCCTTTAAATGCTTGCTTCTTTGAAAGTGTTATTTTAAAAGTAAAATGTTCACATGCTGAGGAAGGGTCCAGCTTTCCAAACACGAGAAAGCTGTCATGATATGTCAGCGCAATCCCACCACCTCATATTTCAGGTCTGTCATGTCTGTAGACTGAGAAGCTGGCAGGGGTAGCTATGCAAAAATCTGGGCCTGCAGAAATATGGGCCCAGGTTTCAATGATAAATAGAAGGTCCAGCTGCTGACTTTCTATCAGGTAGGCTATTTTTTTTGTGTGTTTTGGGAGAGAGCACACATTAATAAGAGCGCAGCCAATTCAGGTTATCCTATCAACAGTTAGACTGTAAACTGTGATATTGATAAGATGAGTGTCAGTGAGGGGTCATAAAATATTTGTAGACATAATACTGGATGGAGAGTCACCTCTCTTTCTATTAGAGTCTTTGTGTGGGTGTACAGAAAATTAATCAAGCATAGTTGGCATTTACCCACAGTTAGAGAAATGGCCGTTGGCCCTCGTGGGGAGATCAGCGATGTTGAAATGCCTCACACTCACGCTGTGTACCATTGTGCAACCCACCAAGCGCATGAAGTTTCTTACTAGTGAAAGTGACAGTGCTATGCTTGTAGCTAGCAATCTGGGCAGAGATCCCGGCGCTTGTCGTGATTATAACGCAGTTGGGTGCAGATTGGCTTGCCTTTGGTGCGCCAGCAGCGGGGACGTGCTGACCCCTGATTTAAATAGCCTTTCATGACAGGGTGCGTGTCCAGGATCCGGTGCCGAAGCATGATAAAAGGTGAGTGGGCAAATGAAAAGGGTGGCATAACTGGCGTCCAGCAACCCCTACAGGGCTCTCAGGCTCCCCTGTGAGCTCAGTAGTCTGGTAATACAATAGTATGGTAGTGGGGACTCCCAGATGGCAGAGTGCAGGTGCTGGGGTCAAGGTTGTGGGAGCCTTCTGCCCCTATGGCTCAGGTCAGGAGGCCAGTCAACTAGCCTTTGGAGTCACTATGGGGTCCTTAGTTCAACAGATGCAGGTGCAGGCTTCTCACCTAGGTAAGAGGGCAGCAATCCGGCAGAGTGACAGTTCTTTTAGAAACACATCAGACCTTCCTGGCAAAGTATCCACAAATCCAGAAGTGTACTGAAGAGTTGGAGTCCGAGGTACAGTAATGATACACAGGTGTGCCTTTAAAGTAGTGAGAGACTTATAGAGGCTGGCTTTTGAAGTGCATAGATGCCCTGCCTTCCTGGCCCTGAGTCGAGACTAATTACAGGGGTATGCAGCCCTTTGTGTGGAGGCAGGACACCGTCTACTCAAGTGTATGCGGGGCTAGACCCAACTTCTACATACCATCCTGCCAGTGATGGACAATCCAAGACCACCTAAGTTCTCTATTGTGTGTGGCTGTTTAGGAGGAAAAAACAAAGACCAACTGTCAACTACACCCAGTTATGTGACCCGGGAAAGGATGCAGGCACCAAATGGCTAAGCCAGGAAAATGCCAACTTTCTAAAAAGTTTCAAAATTGTAATTTAAAATCAGACTTCATCATAACTTAGGATTTTTCATTATAATTCAAAATACACCAATAATGAACTGCTTACCTGTTCCCATTAGTAAATTACAGCTTATTAAATGTAATAAAGTAACTCCAATGTTATCCTATAGGAGAGCTTTTCACTACAAGGATATGTGAACTTTAAAAGCATATATCCTACTTTTAAAATACATGTACCCTGGCCTCTGTGGTGTCTAGGGTCTACCGTGTGGGTGACTTATTTTGTATTAAAAAGGAATGTTTGGGCCTGTTGAAGGGTTTACTTTGCTAGGCCGAAATAGCAGTTTAAAACTACACACACAGGCTGCAATGGCAGACCTGAAACATGTTTAAAAGCGCTACTTAAGTGGGTGATGCAATCAGTGCAGCAAACCCATTAGCAGTATTTAATATATAGGCCCTGGGCACAGATAGTACCACTTACCTAGAGACTTAAAAGTAAATTAAATATGCCAATTGTGTACAAGCAGAGCACACCATGTTTTAAGGAGAAAGCACAAGCATTTTAGAACTGGTCAGCAGTAGTAAAGTGCATGGAGGACTAAAGATAACAAAATCAAATAAATTGATCAAAAATTGGAGAATACAGTTAAAAAGTGTGGAGGTGCGCTGCTGAGAGAGCCAGGTCAAATAGTGACATCATGAGGTACTCTCTTTGCTCTGTTAGCTGTTCCACTTTAGCCTTGCAAGCACACTTAGATAAACTGGTCAACAAATGCCATGTTTCCAGAGTCTGAATTTTGTGCAGCTTTGAAGGTGCAGAGAAAACACAACGTACCAGCTTTTTTCCACAACACAGCAACACAAAGCTGTAGTTCAGATTTCTGAAGTTCCAACCAAGTACCACAAATTCTAGCACATTTTAATGTAACCTAAAGACAGACTGACAGACAGACACAGAATTTTTGATTGCTCTATAAACCCCATACCAAATGTCACTCTTTCTGTGGGAAAAGTATATAGATTTTCACTTGCAGGAAGACATGATTTGACAGAATATCTGGACAGAAGTATTCAAATGGACTTATTGCTTCATCAAATCCCCAGTCTATGCTATTTTTTTGTGTCCAAAAGACACCACAGAACTAGACTGTAGCGGACTAAATCAGATAACAATCATGCACCAATACCCTCTTCCCTTGCTTGCAGATATGTTGATGTAGTCTGTATAAAATAGGAAAGTGTTCACTAAATCATATCTTAGAGTTGCTACCATCTCTTTCTCATACAAGAAGGAGATAAGTGGAACAGTTCTATTGGGACCCCTTTTCACATTTTTGATAAGGTTATGCCGTTTGTCCTCTATAATGCTAGATCTTTATTTCACCAATTCATGGTGGCCAATATCTCTGATTTAGTCTTTCAGACAATTCTATACCTTCAAGACACATTTGTTTACTCAAAAGGCACAACAAAATATGAAGAACATGTCGAGCTGTATGTTAATTTGTATGGGAACATAAATTATTGACTTATCACAAAAAATAGTCATTAGACAAAACATCTATAGAGAATTGAGTTTAATTCCCTAAGTGGTTGGCTTGAGCATGAGCAGTTGAAAGGGGATGAGTACACTAGTACTGAATTCACACACTACTGTTGATAAATCATTTTCTTCAAAGGGCTAGCTAAATATTGTAGGGAGTTTATTAAGAACTTTGTCCATCTTTTAACTCCTGTCACTCATTTAATGAAGAAAGGCAAAAACTTTCAATGTGCTCAAGATGCTTCCAAGTCCTTTACCCCACTGAAGAAGCACTTTACAGAAACCCAAATTGGTCTTTGACATGCCACTTCAAAACATTTTTCTGTTGAAAACATTGCTCCAGATTAAGTTTTAGGGCCTCTCTTAATTTAAAAAGAGAAGAAGAAAAGCATTTTGTTGCCTACTACTTTCACAAGCCTACCAATGCTGAAATTACCTATTCTGTCCTACAAAAGGAACTATTTCATGTAAGGAACACGGTATACAACGGTTACCACGCATTTTTTACAACGCGGTACCGTTACCACGCTACTTTTACCACGCAGGTCGTTACAACGAAATGCGCTGGGGGGCGCTCCAGGATAGTAAATACTTTAATTTACTATCCAACTCCTTTCCCTAGAGTCCACGGGGACTGGAGTTGGAATAGTAAATTAAATTATTTACTATCCAGCGCCCCTCCACGCAAGTCGTTGTAACGACTTGCGTGGTAAAAGTAGCGTGGTAACGGTACGCGTTGTAAAAGTACGCGTGGTACCGTCATACATCCAAGGAACACACCATGGGGCAACTAACAAAACTGATCCTGCAGTAATTAAGTTTTGAAACAAGCAGAAAAGACAGTGCAAAATCTCTTTTTCAAAGCTAATCGATTATTCATTAACAGCAGGCCATCATGGCAAATCACATACTGGGTGTATCATACTCATATATCCGATCCTCTTCCCTCACCATGATGTTGAATCATACGTCTAATGTTGTGAAGTTTGTGCTCAAGCTACTGCCGCACTCAGCTCAACCGACTTTCCTTTGAAACTTAACTGACAAAAACAAAGGTGAAAGTTACATTACTATTAGGTTTTGTATTAAGATCAAAAGTAATGTTTGACGAAAAAAAGCACTGAAATTCACCAGTTATAGTTTACTGAGCTAACTATAACTTGAACCCCCAATCATACACCTCATATATATTACATCACTCATGACTTGTTAAATCACATAATTTATGACATCACTGATGAGTTTTTTGCAGTCTGCTTTTTCCTTTTCTCCTTTCTAATACTTCATTCTAGAGTCAGGTCTGAATGAAGAATGATGACCTTCCTCCAGGCACCTTTGGCGTTGCCACAAGGACCTGCTCTTGACACTCATAGATCTCGTTATGTACTCAATCTTTTTTCTCAGTCCATGGATACACATGTTCTGGACCCATGAACAAATGTGTTACTACATTTCATAAATGAATATAGCTTAGTGTTTAAAACAAACCTTAGTGACACTTAATTATGCCTAGACATCTGGGATCAAATTTGCTTCACTAAATTCTTTGTCAGAAAAATACTGCTTCATCCACAATCGCCTTGGGCAACCCCATAAGCCCTGGAGGCTGTTAACTGCAAAAGTCAAAGGATCCCTGATAGGAATGATAACCCCAGAAAATTTGTGCTGCCATACATTTAAACTGATGATGTAATGAGTATTAAACTAGTGTTTCTGATGACCAATGAAACTAAAGTTGAATTGGGCTTCCTAAGATAAATTCCCATTCTAAAAGCAATATGTGTGCCTATAGTATTTAAACAACAATTTGATTTGATTTGATTTGTCGTTTTGTAAAGCGTGCATATGCCCTTGGGTGTCTTGGCGCTGCAGAAGATGACGTGGTATCCTAGTGACCTGGTTTATCGGGGGTTAAACAATGGCATAGCGGCCGTTCTGATAGTGCAATGATATTTCTAGACTCATGGGAACGAACGTATACATATATAAATAAATAAATTCCATCAATTAATGCCAGGCATAAGTGAAGTATTCACCACAGAGCCAGTGAATTTTCAACGTTTCCATTAAAAAAACATTAGCTTTACTCAAAACCGTAATTATTTCCATATGCATCTGACTATAATGTGCATATGAGTTAAACCTTTAGCTCTTAGCGTCTATCATGAGAATCCCGCACTAGAAATGTTGTGATTAATGCCTCCATGTGGTGACCTTCACCGTCTGGAATGGACCAATATTGCTTCCTATTTCAAAGTGAATTTGAAGTAAATTGGAACATCTGCATGTAATGGAGCGTATTTGATGTTATTATTAAAGTAAACACATGCCTGTAGATTGGCTCAAAGCAGATGGGAGGGGAAACATTCTGTAAAATAAATGCATGAGTCAAATTGATATGATTCATACAACTGATTTGAACATAAATCTTGGCATTGCCTTTGAAATGCGAATATGATAATGGCAATTACACCTCTTACAGTTCAAAAATGAAAGCTTTTGTTGCACTAAAACCTAAGTCATCAAGTCCCTCTGAAATGCTTGGAGTATCTCTAATGTATCAAGAACAGCTATGTCTGCAGATATAACTGGCATGACAGATTTGGGAGCTCCCTTTGTTGTTCCCTAGAAGATATGAATAATTAGACCACTTACTAAACATAGATATGAATGTAACTTTTTACTACATGACAGCCACAATACCAATAAAATAATTATACAAATAATATAAAAAAGAAATATTAGGGAAAAAGGACTAATTCATTTTGGATAAAAAATAAGCAAGTATTTTTCATTGAAGGAAAATAATGCATCTAGATGAAAAATAAACTCCAATACGGAAAATACAAATCTAGAAACAAAAACATATGAACCGACCCAAACAATATTCACAGCCCACATATCAAACACGGCTCATTAGAAAATAATTTGAAACAATCATACATCCATATAAATCCCATACAAAATACGTAGATATAATAATTTACAATAAAACCTACTGTACTATGCTAAAATGACTAATACAGATTACACTTAGAAACAACATACTATAATAACATTAACTAACAAGCACTGTCTAAACTAACTCTTAACCTATCCCCCCAAACACTAAAGCCTTAGAAAGTAACATTCAAATTACTCTAACCTAAACCGGAAGCAGAAACATAAAACCGTGATTGCAAACTCCATTAACAACCTAAAATGGTAAAGACTGAGTACAAAATCAAGTAAATGGTAAAGCAAAATTGGCAGACATAAGGACATAAAAATATTTCTTACATCAAATTAGGAACTTTGTATTGAAAACATGTATTTAAAATACTATTAGGATTATTAGAAATTATCAGAAAAACTTTACAGTGTATTTGTTGTTGAAAACATTCACAAAATGTAATACTTATTAAAAAGAATAAGAAGCAAATGCTAATCTTTTAGTCATTAGTTTTGAAAATATTAAATTACTTAAAAATATAATTAACGTCTAAAATTACTTTTAATTTAAAGATCACTTTAAAATGTTGATTACAATGGCATACAAGGATGTGTAGGGAGGCACAATGGGTGCCCCCAGTGCCAACAGTTTAAGGCCAGGAAAGAAGGGGGGCCTGCTACAGGCCCCCAAAGTGCCCTTTCTACCTGCATTTTCATGGCGGGTTAACTGTCATGAACAGGCAGGCAGAAAGGGACATCATAATCCCTACGAGGTGCCTTGTGGAAACCGCCACCATTGTACGCAATACAAGGCCCTTCAGCCCACCGGCAGGCTCAAGTAAACTCATCCTCTATAAAAAGGAAATGATGCTGTATTTAGTCTCCAATTAACCAACTGTAATGCATTGTTTGGTGAAAGATGGTTTAACAGTCTGAATACAATGGTTACAACTGAAATAGTTACACAGCTTTCAATTAAGAAGTACCTACACACCACAAATCCATTATTACAACATCATTAAAAAGTCCACGTTATAGTATACTCCTAATAGGATATATTAATAAAACTGTCGCAGAAACATTGACTGCCACAGATGTTTAGTGGACAATGCAGATGATCTACATGTTTTTGCCACCTGTGAGAAGCTTTACACATTTTGACAGGCTATCTCTCATGCATTATCCAATATGCTAGCTAAAGATATAAAACACTTGATATGCTTTTTATTATGCCAAGAGACAATATACGAGATGCAATGAAATCACATAACCATATTGGTATATACATTGTGTCAACTACTGTTGACAGATTAGCAATTGCAAAACATTGATTGGATTTCAATCCAATAAAATGCACATTTTGGTGGCAAATGATGAGCTCAATTCTTTAGATTGACTCTGCTATATATAGAATCAAAGACAAATTTGGTAGAAAATTGTGCTTGAAGTGTTATTTTTTTGCTGACATAAACAAGACTTTTGTTTTTTTTATGATGAATTTCCATAAACTTCCATGTAGATAATGATTATCACTGATCAATAAGGTTCCCTCTCTCTTGTTTCTTTATCTCAATAAAAAGGCATCTCAATAAAAAGCATAAAGGGATGTCCGCTTCCTATTTAGGAGTCACAATGGAATGTGTCAATGCATTGCGGTCACAAACAATTTATCAGCTACCCAAACCACAAAGGGGTGCGGCATCTAATTTGCAAAGAGGAAGCTGGTCCTGTGAGCCAGCTTCCTGTTGGGGCATTACGTCAGGTAGGCACAGTGGAGGTAGGCAGTGGTCCAGAGCAGCTGTGGCTCATGCAGGTAAGAGCGGTGAGGCGACAGGGCCGGGTGAGGGGAGATTTTGACAGAAGCTGAATAGGGAAAATTAAATAAATAAATAATTTTCCCTCATCATCATCATATGTCGAAATCCCCCCCACCTCGCCCTACCGCTCTTACCTGCACAGGCCGCAGCTGGTCCAGAGAACAACTGCTTGCTCCCCCCCGTGATTCATTTCCATATGGGAAGCATTTTTTTTAAAGCAGCCAATGTCCATTTAATGGACATGGTCTGTGTTCAATAAAAATATTTCCCATTTGGGAAAGATTACCTTTCCAGACCACTCTTCCTGCAAGTGCAGCCATTCAGAGTCGGTTGCGATTGCAACCTTCCCAATTAATATTCATTAGGCAGTGTTTTTTGCAACCCCCTTTGAATGCACAATTTGGGATGTGACATTTTAGTACATAGGTCGCAACACAAATTGCAAACACAGTCAGTATGAACACTGCACATCCTGATTTGTGAAAGGGTCTTTGTATGTCAGGCCCCATATTTCCACATGAAAATAAGTTGATAAAAAAGCTGGAGATACCCATGACCTTTAGAATCAGTCTGACAGTTCTGAGAAATCATATAAGATAGAAAGAAGAACAAATAACCTTTGAGAAAAGCCTGGTTTAAACTCCTGATTCAACATTATTCTCTGATTAATAGAAGGAAGATTCCTTTACCAGCACAATTTCACCCGTCAAGTTATTTGGCCTTGAGTGCCACTGGAAAGAGCAGGAGCGCTTTCATAGGATATTAACAATAACAGCAGAACTCTGCACCTCCGTCCCAGGAATAATGTCAGTGTGAAAAGGCCACCATTATATTTTCAGCATCTGATCCTCTCTCGTTTACCTTAAACTGAAATGAAAACGCGTTCCTTTCATTTCCCCCGGGGCCTGCTTAAAATGATATTTTGACAAATGGTATTAAGCTTTATTGAGGCTGGTGTAAATTCATTAATAAATAGATAAAGTGACAGAATAGCAGTCTCATCAGCCAGGCGTATCTCTTATTGAATCCCCCAAGGATGAACTGTCAAGGAAGAAAAATATTATCTCTGAGCATTTCTTTTTTCTTAGGTTATGGTTTATAACCCGTGCTAAACGATTATTTACTCTCGTAGTTTAGCACTATATTGAGGTTATGTATTCCATATTCATTAAGTAAAATCAAAAGAGTGGTGTAAGACAATTGGTAGAACTAAAATGGAAATAAATCAAATTATGTTTGTTTTCAACTTTGAACATATTTCAGGTTGTAATTGAGCTTAAAGAGAAGACAAAAGCTGGGAAATTCTACAGCAAACAAAGAGAGAATATGCTGATGGTCATTCTTGAGTGTTGTGGCAGAAACCCCCACATTCAATCCATCGATTGAGCCAGGAGGCTGGGGAGCTGGATCCACCCTGGGGAAGCTAATGAAAAATAAGGGCAAAATAGTGCATTCTGGGGCACCATTACTTTCATGATGAGCCAAGCAGGCCTGAACCAGGGTACTGGGTGTTCACCATCTACATGAAAAGTTTCAGAGAATGGCAAGAAATGCTGTTCAGCACAGTTGACCTATACGTATTTCTACAAATCCACAGGTGATATAGGTATGCAGAAAACGCAATTCAACGTGTTTTTTTATTTTTCACTTCTATACTCGGCCCTGTTTCATTGTGCAGTCCCTTCTCTTGCAGCTGTCCAGCAATACCCCTGTGAATCACTTGTGGTATGTGCAGTGTTTAATTTGTGCCGGTGCTTTCCAGTGCTTAGCACCGGCACTTATTTCTGAGGGCCGGGTCTAATAATAATTTCTCCCCGGGAGCAGCGGGCCGACTAATAATTAAAAAAGGAAAAGGAAATTGTCATCAGTAAAGAAATCCTGTTAGTCTTTTATTCCTTTTACATCTATCCTGCAGATCTTTGCGGAGAAATGCACCACTCAAAAATGGCGGTCCGTTTATAATGAAATTAAAACATATCCAAGTCAGTGATAATTTAGTGACTTTAGTTGTTTGAGGGCCGACCGCTATAGCCTAGTGTTCCTTTGTTGGTGATTGGAGGATGAATGCTCCGTGGCGTCCCGATTGGCCCATAGGAGGCCTCAATGACACTGGTGGCGAGAGCAGGAGGTGCCAGGTATCAAAGGGTGTATGCACCTCAAGCCCCAGGCCATGTGGAACCCTCCTGCAGAACCCTTGCACACAGCCTTGCACCTGCTCCTCCTGGCTGCTTTCCAATCTCTGCAGGTTAATAACGGTTGCAGTTCTCTGCAGACTCTTGACATCTGTTTTCCCTTGAGAGTGTTTAAAAAACACCCTGAAAATATTTCTGTAGGGATTGTCAAATGATAATGATGAACTTGAATGGTTGTGCTGCGCATGCCTTTTAATGGCACAATAGCTTTGAAAGTCAACAGTACACAAACTGGTCTCCTGTTTAAAAAACACTCCACTGAGAAAATGAAATGCATTTTGAGTTTCAATAGTAGGATGCTATTATTTTCAAAAACGCTTACAATATTAGGAACACTTTTTTCAGTGCAAACAAAACATGCAAAGGGCTGAAAATGGAACATATACTCCAGGATCCTGTGCAGTGGGGTCAATGCTAGCAGCAGAATGGGGGCTGAGTCGAAAGGAGTGATGTGTTAACTTTTACTTTGTTTTTATTTCTCTCTATAGTAGAAACAAAGACCCATCCAAATATGTTAATGATTCCGTTTTGACTTACTTAAGTGGTCACAAAAAGTTTTCATTTTACCCCCTTCCCTTGCGTGCTTCCGTTGGCTGTTGGCTGACGGAAGCACTACCCGCTTGTGCTGCCGTCGGCCAACGGCCTCGGAGCTCCGAACACCTAATAGAACGCCCCCACCGCAGTGGAAAAACTACTGCGGTTAAGGCATTAAAGTGTCTTACAGTGTTCATGCACCTGCTGCAGCTGCATAGATCTTTGTGTACCAAGCACGCTCCTGGGTACAGTAGTTAAAATAAGGTAATAGTTGGTCAGTGCGTTTGCTGGTGACATCGGTATGCAATCTTGTTACAGGATTGGCTCATTCTGAAATAGCATACAACATAGTTCGACTGCTTATGTTCCGGAGAATCTTGGTTGGTACCTTATGTCACAAGTTGCTATCCTTTTAGCTTAGAGAGGTGCCTGTGAACCAGCATCAAGAAGCTGCACTCAAGTTGAATAGCATACCTTTAGAACCCTACTGTCTTTAATACATCTAACTTTGTTTTGAAGGGTTCCTTTGGGTAGTAATAACCACTTATTAGAAGGGCTAAGTGGTGATTAGTGTAATTACTCGAATGGATATGCATATAAAATTCTTGCTGGACATACACACCTCCTATGTACAGCGTTCAAAAATTCGGAGCCCTTCTGCCAAATAATAGTACATTTTGTAAAACAATTGTGAAGTAACAAACTGTGTATTTCCTTCTTTGATGGCATTGACTTCAAGGTGTCAAGCATATCTAGCCTCTGGACAAGATGAGACTTCAACAAGAGTAGTGCCGTTTAAGTGAGTCATACCTGTCCTGAATGGTTCAGATGTCTGCCTGGTATGGACACTGGTTGTGATTGCCAAGCTCCACTCTTTTTTCGTGGTCTGTTTTCTATTTCCCACATCCCACTATATAGTCTCTGCCTCAAAACGGAAGCAGAAGCAGAGGTGAGGCATCCCTTTGCGCCTTTGTCTGGGTTTGGTTCTGCATTTGGGGTGGAGTGCTTGTACAGCATGATAACATAGCCTATCTCTGTTTCTGCATGCCAGGAATTTTATCTATAGTTGGAATTCTGCTTGTGTGTACTGGGGGCGCTGTGCTTGCTTGTGAGTATGCAGGGGTACCAGGTAAGTGGGGGAGTCTTTCGCTCTTCGTGTGTGTATTTTTTAAATTTTTGTCTACCACATGCCGCATGAGCACCTGCCATGTATATGTACTAGTTTGGAAACTCTGATGTATGAGTTTCATGTATATATGTATGTATTGTCCTGTGCTTTGAAGCAACTGTCAGTTAGCAGCAGCAGTGTAAGAAAGTCAGATAATAAAAAGTGAGTTCTTTCATGATTCTGGGGACGTGCATTTGAATTCTGATGCTTGAACATGTAGTCCTGGGTGACAAACAGCTAAGCATTAGACAGGGCTGGCTGTTAGGGTGGTGGGCACCTGGTGCAGGGTTCTGGCGCGCTGAGTTAGTGGACATTGTGTTAGGAAACAATATACCTGGATTAAAAGTACCTGCTGCAGAGTTCCTTGGGAGTTCCAGCAGGATTCAGGCAACAATAAAAATGTCAAGATAACGCTGCATGCTGGTGATTAAATATTATGTTCCTGCTGGAGCAAGGGATCCTAGTTTTGTCTTGCTGTAGTTTTGACTGGAGCGCATAAGGTTAATGTGCCTTCTGAAAGTACATGTACCATGCAGGTGACAGAACTATATCTATGTGAATAGGTCAGTGAGTTTCTGTTTGTGTCACAGAGATCCTTCTATTACTCGCTGTTCATTAATTACAATCCTAATATAGCACAGATAGCAGACTCAGTGGAATTTTGTGTTTTATTAGTTCAAAAGTGCTCTTGGCAGTGTCTCTGAATGGCTTTGGATATCTGACTTCAGTTTGAAATAGTTTGCAATGGGATTTTGTGTCTTATAGACTGATCGTGTAATAGAACTATTTGTTTGAAGCATGAGAGCCTGATTCTCCATCAAAGCTTAATGGTATAACAGACACTTTAATACATTTTATCAGGAATACCTATTCTGATCCCACAAAACATCTTTTGATGGCATAATATCATAATACAGTTAAAGAATCGCCATTGTGTGTCTTCGACAGCACAGCTATGCATTGATGAGACAGGCCAAGAATGATACAACTTTACAAAATTATTTACTGTATGTTTAATAAAGCAGAAGTGAACTCTATATCTCCATCAGTATCTGCTTTTCTTTCTCCTCTTCACATCTCACTTCTTCCCTTCGCTCAATTTTTCTTTCATTTTTTGCCCTACGTCCATGTTTCCTCTTAGTCGCCCCCTCCCCTCATTAACTGCTTTTCATTTTTCATCTTTCCATTCCACTCTCCCTTCTCGCACTCTGTGTGGTCTTCTCTTCTTCCCTTGCTTTTCTCTTCTTTCCACTATTCATTCTCCTCATGTTCCACTCCAATATTGCTCTCCTAATCTCTGCCTTCCCCACTTCTCTTCATATTCTTTGTCTACCATATCTATCTTTGCCTTAAGACCTCTCCACCTTCCTCACTGCCACTCTCTCTTTTATGTTTTTCTTTCTTGCACATTTCTTTGTATCCACTGTAGGAGACTGTGTTTAATCTCAGGGCCATACGTTTAATTCTTGTTATGGCCACTCAGTCTTTCATCATTCTAAAGTTGATAAACTTAGTGCCATTGAGCTTGATAGCAACATTTATAATTCAGTGTCAAGGCCCCCTCTGGTGAGTATGTACTTTACAAACATACATGTTGTGTTTAGGACACAGAAATATATTGTAATCTTTTATTTTTCAATTTCTTTGCAATATTACAATGTCATTATTCCCTCTGTACCTCCTTGACCCAGTACCTTTCATACCCATATCCATTCCCCTTACCTTTCTTTCCATCATCCCATATTTTTCCTTTCCTTCTACTCTTCCTCTGCACCTAGAGCCATGCCTCCTTTCCTCTTTTGATTCTTACTTCCTTACTCCATCATTAATTTCCCATGTTTCCTCCCTTGGTGCATTTTTTCCTTCTTACTTCCTTTGTTCCTTACATTCTTTTATTCCTAATACTTCCTCCATTCCTTCTATAATTACATCCTTTCTTATCATCAACCTTCCTTCCGCTTTTCTTCCTCCTTTCTTTTCTTCTTTCTACTCATCCATCACACATTGCTCACTACCCTTTTCCCTCTATCCCTTCATTTCACATTCCTTTATTTCCTCCTTTCATCCATTACTTATTTCCTCACTCCAGTACTCCCATTCCTGCCTGAATTGGTTGCTGGCTTCTTTAATTTAGTCCTTCCTTCATCCCTTCCTGTCTTATAAACAGTGCAGTGCAAGCATTCTCTTTAGTTTACAAAGCTGCCTCTAATGACCTTTCCTAAAGCTGCATTTTGAGATTTACGCACATTCTATAATTTGAGTTTACTTTTAAGTTGTTTTTATAGGCTTCCCAAATGTTATATTATGTGAGGTTATATTGCTTTATATAGAGCACTAGCGACGCGAAAGGGAAATCAGGTACCTGGGGAGGTGTGTAGGTGTGAGGTCTCAGAGGTGCTTATGTGAACAGCCAGGTCTTCAGCTTCTTGTGGAACTCAAGGAGTGAGGAGGAGGCTCTGATGTGTTGAGGTCGGTGGGTTTGGGTTGAGACAATAAAAGAAGTGGGACGAAGTGGGCGGAGCCATGGGGAGTGGGTGTGGCATCCTAAATAAATGAAAGCACCTGCACTTGATATTTTACATATTAAGCAGGTAAATTGATTCGGGATGCAGTTGAGTGATGATGTATATACTCTGCTTTGTAACATTTAGCCATCCTTATGGTGTGGTGTCGTGTTATGCAGGTGACGTTATGCTGTACCCTGGATAGTGTATTCTTTTTGTTCCACAGGGAAGGGTGCGTGAATGTAGTATAAAGTGTTGAGGCAGCTCTGCCCTGTCAATTTACTGTATTCATGGGTATTGATTATGTCATTGAAAGCATACCTGCTTGACTTGTGAGCATGACTCGCTTTGAACTTCTATTTCCTGGTCCTTTGCACATGTCCTGGCCCTCCTGTGGGCATTGTATGTGTTATTGCAAGACCATCAGTGCTTTGATGTTTGAGTGGCAGGCTGGTCTAAATGCAGCAAAGAGTTACTGTTGTGTTTATTGCTTTGTAAATAGGTTAATTGCTGTCTGTAGGATTATTTACTGTTTTATGGCAAGTGTTTTGATTTGTTGAGAATTTACAGTCACCTAAATGGTGCACACTTGTCAGGAAAGCCAATAGATTGCTATGTGGGTTTACACCAAAAGAGCACAATCCCATTGTGCCCAGTGATTGGATATTGGCAAGAGCAGAGCCTGTGTAACCTTTCATGGGCAAGGGTACTGCCCACTGTTGTACATTTGCACCAAATGACCAAGATGTAAACTGAAACAGAAATGCAAGTTGGTTGCATGAGCAGAAGCCGCACAACTATTTAAATACACAGATGGCGCCTACTTCCCCCTAAGATGGAAGAGGTTCATTTTGAATATGGGTTTGCTCCTGCAAACACACTATATCGTATTCCAGAGGCTCCCAAAGGCAGACAGCCTCCAGTTGGAAATGCAATAGTTGGGACCTAAAACCTCAAGGAAGAAAGCTACTTTACAAATGTTAGATTGATACACAGGATGGTTGGTAGGCTACTGCTCTGAAAGAACAAGACTTATCAGGCCCACCTCATTCATATACCACACTGCCATCATCCCTCAATACAAGTCCAAGACCTTATTTTAGAACTCACAAACCATTTCTGTGCCATTTCTAAATGAGATTCTCCCCTGTTACATTTTTATAACGTTTTCATTTTCATTTTTTAAGAAATTGCAATTTAGGGAACAAAGAATAGGCACTTTAACAAAGGGTAAGCGAGGCTGTAGTACAGTAATTAGTGGGGGGAAGCAGTGATTGCTTTACATAGCGTACCATGCTGGAAAATAACAATAATACTGATCAATAATCTGTTCCTGTGCCATTCACAATATTTCTGCCAGCAAATAAAACACCTTTAAACCGCTGCTATTTCCTACCTTTCAATCAACCAATCAATCATTTGTAAAGCGCACTACTCACCCGTGAAGGTCTCATGGTGCTGCTGGGAGGGGTGTTGCTACTGCTCGAATATCGAGGTCTTGAGTAGCCTCCTGAAGGTGAGTAGGTTCTGGGTCTGCCGTAGAAGGATGGGGAGGGTGTTCCAGGTTTTGGCAGCGAGGTGGGAGAACGATTTGCCCCCGGTGTTTGCTCTTCGGATGCGGGGGACGGTGGCTAGGGCGAGGTCGGTAGAGCGGAGCTGGCGGTTCGGATTGTAGAAGGTGAGTCGGCTGGTGAGGTATGTTGGTCCGGTGTTGTGGAGTGCTTTGTGTGCATGGGTGAGGAGCTTGAAGGTGATCCTCTTGTTGACAGGAAGCCAGTGCAGATCTTTTAGGAGGGGTGTAATGTGGCTGGAGCAACGGATGTCGAGGATCAAGCGTGCGGAGGCGTTCTGTATGCGTTGTACTCGTTTCAGGAGTTTGACCGAGGCTCCTGCATAGTGGGCGTTACTGTAGTCTAGCCTGCTGCTGACAAGGGCCTGTGTGACCGTTCTTCTTGTTTCGGTGAGGATCCACCTGTAGATCTTGCGGAGCATGCGACGGGTGTTGAAGCAGGATGATGAGAGATCGTTGACTTGCTTGGTCATGGAGAGTGCAGAGTTGAGGATGAACCCTAGGTTGCGTGCGTTGTCGGTGGGTGTTGGTGCTGCTCCCAGTGTGGTCGGCCACCAGGAGTCGTCCCACCCCGAGGGAGTGGAGCCGAGGATGAGGACTTCCACCTTGTCTGAGTTCAGCTTCAGTCATTTGTGTCATTATATGATGCAGTGATGCCACTGTTGGTATAACTGTTCCAGGGTGATGCTAATAATATCAAAATGTTGCTCAGAAGTTAGAGGAAACTGACCAGATTATAATTCAAAATGTGAGTCTCATAGGGGTGCTGCCTGCCTGTTAGGTTTGCTGCTGGAATTGCACAAGGTTGTTCAAATATACATGGGTTACTCACTAAGCCAGTGGGACTAGGGCTTCACAAATGGGAAACTTTTTTTAAAAATTCTTTTAAGTAGCCTTAAAAGAACAGGTGAGGCACCAATAAGCAGTCAACTAAGATGGGCCTCGACTCTGGGGCTCCAGCTGCCTATTCAAAGTAAAAGTGGTTGAAGAATTTGGCTCCCCCGGCCAAGTTTGGAGAGTTTTGCCCACTCGGTGTGAAGCGTGTAGTTCCGTAAAACTCAGCGAAGTGATGCAGAGCTGAGTTTTTTCTCTTAAGGTGCTCCCCAAAGCTAAGTTGGTGAGTGTTCACAAGAAAGAATTCACACACTAGCCCCCTCCTGGCGAGATTTCTCCACTCGGCCATTTGCGGCAGGTTGCAAACGCATGCATTGAGAAATCTGCGGCTTGTGTTGAGGAAGCTGCTGCTCTAGTAGAATGTCTACGCAAGCAGCAGAAAGCAGCAGTGCCATCTGGCATGAAGTGTCGTGCCGTTCACGCTGATTTTACAGCACAGAACATACTCCAAGCATTGGAAATCAGTGAAAGCAGCGCAACTTAACAGAATCTGCCGCTGGTAGAACTCCATGGAGCGTGTCTAAGTTTTCCGGCAATTCCGGTGGAGTAAAACTCTGCAAACTATGCCCTGGCCTAGTTCAAAGATCTGACATCATTCGCAGTTGGAGCATATTCGGGTGATTAAGGACTGGCATCCCTGTGGCAAAGGCAATCCTAAAATGAGGGCCCTCCCTGAATTGACTAAAATCGCATAACAGTGGAGAACAAACAAAGAAGAGCATGCCCCTGTGAGTGCACTGTGTGCACACAGCCTGCAGGGGCACATGTACTGTGAACATGGCTGCTCCTATCTGAGGGACTGCGTGAAGTTGTAGAGAAGAGGAGAAACCTCTGCTACGCTAACAAAAGGTGAGTCTCGCCCAATCCCTGTCCCGTAGACAGGGCTCATGTGGATTTGAGGCGAAGAGGAGGTGCAGCCGAGATTAAGAGCCTGAGCCCTGATTGAAGCTGAGAGAACTGTGGTCAGTGAAGAGGCATGACTTCACCCTAACATGGGAGAGGGAGAGTGGTCTTCTCCCTAAGGTGTGAAATAACAGCATGTCTGGCTGATCATGGGCTATAGAGAATGATAGGACGTCTCTTGTGCATGTACCCCCTATGTCAGGCAACTTGCTAAGTATTTGCCGGTGGACTGGAGGTCTGATTGGCCCTTGCTGCAAGACTATTTCTGCGCACAAATTGTGCATTGTCAAATTGAAAAAAGCTTATCTGGCTATCTAATCAACAGCTAGAAAAACAGGGAAGAGTGCAGGGCAAGGCATGTACCGAGCAGTGCAATAAGAGAGGTATACTTGCACCTACGTAACTACAGTATTGGCTGTGCTCCAGGTACTAGCCAAACTAGCAAGCCATGCCCTGGAGTATGGATAGATGCAGCAAGCACAATGGAGACAATGGATAAGCAAGACTAAAAATAGTCCATACAACCATTTGATACTTGAAAAAGGACATGAGTGCATAGCGGAGGTGGGCTGGAGGAGGGTGTTCCCTCCCTGCAGGGTGTCGAAGGGTCTGAGCCGGAGACAGAGGTAAACAAACTGCTGCTATAGATACATGGAAGCCTTCAATTAATAGATAGCAAATCTGGTACACTTGGCATAGGGCTCAACTACATGAAAGAAAGAGAGAAAAAAATGCTGAGAGGCTAGAAATAGCTGAAATCCAGAGTTTCAAACTTAAAGGGGGATGCAAGCAGACAATGGAAAATACTCTTGAAGATTTAGAAAGTATAAAACGTGATACAGGCAAAGAACAAGAAATTCAGAGCCAAAAGCTGATCCAGTAACATTCACATAATCAAGGTTGCTGAATCCAACCAACATGGAAAGAATGGAGCTTGTGGAAGAATTATGTAGTAATGAGGTCCATGCAGGTAGGATGTAGTTCAAGATGTTTTATTGAAGTATGTTGCAGGTTTGGTAGAGCAGGTACTAAAGCTCTGTGATGCAGTCCCACCAGGAGCATCCTGCCTGCTGCTCAGCCCATGCTCGACTGTCCCTTCACCTCACAGTCTCCCAACATTCATGACTCTAACATTCCATTGAGCACACAGCACAGACACTGGCTGAGCATGAGGTGTAAGTCACATAACATTAACAAGAGCAGGATACTACCTATCCCTTTTCCTTACGCAAGAGAAGCACACGTCCTGTAAATGAATAATATATAACGAGAGCGAACCAAGGAAGAACTGCAGAGAGGAACAAGGATGGAACAGAATAAATGTCAGAGAAAAGAACTAGAAATGCGGGCAGTCCTAGAAACCCCATTAAATTCGATTTGGTGGAAGTAGAAAGGGCTATTCGTGACACGTCCAAAAACAAGGCCCCAGGTCCCGATGGGGTGCCTGCTGACCTGTATATTATGCACCCTAACTTTTGGGCAAAAATTTTAACCAATGTTTTCAATGCAGCGGCCCTAGTGGGTTTTCCCCCTTCTTGGGGCTCCTCAATTATCGTGCCCATATTTAAAAAGGGGAGTCGAGGGGACCCCGCCTGTTGCCGGCCAATCTCCCTGCTTCGCTCTGCTGTAAAGATCATGGGCAGAGCCATCCTTCAAAAACTAGGAGATTGGATGAATGGCAGGGGGGTGCTCTCGAACCTCCAGTACGGTTTCAGGCAACACAGGAGCACCATGGACCAATGCCTCAATTTATATCTTTTGATTAACAAATATACGGTGGCAAAAGAGGGCTTTCTATATCTTGGGTTCATGGACCTATCATCAGCCTTTGATATGGTGAACCGCTCCAAATTGTGGCGTATTCTGTTGGATATGGGCATAGACGCATCTTTAGTCCACTTTCTTAGCTCCCTCCACCAGGACCTAGCGGCAGCCGTTAGGGTCACGCAGGATGGCAGGTGCACGGGCCAATTTAGTTCTAGGCGGGGAGTCAGACAAGGCTGCATTCTGGATCCCCTCCTTTTCACAATCTATATAAACGGCCTAGAAAAATCTCTGGCCAGGGCGGACATTCCTCGTGCAGGAGGAACGGGTATCCCGGGCCTCTTGTACGTGGACGACGCTGTACTTATTGCTCGAACTGGTCTGGGTCTACAGAGGCTGCTGGACAATTTTGGAGTATTTATGGAGTCCCTCGACCTAAAAGTAAACAGTAATAAATCCCACGTAATGATTGTAGGGGCCCGCAGGAAGATCAGTAAGGTTAAAACATTTAAATGCCTGGGTGCTGAAGTCTCTAGGGTCCCAGTATTTACTTATCTGGGGTCCTATTCGACGAGAAAGGCAATTGGGGTCCCCAGCAGAAACACAAAAGTAACACAGTGGCAAGATCTACAACAGCCTTCCTTAGTTTTGCTAAAAGGCTGGGAGCTAAAACCCTGGAATCCATGCTTAAAATATACAAGTCTAAGTGTTGTGCGATTGCCTCTTTTGAGGCGTCGATATGGGGATATGGTCCTGTGGGCAAAATACAATTAGTTGAAAATAAGTTTCTTAGATCCCTGCTGGCGGTACCTCAGTCGTCGTCGACTTTGGCGGTACATTGCGAATTAGGTGTGGGCTACATTACAGACTACTTTAAAGCAGCTCCACTGATTTGTTTGGCAACAACATGGCTCAATGAGGACATTACGCTCAATCACCTCATCCTTAAAGACTGCTTGGCCTTCGACAAGGCAGACAGAATCCCATGGCTGGCATACGTTAGAGCGACGTGTGTCAGGCTGGGACGTCCTGAATTATTCACAGCCCCAGAGGGTATTAAGAAAGAGGACTTGGGATGGATTAAACATAATTTCCGGACCATGGTAGAGGCAGACAGGGAGGAGGCGGAGCTTAACATATCAGGAGTAAGAAGTATTTATGCCTTACAGACCTCGCCTTCCATTGAGCCTTATCTTAAGATAGTCACAAAGCCGTTCCATCACTTCTTGTTGATAAGATTTAGATTTAATCTAATTCACTTCATTTTAGGAGATTTTCAACAATGGGGTAAACCTGCTGATTCCTCACCATGTTCATGTGATAACTTCTCGACACAAGACAACCTCCATCTAATCATGTTTTGTGAAAACTTTTCTGAGGCACGTAAAAAATTCTTGTTGGCTTTATTACGAGAAGCAGGGTTTCTACAGGTGAGGCCTGCACTACTATATTTGCAACTGCTGAACAGTGTGCGGGTTATTTTTAGTGTAGCAAGTTTTCTGGTGGCTGCAGCTATACTGAAGAATAAAAGAACAATTTGTATGAATTGAGTTTATGCTCACATAATCATGGAAACTAATATATTATAATTTTTATTGTATTTTAATTGTAGTTTTTAGGCGAGGCGGAGACACTTTGTTGATTAACTGTTTTGTATGAACTATGAACTATAAATAGTGTATATATATATGAATGTCTGTAATTATATGCCTTCTATTTTACCTGTATATATATTTTTATCTATTTTATGTATAACAAATGTATGCACTGCCGTTTATTTTATGATTTTAAATAATCGAAATAAAGAGTTTTGACTGACTGACTGAACTAGAAATGCGGCGCGAAGAGACAGGTGGAAGAAGACGAGGAGGAAACCATGGATAATCAAAACGAAAGGAAATGACCAATAGACTGCAACAACGAAAACAAAAAGAATGCAAATAAGTAACCGAACAGGAGAGAGAAAAGAGGTAGGTGAAAGAAAACGTAGACGAACCAAAGGCTACCCCCAAACATACCAACTTGCAAGGCTGGCAAGCAAGGAAGGAAGGAAAAGGCACAACCCGACCTACACACCAGACTACACCAAGACCACGAAATGGAAAAGGCAGGTGTTGTAACTTGTAACATGGGTTCACCCAAACCCTCTCCCTGTTCTCCCCCCCCTCCTCCATGTAGAATGTTGGTATCTCCCCAAGTGACAGCCGGGCGCTCGCTGTGGAATGTTGCGACAGAGACCCGAGCCACGAAGGTGACAAGCTGACGGCAGTCTGTGTTGTTTTACTAGCAAATAAAGAACTCAGTTTAACCATCTGTGTCACAAATTACTACATTTTCCTGGCGACGAGGAGGAGGAAACTGAGCCAGGGACAGTGACTGCCGTTTCCCTGGACCTGTGAAGTGCTTGTCAACCCCATCAGATTTGATGAAGCCTGTGATCGTATCTACAAAGGAAAGTGACCGCGTATCAGGAGGACGTGGGAGCAGAGAATATAATCAAGTAAGGCGTCTCTGCAGCGCTGGGTCAGCATAGCACGGTTCCTTTGATTAATGCCCTAGTTGTCTGGCTTATCTCGGGTGTCTTATCGGGCATCGCATGACTGAGTGTGACGTGGTCACGAGCGCTAAAGTGAAGAGAAACTGCTGGGTTCAGGATTCGTTTCTGCATTCGGGTGCCTAACCGGGCATCGACGTCCAAGTGAAATTGAAGGACTCGGTGCTGGCTTAGGGTAGCAGCGTTGAACCTGCGGCGCGCATTGAGGGTGAGGGCGGTGACAATATCGACAAAGCTAAGGCGGTCTGGTCAGTTTCGGAGGGGAACTACACTCGCTCACAGATCGGAGACGAGTGGAGGTTTCCCCTCATGGTATCAGCCCTCAGCGCGTCCTGAAAAAAAAAAGGAAAGAGAAAACGCTTCAGCGCGGCGCTGAAGCGGAAAACAAGCTGAAAGTCCTGACTGACTGCGCGCCTGCCAGCTGGCTCAAGTCGAGCAACGCACTCACCGCGGGTTTCTCCTGAGAACGGAGTAGACTCGTTTCTGGGGGCTCACACGGAAACTCGGTGGGCTAGTCGAACAGACTGCTCGGATCGCCGTTTCTTAGAGGGGCAAGCACAGGAAGCCTCAGCCCAGCCGGCAGAATACACTTCCTCACAGGAACCAAGCTGAGGGAAGCCCACAGCACAGGAAGCTCCCGCCAGCCAAGAGAAATCAGCAATTCAATTGGAGAGTGAAAGTAGACTGGTAGAGGCAGAAAGCGGACTGTACACCCTTGGGTGCAATGTGAATGTTTCGCTTTTGTTATGAAATTGTGTCTCACTCTAAGGAGAAAAAGGGAAAGTGTTTAATATTGCATGGGGATTCTCCTCAGTAGTAAAGGTAGAAGAGTTGAGCATACCATAAAATTGTGGGCAGCAGTTCTGCTTGAATATTCATTTACCAATAAAGGGTGAAGTTTTATGGCCATGGCAGGAGCTGGAATGAGCCAACCACCCCCCTTCCTCAATGAGTTAGGTGAACCAGTTATTCCCTGGAGAAGGTGGGAAGGAATATTTAAATCATACCTAATAGCAATAGGTGGAAGCAACTACACTAACATACGCAAACAACACATATTGCTACATAATCTAGGTACACATGGAAGGAAAATATATGAGGACATTACTGGAAGATTGATTGAAGATGAGGAAGAGGTGGTGGAAGAAGGGGTCAATGTATATGAAAGCACCCTGAGAGAATTAGCAGCTCATTTTAAGGAAAAAATAAACGTAGTGATGGAAAGGCATAAGTTCTTTAAGGGAGTTCAGAAGAGGGAGGAGAAGGTGAGCAATTATATAGCAGTGTTGAGAGGTTTGTCAGCCACATGCGAGTTTGGTCAGCTCACGGACTCTTTAATAAGAGACCAACTCGTGAGGTGCACTAATGACACAAAGATACAAGAGGAATTACTTACTAAAAACCCCAATCTGGAAGAGGCAATTAACATAGCAAAGGGCTTAGAACACACAGCGCGCTGCATGAGAGAAATGAAGGTTTCAGAGGGCTCAACCAGAGAGAGGGCTGAAGGAAAATCTAGTACAGAGAGCGAAACAGTGTGCAAAGTAGGTGAAAAGGGTAAAGAGATTATTCGCAGCAAACCCAGTTCGTCAGTATGCTACAAATGTGGAAGTCCCAACCACTTAGCCAATAACTGGAAATGTCCGGCTAGGAATGTACAGTGCCGTAAGTGCAACCGGTGGGGCCATTTTTCTAAAGTGTGTAAGGCCCCGGGGAAGGCGGTACATGTTATTGAGGAAACGCACCAGGAAGAGGAAAGGGAAAAGGCTTATGTGTTTCAAGTGGGGGATGAGGACAATAATGATGATGTGTATCCAAAATGTGATGTTCTACTTGATGGGGTCAAGTTTTGTATGTTTGCAGATTCATGCTCCCCATATACCTTGGTAGATAAGAAAGTGTTTGAGAACAAGTTTGCCAATCACCCTGTAGAATTGCTACCTCCTGATATCAGTCCCAAAGGTTACAACGAAGGGAAGATTCCTCTAGAGGGCATGGCGATCATGAGAATTTCCTTTAAGGATAGGCACACGGTGGGGAAGGTATATGTTTCCACTAGAGGCTCGACCTTATTGAGCTGGAGACATCAGAAACAGTTGGGGATTACACTTGACCCTAACAATAGAGAACAGGTGTTGTTAATTGAACCAGAAGGAATATCAGAGGACCTCACCAATGAGTTCAGAGAAGTGTTCAGCGATAGATTGGGTGTATTCAAGAACTACATGCACAAGATAGTGTTGAAGGAGGGGGCGGTGCCAGTAGTGCACAAGACCAGGTCCATACCTTTACGCATGAGGGAGCCCCTCCAGCAAGAACTCAAGAGATTAGTCAGTGAAGGGGTCATCACAGAAATTGAGAGTTCTGCATGGCTAGCACCGATTGTTATCATGGCCAAAGATAAAGGGAACAGCATAAGACTCTGTGTAGACCTAAGAGACTTGAATGCCAACATCCTTGTGGACAGATTTCCTCTTCCCAGGATAGGGGAGATGCTGAGCACCATAAAAGGGGCCAAGTATTTCAGTGTGCTGGATCTTTCATCGGCCTATTATCAAATCAAACTCCATCCTGACTCCCAAATCCTTACTGCATTCACCACCCCGTTTGGAAACTTCAAGTTCCTGAGAATGCCATTCGGATTGGCATCAGCTGCAGCTGCCTTCCAAAGGGTCATGCAACATGCATTGAAAGACTGCAGGAACACCGTCTGTTTTCAAGACGACATACTTATTTATGGAGGTGGACAAGAAGAACACAACGAAATGGCCAGAAGAGTTTTGAAAAAATTGAAAGAAGTAGGCTTCACCACAAAACCTTCCAAATGCAAACTGGGAGTAAGCTCAGTAGACTACCTGGGACATACTTTATCCGAGGACGGCATCAAGCCAAAACTTGACTTAGTGAGGGCAGTGGAGGAAGCCCCAACTCCCAAGAGCAAGGAGGACATATTGTCATTTCTAGGCCTTGCAGAGTATATGGCCAAATTCATCAGGGACTTTGCGATGGTTTCACAGCCTTTGAGAGACCTCATAAAGAAAGACAGCGTGTTTGAATGGGGCAAGGAACAAGAGATGTCCATGAGGAGTATCAAGAAAGCCATCATCGAAGCTCCGTATATAGGGAAGTTTGACCCCAATGGGGTAACCATCATCTCCACAGACGCGAGCAACAGAGGCATAGGGGCGACTCTGGCGCAGAAAGAAGGTAGCAAGATAAACGTGATAGCCTTCGCATCTAGAACACTCACCTTATCAGAGAAGAATTACTCAACCATTGAGAAAGAGGCTCTAGCAGTGTATTGGGCTATACACCACTATAAATTTTTCATTTGGGGTACCACGTTTGAAGTACAGACAGACCACAAACCGTTGGTTGCCCTGTTCACTAAAAAGGACATGGAAAGCATGACACCTAGGATAGCTAAATGGGCCGTAGGCTTACAGGCCTATAACTTCTCCGTTTCATACATTCCAGGGCAACAAAACAGAGTTGCAGACTTCTTGTCGAGAGCACCCACCGAAGGAGTTGAAGAAGAAGAGGAGAAGAATAGTTCTATCCTGGAGGTGCGAATGGCGGCAGTAGAAAAAGAGTCCTGGGAAACACAAATGGAACGAGATGAAGATTTGAAGAGGGTGAGGAGGTATATCCTGGCAGGATGGCCAAAGAAATGCAAGGATGTGGAGAAAGAGATCCAGCCATATTGGAATGTGAGAGAGGAGCTATCAATGGAAGGGGATCTCGTGCTGAAATCAGGAAAATTAGTCCCACCAGAAGCCCTGAGGAACCAAGTAGTGGAACTGGCCCACGAAGGACATCTTGGGAGAAGCCTGTGCAAGGCCCGACTTCGTGCAGACTACTGGTTTCCGACAATGGACAGAGTGATGGAGGATAAGGTGCGTGATTGTTACGCATGCGCATTGAGCGATAAAACTAAAATCACAAGAAGAGCACCACTGGTACCAGTGGAAGTTCCTGAAGTGCCGTGGAGCAAGTTAGGATTTGACATTGCAGGTCCCATCCATGGAAGAGGTCCGCAAGACTGTTATTTATTGGTCCTAGTGGACTACTTCTCGAGCTGGATAACCTGCAAGTCAGTACACAGCGTGAGCACAAAAGTGATAGTTGAGTTCCTAAAAGAGGCGTTCACCCAAGAAGGCATACCCTCAACTTTGGTCACCGACAACGGCGTCCAACTGGTGTCAGAAGAAATGAAGGATTTCCTCAAAGATTGCTCAGTGAATCACATTCGTACGCCACTGTATTGTCCCAAGGCCAACGGAAAGGTGGAGAGGGTCAACCGGATGCTGAAGGAATGCGTACAGTTGGCCAACCGTGCAGGAGAGAACATGGAGGAAGCCATAAGGGACATGCTGTGGGCGTACCACACCACGCCCAAGTCCACCACCGGAAGCACGCCTTTTGAGTTATTGAGAGGAAGAAAAGCAGGCACCAAACTCTCTCCAGGATGGATGGGGAGAAAACAGGCAACGGAAATCGAGCATGGAGAAGTCAAGAGAAAGATAGAAGCCAGCCAACGTAAATACAAGGAGTGGTATGACAAAAAGTGGGGAGTAAAGGAGAGAAAATTTCAGGAAGGTCAAAGAGTCTATGTAAAGAAACCGGAGAGACTATGGAGAGGGGGCGACAAGTTCTATGCCTCCAAGACCATCCACAGGCCTAACAGAAATTCAGTGGTCCTGGAAGATGGGAGGTTATGGAGCCACGATCGAGTGGTTCCGGCAGAAAGGAGAGAACAGGGGACAGGAATAGGAAGGGGAGGAAGTAACGAAGCAGGAGAAAACATAAGGCAAGACAGAAGGAGTGATAGACTCAGAACATCTCCCCAGTGGCACAGGCAGTACATAATGAGATAGACACACATGCCGGCACTGACCTGCATCCGCTGTTTGTATGGTTTCCTCAGTGTTTTTCAAATTTCCCTTAAGGGGGATGATGTGTTGTAACTTGTAACATGGGTTCACCCAAACCCTCTCCCTGTTCTCCCCCCCCTCCTCCATGTAGAATGTTGGTATCTCCCCAAGTGACAGCCGGGCGCTCGCTGTGGAATGTTGCGACAGAGACCCGAGCCACGAAGGTGACAAGCTGACGGCAGTCTGTGTTGTTTTACTAGCAAATAAAGAACTCAGTTTAACCATCTGTGTCACGAATTACTACAGCAGGATATCCTCCAAAACAAGGAAGAAAAAGGAAGCAACTACAATAAGGGAAAATCTGGAGACAAGGGAACACTAACAGCCAATTATAGTCCAGAAACCAAAGATACAAATGATGAGTAACACCACGAGGAGAACTGGACAGGCAGGAGAGAATATAATACAAAGAGTATAACTCATCCTTCCCCATTTTCGAATTGAGAATATAATATTATAAGAATAACGTGTTTTAAAATCGATATGTAAAATAAAATGAGAATAACACTGTGAGAAAATAACAGCAAATGGGACTGAGACCCATATTATGATAGCCCGTGTAAGGACAACCCCCGTGTAGAGGTCACATGTAGTGAAATGTTGTAATGGGACTATTACCCATTAAAAACACACCCTGTGTGAGGGTAAAAGTGTAAAGGGAAACGGGACTAAGACCCATAACCTACCCCTGACATAAAGGAGATTAGCTACAATAAATGGGACAGAAACCCATGGCCTACCCTGTGACGTAAGGGAGGTTAGCTACTGTAAATGGGACTGTAACTCATGACCTACCCGTGATGAAAGTGAGGTTAGTACTGTGAATGGGAGTAACACCCATACAGCGATGAGGGAAAGAAAACGTAAGTTGCCATGTAGGCAAATGTATGAGAGCAAATGGGGCTAGTACCCATTGCTATCCCTAGATAGGGAAGAAAGAAGTGTAAGGTGTACACATGTGAAATGAACCATGAACCACTGAAGGTGTGTACCCAGAGTCTGTGAACGTAGCACACAATCCCATGGTGGATGAGAGTCAATAAGACAGTTCCTACATGAAATGTACGAAAAAACAGAAAAAATAAATGGATATGGAGAAAACACAGCTAAGCATACAATAGGCATAAATACTGAAATACATTAATGTTTGCAGACTGTCAAAGATAAAGGTGTGTGTGATACCTTAGTCCTGTGCCACACACTAGAAACATCCATGGGCACCGGCAAATTGTAGTGGCAGTCAAACGTGGATAGTGGCACCCACAGAGGATATGCAAAGGTAGTAAACAGAGAGTCTGTTGAAGGCCCAAGGAAACACAGTCACAATATAGTACTCACTATATTCACCACCCAAAGAGCAGACGGAGTACACTCAGAAACATTGATGACCTCCTTGGATGAAGAGATGAAAAACAGCGCACACGCAGCGCTGCTCAGGAAGGCAAAATGGATGTGTGAATCCAGGTCCTGCTGGTTGCAAACTGTTGCCAAACACAAGATGGTGGCATGTACAGTGTGCATTGCCGGATGGCTCATGGCGTGCACGCGCGCCAAACACTGTCCCTTAAGCTAGAGCAAGAATGTCGTCACAGAGGCTTATCAACGATGAAATGACCTGTGCGGCTCTGCTTGAGATAAACCGCACGTGCAAAGACTGACAACCCCTTAATGGTTGTAATGGCAGGAAAAAACAGTCAACGTTGCATTGTGCAGCGAGCATACGATGTCAAGACACTCACCACACAATGTTAAAGACACTCTAGTTGTCTCTCAAGTCCATCGCCACCTCAGTACTTTTTTTTAAGAGCCTCTCATATGAGTTAATGAAGAAATAGTAGGCAAAGTGAAATTAACCAATTGCCTAGGATCACACAATTTCGTCAAGTCGAGAAACCAGGACTGATACCAGGTGTTCTGACTTCACATTTGGCAATTCAGCCACCAGATGATTATCTCTTTCCCTCTCATGTTTTACATTAGAAGTTAATGTTTTCACATTAATTCTTGGTGCATGAGAATAGAGCACAGGTGGCAGACAGAAGTCATGTGTAGGCTCGGTTTGTTGTTCAAACCACGCATCTGCTTTGCGTCCCCCTATACTCACCTTTCATCACCCTGACCCTCCCATTGCTGGCATCGGTGCAGCCCTCGGGCATGCCACAGACAGTGCTTTGCAGCCCCAGGGGAAATGTTTGTGAGTACCCATGTATTAGAAGAACCCCACCTTCTCTTCCCTCTGGTCTCTCATAGAGCATCTAATGCAATGTTTGGATGTTTGCGTGTTACATACTGGTTTTTCTAATGCAAATGAATGGTTTTGCCCATAAAAGGAGAAAGAGGATGCTGTCCTAAAAGTGATTCAAGAGAATATGTACTGCCCAGTGGACACTGAGTGCCAGAGGATGCTGGGAGATCGAGATTCTGCAGAAGTATCAATCAGGCTGTTCTCGCAGCCAGGACTCCCTCCTCCCAGTCTTCTTATCTCACTGCAGTCCCTCCAGCTCACCTTTTCACCGCATCACCAATCACGCTTCCTACAACATGAATATTTAACAAATTCTTGAGCCTATAATAAGCATCTTTGTTTGCACTTGCTTTGCATCACCTTGAAACACGATATATAACATGCCCGCGCATAGGTTTCTAACATGCGCCTCCTGTCTTTTGATGCACCCTCAATTTCCTTTCATAACCATGACTTTTCACAGAGTATGGAAAAAATATGATATCATTTCAATACTTTCTCTCTGCACACCAATATATCCAGGCTTGTATTTCCCTCTTGTTCAATTGATGCAATTCTATCACATTTTTCCTTTGCTGTTTGTGCAGTTGACATCATTCCGGATGCAGTGCTATCAGAATGCATCAAGCCCCAGCAGCAGAAAGGGTTCTTCATGTTCTCAGTCACCTCAGGGAAGCCGCTCGCACACACCCAGGTGACCACCGCACAGCACAGAGAGGGACTTATACACTCACATGAACAAATACAGGGGCGCACAAGGAGCAGTAATGCTCATAGTTTTGAGTAATTTTAGCAAGAAGGCCTGCCACTCTCTAGTGGCCAAATATTAGAAAATTGGGTCCAAATGGTGCATGTTATAGGTAAGGTTACTAAATATATTGGATTAAATGGCATAGAATAGTATAAAAAAACCACATGATCTTGCATCGTTGTATTATGATTCTCTTCTTCCAGAGCAGACAAATAAACTACTTCCAATGGGTGGCACTTTGAATCAGGGAACCAAGTGGGCTACCCATTCAGGTGTGGACACTGACAGGGTGTTTTAACTGTCTGCTAGAATGAGGATTTGAAGTCTTTCATGGGGGCATCATTACGGCCCATCCAGCTTTACTAGAAACAGTACTCTGTCTACCCTGGTGGCACACGAACAGACATAGGAGCTCACATACTCAAACAGGTGCACACCTAGATATACACGCACAGAGTCCCTCAGAAGTAATATCAACACAGGCTTATTCCAGTACTCACACCTGAAACCACATGTAGCCTGTGGCTTATATTTATGCACCAAGATAAATATAAGCACCAAGAGACCACAACATATCAATCCACAGCAGAATGCCTTCACTCTCAATTTCCTTCCCTTCCTCCACACAGTAGTCATAAGGGGCCACTTGTCCCTCTTTCTCAGAGTGTGAGCATTCTGCGAGATCCATTCATGAGCAGCAGGGGAGAAATTACTCCATGAAGTAGGTTAGTTGCTACACTACTCTTGGTTGCAATAGTACAGGCCACAATCTGCTTCAATAATGGCAGGAACATTTCAGTCCTATTGCGCTATTTTAGGTGTGCAGTAGTGCCTGTTTGGCCCTTGCCCTAGGATTGGCCAATCAAAATGCTCCCCCTCCCTAGCAGCAATACAATTTAGGTCAGGTCAAGATTATTTAACACACTTTGACTAAGTGCTCCATAGACAATGTACCACAAAAACAAACATCAAAATGCAGCCCTCTGACAGCAACGTAAGTCGGCATTATTTAACACACGTTGGCTAGTTGCTTCATATACACTGTATAACAAAAACATGCAATAAACAAAACAGAATGTGAAATATAGAAATGAAAGACATCATGAAACAAGCATTAAAAAGATAACAGCTGTGTTTTTTTCTTAAGCAAATGTGATTTCATGAAAGGTGATTTTTTGGGGTGTTTTCTGTGGATTAGTTAACAGGTGAATGTGAAGATGAGTAGCTGGTTCGGTGAATGATGAGTCACCGTGTTCATGAAGGGTAGAATGGGGAGTGGCTGAGGGTGTGTGTGAACAGATAAGAGAATGGGTAGGTAGGGAGAAGAAGGTAGATGAGCTACTGGATAAATTAATGCTGATGATTGGGAGCAGTGGATTGTGAAAAACGAAACCATATGTACAAGACTGTAAAGTCCAAAACAGGGACTTGATTTGAAAAAAGTTTGATATAGCGCTGGCTAGACCCAGAGGTATCAGAGCGCTTTACATGAGGATCAGTGAGTTACAGGTTACAATAATAACATCAGCTACAGTTGCAAAAATTAAATCAGTTACAGTTATAGGAAATTACATCAGTTACAGTTACAAGTATATAGGAGAAGAACATGAGATTGCAAAATAACAAAATGTTATTAGCGCGTAGCATAGCCAAGACAACGTGTTTTATAAGGAATGGAAGGCAAAGGGGGAAAGGTAAACAGGGGAAGGAATGCTGATAGAGTCAGGTAGACCAGAAGGGGTAAAGTATTTCAGGGTAGACAAAGCAGTAAGAGCAAAAAAGAAACAGACAGACAAGACCGTGAAGAACCGTTAAACACAATGTACGATGTCCGGCTGGGTAGGTGACGGCTGAGGGGTGAACCAAAGCCAGACTCCTCTATGGCTGCGTAAGACAGCTCCACTGGACAACGACCATTGGTCCTCGGACTCTGCAAAACGTTAGCGCTGGCTAGACCCATGGGTAAAAAAGAGCTTTACATAACGAAGTTAAAACATCAAAACCACGGTTACAAAATTACAATTAGATTCTGGAGCAGAAAAACAATCGCATGTTGAACAATACATCGGTTGAATAGAGCACAAGAAAAAAAATCCGTTTCAAGAGCAAGATAAAACATGGAAAACAAGATCATGGAGAAAAGCAGTTAAAGGGGGAAGAAAAGGGCTAACAATATGTATCAAGCCATGAAGACCAGGCATGGAGAAGAGTTCATTAATTGTATGCCAAAAATAAGACTAAGTGAGTCGGGCTAGAACAGAGAGGGTCCAGGAATCAGTAAGAACAAAGGCCGGACTTCAAAACGGAGTTAGGTAAAGGTTTGGGTGGAAAGGGGAGCGTCGCCAAGTCTTACAAGAAGAAAGAGGTCGATGAAGGGTGCTGTTGGCTCCGGTGGCCAAGGGTATCATGGGTGCCTCATCTTGATCAACAGGATGCGTGTGGTGAAAGGTTAGTCAAGAGGGGTTGGGTTAGGGCAAAGGTAAAATACAGATGAATGAGGAGCTACCCAGTAGGGAAAACACGGCCTGGGAGGCTTTCCAATTAACACAATGGAGGAATCAGGACATAGACCACGAATACCTCCCCACAAAATAGCGGCGCTGCGGATAAACCAAAAACAGATCTTAAGGGCCAACAAGAAAGAAAACATACCTCGGGTGCAAGTCATAGAGGGGGGTTTTTCATCAGCCATGGAAGGAAGAAGGCTGGATGTCTTCGATTCCTCAGGCGTCATCGAGGTTAGAAGGAGGTCAGGTCAGGGAGCGGGACAGCTACCCCGGAAGAAGAAAGTCGGCTGCGGGGTCAGTAGGGTGTGTCAACATCAAGAGGGGGAAACAAACTCAGCTGTACGGGCAGCCGATCCAGCCCTCACAAAAACTGCTCCATCCGAGGAAACACGATCCGTGTGCCCTTGTTGCAACCCTGGATAAGTCAAGCCGAGGAACCATGATGAGCAGCGGGCTGTGCGAACATGGAGGATCAGGCCCCTGCAAGAGCATTCCAGGAGCCGTTACGAGGTTGGGAGTGGGTCCTTGAACGGCCAAAACTAAGTCCGTCAACAGCCTGATGGGGGAGCAAGTGGATCATCTAACTTGGGCCCACTCAGCGGCCCGATGCGGAGAAAGATGAGGCAAGAAGCGCTTACCCCTGCAAGGTGTCCTGTAGGAGGGCAGCATGATTCTGAGGTGAGGATCGCACTGGTTAGTCTGGAGAGGGGCTGCATGCTCCAAGCACTCTAGGAACTCAGACCTGGAGGCTATCGGCGTGGAAGAGGATGGGAGGCTCGTCGTGCTGGATCGTCTGAAGAGGTGCTGCATGCACCAACCATTTGAGGAGCTCAAGCCTGAGGGAGATTAGCATGGTGGCAGGCTGGTGGCCCATAAGGAAGCCGGCGACTGTCCAGACAGGACTGAATTGCCGGCGGCAGGGGAGATGCTGAAAAGTCCTTGGGATACAGAAGAGCTCGATCCAGGTGGGGAGTGGCGAGGCAGCACAGTTGAAGGCTCGTTGAGATTCAAAGAATAGATAATAATGGGGTAACCCTGTGTCCCTCAGAACCTGGGTAAGTTTCAATTAGAAAAAGAAGGTTCTGTCGGGTAGAAAGTACATAAGTTTAAACAGCTCAAAGTGCAGTTTCAGAGAGTTAGGGGGCAACCGCTAGAATATGCCTGTTAGGATACAGTCTCAATACTTAATAAACTATTTGAGCACTGAGCACTATTGTCACTCTTTTCACTTTGCATCCTTGTAATTATTTCGTTTTGACAGACAACTTGTTTACTGTGAATATCAATGAATGACTTAATTCAGATAAAAATAATAAGACTTAAGCTCTTTATCTCTGTCCTTATTTATTAAGTATCAAGACTGTATTCCAACAGGCGTATTCTAGAGGTTGCCCCTAAATTTCTTAAACTGCACTTTGTGCTGTTTAAACTTACGTACTTTCTACCCGACGGAACCATCTTTTTCTCGTTGAGATTCAAGGCAAAAAAACATCTTGGCAGGTGAGCAAACATTGAGCGAGGAGGTCTGGTATCATGAGGTAAAGGATGTCGGAAAAAGGGATTTGGATGGTAGGGTTAGCAGGGGATATTAACCGATATGGTTATCCCCAAACCCGGAGCTCTTGCAGAGAGCTCCTACTTGGTGGCCATCATAGCAGGAAGTACTGATTCATAAAGGTAAACTTAAAACTAAAAGACTAAAGACTAAAGTCTAAGTTTACAACTTTCGGTATTCACAAAGGTAAGGTACAAGTAATATCTTTACAACTGCAGTCGGGCAGGAATCTCTGCTTGGAGTGCACACTCAGGGTGGAGATTCTGGCCTGACTGTAGATGTAAATATACTACTGGTAACTTCCCTTTGTGAATAAACATGAGGCCTGATTATGAGTACAGGGGTCTTCAGACCACTGCACTCGTGATGGCGCAGCAGTGGTGGTCCACCATCGGAACAACGCCATGAAAAGGCTGGCGGTGAAGAGACAAAGGGCGCTCTACAGAGCCCCATGCCTCTCCCGCCATGGGGATACATTCAGAGGGGGCACAACAGGTGCCCCCCCCCCCTGTCTGTAGTCCTCTCCAGTTTCAGTGCGGCATGGGCATCACCATCCATGCCATGCTGGAACATTTTTGCCGTTTCCATTGCATTGGCCTTTTTCAGGGCACTTCCAATGCAAAGGCAAAAAGGACCATCGGGTTGTACAAGAAAAAATCGTAATCAGACGGGAGGTCTTTGCGCTGCTTTGGAGCAGCTTTGTTGCAACAGAACTGGCGCAACTGCACCAAAGTCGTAATCGGCTTTTTAAACTTCTGCTCTAAGTTTACTTTTGTGAATCAGGTCCCAGGTCTGCCCGGCATTCTTGCCATTTGGCAACTTGAGAGCTCTAAATTAAACCTACTAAAATGAAGCAAAGTTAATAATCACTGAAAACCTGCCAGTGGAAACCTGTCTAACATGGCTGGTCATTGTGCCGTTGTAGTTCCTTTCCTTTGTCGGTAGGTAGTGTCTTTGCAGTTCTTCTGTGTTCATGGTTTGGAAGATATATGGATCCTACAAGCCTTTGTCTTTCTGGAAGGTGGGGCAGGAGCGAAGGGCTATAAGTGCATTAGAGAGGTACCCCAACTTGTCACTTGCAAAGATGAAAAGCTCGGACACTATGTAAGTATTGTGTTGCTATGAACCATAGTTAGCGCTAGTGGCCCCAGAGGTGGGAGCATGGCACTCCCCTACATCAATTCTACATGTCAGGGTCTCACCAGCATTGCTTGATGATCTTTGTACACCAGGGGACTTGCTTGATAGAATAGTAATGTATGCCAAATGTATCACTGGAGCTTGTGGAACTTGGGCCTCAGAGGTGCCATGGTTTGGTGCTGTCATGCTTCAGGGTACTGTCAGAACACAATTGAAAAACCAGAACTCATATAGCTGTGCGAGCTGAACAGCAATAGTTGTCTGAGCCCCAATATTTATGCATCTTGATTTTTACTTGTGTCAGTTCAACCCCAGGACATCTCGTTGATCTAGTGGTAAGCGACTACACTCATCATCGAGTCAAGCATTAATGTAGCATAGTATAGTCAAAATAGAAACTGGGACCGTTAATACCTGAGTTCTAGATCAAAAATAGAATTAAAAGGGTTTATTACAGAATTATTGATAACAAGGATACAGAGAACAGAAATGCAAGTATTTGAAATAAAGGCTCAGGTGAAGAATACAGAATCACAATCCATAGTAAAACGCCTGTATAGACAATGATTCTTTTTCATTTAAAGTGTCAAGCTCAGAAAGAGCACTGACTGCATCTCAAGGGAGGAAAAGAAAGCGCAAAGTAATCGGAAAGAATCTTAGGAGGATAAGCGAAAAGTAACCCCAATCCTTCACAACCAGAATCCTTTGTATACACAAATTCTGCTAGCGAATTATTAAAACTGCAAATTCAGCATGGTATGATCATGGTTAGGTTGTATTGTCAAATCAAACACAAGCACATAATTTTAAATTGTCTTTGCACAAACCGATTTCTTAAGGTAAGAGAAATCTTCCATTTGCTTCCTCAGCAACTGCACTTCGAAGATGTACAACTTAATATGAAACATTTCTCACACAATAGCTCATAGAATTATGTTCCTTTGCATATCTGCATCAGAACTTCCAGCGGACATTCTTCAAAATGATACATCAGGTACATGATGGAAAGTTTAATTCACAATACACGCTTTCTAATACAGTACGCCTCCTGCGTCAAACCATTCTGTATTCCGCGGATACAGTGGGGAAAGATTACTAGCAGCGGGATACTGATTGGGAGGGCAGAAGACAAGAGTCAGAGCAGCTGAATTCCAGATTCTGCATTCATTTTAAAATAATGTCTCGCATGAAATGTAGCCTAACATCAGTTACGACTATATGCGGCATTACAATTAGTAATACCCTCTAATAATTTGTCCCCCAAAATTGCACATCAGAAAAAACTTCGACAGCTTTTATTCTAATCAAATAGATATATTTTGGTGAGGTGGAAAATCTTCATACAGAGTGATAAACATCAACCAATAAGTACTGATACTGATACTGATAAGTATGTGCTATGTCTTATGTGAATGACACTCCCAACAAACAGTGCCAGAGGGGGTGCAAACGATACATAAAATACACTTAAAAATAGAGGACCCCTTTCCAACAAGTATACACATTTGCAAAGGCAAAAAAGGTCTCAATTTGTAATTTCTAAGCTATTGGGTTTGCCAATACATGTTGGCATTGGCATTCAATCTCATGCACCAAATCACATATGCATGCATGCGCGCCAATGTTCGAATGGGTTTTCTGTAAAAGGAAACCCATTCCTAGATGGCTGCCAATGCAACTCATGAATTGTGACATATACACATATATGCATTGTGATGCATGAGTCATGATGCACACATCATCTCACGTGCATGCCTGTATGCCATGATGCCTGGTGACCATCTATAAGTTACCATTCTAACATTGTGGACAGGTATGTTCAAATGGTAAATAAAAATATGAAAATATGAAAGGAATGCATATGAAGTATGAGAAAGCGAGCATGAGACCTAGCAGCATTTTGAAACTCCCTGGCCCTGAAAGTAAAAAGAAAACATAGAGACATCGGGGTGAGGAGCAGGATGGGAACTTGTTCAGGGAGCATATGGGAGAGCCTGGTGAGAGAACAAGAGGGGAAAGATAAACAGGAATAGGGAGACAAAACATGGAAACATATGCACTTCTGTAGCGTGATAAATACCAAAGAACAATAGAGTTTCCTCAATAGGTACCAAGTAAGAATACACTTCAATCAATCAAAACATTGAGACTGGAATGCTGTTGAGAGGGGCAAGAACAAGAATAGGGAGGGAAATCAATGAATCGAGACCAGACAACAAAGATAAACAAAACAGCCATAAATTCATAAGCAAGGGGCTGACACAAAGCCCTCTCTAAGAATGTGCTAAGTAATGGAAACAAAAGGTCTGCCTAGCAGACACCCGATAAATGAAGGAGGGCTGCAGTAGAATGCACAAGAATGCACTCTTCCAGGATTTTAGGTATGCACACTGATTCAAGAAAGGAACAGGAGCCTGGACTTTAGGTTTTAGGAAGATTTTCGCAAGAGGGATGAAGTGTCAAGAAAATACATTCACAGCATCATGCATGATATTCTGTGGGTAATCTTTTATGGTTGCAGAGAAACCAGATTTGGGAGGACAATATTCTAAAAATGGTGACAAGAATATGACCTGGTTATTAGTAAGGTATGCCAGTTCCAGTTCAGAAACCTTTATTTCGGTCATTGAGACCATAAAAGTATATGTACAGTACAAATATATATCATTACAAAATAAAATTAATAAAAACGGAATCCATCCAACATACAAAAGTGCATCTGCATCATCTTTATATGCCAGAATGGCAAATCTGCAATGTCATACGACCAAGGCCAGTAAACTCAACAAAGTGCATGTGCATTAATAGAACAATGACAGAAGGAAAAAATAACTGGGAAAGGGAAACACAGCATAAGTCCAGTGAGAGTCTAGTTGGTTTGGGGGGGCTATGGAGAGCTTAACAGAAGTCATAGAAACAATACATCCAGTTCAATTGTTACTAATCGCATTGTGGATTAAAAATTCACATAGAATATAAGAATTAAGACATATTTCATCTATATAGTTAAAATTTAAAACAGTAGGACAGTTACAAAGTTTTCTTTAAATTAAACTGTTAAGCAGTAAAAACAGTGTGTGCACAGCAAAAACGATGGGCTTGCGGGTGTCAAACCTCAAAACTTTAAATGCCTACTGGCAATTCACTAACCCTAGGTTGCTTCCCAACTGTATGAGCCAGCACTGTCTTGCCGGTTTGTAACCTGGACAAAAAAATAAAACATGGAGCTCTGTCTCCTCCTGATAGTTACAGGCTGGGCACCCTCGTGAGGCAGTTATTGACCATTTGTAGGTAAAGGCACGGAGTGAAAGGGTGCCAAACCCAAACTGGACATATAGTTTTCTTGCTGAGAAAGGTAGAATGTTATCCAGGAAGGGCTCAAATTTGTTCTCATCTTTTATTACCTGGAATTCGGCTGTCAGATGATCTGAAGCTGAGTTCCCATGGATGGCTGCCAGTCTCTGTATTCGGTAGGTATGCAAGGTGGTGCTGGACGAATGAAATCTTATTTAAGTTTTTCTCTTTTAGTTCTTGCTCATCCTCTTGGCCTCTGAAAGATTTCCCTCTACGCAGCCAATAATGACGTACTTCTTCAGGGTGCAGATTGAGGGTTTTTTAAAGTATACTGTTGCAGGGATTCTGCTCTTAGAACAGAGCTATGCTTAGAACCATAGAACATCAGTAGGTAGGGACTGAGTTACCATTACACCTCAGTACCTATGGGTCTGAGTCCGACTAGCTATTGTGCCTCACTTGCCCTCCTAACCTTTCCAGAGAAACACATGAGTTGGCACCCCAGAATAAAAAATTCTTGAACCTCTCATGGATCGTGGTAACCAGACTCACCCTTTCACTCAAATGCATACCAAAATTACCGTTAGCATGGTTAATAATTCATATGTGATAAAAAGCCCTGTTATTTATAAGACAGAGTTACCTAAAACCCCCTGCTTGCTAATGAAGATATATATATATATATATATATATATATATATATATATATATATATATATATATATATATATATATATATATATATATATATATATATATATATATATATATATATTTATATGTGTAGGTGCTAATGCCTAGCCAGAAAAAATACCAAGGGACATTGTTGTTTGACTATGTCTATGGTGTACAGACTAAATCTCAGGAAAAGAACAAAGCACGAAAACATAGGCAGGTTCCGTGTGAAAGTACAATGTGGCACAAAAGCAAAATGTGTTTATATGGTAACATGTGCAAAGGAAAATTAAGTATATGACGTGCACAGTTAGGATAACGTAGGAAAAACTACAATGTGCCATGCTGGAAACAAACAACAATACATGCCACAAATTCCCCTGGTAATCAATGAAGGATTTTACTGAGAAGGGGCAACTAACAGGGGAACAGCCTTAACCACACAGCATTAACTATTCAAGGCTAAACCATGCAGGCTGTACAACGCACGTCTAAACCACGAATATGCCTTTACCATGCATATATGTGGTTTAGACATTAGTGGTTGTTAGCAGTCTAGACTATGACCGGAGGGTCGGAGGTGTTGCAGACTGGGCGGATGGTCGGATGTGACTTCCTACCCTGATGAGGAACGGCTTGCGAGGCTATGATTCTTTTCAATTTTAAGATTTTCTAATTGTTATTCTACTTTATCAGTGATTTTAGGGCTGAGGGCGGGTGGTCAGGGTACTTTTTATGGCTAGGGGAATGATTTAAGGCTTAGGCCGGGGGACAGTGGTCATGATTTCAGAGTTCAGGGCCAGGGGGGTCGAATTTAAGGCTGGGGATGGATTTAGGCCTGGGGTGTTTTTTTAATACTTGGGTCAAGGTTTTAGGGCTTAGGGCAGGGTTGGGTCTGAGTTGATATTGAAGGCTGGGAGGACGGTATTAAGGGTCAGGATGTGGGGCTGGGTGTTTTTTAGGTTTGGGGTCAAGAATTTAGGGCTCAGGGCATGGGGGTCTGAGTTGATTTTCAAGGCTTGAAGAGGGTTTTAGGGCTCAGGAAACAGGCTCTGTGTTTTTAGATCTGGGGTGGAGTTTGTTTTTGCAGCTGGGGTACACATTTAAGAGTCAGGGCAGGGGGCTGGGCTGTTTTTAGGTCTGGGGTAGAACTCGGGGCAGGTGGTGGAATTTAGGAGACAATGTGGGAGATAGGGCAGAACCTTAATGATGCATATGCCTTTACCAATTTGCCTTTACAACTAAATTAGTTGTAAAGGCATGCGTGGTAAAGGCATGAATGGTTAAGACGCGGTCATTGTTAACACTGTGTTGTTCAAAAATGCGTGTTAGAGGATTACGGTGTTCCGACATTAGGTATCTACTGCATGTATTTTTTAATGCTTTGTGATGCAGACGGTGGCATTGATGACAGGGAAAAGGCATTTGGCATGCTAACATGGGAATACGTATTTGTGGTATCAGAAGGAATGGGTTTTGGCATGGGAATAGGGAAACAGGTACAGCTGTAGTGCATAGGCCAGAGAGAAAACATAAGAACTGGGAGGGAGATTTTGTAGCACTAGTCTATTCACCAGGGCACGAGTGTGTGGAGAGCTTTGAGTGAATTATTGTAGTTTGGTGACATATCTAATCCGAGTGTGAATATCAGCAATTCATATCTTTTTTCACTGAGATCGGCTAAAAATCAGTAGAATAGGTGCCACTGAATCACCCCTCATATGGGAGGCAGTCCCCATGTGCTATCTGGATGTTCAAATATATCACAGTGGCAACCACTTATTAGCAGTTAACCAGTCCGGAGCGGTTGCCAACACCTGAGAGTCAAAAACATTCTTGAAGCCCCCGTTGACTAGGAAGAGTGATGCTTGCCAAAATTATCATCTTTCCCAAACTATTTTATGTTTTTGCAGCTCTGCCTGTGCCAGTGCCCATGAAATATATTATATAAGTAAAGAGCATACTACCTAATCTCTTATGGGGTGCAAAAGCCACAAAATCGCATTGTGTAAGCTGCAATTACCTACAATGTAGAATGGACGAATACCTCAGACTTTAAGCTGTATTACATGGCGAGCCAATTTTGATAGGGCTAAGTGGCAGAAAGGCGTGAAGGCTTCAGAAGTGAGATATATGCTGGAGACAGAGGAAACCCTGTGATTTTAACACCTGTTGTAGCATTCAACAAAGCATAAACTATTGGTAGTCTGATGGGGACAAGACCAGACATTGCTGTCATAGGGAACTCTCCAGATCTTGCACAAAGGTAGCATTTGACCTGGAAGTACTACTATGATGCCTATCAGAATTTGATATGGTGGGTAGACACTGACTTGATGACAAGGGGGGGTGGAAAGGGAGTGTAGTCAGTTGTTAGCCACACCTTTGTATTTGGTTATACAGACACACACACCAAGGAGAGAATTTCTCCATTTTGATTTTTGGTAGAACAGTGCATTCTGGGTCAAAAATATACCACACTTTACTGGAAGTGATCATAGCAGAGGAAAGTATATTTACCACTATTGGTTGGATGTTTCCTCCCTCCTGCCAGACCAGAATGGAAGATAATAATGGAAGAGCTGTACAAGCTCCTTAGAACACTGCCTGGTACAACCGCATAAGAAGAACTACCCTGCTGGACCCTTGGACTGCACCACAGAAGGCTTGCACTCAGAAAGACCCGCAAGGCTCCACAAAAGAAAGGACTGTGCTGACTCAAAGCAAAAGAGTGAACTCCCCAATCAGCAAAAGGGAGTACAGAACTGAAAGTCTTCACCTGCCAAGCCAAAGAGTGGATCACCCAAACTAAACAGTTCCAACTTGAATTGGCTTGGGTTGTGCAGGTGCATTGTGGGAAATTGAGTCTCTAAATCCTTGCATGCGCTTGTGGACACTTATTTTCCTCAAAAGAACTCAGAACAAACCAGATCTCAAAGTTTGGAAACTTTCTGCAAAGTTTTGCAGAAAATCTTCAGGTGGAAACCGGCTTGCCGTTAAGAATCAAGCCCCTGTCGTCCACTCGCGAATCAGCCGGAACATGCTGATTTATCCCACTGAAAGCTCTGAAGCTCCTCACCATCGATATCAAGGACAAAGACTTCCAAAAGCTCATGAGGCATTGTGCTACAGCGGACCTCTGTTAATGAATCAAACTTCTGACCTGAGAAGCCCGAGGCCCTACTGACGAGCTCATTTATGAGAGAAAAGCTCCAAGAAAAAGATAAGTCTGAAAGTAAGGTTTTGGCCAAGGTATTGCCCTCTGCTTATTCGACCCATGCTCCATTGTGGTCATCATAAAACTTTGAGTTTGTTCCAGTCCAGGGCAAACAGAGTGCCACGAGTGGTGCTATAAGCTTTTTGGGAGCTAGAATGCATAATTTTGTATTTAATCTTTAAAAAATCATATCTTTGGTTCACTACAATGATTTTTTATTGCTTTTATGTTGTTTTGGAGATCAAATATTCTCTATTTTTCTAAAATCGTGCTGTATTTTTATTCTGTTGTGTCTTTTATGTTTTTTATGTTTTAAAGGTATTAAATGCTTTCTTTCCACATGCCTGCCTCCTAAATCAAGCCTGGCTACTCATTTTTTAGGTTACCAAGGGTTGAGCAAGTTTTAATTTAATGAAACATAATTAGTAACAAGCTTTATTTCGATATATTTCACATATCTTAAAAGCATTACAAACCAATAAAAACAGTTAAAAATTCATTACATTATTAACAACATACATTTCATATTTAAAAGGCAGACGGATTACACATGGGTGCAGACTAAAGTAAATATTTATATAAGACACAGAAGCCTAGAGGATCTAACTCGCCATGCCCAGCCAAGGAATTTGGCCAGACCGCAAGCGAACAGAGGACAGAGGACAAGGGTCTGATCTTAAAATTCGTATGGCCTCCTTATGTGATCTAGTACCAAGGCTCCTACAGAGTGGCTTCAGCCATTTGCGACGTGGAGCTGCATAGGCTGGACATTCGAACAGTAAGTGAGGAACAGACTCAGGCCTGTTCGCACAGAAGGGGCAAAAAGTCGTTTGCGCCGATACCTTCCAGCTAGCAGCCAATTTCCCCACTGGTAGTAAACCCACCCTGAATTTGAAGTATAGGGCCCTATCCCTGGTTTTTGTAATCACATCCAGATATGGTTCGCAGAAAGGCACCTCCTTAACCATCAAGAATTCTACAGTTGATCTGCACAAGTTGGCCTTGCTGTTCCTGCCATCAGTCACCCAAGACCAATATAGCTTCTTCAAAATCAGCTTGGGCGGGGCAGATCTATTAGACCAGGCATCCTCAAGGCCCAGGTCAAGAAGGAGACACTTAACTTCTTTTAACCAACGAACCTTGTGCCAACCAGGTGTTAAAAGAAGTTCCCTTAAGCCTTCTGCATAACTAGACAGTTCTGGGACCCTCCAAATGCGTGCCCATAAAAGAAGGGGGCACAGCCTCGCCAGATCACTAATTGGGCGAGTACCAGCATCTAAGAGAAGCGGAAGAGATGGTGTGCTATGCGGTAGGCCCATAAGGTCTTTATGAAATTTGTTTTCTGAGCGAGTCAAAAAATCTACATTCTGTACGCCCCATAGTTCTGACCCATATAAAGCTGCACTCACCCCCCTTGCCCTATAGATGTCCAATACAGGAGCAATGGGTTTAAGTGAAGAGGCGCGTTGTTCTTTCAGAAGGGCCCCCACCACCCTCTTGTGGGTCAACAACATCTTTTGGTGGTGGGGTTTCCAGCTCATGGAATCACATAGACGGATGCCTAAGTAGTCGAACTCTTTTACCCTCTTGAGTGGGACAGAGTCCAAGGAAGATGGGTTAATCGTCTTCCTCGGGGGGTTTAGGACCAAAAACTTGTTTTTTCCTACATTAATAGCAAGTCCCCTGCCATCACAGAAGTTCTTAAAACTGGCGAGGAGACTTTGCAGGCCTACTGGGGTTTTTGAGATCAGGAGGGTGTCATCTGCAAATAGGAGTGTGGGGATTTTCTTGCCAGCCAGAGAAGGTGCATCTGCTGGTTGTTTAAGTAAATGCTCCACCACTCCGTTAACATATAATGAAAACAGAGTGGGGGCTAGTACACAACCCTGGCGCACACCCCTATTTACAGGGATGCGTGGTGTTTTTTGTCCCTGCTCGCCCCACCTGATCTGTGCAAAGTTATCCTAGTGTAACATTATGAGCATATTAAGTAAATATGAAGGGATACCCAGTGCATCAAGAACACTCCAGAGTTGGCCACGTGGGACCAGGTCAAAGGCAGTCCGTAAGTCTATAAATGCCCTTGCCCAGTACGACCACTTTCCAGTAGATCATTAATAACCGGAATGTCTGTTCGATGGTCCCCGTGCCAGTTCTAAAACCAGCCTGATAGTCAGAGAGTATTTGCTTTTCCTCGACCCACTGCAAGACCCTACCTAGGACTACCTTACCAGCCACCTTCTGTGTGGAGTCTAACAGGCTGATAGGGCGATAGTTAGCGGGGTCGTCCCGACTCCCTTTCTTAAAGATTGGGACGACCTCCACACCCTTCCATGAGTCCGGAAGACACCCCCCGTACAAAGCAGCATTCAAAAGGGAAGCAATGAGTCTGCCCCACTCTTCTGGGTTAACCCGAAGTAGATTGCCTGGGATACCGTCAGGTCCCGCAGCCTTGTTTGGAACCAGGCACTTCATTGCCCCCTCTACTTCCTTGGGCAGAAAAAGAATAACCTCATTGTGGTCAGTACAGTCAGTAAGTGGCTGGACCATCAGGCTAGTAGGAGGACCCGCAGATAGAGAATAGAGCTGGGAGAAGTGGGTAAACCACGCCTCGCCGGTTATATTACATGTTAATAAAGAATCTGCGGGTTTATCCCTTGCTCTCAACAATTCCCAAAAGCCCTTGGAATCTTTCCTAGAGCTAGCTGCCTTTAGGTCATTCCAGAACTGGGTTTCATGCTAAGCCCTTGCCATAACTAAAGCCCTTTTGTAGGTTTTCCTAGCAAGGCTAATCTGGCCACCATCCTTGGCTTTCACAACTTTGATTAGCTCCCGTTTGGAGGAGCGGCAGGCAGAGGAGAACCAACTCGCGCTGCCCTTAGGGCCATCTCTTATCTTGTTCCTCATACCAGCTGAGCGGACAGTGAACAATTCACCCAGTGCATTGGTGGTTTCAGAAGACAAGATTGAAACATCATGCTTACTGAAACTCGAAGAATCTAAACGCAACTTCACATTGGACATTATGGAATTTGCTTCTAAGATCTTTCCCTCATTGGCAGCTATTTTATTCCATTTCAGCCGCCTGCCACAGTTGGAGGGGCATACTTCATGTGTTGTTATCCATATGTGTGAGGTTGGAACTGGAGTCATACCCTCCCAGAGAGAGGACAAAGTTAAAGCTAGGGGATTGTGATCACTATCAGTAGATGACAAGACCTCCATATCTATCAGGTGAGCCCAGAGCCTAAAATTCTGGAATATGTAATCAATCCGTGAGGAGTAACCCACCCTGTTAAATGTGTGTGCCCCAAGAGAGTCGGACTTAGATCTACCATTGGTTGCCCTAAGGCCAAATTCCAAGCAGAAGGCGTTGAGGTCTATGGCGCTTTGGGTCCAGCTTCTGATGGGTGTTAAAGTGAGCGGGGGAATGCCTCTCCGAGCATCATCTTTCCAGGTGCCTAATATGTCCTCGTGTGCAAGTGGTTTGAATGAGCAGTTAAAGTCCCCAGCTAATAAAACAAGGGAGTCAGCATTACAAGAACCAAGTTCCTCCTTGTTAGACCTGACATCATTGGCTTGAGTCTCTCCTCCATATTTTCTGTTTGCCTCCACTGTTTTACGATGTTTTGCTGGTATAATGCTTTGGGCACTGTGCCACTGCTGATCAGTGCCACAGTGCAAGTGCTCCCTATGTTAAATTGCTGTATTGATTGAATTCCATGTTTGGCGTATTTGGTTTACTATCAGTCCCTAGTCTAGTGCACCAGGAGTGCCAGGGCTTGTAAATACAAATGCTGCTAGTGGGCCTGCAGCACAGGTTGTGCCACCCACAAGAGCGGCCTAGTAAAAGTATGTCTACAGGTCTGCCATTGCCAGACCTACGTGCAGTCTGGTACTGTCACGCTGACTGCGCAGGTACACCTACTTGCCAGTCCCTAAACCTTCCCTTAACTTCATGTTAGTCACCCCTATGGTAGGCCCACGGGCAGGGTGCATTGTAAGTATAAGGTAGGACAGGCCTGACCAAGTTGGCATGTCCTAATAGTGAATTACAGCCATATTCGTTTTTCACTTATGTAAGGTAACCTGCTCTCCATTAGTTAGAATGGGCTGCCAGGATTATTAATGCTATAAACCTAGCTGGATCGGGGAGCATGGTGCAATGTCGAGTTTGGTATCCCTGAACTCGGGGTTTAATCACGCATCCATTGGTGTGGATGGTTTTTGGACTCTGGGTTTGAAAATAGCACTTTTAGAAAGTGGCTATTTTCTTGTCTAACTATTTCTGGTTTCTGCTGCTTTGGTGTGTGTGTGACAGGAGCTGGGTGGCTCCAGAGATCTGCTGAGTCAGAGTGGGATGAGTGGGACATTTGCATTGAGAGTAGGGGGGGAGTAGCTTCTGATAGCCTGCCCTGCCTGATACAATGCCGGCTCCACCTCCTGCCAAGCGACTGATGGCTCTGTGCCTGCCATGGACGATCCTAGCCCCACCTCCTGCCAGGAGGCCGATAGCTCTGCTCCTGCCAGTGACAATGCTGGCTCCACCTCCTGCTGGGCGTCTGAGGACCCAGCCCTGCACAGTAAATAGGCCAGGTGCCTCTGCCTGGCTACACCCACAACAGACCCAGGATGTTGGGAAATTCCCCTGCATGGACAAAGGGATCAAAGCCAAAAAGGGGTATAAGAGAAGGACCCCTGAACCAAGAATTTAGATCACTTCTGACAAGGAAACCTGAACCAAGGACAAGAAGCCTGCTGATCCAAGGACTTGCCTACCCCTTCTGCCAGTGTGCTGTTTGCTGGGGGGAATCCTGCATTGCTTCTTTATTTTTGCCAAGGAACCAGGAGAGAGGAACTTTGTGTGTACTCTCAGACTTTGCTAAGAAAATCTCCAAGGGCTGGAAGAGTGCCTGCCTCCTGTTGAAGTCACAGGGCTAAAGGACTTCATCTGCTTAAAGTGCTATTTGCTGGAACCTATGAATCCAGCACCTTTGAAAGAAACCAGCAATCTCGACGCCGACGGACGCCGCCGAATCCAGCTCGACATCGTGAGTAACGGCTCCAGTGTCCCGCTTCCTCGACGCCGGCCGCCGGGCCCGATCGACGCCAGCAGCAACGCCAGTGAGTAGCGAGTTCGGCTCCAGCTCCAAATGACTTCGTGTCTGCACCGCTGCTGATCGCATCGACTTCGTGCCCTCTCGACGCCGTGAGCGCTGCTCACTCTTCGCAACTTCATCATCGACATCGACGACGACGCCGTATCCTGCTTGACCTCGTGAGTGCTGCTCCTGCCCGACATCGATCGACGCTGCTGCAGGTCGCCCAGACTCCGAGGCCGGATCGACGCCAGAGACGCGACGCCGGACATCTCGACGCCGCTGATCATCGTGTGCTTCACTTTTCCAAGGTACTGTGTTGTGGGGGTCAGTGCGACTCCGGGCTCGACGTAGCGCTCCTCGCAGTCGACGCCGAACCTTTGGATTAACTTTGCCTCGACGTCGTGTAACTCCAGTGGGAGTTACATTGTTGCCAAGAACTGTGTTTTAAAGAAGAAGAGTTGCTTTTGATACTAAAGACTTTGTGCTAAGAAGAAACTACACTTGAACTATTATTTTTCCTTCCAAGAGTATTTATTAAGACTGTGGTATATTTTTGTCGTTATTTGGTCTTGTGCTAAGCCTTATATAAAAATACTTATTTTTATAATACTACTGTGTCGTGTCCATTTGTAGTGTATTCACTTTATTACTGTATGTGGTCATAAATGCTTAACACACAGCCTCTGAGATAAGCCTGTCTGCTCTGCCAAGCTACCAAGGGGGTGAGCAGGGGTTATCAAAGGGTGTGATCCCCTTGCCCTGACTAGAAAAGGTGTGTCCCTATTTGTCAGAAGTGTATACCTCTGCCAACTAGAGACAGCCGGTTCTAACACTCCTCAATTCCTGTGAGTGAAGTACCGCCCCTTGCCCCTCTTACATAGATATTAAAGACTTCTAGCTTCTTTACCCCCGATCCTTTAATTGATAGTCTCTGCAGGTCAGATGATTTAGTTGGTATGGACCTGATATTTAGGCCCAGGGAGATGCTAACCCAAATTAGTAGGCCGCCACACGGGCGGCCTTTACTGCCAGGTGGTTGTACCGCGGGCACAAAGAAGGTAGAATAACCCACCTTGTGGCGCAGTTCCAAGCACCAGGTTTCCTGGAAGAGGCATATCCCGAAGGATTCAACAAATGAATTCCAATCGGGTACGTCGATGTTTCGTGTAAGGTCCGCTACGTTCCAACTAAGCACCTTCAGTGCTGGACTACCAGTATCCCCCGACCCTAACATAAAGGCAGACACAAGGGGGTCAGAAGTGAGGCTAAGCTTCCTAACCTTGGCGACGGCAGTAGATCCGCCTCAGCTACCCCCTGGGAGGGCTGTATATTCTCCGCCCCTGAGGGTATAATTACAGACGGATCAGAGTCAATACCAGCGTTGTTTTTATAGCGGATTGCTACATTCGGTGGCAGTGGTATCAAAGAAGTCTGGGACAAAATACCTGTAGCATAAGATGCCCTTTGGAGAAAGTTACTTGGCACACCCTGCTCAACTGAGACCTCCAAGACTGTTTTGTCAATGTGATATGTTGTGTCTGGGTTAGGATCTAAACCACTGGTCACAATCCTTCCTATGTCCATTGCTGTTCTTACTGGTGGGCACCTCCTGCCTGTGGTGCACGTAATAGACATAAACTCAGTGTTCGACAGAGGCGCTATATCTTTAGGGTCAGACGGGGGTCCCAGAAACGTAGGGAGTCAATCTACCTCATCTAGGCAACCAAACCTATTAAAGGTTGGTGCCCCATTTCACCGTCTATTCGTGCCTTGCCACCCATCTCCATCACCTCCCCGAGCAGGGTGTCGGGCCAATAACCAATCCCCCCCGTAATTTAGACTGGGCCGAGGGGGATAGAAAAAGGTAAGTGGTCTAACTGCGATGGAGGAATTCTCACCACATGTGTTCCATGAAAATATGTGTTGTGCCGTGTATGGATTTTCAAATGAAACAACGATACAGTCGCCTGGAATGGATTTGGGTGACGGACCTATCCAAGGAACCCTTCGTACCATTAGAATTTTACTTCTCAAGTGGTTGGGTAACGGTCTGTTTACATTCAACCAATGGATAACCTTGTTTTTAAGAGACCAGAAGTTTTCTTGATAATGGGTCCCAATTCCAGGTACTCCAGCTAACACCACCACATATGACCTTACATCTGGGGGGAGATCTATGTAACCCCATCGGAAGTTGTCTATAATTTGTGGCCCCTGTGAGAAGTTTCGATAGGCCTTAGTATCATTCATCCTCAGGGCAACAACTTCTTTGTGTGGCGCTAATGGTTGTGAGGGGGGTTGTTTTAATATCTTCGGTGGGGATTTGGTGACTTTATGGTCATAGACCTTCTTACGTGGTTTGGGGATTGGTTTAATTGGGGGCGGTACTATTGGAACAATGGTGGATGCCAATGCAATTTTGTCAGCTTCCAATGGAATATTGGTGTTGTTTTCCTTGAGACTGAGGCTTGCTAGGGTTAGGATACTCTTTTCTACCTCTAGAAGATGGTTTTCTATGCGTGAGAGCCTGAGTTCTAGGGGGGTTAGGAGCTTTTTTAAGGTCTCCCATACTATTTTTAGGAATTCCTCGTCTTTTCCCTCTACCTCACATAAGGGTACCCCATTCTTTAAAGCGCTTTTATGTGGATCATTATCCCCCTCTATAATGTCTATTTTGGTGGCATCTAGGATTGAGCAATTCTCTTCAATGCTCGGAAGCTCCCCCTCTATAATGTCTATGTTGGTGGCATCTAGGATTGAGCAATTCTCTTCAACACTAGGAAGCTCCTGTACTAGGACTACGGCCCTACCTACCCCACTTTCTACAAAAAAAATTCTATCATTAGGATAGTGTGCCCTGACAACTTTGGCCTTCTTCCTGGAGTAGGCAGATCTTATATTACGCTTCCTTTTATGTACTACTCCCTTGTTGCTAGTGCGCAAGTTATTCTCGTGCACCTCATTAGTTGGTGAAATTCTTTCAGGATGTAACCCTAATTCTGAATCAAGAGCTTGTAGAGTAGAACTCTGATTGGGGTGCGAATGGGCAAGCCCTGGAGTAGGAACTATCGCAAGTGGGGTTGTGGCTACGGTATGATGGACATCGGCCTGTGTGGTAATTAGCCGTACGCCGGATGGACGCTCGGGGGTTTTAGCAGTTGCAATGTGGCCCAGGAATGATTTTTTAGACATAGCAATATCCTGGGACAATCTTCCTAGCTGCGTCTAATTCTATAGAGACTCTCTTTTGTATTTTAGTAATTTCAATATCTATGGCTGTATTGGTCCTAGTTATAAAATCATAGAGAGTCCCATTCAGCATCTTCCCTCCTTTAGCAGCCCTACTACGGCTTGCACGTGAACACATGTTTTCTGGGGGACCTGCCTAAACAATAGTGTCGAAATAGGAATGACAGTGAAGCAGGGGTGGCGACAAGGGTAGGGCCCAGTCCAGTCTCTCTAGTCCTCGAACGGCCTCAAACGGCCCGCCCTTTGCCCGGGCTTTGCCCCGCGCGCTACCGAGCAGCGGTATTGTAAACCTACTAAATAGGGTAGGGGAGGGGGCGGGGCAAGCAGGGAGAGCGTCCCAGCTGTTGAGGGTTAGTCAAGCAGGGACTCCTGGGCAATGGAGTCCCTGCGACAGCGCTCGCAGCCCTGCAGCAAACACAGTTCTCCCCTGGGCAGCCCTGTTGAGCACGAACCCTGAAGCAGCGTTCTCCCGCCGCGTCCAATCCGCGATGCGGGACCCGCGAAGCGGGTCCGGCGAGGCGCTGTGATGACAGAGGGCTGAAAAGCCGGCAAACAGAAGTCCTTTCCTTGTGCTCCACAAGGTATGGCAATGCTTTCAATAGTGTCCCGCAGGTCAATCAGGCACACGGGTTTTTCACCAGCCAGGGAGGGGGCGGGGCAAGCAGGGAGAGCGTCCCAGCTGTTGAGGGTATGTCAAGCAGGGACTCCTGGGCAATGGAGTCCCTGCGACAGCGCTCGCAGCCCTGCAGCAAACACAGTTCTCCCCTGGGCAGCCCTGTTGAACACGAACCCTTAAGCAGCGTTCTCCCGCCGCGTCCAATCCGCAATGCGGGACCCGGCGAGGCGCTGTGATGACAGAGGGCTGAAAATCCGGCAAACAGAAGTCCTTTCCTGGTGCTCCACGAGGTATGGCAATGCTTTCAATAGTGAAACTATTAATGAAACTTGACGGACCCATTAGTGATTGTGGTATTATTACTAGCTGAGGGTGAATACCCCCATCTACTAATAGCCCACTTTCCTACAGACCTGATGTTCATGCTCTGGTCCTGCTTCTCGATAGAGTTGGACTGGACTCAGATCATCATGTTCGCAAAGTGTGAAAGGAATGTTGATTGCCTGGAACCACAAGACATGCTTATTAGTAATAATGAGTAAATCAAAGAAGAAGAGGTTTATGAATCTAGCATGCCGATAGAAAATGGCAGCTCCCCATGGCGTTGGAGAGTTTTACCGCCCCACACTATGCGAATTAGGAGAAGGAACTCACTAAATGGGCTGAAGTGGAAGCTGATATACTAATCTGCTACACAGGAAAGGGAGAGGCAAGGCGCAAAGGAATGGATCATGCTACTGTTAAAACTGGTGAGGTAAATGCCGAGAGACCACCTTAAGCATAACATTTTTCCTTGCACACCGACAGAGCTGCTGACAAGATAAACTGCTGGCTGGGCCACTCATTTGAGGCTTTCTCCAAGGACTGCACTTGTGTCTGTCTGCGTCTGCCCGAGGATTGCAACAATAGGAGTATGGCACGTGCTGGGGAACGAGGGTTGGTGCCAGGGAAGGAGATAAAGGTTGATGAGGGGATTGAAAGTGAAATTATAGAATTTCATCTCGAGATTAGCCGCCATATTCATGAAAATCGGCATTTGCGATTCTGAAATAGCGAAAAATAGCGAATCGCTATTCAGAAATCGCAAATCCGAATTCATGAAGAATTGCGATAAAAAAAAGCGATTTGCACGCGATCGCAAAATCCGATAGCGATCCGATCGAAATTGCGATTAATCGCAGATTAATCGCTATTTCGGCCTACCCGCGGCTGGACTGCGATCTCGCAAATAGCGATATCGCTATTAGAGATATCGCTATTTGCGAGATCGCAAACTCGCGAGATCGGGAAAACGGGAAGTCGCATTTCGAGCCCAGTGATGACATCACAACCAGGAAGCTGCCGGTTCCCAGCACCATTTTGCACATTGAGGCAGAGAGACAGGGAGCAGATAGAAGAGCTGCTGCACATCTTGGCTAGTAGAGTGATCCACAGAGCCACAACCCATACCATGGCTGAGGAAGCTGCACCAGGGACCAGCAGCTCGTCTGGGAGAAAGCGAAAGCTCAAATTCTCCGAGCAGGAGCTGGAGCACCTTATCGAGGGAGTTGTGGCTAACCACGACCAACTGTTCGGTGCCAATTCCAGGAGGGTCCCAGAAATGGAGAAGAGGCGCATTTGGCAGGGGATAGCCTCTGCAGTAAACTCGGTGGGAGTGGCGGCCAGGTCCCTGGAAGAACTTAAAAAGCGGTGGTACGACCTCCGAGGCCGTGCCAAGGAAAAGGTGGCGGCGCACCTTGGGGAGTCCTCGGGCACAGGAGGAGGAGGTCCGACGGTACCACCGAACACCGCCCTGGAGGACCAGGTTGAAAACACCCTCGAGAGGGAGGCCGTTGTGGGTTTCACTGCACTGGACTCATCCGCCCCCACACAAGACACCCAAGGTAAGTGGCATGCGACTGCGACCCTGCCCCCTATGGATGTCCATGACCAAATAGGCCCCCCCAATGTCCCATAGGCATGTAATTGTTGCACATCAAGGATTGTCCTGAAGCATTGTGGGAGATGTAGTCTGGCCACAATGTAGTAGTACCACAATGCAGCCAGTCAGGTCCCAATGCACACAAAGCCACTGCCATTCAGGGAATGTCACCCAGCATGCATGTAGCAACTGCACGTCTGCCAGATGCATACAACTAATGGTCCTCCACTTACCCCCACAGGTGGCGATACCAGTGACAGTGACAGGCTGGTGATCGACGACAGCGTCCTGGAGGTGCCAACACCTACCCAGGCACCAGCCCCCACCGCTGCAACTGTACCACCAGCAACTACCACCAGCAGCGTCCCACCTGCAACTGCTGCAGCGCCCTCATCTGCTGCCATCGCAGCCCCCATTGTGCTCCCTGCCACCGCTGCTCCTCCCAGAGCTGCAGCCAGGTCAGTCACTCCTGTGGCCCCCGCAGCGACTGCTACAGCCACACCAGCAGGCACACCCCCTGCGACGAGCACACCTGCAACACCGGTGGCCTTACCCCCAGCAGCTGGCACCTCAACATCCGGGGCTGCGCCACTGTCCACTCAGCCCCCAGCCTCACAATCCGGCCAGCAGGGCAGGCGTGGCAGGTCACGCCAGCGCTCCGCAGCTGCTACCAGGCGGGCCAATGGTGATGGACAGGCGCGGCTCAGCATCGAGCGACGGATGCTGCACATACACCAGCGCCAGGCACGGCAGCAGGGGGCAATTCACCTCCAACTATGCAACATTGGCCGCAACGTGGCATGTGTTGCTACCCACATTGAAGGCATGAGGGCCGACCTGGCCGGTGTGGGCAATGGAATGGCCCGCATTGCTGCAGCCGTGGAGGCCAACACCCGTGCCATGAATAGAATGTACGGTGGCCAACGCCGGCACCACCGCCAACTGTTGACCCAGCTTGGCACCTACAGCAGGGCAAGCTATGTGTCGGCAAATGCCACATCCCTATTGGCGCGGCGCTGTCTGACACAGCAGCACACTGTCATCCAGTGCAGTGTGGACATGACGAGGGTGCTGGAGACCCTCACCACGGCTGTCGTGGCTCTTCACCCTCCACCTATTCCATCTGTTGTGGGGGGTGATGATGCGAGTGAGGGGGCGTCCAGCCTGAGCTCGCAATCAGCCTCACAGGCCCCACGACCCACCCGCAGCACCAGGACCCCCCCATTGCCTGACGCCCCGGAGGAGGAAGGCCCTCAGAGGCGTTGTGGAGGGACACGCTCTAGGCACACCTAGAGAACTGCAATCACCACTGGCACAGGCTGAGGTCAAGCCTGGCAAGCACAGCAGTATGGCGTAATACTGTTTGTGGGACTAATTTGGCACAGACCCTTATATTTACTTTTGTGAATTGAACACGTACTTTGATTTTGACCTTTGGCACAGACCCTTATATTAACATTTGTGAATTGAACACGTACTTTGATTTTGACCTTTGGCACAGACCCTTATAGTAACATTTGTGAATTGAACACGTACTTTTATTTTGACGTTTGGCACAGACCCTTATATTAACATTTGTGAATTGAACAAATACATTTATTTTCCTACACACATTAGCGTTGTGTCATCATTACATTTTGCATGCATTGTTGATTAGTGGGGTGATGGCAGTGGTTGTACTAGAAACTGTTCACTGTGATGTGGTTGCGACGTCTGTGCCCTTCTGCTGGGGTCTCCCCTTGTGCATGGCGCGCATGTGCAGGTGGCCGGTTGTCCCCCTCAGATTCACTGCCAGAGATGTCAACAGGTATCCGGCGCTTGGTTGCAATGTTATGTAGTATTGCGCAGACAGCCACTATGCGGCAGCACTTTGCAGGACTGTAATACATGGCCCCACCTGTCTTGTGCAGTATGCGGAACCTGCTCTTGAGCAGGCCAAATGTCCTTTCTATGCAATTTCTTGTCCGTATGTGAGCAATATTGTAGCACCGTTGCTGGGGTGTAGCAGGGTTGAGGTATGGGGTCAGGAGGTATTCACGGAGGGCGTAGCCACTGTCACCTGAATGAGAGGAGCAGATGGTGATTGCCTGTGCTGCGCTGTTACATCTTTGCAATGTGACATTTCAATCAAAGTGTACTTACCAAGTAGGTGTCCTTCCCCAAACTCTCCCCTGACCAGCCGTGTGTGGAGTGCGCTGTGCCGGAAGATGAAGGAGTCATGGGTACTCCCTGGGTACCGTGAGACAATGTCAGTGATGTATGCCTTGGCATTGCAGACCATCTGGATGTTGAGGGAGTGGTAGCACTTTCTATTGCGGAACATATACTCCATGCCAGCTGGTGGGCAGATGGCGACGTGGGTACAGTCTATACATCCGAGCACATGTGGAAAATGGGCTACATTGTAGAATTGTAGCTTTGTCATGTCCAATTCCTGTTGGCTGGCGGGGAATTTGATGTGACGGTGTAGCTGGGTGAGCATGGCGTCAACAAAAGTGTTGAGGCAGCGTGACATGGTGGGCTGGGATATTCCCCCAGCAGCCGCTACTACCCCCTGGAAGCTTCCGGAGGCCAGGAGGTGCAGGCTACACAATACCTGCACATGTGTAGGCACCGCATTGGTATGGTTTGTTGGGTGCTGCATCAGGGGGTCAAGGTCCTGTATTAGCTGCATTATCATTTCCCCATTCAGCCTGTATTTAGCATATATCTGCTCTCTGGTTTGGCCCAGCAAGGTGACCCGCTGGCGGAATATCCTGGCCTGGATCCTGCGTCTCCTCCGTGCTAATCGCTGTAGCCTGCGACGCCTCACCACCATGTACATTCCTGGCATTGTGGGACTCCTAATGCTGCTGCTGATGGTCCTTATGTGTGATTGGTCAGGCCAGTACCTGTTGGTGATAGGACAACCGTTTTTTGAAAAAAAAATTCAATGGCTTTCATGGTTACCACCTGCTTTGAGTTGTCCTTATTTTGCGCCGTGCAAATAGCGATTTTTGGGTTTTTCGCTAATTGCGAATTGTCTTGAATGCCGATAGCGATTTATTTTGCGAATTCGCTATTATTTTCGCAGATTCCGTGGTGTGTCGCTATTTCCGATTCACTAATGCTCTGCGGCAGGGATTCTGCGATTATATTGGCGAATTCGCTAATTTGTGTTTGCGAATTCGCTATTTTCTTGTTGAATACCGATTACGGAAATTGCGCCCGCATTCGCGTTTTCGCAGCGATTGCGGGCGCAATTTCACTTCATGAATCAGGCTGCAGGCTTGCTAGGTTGCAGCTGTTTTAAATGTAACAAGACCTTTAATGTATGCTGTGCTTCTATGACGAACCGAATAATTATAATCCAGAAAATTATTAAAGATATTAAAGTAAGCCACCATTGATAAAATGCGCATAGGCCATGCGCATATGATCTAGGTGAATGTGCAGCAAAACAAGGAGTGGGCATTAGAGGAATTAGTAACTGCCCCAGTTTTTCTCTTTTTCATAATGGCAGGTTTTGTATCACCACTACCTTTGGTATTCTCTTCAGTACCAGGTATCTCTTTCATGTCATGAACTCTGTGCTTTTGTGTGCTCTTCGGACCTTTGCAAACCTATGTAACTCATTGCCTACAGTGCAACCTTCCTGCCCCCGTCCTGCAATATCAGTTCCTTACATTTTTCTACCTCCCTTCCCTTCTGCCTGTTCTCCTGCCCCTTCATGCACTGACAGGACCTACCAGCAGAGTTGGGAGTCTGCTCATATTCTGGGCTCGAAGATCTGAGTGCTGCCCTGCCCTGCCCTTCCCTGACTACTGCTCCTTTTAGCTACCCTTTTCAGCCCAGCTTCTCCTAGTGGAGACCCACTTCTAATTGCGGGTCAACTTGAAAGAGAAAGAGATAGAGAGCGAGAAAGAAAGTGAGAGAGAGAAGTACTGTGTGTGTTCATATAGAGAAGACATCTGCACTTGTTAGCCTACTCCACCATTGGCAGAGAGCTGTTTTTGATTGGCCGACTAAGGGGTGAGAATTGGCCTATCACGTTTGCGGTTCATTATTTCCTTCTCATTTCCACAGGGCCCAAAACACTGGAGAGGACAATAGCATGCTACTTTGCTGACAGATTCTAATATTAGGACTCATTTTCCCACAACACTTTCCTCACCCCTGAATTCCTTTCCTTTGTAGTATTCATGAGTCAGACCACTCACGTTTTTTAACAATAATGCCCGGCCAGACCCAGTGCCAAGTCTTCAAAAACAGTTCCTTTCATGATGGTAGTCATCTCTCTATGGCTGTGTTTGTACCAACATTTCCTGCTTCTATTCATTGCCTGCATATGTTATCTCTTGCGAGCTGTCGCCCTTAGCCTCTGGGATTGAAGGACATTACCTTCCTTCTTTCCCATTGCAATAGTGCCTCCTCTTTCACAACCTGAGCCATCTAGCTTTCCCCTTCCTGTAATTGCCATGCTGGCAGTCATGGATTCTTTTTTCCTTACTTGAAGAAAGAGGTGTACCCTTGTAGCAATATCTCCCTAGATAGTTTACACTATCCCCCTATCCAGCGTCATCAGTGGCGGTCTTCTGTTTCTTAATTGTCTGTTATCCATTGTTACTGCCTCGACTTTTAAATGGTCGACGAGGGACATGGAGTAGATTACCAAACATCACACTCATACAGACTACATCAAATATGGGCATGTGCACACCAAGGGGACCACATCTGGTTAAAAAGAGGTTATAACAAAAATGAACATTAAAGGATAACAACAATGTACTGGTACACACACATGAACCCTGTGGAACCAAACAAATAATTCCAAACGACGCTTGTTATCAGGGCAACGCGGACAATAATTAAACTCTCAGATAAGCCAACCACGCGCACCAGCATGCAAAAATGTAACCAGTGCCATGGAGAGAGAAAGGTGGTACAAAAGGAAAGAAAGGAAGATCCATTACTCTTGGTCATCGAGCACTAGCATTGATTTCTTCATACAGGGCAACAACAGACATCCCTGACCCAAAAATCAGAATAATGATTCATAGGGATTCTAGGGGTTGCAACCCCATCATCACCCAGCATCCAACCCACAGGGAGGCAACAGTGGCTATGACATGTTCAGAAGTTTGTCGGCATGAAACTTGTCCTGATTTCAGCTCATGCGGCATGTCAATACCTAGGACCGGGGAGCGGTGTAGTCTCTATATGGACTTTGGTACTCCCCGACTGGTCTGTCACTATTATCAATAAGTCAAATCCAATAAGTAACAATGCCACGTTTTGTAAGAATGACAGACACGGGGCTGCTGTTACAAAGCTTTATATAAGGAAATTATATGCAAATACATAAAAAATGCCGTAGGCATAATTATCAGCAGGGCTTACAAAGCAAAAGTATGGAGAACTCAGTAAGCAAATCTGACATAGATTCGCCTTCTAAAAGGTGGAAATGTTCATGCCCTTTTACAGTACGTCGGACAAAAACATTCATATTTTCTGCACAAATTCATTGTTCTCAGTGTACGTACCAATAGGGAACAGGCAAGGAAAAAAATTGCTGCAGAATGCTTTCAAGGTTCCTCTCATGGTAGTAACACAATATATCTGAGCATCTGAATTGATACATTGCACAGTGATAACCTGAGACAGTTGAAATGTCATTGGTCAGTTTCGTGTAGGACTTAGAATTATTTATTTAGAACAAGAGAAACAGCAATAGTCAAGTAGACAGTTGCTATTTTCCTGAGGCGGCAGCCAGGAAAAGTCAAGAGCTGAATTTTTTAAATCTTGTTTTAATATTGTGTTACTTTGCATGAGTTTACCTACCGCATTGCCGCATTTCTCCCCTTGCAGCCGATTAGGTGCTGTCGCGGGGTACACAAAGGTAAAGCCGCCATCTTGGGGGAAGTCTCCGGGTGCCGGTCCAGTTGCTTGGTCCCTGCCGCCCTCACCAGCACATAAGTCGCGCAAGGACACACGCGCACTGAGTAGACAGTTGCTATTTTCCTGAGGCGGAAGCTGGGAAAAGTCAGGAACTGAATTTTTTTAATCTTGTTTTAATATTGCGTTACTTTGCATGAGTTTACCTACCGCATTGCCGCATTTCTCCCCTGGCAGCCAATTAGGCGCTGTCGCGGGGTAAACAAAGGTAAAGCCGCCATCTTGGGGGAAGTCTCCGGGTGCCGGTCCAGTTGCTTGGCCCCTCCCGCCCTCACCAGCATTTCTTTCCCGGCCGCGCAGCGGACGCGCGCAAAGGAAAGCCCGTCTGCGCCCGTCCGTGACCATCACGTGGCCGGGGCCAGAGATGCTGCCCGACTTGACACCACTTGCAGGATCACATATAGCCAGACAGAGATATTCGCCCTTAGACCGCCGTGGTGTCCCCACACCCTGTTCCAGACATCTGAAATTCTGAGTATGGACTCCTTATGCAAGTTTTGTGGTTTTTCCTTGGATAAAAATATCAGTTGGGATAGATACCCCCCGTCGTACATCCCACCTTCGTCCCTTGGCCCAGGGGTGACAATATCCCTTAAAGCCGGATTAATAAACTGCAGATCATTGGTAAAACATTCATTAGACATCCTTCAGTCCCGAAAGGATAATGATTGGGACCTCCTATTCCTGACAGAAACTTGGCTTAGTGAGGAGACAAACCCTGCCCTGACTCTGGCCATTCCGGAATGCTATAGTATATTATGTGCCAATCGACAAAACGGCAAACAAGGGGGAGGGGTGGCTATTTTTTATAAAACTAAATGGACGATTATTTCGCCCCATTATGAACGAATTGACTGCATTGAGGGTCTTCCCTTTTGCATTAAACTTTCGGCGTCTATTTCTTGTGCTGGCCTTTTGATTTATCGACCCCCTAACTCCAGCCCCTCCCATTTACCAACCCTGACGGATTATATCATCCAAGCATGCACGCGGTATGCCAACTTTATGATTTTAGGGGATTTGAACTTACATGTGGATGATGTTACTTGCTCTCTTAGCTCAAATTTTATTTCCACATTGGCAGGCTGCGATCTTATCCAACTAGTAGCTCTCCCCACACACAAAGCCGGTCACATGCTAGATGTTATATGCTCTAATCTCTCCGACATTTCGGTTAAGGATCCCAAACCAGTAATATGGCCTGATCACTTTCTTATTCCCTTTTTCGTTCATATGACCTATCATGATAGACCCTTCTTAACCCTGCAGTCCCCTGGTACTCGGAGGAACTGAGACAAAAAAAGTCCGCCTGTAAAATACTGGAACGCTGCTGGAGACTGACTTTTTCGGCAGAAAGTAAAATCAAGTACCGGACAGCTCTTAAAGAATACCGTAAACTTATCATAAAACTCAAAAGAAGCTTCCTATCACATAGAATTGATAAAGCTAGTAATTCTTCCAGAGAGATATTCAAAATAGTTAAATCTTTTACTGATCCGCAGGCTTTGAATCAGCGTCAGCCTGTGTCTCAGTCCCTCTGCACCCAACTCTCTGAGTTCTTCAAAGAGAAAATTGCTCTTATCTATGCCTCCATCCCTAAAATGGATAGCTCTGATATCGGGGAAGAACTGATAGCCAATCAAACCTCTGCAACAGTTCTCACTGAATTCTCTGAAATATCAGAAGATATCTCCCTCCAGGAACTACTTAAGTGCAAATCCGGTTCTCCCAGTGACCCATGGCCAGCGAAACAATATAAAGCGCTAGCAGCTATCCTCAATCCCCATCTCAATTCCATATGGAACGCCTCCCTGAGATCTGCCACTTATACAGATGCATGGAAACACGCATTTCTAGTCCCTATTTTGAAAAAAGCTGATGCGGATCCAGAGGCCCAGGGAAACTGTAGGCCGATTTCCCTTATCCCCGCACCGGCGAAGATCTTGGAAAAACTGGCCTATCAACAACTTGCCAGCTTTATAGAGTCCAAGGGTCTTCTTCACGACTCTCAGCATGGATTTCGCTCTGGCTACAGCACAGAGTTGGCCCTGATTGAAATGGTCTATTCCGTGCGGTGGACACTTGACCGGGGATCGAGGGCGGTGTTAGTGCTGCTGGATTTGTCAGTAGCATTTGACACTGTTTCTCACCCGATCCTCCTGAAACGGCTGAGATCCATTGGAATCCAGGGTACGGTTCTTAATTGGATTGCCTCATTTCTCTCAGACCGTAAACAACAGGTTCACACTCCTCCTTACACCTCTTCAGTTAGGCCACTCAAATGGGGCGTCACTCAAGGCTCCTCGTTGAGCCCGCTTCTTTTCAACGTTTATTTTACCCCTTTGGCCGAATTCATATCACAGTCGGGCATTAAAATAACATCATATGCTGACCATATCCAGCTCCTTTTTTCTTATAATGAGCTATCATCCATCACTTTCGACCCCCTAAAAACATGCCTCAGGAATATTGCGAAATGGATGGATCTCAATTTTCTCAGACTCAACGCTGGAAAACCCGAGGTCCTGTTTTTCAACCGACCCTCTCCTCTAACCTCTAATCTCTGGTGGCCGGAAGACTTGAGCCATGCCCCTCTCCCTAAAGACTCGGTTAGAAACCTGGGTGTCAAGTGGGACAACCGTTTGTCCTTTGCCAATCAAGTACAAACAGTCTCTGCTGCTTGCTTTTGTAAAATTAAAATTATTAAAAAATGTATCAACTACCGGCCCAGCAATACTTGCAAAACCATAGTCCATGCGCTCATAACTTCACATTTAGACTATGCTAACGGACTCTATCTGGGTCTGACAGCAGGACTGTGCCACAGATTACAGAAAGTTCAAAATGCCGCTGCCCGTCTGGTCCATGGAATCTCACTTAGACAACACATTTCCTCATACCTGCGGAAACTGCACTGGCTCCCCATTTCTAAAAGAATCGAGTTCAAAGCCATGACCCTGGCCTTTCGGACTACCAAAGGCTTAGGACAAGTCTGTCTTACTTCGAGTCTTCACCCATATACTAATTCCAGAGTTCTTCGCTCCAACTCCAAACTGTTAATAGTCACTCCTAGATTTAAAAAAGTGCGATCTAGAGGTAAAACCTTTGAAGTGTGTGCCACCCATATCTTACTTCGAGTCTTCGCCCATATACTAATTCCAGAGTTCTTCGCTCCAACTCCAAACTGTTACTAGTCACTCCTAGATTTAAAAAAGCGCGCTCTAGAGGTAAAACCTTTGAAGTGTGTGCCACCCGTCGCTGGAACAAACTTCCGCTTCATCTCTGCATGACTCAGTCTGAACTCGAATTCCGCAGATTCCTTAAAACCTTTCTTTTCTACTAGGAAGTTCTCGCTTTGGATCAACTGCTGTCTGTTCAATAGCGCCGGGACACCCCGTTGGGCTAGCTGCACGCTTTATAAAATACACAAATAAATAAATAAATCACGTATTGTGAGGTCGGGGCAAGTTGGAAGACAGTGTAAACACAACCTAGGTTAGCGTAAGCTTAAACTATTTATGTTTATTGAGTGACAGGAAAAAAAACTCCCACAGGTAATAGAGAACACCACCCCCAACACCAGCTCCAAAATTCTTGACCATTAGGTTATTGCAGGTACAACGGGAACTAGAATGAGACGAATGGGGCTTGCAACATGCCCCACTTCACCAAAGATACATATTCTAGGACAGGAAACATAGGGTAACGTGACGCTGTTTTACATTTCTAGCCAAAAGCAGAGAGGTCTTCAGAAAGCCAAACAGGATACCATCTAAGGGCAATTCTGGGTCAAGCACAGCACAGTTGCGCCAGGACTAGCTGAAGTTTATATAGCACCAAATTAAACTTCCTGTCAAGAGGTGTTTATTACAGAAGCAGGCTCAGATAAACGTCACCAAAAGGTTACACGGACATGATCTAATAGGAAGAAACTTTGTTAGCTTATGTGGGGGAGCACAGATAAGAAGTCCAAGAAAGATGTCGAATTTGGTATGTGAAACAGTCCTTTATTTAATATCATTCATTCTTTTTAAAAGCAGTCACACTGCAATTAGCAAAACAGTCAGCCAACGCGTTTTACTCCCTACCAGGGAGTTTCTTCAGGGCGAGATGAAAGTACAACCGGTAACGCGTACGTGGATCCTCCAAAGTCGCGGAAAAAAGCGTGTAAGGGTTCCTCAGTCGAAGCCGCAGTGGCCCAAGCGGTTTAGTAGTCCTACTCCTAGTCTCCCTGTTTATTCAGTTATACTGCTTCCGATTTTTCTTTTTTCGCCTTAAAGTATCCGTGGACCTTGGCAACACCTCTCAATATAAGTTACAAGGATCCCTTAATTATAAATTTCACGCTCCGGCGCCGTGAATTCCGGTGAGGAAGCCGTATCAGTTCCTTCTCCCACAGTAAAGTGTTGGTTCAACAAATATTGAGGATCCACGTACGCGTTACCGGTTGTACTTTCATCTCGCCCTGAAGAAACTCCCTGGTAGGGAGTGAAACGCGTTGGCTGACTGTTTTGCTAATTGCACTGTGACTGCTTTTAAAAAGAATGAATGATATTGAATAAAGGACTCTTTCACATACCAAATTCGACATCTTTCTTGGACTTCTTATCTGTGCGCCCCCACATAAGCTAACAAACTACCCGTGATCTGGAAAACACAGCGACATCAATTAGTAGCTGACGTCGAGGGTGGCTGCACAGACATTTACAAATATTTGGAACTGGGTTCAAGGTGCAGCATCGTAGGGACCGCTGCTACATTTTCTTGTGATAATAGGAAGAAACTGTAGCATGTGGATTTAAAAGAGGAAAACATTCCATGAATCGTTGTGACTGATACTGAGCAACAAGTCCAACAAATGCCCGGTTTTCTAACTTGGATCCACTGCCCTACACCGGCTATACAACCTAAGGCAGTGGTGTGTTCTATCCCGAGACGGCGCTGGAATAAACTAAAGCTGGACGAGTTTTTCCATCTCTTATCGACCGACTCATTTGATTTAACTGGGTCGGCAGATCAGGTCTATGATAGGTTTTGCAACTGGGTAACCAGGGCTTTAGACACCCTCATCCCCATTGTATGCTGTAAATCGGGGCCCGGTAAATCCAGCCCTTGGTACGATGACTCGCTGCGGGCACTTAAGGTTTCTTGTAGGCGTGCAGAGCGGGCCTGGCGCAAATCCTATAATAGCGTGAAGAAAGTTCTGTACTTGTCCACGGTGAAACTGTATCACCGGGCAGTATGCAGAACCCGCGCCGCCTTCTATGCCGCACAATTCAGGACCAGTTCTAACCCGTCTAAGGCTATCTTTAAGGTGTTAAAAGATCTTACTGCCAAAAAGGTAACTACGATCCACCAGAGCTCTGTTGAGCACTGTGAAAAATTGGCGGATTTCTTTCTGGAAAAGGTCAATGCCATTTATCGGGCTTTTCCGGTGGCTACTCCTTCGGCTAATCCACCTCTCAAGCCGTAAACATCAGAGGAGTTGCATTCTTTTCCTACTCTAACACCTGAAAGCCTCGACAAATTGGCTCATCAAGTGAAGTCGGGGTCCCCAGCGGATCCGCTTTGCCCAGCTGTGTTCAAAGACTTAGCGGTACATGACATCTCACCACTATGCTCTTTGATCAATACGTCGCTTACATCCGGCGTAGTCCCACTGAAGTGGAAACGAGCCATGGTCCGTTCTATTCTTAAGAAACCTAACTTGGATGGTATTAAGCCCGAGAGTTATCGACCAATCTCACTCTTACCGTGGCCTGCTAAGGTGACTGAGGCGCATGTCAACGCGGTCCTCTCGGAAAATCTACTTCATGCTGATGTCCTCGATATGACGCAGAATGGGTTCAGGGCCGGTCACAGCACGGAGACGGCTCTGCTATATATGGTGGAGCATCTTCGCTCCGTGCTCGATGCGGGACAAACGGCGGTGCTGGTGCTATTAGATCTGAGCGCCGCCTTTGATACCGTATCGCACCCGATCCTTCTGCGTCGTTTAGAGGAGGTTGGTGTCACCGGCATCGCTCTCCAATGGTTCCGGTCCTTCTTAGCCAATCGGGCCTTTAGCGTGACCGTCCTGCCATACCAGTCCAATTACCATCCGCTGGACCTGGGGGTCCCCCAAGGCTCCTCGCTGAGTCCTACGTTGTTCAATCTTTACGTAAGGCCGCTAGCTGAGGTTGTCAGGCAATGGGGTATGACAATGGTGTCATACGCCGATGATACCCAGCTAGCGGTCACGATCAGCGGGGATGCCGATGTCGATGCCCCCAGGTTCCAACAAGGACTGCGGGCGGTCGCCGGCTGGATGACGTCCAACTGTCTCCAGCTGAACGCTAGTAAGACCGAGGTCATGATTTTTGGCAAACAACCGGAACTTTGGGGAGAGAGATGGTGGCCAGGGGATCTGGGCCCTACTCCCATCCCAGTTGCCGAGCTTAAAAACCTCGGAGTCTGGCTGGACCCTTCCCTTACGTTTGCCTGTTACACCAAACGTACGGCGGCCTGTTGCTTTGGTATCCTGCGCGGGCTCCGTCCGGTGCTCAAGTTCTTTGATGCCTCCACTAGGCAACTCATGATCCAAGCCACTGTCATCTCTAGGCTGGATTATGCGAGCTCCCTATTGGTAGGCCTGAACCAGGCAGAGATTGGACGCCTGCAACGGATCCAGAATGCCGCAGCAAGATCGGTGGTAGGACTGCCTAGATCGTGCCCCACCTCTAGTACTCTGCGTTCATTGCACTGGCTCCCGGTGGCTCAGCGGATCCAGTTTAAGGTCCTCTGTGTCGCCTATAAGATTCTGAAGGGGTCCCCAGCCATGATTCTTGCTACACTTTTGGCCCATTACATTCCAGCCCGAGCTTTAAGATCTGCTGATTTAGAACTGGCTGTTGTCCCGCGCTTCAAGCGGAGCAGGGCCGGCGGGCGCTCCTTTCAAGTTCGTGCGGCGGTGCTTTGGAATTCCCTCCCCCCGGTGATTCGTGCCCTTAGGGATCTGCTCCCCTTTTGCCGTGCGGTGAAAACTTTTTTATTCCCTTAGTTTAAATTTGTCTGTTCTATTGTTTCGTTGTGTTGTGCAGCTGCCTTGTCGGGCGCCAGGACGCTCCTTTGCTGGAGCATCTGTGCGCCTAATAAAAACACATAACATAACATAACATAACATATAGAGTTGGGTATGGTGTGCCATTTCCTATGTGCTGCCTGCACAGGCTATGCCATTGTTTCCTGCAGTGTGGCACACGCATCAAGGACAGCAGCGGATCCTCCGCTATGGCGTAGGAGCGTAGCCCCTTCCAAAACAGTCAGGAAAGGAAAAATAAAACAACAATCATTTTATTTCTCCTTTCCTGCCATCTTGGGGGTGGGGCCTGGGGGGTGTCAACACTGAGTGGAGTGATGTGTGCAGTCCCTTAACTGCAACCCATCTCATGCAGGCCAAACCATCATGCACAGTGAACCTCTCTCCAACCACAGCTGCATTGCTGCTATTGGAGAGAGCAGGCACAGACTCCCAGTCTGTCCTGGGGCGCTATTCGAGAGCACTCAGACCAATCCTGAAGCTGCTCTCATGGAAGAGCAGCTTCCGGTGTGGCTACAGAGCAGGCCGGAAGCCTGTATCTGAAGGAGAGGAAGGAGCAGAGGAGCGGGACACGGGACGTGGCTGGAAAAAGGTAAGGTATTTTTTTTTTTAAACCATATCATTGTTATATATTTCCCCCGCCCTTTGCAACCTCTATGCCCCCTCACCCCTGCCACTCGCAGCAAACACCTGCCGCTACTGATCAAGGACCAATGTAGATGGATCTCCAGCATGCCACTGCACTGCTAGTCACAATAACACCATCAACATTTAGTGATGTAATTACTCTTTTGCCTTGAAAATATATAAATGTGATGAAGGGTGGAGCAGAAAGATTTGCCATATGTAAGGTAAGGTTGAGGAAATTGCATACTTTATCTTTGTGTAGTAAGGGAATTCTTGTAATTCTCAAAAAGATCTTCCGTTGGATCCCCCTCGAGACAAGAAAGACTGTCACCCACGCACTGGTCACGAGTCGACTGGATTATGGTAACACACTATACGCCGGAATCACAGCAAAATTACAGAAAAAACTCCATCGCATCCAGAATGCATCAGCGAGACTCATACTAGACCTCCCTCGCCAAGATCACATCACCAAACACCTAAGAGACCTCCACTGGCTTCCCGTCAACAAAAGAATTATATTCCGCCTTCTCACCCACGCACACAAGGCCCTCTACAATCTAGGACCCGAATGCCTCAACACTCGCCTGTCCTTCTACAAACCCACCCGCCAACTAAGATCGTCCAATCAAGCCCTTGCCGCTGTCCCGCGCATATGAAAATCCACCATGGGCGGCAGATCCTTCTCCTTCCTTGCCGCCAGGACCTGGAACTCACTCCCCACTCACCTCCGCCTTACTCAAAACCACATCTCCTTCAGAAAAGATCTCAAAACCTGGCTATTCCACAAATAATGAACCCCTTCCCCAAGCGCCTTGAGACCCTCTGGGTGAGCAGTGCGCTATACAAATACCCGAACTTGAACTTGAACTTGAACTTGCCTGCATGAAAACTATACTTGAGGTGTCCCCTTGCATAGGAAAGGCGTGGAAGATACCTGTTCTCTATATTGTCCATAAAGCTGCTAACGGCATATGGCGAACATTCCAAGTGCAATCCATGTCACTGTGGTTCACATCCAGTTTCACAGTTCCTGCAAGACATTTCTACTCAAGCAAATCTCAAAAACATTGACGCCTTGATGCCCTTTGGGGCTAAGTTGCGCGATACAAGTCTGGCTTCATTCATTCATTCATTCACATGATCACCCATGAAAAACAGAATTGATGGATTATACCCTTAGCCCTGTAATCAGAATTTATGTGATCTCACCTTTGAGTAAAGCAATCAAATGCACCCCAGGTCAAGGGCATATTAAGTGTAAAATGTTGTAAAATGTCCATAAACTCTGAGTGTGTGCTTGGTGCAGTGATATGTGTATCCAGAATGCACTAGGGTGCGTCAACATTGAGCAAAATGCTTGCCACGTATTCCCTGTGCTGAAAGATAAACTGTGATGCATGGGGCAAATGCTCACTATACTGACTCTTCAATCTGCCTATGTACATATTTTCAAATTACGTGGACAATCTCCTGGGTCCTGCAATGCCTGAGCACCATGGTGTCCCAACATTCCATTTAAAATGCCAAATTCACAGACTGTCAAAACCATGATGGACTCCAATGTCCCTCTATTGCATATTGTAGCCCTTCTGCTTCTCCACTCCCTTCATGGCATAGGTTGAATCACAATGACCGACATTTCCTTATGTCTCTCCATACATGGTCTCCTTGTCCTATGGGTCAGTGATCAACTTCACTATCTCTACATGAGTTTAATATAATATCAGCCATCAACTAGGGAGGATACGGGAGCAAAAACCATAAGCCCTTCATCCTGAGAATGAAGGAAGAATAGCAATTTCACCAGAACCCCATTCAGAGTGCTACAATGGATCGTGAGCAACTGGGCGGGCCAAGTGCCCTTTCATTACTTGACTCTCAGTGTTTGTGTGTGTTGATCCTAGTCCAAGGCTTCTCAGGGGAGGAGGGTGAGCCCTCCTCTCAAAAATGGGGGTAGCCACCTTTTCCCTACACATGCAATGACATAATCAGTGCAGCAGTTGTCTCCTCACACCTCGCTGTGGGGATCCAGTTAACAGGATCTCCTCACTTGACTTTGCTCCCTTCAATGCTCTCCTCTCCCTGACAGGTCACACTGGTCTTGGCAAGCAGGCAGAGGCTGGTACTCCAGCCTCCAAGGGCAGGAGGTCCTGGTTTCTTGGGAAATGTCACTTCATGCAGCTGGGAGCCTAAAAGGCCTCGGTCCCCAGTCTTGCTCACAGGCACAAGTCTTTCAGAGTTTCTCTTCCTCACAGAGCCCGACTGGCTGCTTGATAGTTGCCAATTTTTGGGGTCTCAAGCTCTCCTTCTTGTCCACATGCAGACTCTAAATGTGATTTAGAGTCTGAGTCTTTGAAGTTTACTTTGGGGGTTTTCATCCTTTTGAAAGCAGTCTGGCACACCAGAAGTAACTCAACATTTGATAAACCCACTACACAGGCCATGGTAGTGACTAGAGGTTTACTGCCAGTGATTTGTGTATCAAAAGGTTACCCCAGGGCTTCAGCACTACTCTTTATGATTCTCTTAGCAGCCCAATCTCCCTCCTAAGATGTGCCCAGGTTCCTTCCCCGTGACCTCTCTCTGAATCAAGGAGCACCCTTTTTAGTGCACAAAGAGCCCGCTCTCCGTTACTCCAGTGTGTTCGTCCAGCTTATAGGAATGAAGCAATATACAAATCTGCCTGGGGAGATAATTCTACATCATGTTTCTCTGGTCAGCCCTGGGCCTTCCCAAATTGAGACCACAAGTCGTCCATGTACTGTACCATTCACAGGTACACATACACCCAGCACATGTATAACTAAAACACATACACACACACACACACACACACACACACACACACACACTGTGCATTACTACACACAAACTGATGTAAACTAAGGGTGAGTTAAACACACAGCAGTGGAACTTCCAATGTGGCCTCACTCCAGTTACACAGGTAAAAATGACCTGTTCTCTCCTACTGATCATTACACAGGATGCTCCCACCATTGAGCTCATTCTGCCTAACTCCTGGTGAAAGCAGTAGCCTGTCACTACTATTAAGATAGAGCTATGGGCACCGCTCCCGATCCAAATAGAGCACAATTTTGATACAGGGCGATATCATGGTGAAAAGAGAAAAACTTCCTTTGGGCAGAATGATAAATTGCACACGTTTTACAGTCAAAATGCCACATACAGACCAGGTGTTACACTAATTACCTTGCTTAACCCCAGTATAGAGGATTGGACCATATGAAGCTAGGAAATAACAAGCTAAACAAATAAAAAAATTATACATTAATTTATTTATCATGACACATAATCATTAAAAATAGACCACATAATCACAATACATGATCCTTCCTAGGGATTAAGTACAGGAATTTGTTCAAAAAATGTTAAACAACACACATTAAGAAGAGAGTAAAAACAATATAGACAAAAACAATCTGTCTTTAGAAATTACACATCCGTCATGTAACAATGTCTGGGACATGGAACTAAGCAGTTTTATAATTGAAACTCATGAGCCATGCCAGTATGGACGGATTGCGTACTAGATTTAGGCGTCAACGCGTTTCAACGGGTGAATTTATATATCCATCTTTCTCAAGACAAATTAATAGACTCTCTTTAATTGCTAAAAAAGGTTTGTAAAGTCACCTATAGAAATCTATTTATAGTAGGAGAGTTACCCATTCCGTATTATATTACGACGTTAACTTAAATGATCGGGGTTAACTTCCTCCATCGATTTTATTCTGCCCATGGTGTAACTTCATGTTATGACTCAATTCTTATGCGTAGATCCTGGTCCACATATAACAGATCCAGGATGTCAGAATATGTGATGTCACTCTACCCGAGAGAAATTCGGCAGTGTTGCCAACCCTTCATTGGAAGCACTAGTGGTTTATAGCTGATTGTAAACCTTCCTTCCAGTAAGCCTCTGTTTCTCTAGTGGTTGACTTCGGGAAAGATTATCCTTCTTATCTTCCCTTTTATAATTAGGGTTGAAATTGTTGTATCGGCGAGAGTTGGCAACACTGCTGAATTTCTATCGGGCGGGAGTGACGTCACATATTCTGACGTCCTAGATCTGTTATATGTGAACCAGGATGTACGCATAAGAATTGAGTCATAACATGAAGTTCCACCGTTGGGAAAATAAAATCGCTGTGTTATGTACGAATCTAGGACCCTAGTGTAATTTTCCCAATTCATGCCCATATATAGGTATAAATCACACGATCCTTATATAGGCATAGAAATCATACCCATATTTAGACTGAGCCTATGCAGCTAAAATACGGCATGGCTACTTCCACTAAGTTCCGAGAATCCACAACAATTTCTTAGAAAAACCCGCCTTCATCAGCTAGGGACTTCCCCTTGCCTGAATACTAATTTATCTAGGAAATCATGGAGTTTTCAAAGAACTGAGTCATTGATGACGTTATTATGTCCAATCATACGTCAAACTCGGCACCTTCAAGGTATAAATATGCATACATTTGCCCAGACAAACACACAGTGGTTTGGAGCAGTTCGACTATCTACTTGCCCGACGCGCCCTGCAGCAGCAAGTGCCGAAGGAAGCCGTCCCTCCAGCTGACGCACTGAGAGACGCTGTCTTTTTTCTTGCCAAGAAATCCAGCTCCAGTGTTTCAAGGCTACCCTTGCGGGTTGCTGGGAAATCGAGTCCTGAGAGAGAGATACAAGACCTCCTTCATTCTAAACAAAGGTACGGAGCTGATTAGACCCTTCGAGAATTTTTGGAATAGATTCTTGGCAAAAGAATACTAGACTTAAGCTTCACCTCACTTACTTCTTTCCTTGTACTACACTTTGGTTAGGTACACCAGGGTAGGCGTATTTTAGAAGCACCAGTTGAGTACTTTTTAGTCATTATTTATCACTGTATGTATTTTAAGCATTTTAGGTATTTTATGACTTAGAAACCATATCATGCTTTTAAAGTACTATTTTATAATACTCTTCGTATTATATGCCTTGTACTTTATAACCAGTATTACGATTGTAGCAGTACATTTCTTATGCTTGAGAAAGAAGACTGTTCAATAAATACTTTTTATTGAAAACGCCTGTCTCTCTGTTTTCTCAGCACCTCTGGTGAAACAAAGCATGCACGATTGACTGAGTAAAATAGCTATCTATTGTTTCCGCGACTCTGGAGATTGATTTCTTATTCTTGGGAAACAAAGTTGTCATGTTTATGCGGTTGTCAGAAACTAATCCCTTCTTGTGAATTCGAAAAAGTTTCTAGTGACCTCTGAGCTAACTGGCACTCACAATGAAGTCTAATATATTCGATAGAGACCTAGTCGACCTCAGTCCTACGTCTAAACTATAGTATGTATTATTCCAATGCGCAGAGCCTATTGGGAATATAGGAACTACACTACAGACGGTGGAAGTTAACCCCGATCATTTAAGTTAACGTTGGAATATAATACGGAATGGGTGACACTCGTACTATAAATAGGTTTCCATAGTTGACTTTACAAACCTTTATTTAGCAATTATAGAGAGTCTATTCATTTGTCTTGAGAAAGATGGATATATAAATTCACCCATCGAAACGCGTCAGCATGGCTCATGAGTTTCAATTATAAAACAGCTAAGTTCCATGTTCCAGACATGGTTACATGACGGATGTGTAATTTCTAAAGACAGATTGTATTTGTCAATATTGTTTTAACTCTCTTCTCAATTTTTTAATTTGTTTAGCTTGTTATTTCCTAGCTTCATATGGTCCAATCTTCTATACTGGGGGCAAGCAAGATGAATTAGTGTAACACCTGGTCTGTATGTGGCATTTTGACTGTAGGACGTGAGCAATTTACTATTCTGCCCAAAGAAAGTTTTTCTCTTTTCACTGTATAGTGCCCTTTTCCTTTGGGTTAAAATGGGCCCCTCTTTCTTTACTAGATGGTGCACATGCCAGACCTGTGCTCGCCTATGCCAACAAAAACCAGCATTAGGGATCCAGGCAGGGCACTCGGGGCAGGTGTACACATCCTTCACCATGTGAAGGACTTTTCCTTTCCAACATCTTGAATAACAAAGTGAACAGGTATAGGTGGGAGGTGCTGGTGAGGAGGATGAAGTGGACAGTGGCAATAGAGGCAATCATGGCAACAGGGATGCTGGCCATTCACAAGTCATAGAGTCTCAGGAACAACTGAGGAATATGACACCACTAACTCATCTTTAGGGTATACCCAATGCAGAGCAGGATTTGGATGACTACACAGACTGTCAGGCAGACAAGTAGAAGAGCTGACGTGAACAAAGTTGGGAACTAGACAGAGGTTGACTCTGAAGTTAGAGACATGGAGAGCACTGAAGGTGGTTACATGACAGCAATATAACATACATAAATGAGACAAATCAGCAGGGAACTTAAAACAGCAGCAATGGCCAGCAGTGCAAGTCCCAATGCATTGCAGTCAGCCCAACATGCATGGAAGAGATGGCAAATACACAGGTGAGGGACACAGTGTTGGCAGCGAGGGATCAAACTCTGGTGGTGTTGAAGGTAATGTACAAGGATGTGCATCAGAAACAAGTCACTGATAAACCACTCGAAGATAAAGGAAAGTATGGGCACAAGTATAAGGCTAGTATTGGGCCTATCTAGACTTCCTTCAAGACTGTTGGGAGTGAGTTTCTCTAGAACTGTACATGACCCATAATTGGTGTTTTTGACCTCTGAAGTGACTGACCCTGCTGAAGAGGCTTCCACTATATATGTTTTTATTTAAAATCACAATCATTTTTAGTCTAAGGATGTCATAACTGCCACTGTGGTAAATATACTGCATGTGCAAACAGGTCCTCAACAGATTTGTAAAGTGCAGGTATATAGTGTTAGAGAAGGAAAAACATTTCCCAGTAGCACAGAAAAAATAGCTTTCTTTTAAGAGTGCTTATTTTCTGTAATACCCCTGGCGAACATATTTTAAGCACAAATTGTGAATTCAAATTTGTATTAATTCAAACTTGGCAGGAAATTATCATCAAACCCAAATTTGCAGCATATAGTTAATGCATTATGAATTACAATTTGATGTATTAGCATTTTTTTTACTTATAGTGTCTGGGCCATTTCACATTATTATTATTTTGGTCTGCAGAAGCTTAGCAGCAAAGCTTAGCAAATGACAATTCCCATTCTGGATTCACCCTCTAACACTTACAACTAAATTCCATGCCTGAGTGTGACAGGACAGCTTCGGCGTTAAAGGATGGCAGGAGGATTACGTCCAAACCTTAGCAGGTCATATCTGCCTGTGAACAATTTATGCACCGCTCTCCTCCTTTAAGCTTGTGATACCCGGGACTGAACAGTGGAGCCAAGCACCTGAAGCAGATGAGAGATTGGATTTGGAATTGGAATTGAAGGCGTCTTTAGATGCTTGGCTGCGCCAGTCAAAGATAGAGTTTAAAGATTTGAAAAGTTCCGCACAAGGAAACAAAAGACAGGGAATGTTGGGCTTCTGTGGTGCAAAGGATACATTTTACTTAAAAGCGAATACATAGAACAAGAACTGGATAATTTTGCTACAAAACAAAGAAAGAGGAAGCATATAATATTGTGTACTATTTGTTCAGGGCTCATCACCAATTGATGAATTGTTTACCTTTTAAATCTGGTTGACCCATGTCCACCAGAAAACTACCCTAAACAGTAGAGGAGAAAAGAGGACAGTGAGAGTATTTGTCTCAACATCTGACTCAGACTAGAAAGGTACTCCAGAGCTAGCGGTGCTAGCTTTTTTCTGCTCCTTAATGATAACGGGGACCAGCAAGAGGGAAGCAATTGCAGGGCTCGGTGAAATTATGTATCCAGGGCAGTGATCTGTGATTAACTCCTTGAATACAAGTTTATATCCCAGTCGGTCGAATCAGTCTTTCATCTTTCCTAAGGTGATACATTGCGTGCCATTGAGTTGGGTTTCATTAAACATCTGTGATGTCAATAGGGCTAATAAATACTTTCAGGCTGTAAGTGTGCTCTAGAAATGTATCATTTATGTTATGAATTTGCAATGGAAGGTGGAAGAACATGAAGACCTGTGCCATGCAAATGGATTTAAAAAAGAGATATTCATTATTACTGGGTATCCAATACTAGCAATTGATACAATATACAAGAAAGACTTGGGAAATGTAGGGCTTCTTCATCTCTACTTTCTACGGAGTTCTAGAGCCACACAATCACAGTAAGCTATAAGCAGGCATCCTTAGACGCACATAGTTTAATATACATACATAGACAAAGGTACACAATCAAGAGGTGAATAGGTAACTGCAGACAATATGGCACCGTTTAGGCACAAAAATTCAAGTACACCTGCGTACTCCGTCTGATCTATAGATAGAGACTTTTGCATGCACCAGGGGCGGCTCCTCCAATAGGGCGGAGGAGCATCGCCTCACTGCTTTCTTGCAGTGCAAAAAGTAGAAACACAAAAATGGTATTTAATCTTCCTTTCTTCCCTCCTGTCCTCCAACTCCTCTGGGGTTAGGCCCCTGGAAGATACAATGCTCCCTGCACCGAAAGGGATTTTCAATCCTGGGAGATGGCTATCCCCTTTTCAACAGGCTATATTTCAAGATTCTCCTGCTGGTCCTGCTTTGATCCTGTCTCATCCTCCTCTCCCCGCTCATCATCTGTTGGGCACTAGTGGGCCTCTGTCCATGGTCTCAAGGCCTTCTAGAGCTCTGTCTTCCTGGTGCCACATCACCTGGCAGAACTCCTTGAGCTCAGCCAAAGTGCAGCTCTCCAGCTTGGCAAGATTGAATCCTTGCAGGTAGGGCCACGTACAAAAACAGTCAGGAAGGATAGGAATGAATTTGAAAAAAAAGCAAAAGTCCCATCAAGGAGAATGTAAAACTTAAATTGGCCTTGGATATAGAATGGTAGTGTACACCAAATCACTGTATCACACTGCACAAACAATTCCTTTCCTCACCGCTGATCACCAATGTTATAAATTGGGTTCCTGGTTGATTGGGGTGTGAGCTCTGGGTAAGGCACAATAAAGCTCCAGATTAACCTACGTTCAACTCTCCGGTAGCTTGGCCCAGAGCAGTCAGGCTTGTCTTAGAGAAAATGAGTAAAGTGTTTGTGCAGCACTTCAAGCAGTACTACAGTGAAAACAGCAGACAAAAAGATCCCACACCAGGTTAATAACATAGAGCATAATTTATTCAATTAAATAAGACAAAAATCCAATCAGTAGAACTAGAGATATCATTTTTTAAAGATTAAACTGCAATATATAGCCTAAAAGCATAATGAGCCAACCACGGCTGTTTTGTCACTCTGGACTGGATCAAAGTCAAAAGTTAAGGCCAACTGCGATCAGATACCATTCCACTTTAGGCCAGCTGAAGTTTTCCTTTCTCAAGTTTTTGTGACAAGAGTTCCGTTTGCCTTGAAGAGGGTCACTGGCAGCAAGGAGAGCATCATGGGTGGTGTTGGCGTGGCAAGAAGAACATGCTAGGCATCACACACAGGTGGGTTGGAGCTTTGCGCTGGCAGTCCTCATTGGGCTGTCAATGCTGCTGTGAGAAGAGACAGGCTGGCAGCAGCTTGGCTGATTTTACATGTGAGCAGCACGGTTCCATTTGAACGGGCCCATCCACGGTTACGAAAAGCCCAAAATCTTAATTTCAAGTATCCAGGACCTGAGAGGCACCACTGGGGGGAGTCAGGAAATCACTGAAGATGGGTCCAAGAGGTACTGGGGCAGGCTGCAGTGCGACCGCATGATATAGGATAGCATTGGAATTACCTCATTACGTTTCATAGGTGAAATTCCCAATTGGGAAGAGCTTGGACCCCCAAGTTTGATGTCTCTGGAATGATTATTTAAAATCACAATTTATGGTGAAGTCTGATTTTAAATTGTGATTCTTTAAATGCCACTTTTAGAATGTTGTATTCAAACACTGAGCTCTGCTCTTGCTCTTTTTTACTGTTGCTCTGCAAAAAGCAGAAACAACTACCTCCATTGTATTATTTTCATCCAGGTATTCCACAGTACTCTTTGTAATCAATGTGTTTTTTAGTATTTCTTATTACTGTCTTTTGCTTAGTATTCTTTACCACAACTAAGACAGTGGGATTCAATCTGTAATCTTTGTTATACGTTTCTGATACATGCTGTATGCCATTCTGGGCTTCGTACAAATACGTGTAAATTTATCTCCATATGAAATTAGCACAACGTGTAATGTCCCAATGCTTTTCAAGCCCGAAGGCTCTTCGTCAGGGGATTCGAAAACATATAAAATGAATAGTTTGACTTAACCAATCCATAGTAAGACGTATGTAATGTCAGAAAATATATAGTAATACTTTTCATAAACACACAATCTGCTTAAAACAACCTCCCTTTACTGACATTAGTGAAAATCATGATACTGAATACAACACCCTACTCTACTCCCCTACTGCCCAAACATACGTTTCCCCAAAATCTTCACAATCAAATCAAAAACACATGTGCGCCCTTTGCTACAAAAACTCATCTCTCCTTACATGACTCCTCCCCTTTCTCTACCTCTTCATCTTCCCTCCTCTGTTAACTCCCTCCTTCCTACATATCACACCCACTCTTTCACCTTATCCCTCACTATTAATCTTCACACTAGCACTCACTAATTGCAAACTACCACCTGATTAATCCAGAACCACATGCTCCCCTTCGCTCCCTTTCATACTCCTCCCCGTTCCTCTACTTCCTCCCCTTCATTCTCCTCTAATACCTCGCTCCTTCCCTTTTATCACTCCCACTCTTGCACCTTATCCCTCGCTGTTAATCTGCACACTGACACTCAGTAATTACAAACGAACACATAATCAATCCAAAACCACATCCTCCCCTTTGCTACCGCCCGCCTTCCTTCATGACATTTCCTCATTTTCCCACATTTCAAACCACTTTCATTCCTCTCTTACATCTACATGCTGCCATTCGCTATTTACGTACAACCGCCTTCAACAATCCCACCTCCTTTAGCTCCTCTCAATAGAAAAACTATGTTCTCATGCTTCTATTGTAGTAAGTCCATATGCTCTTCACTCATATACTCATTAATAACTATCAGGCATGCTCATTAACTACCCCCATGTGACGCCTTCACCCTTCCCACTCACCCAACGTTATAAAATAACTACTCCTAAAGGCTGCACCTGAGGACTGTAACTCCCATAGTGCACTTCCCTACCCTACTAGAATACCATAAACACGACTTTTCACAAATTGTTAACTCCCAAGCAACTTAATTGAAATACCAAAGGAATAGACCCCCTTTCCAGCCCCAAACATAACGCTAAAAAACTGACATACAATGCTTTCTTTCATTGCCCTTGAATCACTAGAACCAAAATTCGTGAATGTGCTCCATTGAAGCACACTCCTGGTGAACCGTGCTTTTATGAAAACAGTATAAGAAAAACAACGTGAAAAACACTCCCAGTTGCCCAATGAATCGGTGAAACCTGTCCAAGTCAAATGTCCAAGAGTTTTTCAGTTGCCTTCATATTTGCGCTGTCTCCGCAGTGATAAACTCGGTCTTATACTGTTCTACGATTTTTTAGAATGTTGGCATTATCTTCCTTTATCCATTTGGTCCTGCTGCATGCATGTCTCTGAATACACACCTGGGTTGGGTGACCACTGGGCTTTCTGCATTCCCTCCAAACAGCCACACACAAAGGGAGCTTAGGTGTGAGTTGATGGGCCATCGACATCCTGATGAGCCATCCTTGGCTTGATGAGAGGAAGGAGCTGGACACAGCCTTTCACTTACAACTGAAAAGTGTCCTGTCCCCATACAAAAGGCTGCATAACACCCTGTAGTGAGCATGGAGCCAAGGCAGGAAGGGCAGGGACTATGTACACTTCAAAGATGTTTCTTTGAAGTCTCCACCACTTCAGAAGCCCAGCTGGGTATGAGTACTGGACCTCTGACACCCTCAACGTAGTACACTTCTAGACATGTGGATACTCTGCCAGGAAGAAGGACTGTTGTGCTGCTGAAAAACTGCCACTCTGCTGGACTGCTACTCTGCTGGACTCATGCTCTGCTGTGCTGTCTTGCTGCCTGCTGCCCTCCTTCCCTGGGCGAGAAGGGCTGGAACCACATCACTTGAACTCAGAACCCAGGGTGTGACTCCAACAGCTTGCTGGCTTGCCTCCTGTTCTGAAATCTCAGAGACATCAATGACTTCCAACCAGACTGGTACAGCACCTGGATTCTGCCATAGATGAGTCAAGCCCTGCCAAGTGGTGCTAACCTAGTCCTGGGCCCTTGAAAGTGGGTATAAAGTGCTGCTCCAGCCAAATTCAACACATTGACGCAGTGGCATGGGTTGGAACCTGGCACATCTCCATTGACAGTGATGCATTGCTGCTGCTGCAAAGAACAACCATGAAGCATCGCCACCACTGCGAGGATCATCCTCAATGCATCACCGACTGCACAGTGCATCGATTCAATCTCCCACGCATCTTCACTTTGCGTGGCTCAGAGCCGACGCATCGCCTGTAGCATGTTGTTGATCTCCGACAACGCATCTTTCCCTCTACGTTGATGCAAACAAGGTGCTTGCAGTGGGCCAAGGAAGGTCCCTGTATCCGACCTGTGCTCCATTGCGGGTGGCCTGAATGTTTGGATTTGGCCCGGTCTAGCATGATGAGATCGCCCCAGTTGACTCTCTATGTATTTGAGCACTATATTTCAGTTTATTCTTTAAAAATTCATACCTCCAGTTCTACATGTTGGTTTTTTGTGATTTTTGTCTTGTGTGTTCATTAAATTAAGCTCAGTTTTCTAGCAAGTTGTGCGGCATCTTTTTGTGTGGTGCTATCACTATATTACTGTTGGAAGTGTTGCACAAATAATTTACGCATTGCCTCTTAAGTTAAGCTTGACTGCTCTGTGCCATGCTACACGTGGGTGAACAAAGGTTGATTTCTGGTGTGTTGGTCACCCACCCTGTCCAGGATTGTGGATCCTGCTTGGACTAAATGCCTACCTCTGCCAACCAGAAACCCAATTTTTACCAGTGAAATCTACTCTATCACTTCATAAAGGATAACACTCTAGATAGACCCTAAGACACAACTCAATTCCCGCTTCCTGTGAAATTCTACAATGGAAGAAGAAGGTTGAAGTGAAAGCTCTGGTGGCCATCCTACAAATTTCAGCACTAGAAGCAGCCTGTTAGTCTGCCATAAAGACTGACATTCCATGGATTGATCTTCCCTGAATTCCTAAAGAAGACACTTGGTCAGTCACTTTATAAACCAAAGATATCAACAATTCAATCCATCTGCTTAAAGAAAAGATGGACAGTTTTACCCTTACTTGTTGCACAAAAATTAACTTATAAAGATTGATGTGCCTGGACATGATCTACCCTCTGCAAATACATAAGGGGAAGCCTTCTCAAACCAAGATGATGGAGTCTATCCTTGCCATTCGAAGCTTATGATGAGCAAAATTCAAACAGGAATAAGTCCTGCTCACTTTGGGAATGAAAGATGTTATGGGTCTAAGAAAATCTTGAAATATCCTACTAAAAGGATTCCTACATGATAGGCATCCAAATTCCTCCAACCACCTGGGTGATGTGGTGGCCACTAAAGAAAATGTTTTAAAAGTTAAAATCTTCATATTCACTGAGATTCATAAAGAGGATCCTTCAAGGCCTCCAGAGAGAGCAAATACTCCCACAAGGGGACCTGATGAGGAGGGACAGGACAGATGGCACCATGCCCCTTAAGGAGGTAACTTACTAATCTGTCTCCATCATTCAGGTTTTCTAAATGCTTTCATAGCCCCTGAATGGAATTTCAAGATGGCTGCTCTAAGACCCAATGAACAACCATCTTGCAGAAACTTCAAAATCTGAATCAGGTCATCTGTAGTGGGATTCAGACCTCTTTTCCCACATTGTGTACTGGAAATCACCCAATGCCTAGCATAAGGTTTAATGATAGCATATTTACTGAAAGCCTTGAAGGTACTGGGTAACTCACCCCCTGTTTCTCATTCCTTTCCTCTCATGTACCAGGCCTTAAACTCAAGTTTCCCCAAGGATTTCTGTCTAAAGTTTCCATTTCTCAGTGTCCCTTAGGGTCATCAGAAGAGGAAGCCAATTGAGATGGGCAATGCTGTTGCTATCAAAATCCTCTGTACTTTCTCTCTTCTCACTCTCAATAGCAAGGCTTGAATCAGGGGACAAGGTGGGTGTACACACATACAGGAATCCCGGAGTCCATCTGCATGAAAGATCATCAATGGCCCAATATGTTCTGTCTCGCCCTCTTGAAAAGAACCTCTGAACTTTCACATTCATCTGGGAGACAAAGGGATCCACCACTGGTGGCCCCCATTGATGTACTATAAGAGCATGCATACAGATGTAGGGAAAAGTCCATTGATTATGTGATCTTGTGCTCAGGTTGTCTGCATAATAGTTTCAGAACTCTTGAATATGCTTCCCTGAGATTGCAGAAATCATCGGCTGAGCCCAGCAAAAGATTTTGGCTGATATGCTGGCCAGTGAGTAATATCTGGTTCTTTTCTACTTGATATAGCCTCTGGCTGTTATGTTGTCTGTCCTGATCAAAACTGACCTCCTTCTGGTCTGGGAGACAAAAGATCTCAGAGTCTACGAACAGCTTCCAGCACTCTCCAAATGCAAGAGCTCTGACTCTGATGAAGGGGCAGCAATCCTTGCACCTGGTGAACTCCCAATCTTGTCCCCAGGTTGTCAGACTAGCATCTGTTGTTATTATTGTCTGTGAGGTTGGGAGCTAAAAGCCCTTCAGGAAATCTTCTGTTCCTCCACCAACCTAAATCTTCCCTTGCCTGATGAGTCAATGTGATCACCTGGGTCAAGTTCTGAAAAAGTCAGAGTCTGGTGCACCAGGATAATCCTCTTTAATTTGTGAGGATGGAACCTGGCCAATGGAACTAGGAAGACTGTAGCTGCTTGATCACCCTGGCCCTGCAACCATTAGGATGAGAGTTTTTTGTCACATAAGAGTCTTGGTGTGGGAGCAGCTCTTCAGCCCCCTTTTTTCTGGCAGTGGCGATACGCCTCAATCCATGCAGAACTGTATGCCAATGAAACCATGGATGAAGTCACATTTGATTTTTTCCCAGTTTATACGGAACGTGTGATCCTGTATTACTGACAAGACCTTGTGAGTATGACAAAGCACCATCTCCCTTGAGGACGCATTGACTAACCAATCGTACAAGTAATGGTGTTAAAAATTCCCATCTTGATGGAGAATTCATTCCAGAGGATTCAGTATCTTTGTCAACATCCCTGGTGAAGATTTTAAGACAAAGGTTATCACTCTGAACTCTAGTTGCAATCCTCTACAGTTCATCGCAAAAATCTTTGGTGGCTTTCTAAAACATAAATCTGTAAGCATGCATCCTGCAGCTCCATTGAAGCAAGAAAGTTCTGGACATTTATCATTAGTATGATGGACTGAAGAGGGACTATCCAGATATAAATTCCTTACCCGGGAATTCACCCACTTCAAGTCCACAGTGGCCTGAAGGACCCAAAGGCACCTGGGAACCTAGTTTGCCACTTGCCAGTAGCCTGTGTTGCTGCTTGTTCCAGCCTGATCCAGTTGCCGCCTTTTGACCAAGTGACCCTGCCACTGCATGAGTTTTTCCCATGCACTGTTCTTCCTGGCAACAGCCCAACCCACCCCAGGACCTACTTAATGTAGGCCACAGCATGACTGGATTAGTAGGCACTTAGCTTGCCACTTGCCAGTGGCCAACAGTTCCTGCGTGTTCCAGTCTGATCCAGTTGCTGCCTTATAACCAAAGTGACACTGCTACTACCTGGTTTTCTTGTTTTGATTTTTTCCATTGACGTTCTTTCTGCCAACAGAATCCTCGCCCACCCCAGGACCTACATAATGCAGACTGCAGTGCGAATGCATCATTGGGCACTTGACACCTAGCATGCAACTTGCCAGTGGCCTCCAGGTTCTGCTTGTTCCAGCGGAATCCAGTTGCCGCCTTTTGACCAACTGGCATTACCGCTGCTGGGTATTTCCTGCCTGGGTTTTTCTCATTCGGTATTCTTCCGACCAACAAAAGCCTTGCCCACCTCAGAACCTACTTAATGCAGGCCGCAGCACAACCGTTCAGCAGAACGGTAAAGCGGGAATGCCAAAGGCAAGCCGTCTGCGCCCATCTATGCCTTGACCATGCCCAGCACCAGGCACTCAGGCCTGCTGACCATCCAATTCAACACCACAACCATAGCCACCACTCGAGCCAACGAATGCCACCATTACTCCTCCACCATCCTCAACCCTCCAAAACATACACCGGCAAACACGCTGCTGCCACACATCCCTCAGCATCATGGTAGGACCTTCTCCTGCACCCGTTGTTATTTCTCCAGCACCTACAAACAACTGACGATTCCCATCACCACCACACGGCACCAACTTTCCGCTATGCTCCTCAATGGCCTATCCCTCAGATAACACTCCTCTGAAACGTGGGACCTCCTCAACAGAAAGACACCTGACCTTCTCTTCCTAACTAATACGTGGCTCAAACCAGCCTCCAACCCCGACATCGCTGCTGCCATTCTGCCTGCCTCCAAAATCATACCTCAAGATCGAACTCACAAATTTGGCGGAGGACTTGTGATCATCTACAAAAAAACAATAAACTCACCACCTCCAAGGACTCAGATATCAACCTCATGGAACACCTCCACTTCAAAAGACAAACTGACTGCAACACCACCTTTAAGTACAATCCAGTCCTTTCCCTGCCCAAGACAGAAGCAGGAAGCAGCAGGCCAAGACAGCAGAGTACGCAGGAAAGTGCCAGTTCCTACTTTTCCACCCCTTCTTCCTGGCAGATTCCTTAGTTCGCAGTGATCTGAAGTTCTGGGTTCCGGCCCCCAATATTTATACTCAGTTTCTCTTTGTTCTTTTGGGTGTCTGTGCTCATCCCAAACCAGTTCTGTCCTCTCTGGTCCAGCATCCCGGCAGGTGGTGGAGACTGCATCGTGCAAGGGAGACAGGGCTAATCAGGCGCAAGGGAAATCTCCTCCCACCACTCTAAATGCAGACCAGGCCTATTCAGGTGCTAGTGAAACTCCTCCAACTACTCTGAATGCAGCCCAGGTATTTTCAGCCCAGCCCTGACTCATTAGGCAAAGCCAGGACACACATCAACCCCCCGTCCCTAAGAAAATCCAAGAAAATACCCACTTTCTAAAAGTGGTGTTTTCAAACACAGAACATAATAATCATCTTTACTAATAGATGCATTTTTATATTCTGAGTTCAGGCATAATAAACTCCATTCCTCCATCTTGTCCCAATGGGAAGATATACACATAAAATGTTACAGAATATTCCCCAATCCATCCTTTGGGACATATAGCCTTTCAAAGTGAAAAACAAAATTCCCCGTAGTTCACTATCAAGACATGTTAAACACACCTCAAAACATGTCCTACCTTTCACAGACACTGCACCCTGCCCACAGTGGTACCTTGGGCCTACCTTAGGGGTGACTCACATGTCAGAAAAGGGAAGGTTAGGGCCTGGCAAGTGGGAGCACTAGCCAGATCAACATGGCAGTGTCAAACTGCGCACAGACACTGCAGGGGCAAGTCTGAGAACCTTTTGCAAAGCTACTTGAGTGGGTGGCACAATAAGTGCTGTAGGCCCACTAGCAGAATTTGACTTTCAGACACAAGGCACACACAGTGGAGTGTACTAGGGACTTAGTAGTAAATCAAATAAGCCAATCATGGAAACACCAATCCATATTCACAATTTACACAGAGAGCATATGCACTTTAGCACTGAATAGCAGTGGTAAAGTGCTCAGAGTCCTAAAACCAACAAAAGCAGGTTCAAAAAGCAAAATGTCTGGGGGTAAACCTGCTGAAAAAGCCAAGTCTAACCACTTGAATATAAGGGGGTCTGTAGACTATGCAACTATAGGACCGAATCATGGCTCCACCTTCTGTGCTGCTGTCCTTCCCTTGTCACCACCAGGAGATCTCTTCTTAAGCCACTTTACTTAAAAAGGGGCATCCACACATGCCTGGAGGCGTCAGCGCTATGTTTCTACCAAACAGACACTCAAACTCTAGTGAGGCGTGGCAAATATGTAAAGAATCTGAAAGACCTTGTATTCTTTCAAGAAATCTGCTACTGCTGTCCAAACTACAATAACTGACTATTTCATGGTGCGCCCCAGAGTTTTATCAACACACTAAACCCCTTTAGACAGATTTACCAATCTCTACACCCTGTACTTTTATCTTCTCTACTGTCTGCCCATTGGGATTGGGCCCCCACTAACCTTCACGCTACTTAACCACTCCATGCACTAATATATTTTGATTGAACATCTATGCAATAAACCATTTTGACAAAGCGAGTTATCAGCTGTTGGTCGAGCAAACCATTGACACACCGGGCTAGTTTTTTCCAATACTAAAGTAACAGCAGGGTACCACTTCCTTTAGGCCCACAATTGACAGTATCCTCTGTACATGGTCAAGTGATTCCAGTGCTCATCGATTCGGAGCAGCCCCGATCAGGTCCAACTCGACCCTCAACCTTGGCTTCACACCTGGCACCCTCCACCACAAACTTGCCTTTGGCATTCTTTCTCCTTAGGGTGGACTGTTTGGGCCCTCGCAATGACACTTCGGTACAAAAAAGACGACTACTAGCTGCTGGAGTAAACTATGATTTAACACTCATATCTATGGTTTTACCCTTAGCAAGGACATTGCATAAGACTTCCTTTTACGAGAAGCAATTGTATCAGAATATATGTGCAATACAGTACTACTAACATATTCAAGGTCATACCATTGATGTTATTATTGCAATGGTTTTTAGTAACTGTGCAAATAAATTGTCACATTGGCAAGATCAGGTAATAAGGTGCTGCCCCTACTTAGGTCTGAATTGCTAAGGTGTTAAATGGCAATGACATCCTTTTAATGCTACAGGTTTAAGGCATATTAACCCTAAAGTGCCAGTGCTTAAAGTGCAACAATTCAAGCCTTTCTCACTAAAGTGCCAAGCATCATACATCTTCTAAAACCGACACCAGTGAATTGGCAAGCGTCAATAAAATCCCTCAAACCATCTGGTTTAATTGAACTTCCAGACTAAAGCGCTGCTAATCACCGACAATCACTATAAAAGAAAATAACACATGAGTAAAGCAATGGTACTGATAGGCCAGTGATTCATACCACATCCACTATATAGTACTTTGATTACCAGGATGCCTTTCCATTAAAACGTATTATATGTGCACATTTATAAATGAAACATCAATTTAAGAACAAATCCCTAAAATGCTTAGTGTCGGCAACAGCTTTCATGCATGTGATGCAGCGCTTTGCACCAACCCTTCTTACCATTGGTTATAAGATGGATCTTTTCTTTACCGCCTGAGAAGTGAAGAGAGTTTTAATTTAAATCATTTTTTTTAAATGACGTATGCATACATGAATGAAAAGATACATGAGTGTGTGAGCAAATGCAGGAGTGATTATGGACGAGTGGGTAGGTTGATAGGAAGACTGTTGTGCTTCTGTTGGCTTACGCTGGGAAACCCTTGTTGGGTAGCTGTGCGCATTATACAAATAAATTAACATAACATAACATGAATGGGTAGGTGTGCATGAATGCATTCTTCATTCATCCTTGCACTTATCGACTTATGTCCCGTTCATTCATCTATGCGCTCACTGGTTAATTCACCCATTTATACACTCCGCCATTCGTCATTCGCTTATTCTTGCCTCCACTAACTCCCCTATCCAAGTAACACCACAACAGTGTCAACAAATGAAGAATTATTTGCTTTCCTTTTCCCTAAAATGTGTTTATATTCACTGGACTTTACGTCCTGTTTGGTATGTGGAAGACTGTGATTGCTACCATTTTCCCTGATTATATGTTGTTTCCTTTCCTTGTGTGATTACAACAATTTTCGGCCAATGGCTGAACGGGTAATTTCTTTCTTTGCATTTGCCAGTGATTACGGTTTTGCTACATCTCATCCATAATGTCTAAGGGGAGTCAGATATGAAGTGATCCAGTTGTTTACTATGACAGTCAAATTATGTGCATCCAGTATGAAAGAAAACCAAATTGCACCATTGGTGCAAAGAATCATTTTGGTTTTAAACCTGTTGGAAGCTGCTTGTGTAAGTGTTGTGCCAATTAGAAAATGGAAGAGTGGCAGTTAGACATAACAATGCATTCCTTACTAGTGGCCTGTAATCATTCCCAGTAGTCCTCACCTCAGAATAACTGGCACAGGAGGTACCGGAAATTCTGAGAGCAGAGAAATAACCCGTCGTGTAGGGGTTTGGGCTAGAGGAGGTGGACATTGGATTCACCGTCTTCTTTTCCACCTGTTTTTCACTGGTGTCCCACTTACACAATTTGCCGTTTTACAGGAGGTGAAATCTCAAGGTGAAACACGACGAAATGCAATATTCTGGGAACATGTATCATTCCAGAATTAACTTCTGTTACCAGCCTGTTGGAATGATCAAGGTGCTCGTCATGAGGGCCTAAGTGGTGAAGCAAATAAATATATCCTTTGATAACAGAAAGGGCTAGTTTTGGTTGTTGTATAAACTCAATAGTCAGACAACTTGTGCATGAGTGTATCCTCTATCTTTTTTAATGGAGTCAATTATTGGATTGGTAATATTCTAAACAACAAACTTTGTACTGGGAGCAACCTCCCAGAGTTGTTCAATTGGGTAACTGATCTTGACTGGAACACGTCTGTTATAAGTTGGGTTACAGGCCAAAACTCGAAAACAGCAGGCCGTTGATGATAATCTTGGAAGTTAGAACTGTGATTTCTCAGAATTAGGCTTGGCCATAAAATTCTGCTCCGCGTGAGGGTTTTGCTGAGTTTTTCCCCCTCTGCGTTCTGTGTAGCGCACGTTTTTTTCTTTGCTCTCCAAAAGTTACGTTGGCGAGCAAGGAAATTCTTACTCCAGATCATCTTCCGGCAAGAGTTCTCAATGTGGGAGGCCGCTTATGGTCACAACCGCTAGCATTGAGAAACCTTCGGTTCATGTTTAGGAAGCTGCCACTCGAGTAGAACATCTAATCGGGCGGCAGAAAGAAATAATGCCCTCTTGTGCTGAGCGTGGTGCAGTTTGTGCTTATTTTACAGCCCGTGCTGAAAACCAGCGCGAACAGTGCAACGTAATGTCTGCTGCTTGCGGAACTCTGAATAGCGCAACTGAGTTTTTGGTTCACTTTTTGGAGTTCCGCATAGCGGACACTGTGAACTCCACCCAGGCCTACTCAGAATCGCTTCTGCTGTAGATAGCAAAGCTGGTCAATGAGGAGATTACAATGGATTACTACAGCTGACTAAGATTAAAGATTTAGTTGTTGAAGAGCATATACTGGCTGCTGGACTTGGCGCTTTCTGCAGGTTCATCCCCAAATATTTTTCCTTCACTCCTCCTATGTTTGCTGAATTTGTTTTCGTGGGCCTTAGGACTCTGTGCAATTTCACCACTATTAACCAGTACTTGTGCTCTCGTCCTTGAAACACAGTGGAATTGGCTTATATCCATTCAGCACTTTAACTTTACTTGTAAGTCCCAAGTAATGTGGCACTGCTCCTGACCAGGGCCTGTAAATTAAATGCTACTAGTGGGTCTAAAGCACTGATTGTGCATCTTGCTTAAGTAGCCCTTAAAGCATGTCTCAGGCCTGCCACAGCAGTTTTAAACTGCTATTTTGACTTGGGGTATTCGTTGTTTTGCCAGGCCCAAACCTTTCTTTTTAATATGCATATGAGTCACCCATTGGGAGGCCCTGGGCAGCTAGAGGGCAGTGTGCAATGTATTTAAATTAATGAATGACATTACTTGTAGAGCACAACAGCTACTCTAAAGAGTGTCCCTGCTCTACAACATGAAAACATGAAAGAGTAGATGAAGTTTAATGGCTGAAGGGATACGTTTTCAAGGATTTGCTAAAGGCAAATTCACTTTCTAGGTTCCTAAGCCGCACTGGAAGGGGAGTCCATATTTTGGTCAAGCGTACTGGTAAAATAGCATCACAACATCAATTTGTTTTTTAAACGAGGGGCCAGTATCAAATGAGCATTATTAGAGTGTAGGCTTCTGTTCGTCTGGTACTCCTTGAGTCTTTTGTTCAGCTAAAGGGGGGGGCTGTGTTATGAAAGGCCTGATGTACAAGCATAAGTATCTTGAAAGTAATCTTTTTGCTAATGGATACCCAGTGATAGTTTTTGAGAAAAGGAGATGTGGGGTACTCTTTTGGAGATTAAAAAGCAGCTGAACTTAAGTATTTTGGACTCCCTGTAAGTGGCAAATCAAGTATTTACAAACTAAGACATGTAGACTTACGTTTTACATGTCCCAGTAGTGAAATGTTCTTAAATTTGTTTTTCACTATTGCAAGGCGTACCTCTCCCATAGGATAACATTGCAGTTACATTATTACATTTAATCAACTGCAATTTCCATATGGGAATTGGTAACCAGCTCATGTTTGCTGTCTTTAGAACTCTAAACAAAAATCCCAACTCAAGGTGAATTTGTTTTTCAAAATTTCAAATTTGAAAATGCTGCTTTTAGAAACTTGACATTTTTCTGCTCTATCCATTCAGTGCCTGCAGCCTGTCTCTAGGTCACATGGCTGGGTACAGTTCACAGTTGGGCTTTGTGTATTCCTTCTACATAGCCACACACAATAGCAAGATTAGGTGTGCCTGGATGGGGCATCACAGGCAGGATGGGAAGGAGGAGCTGGGCACAGCCCCACCTGTACTTAATAGGCTGTGTGTTGCTTCCATGCAAAGGTCTTCATCCCCCCTGTAGTTAGTCTGGAGCCAGGTCAAAGAAGGCAAAAAACACTGTTGTGCTGCTGAATGGGCTGCCTCTCTGCTGAACTGTTACTCTGAAGTACTGCTGTCCTGCTGTGCTGACCTGCTTTCTGCTTCCCCTAGAGTGACTCCAAGGGCTACTTGGCTGGCCTCCTGAAATAAGCCTCTGGGACAGAAGGCTCCAACAACCGTGAACCTAGCACCTGGACTCTTCATCTGTTCTGTACTGGACCCTTGGAAGTGGGCCTATGGTGGTCTGCCAGCCTCGGTGGACCCAGTGAAACTGACACACTTCCTCTGCTACAGGGAACAACCCAGAAAAGAACTGATGCATTGTTACTGGTGCGTGGATCAGACCCGTCACAAAAACCTGCATCACCTCTGCAGCCTCCTTGGAACATCTGCTGTGCGACTCTTCCTCGGCTCAGGCCCTCGCATTCCTTGTCAATTGCAGCCTCGATGATGGACTCATCACATCTTGGAACTGGCACATCTCCTTGGCTGTGACAGGCCTCTTCGAAGAAGATCCTCACAATGCTCCGCAAACCAGGATTTAAGTTTCTTTATTCCACCAGCCGAACTTGGTCCCTGGAGCTGGCACACACTCCTTTGCAGGCGGCCTGCATTTGGGACTTTGTCCCCATCCTGGGCAACCCAATATCCACAGTTGGTTCTATTTTCACTAAAATCTTTGAAGATTGCACATGTCCGGTTCTACGGATTGAATTTTTTGTCATTTTGTTTTTGTTTTACTCATTAAATTGGTAAGGGACCATGTTTGTGTGGTGTTTTAACCTTTTTACTGTTTAATGTATTGCACAAATACTTTATACGTTGCCTCTAAGTTAAGCCCGACTGGTGTGTGTGATGGATGCAGGCAGGGGGTTGAGCACAGGTTAATTTAGGCTTGACTTGTGCCTCACCCTGACAAGGATTGTGGTTGCTGCTTGACCAAGGCTCACACACTAGTCAACCATCAACAACAACCCAATTGTTTATAATGGCAATGATGCTAAATCTAACACCCCATGAATATGCAATAAGAAATTAAGGTCTGGCAATGATGCTAAATCTAACACCCCATGAATACTGATTACACACAAACACGTATGCACACATGTGTGGGCTGAGCATGGGAGACTACTGTCATGCACAGCCGGTAAACAGAGCACAGGTAGCCTGTCGCTATAGGGACTCTGCAGGATTAGATATTCACCTGTGATCGGCCTTATGACGCTAGTGTACACTAATAGGGAAAGTCAGTGTGAATTACTGTTTTGTCTATAGTAGACCCCATTATACAAATAGGGCAAGAACTGCCTTAGAGTGTAGTTTCACCGCCCCTTGGCCTACAGGGACCATGCCCTTCAGAATAATGTCTGTACACTTCTTGGGGCATCCAGAGTTTTCATATTTCCCTAGCTCAGTTCAGGATCAGAGCGCAGGCCTTTTGTCACCCTGCTGTGCCCAGTTAATTACATATTTTCCGAAAGCAGGAACATAGGCCGCCACAAACACAATGAGTAATTAGCATTACTTCTCCCAGCTCCTGAGGGGAAAAGGGCTGGGGTGCAATGATCTGCATCAATCACCCAGATGTCACACTATAGGAGGGATGGGCCTGCCGAAGCCCACTGAACAAAGGAGAGTGCCCAGACAACTGGAGCCAATCCACCGGGGGGCTCTCTTTGAAATTCTAGTGTACAAGTCCCTGACTGTGATTTCAGCGAAGATTGGTGATGAAACCTCAGGAGAGAAGTGACCAGTGGCTATTGGATGACACCATTTTGGACTGTCCATCACACTGTGCAGGAGAGTTGGGACAGGGGTGGAGAGGTGATGCGGCACCCTAGGATTGGCCAGGGGAGCCTGTCTTCTGGAACCTTCCCCTCCCCTTTAAAAACTCTTGCACAAGTGGGAAATATTTTTCATGCCTGTGGATTTTTCTATATTTTCTGCTGTATCTTAGGGCTGCTATGCAGATTTGGAAGGAGTAACCCCCTGGCCTCCACTCAAGACAAAGGACTCTGCCCATTAGACCCAAGGACGAGTGGGTCTTCCCACTGGCCAGTCAGGCTGGCCCCCTCCACCCCCTGAGGATCAGTTTGGAGAAAGTCCTAAACTTGTATGCACCCAGAAACAAAGTTAAAGAGGCGAGCTGTTGCAGGGAACCAGGAAGACCAGCTCTATGATGACTGCACCCTTTAGGAGGTGAGGAGGGTTGCTAAAGCTGCCCCTGGTGACTAGAGTCACCACCAGGAGTAAAATGAGTACAAGATTGTCCATTTCCGCCAACGGGGCCCGAATTATGGCTTTTTAAATTTTGGCAACCTTTGGCCTTTTTCTGTCAATGAAGTGTGTGGGGCTCCATTACCATTTCTTCATTTACCCCAGGGGGTGGGTTAGGGTCCAGGGGTTGGCCAAAGACATTTTAGAATTATGTCCCAGAGAGAGGGCTTATGTGAGCCCCCTTTTTCTTTACCCTTTTAAGTGCCTGGGGACCCCATCCCCAGACACGATTCCTTTAATAGGAGCCAGGACCCCATCCCGACCCCTGCACATGGGGGGGAGCACTGCTGCACTCCCCCATGCATGGATAGCCTGCCCCACTCCACATGCCTGTGGGGAGAAGGAGGATGACATGGACTACAGTGCCTGCTCTCAGAAACGGGCTGGCAAATAGACCTTGCCAGCTCCTGCTGCAGCACAGGAGAGAGCTGGCTGGGCGGGGAGTCAGTGGGGGTGGCCGGGGTGGGCTCCCTGGGCTGCCCTCAACATGAGCCAAGTGTGGGGTGCCTGGGTGGGACAGAGTGCCCCAAAACCAAGAAAAAAGTAAGAAAATCTGCAATAGCATCTTTCCCGACTCAGCGGGAAAGCTGATAATAAAAAAAATCACTGCACTCAAAAGGATCTCCCCATAATGTCTTGCGGGCCTTGCTGTTTTGCCTATATTTTAAGCTGTTCCTCCCGTTGTGGTGGCCCGAGGACAATGGGCCCACCACCAACAAAAGCAGGAAAGCACAGCCTTTTCCCCCTAATGGATTTTAAGAGTCCCCACCCTAGCTTGGTGGAGGGGGGGGGGGGTTCCTCAAAACATTCACCACTCCTGGATTTTCATGACATCTACAATTATTCTCAAGTCTAGAACTTTTGATTTACAGCTGGGAGTGGTGCACCTTTTATGGGCCATACCTATTGTTGCATTCATTATGAACCAAAAGGGATAAAGGTGGTCAAATGTAATTCTGGTATTGAATTTCTCTAGGGGCCGAGTGTAGAGTTGCAATGCAGTATCATGTTCATGTGATGCCTCTAGGGCCTGTTTTTACAATAGCAGTTTCATGATATATAATGTACAAGAAAAACACAAATACATGTTACATATGAGAAATGCTTAACTGGTTTCCCATAATAATTTCAACTGCTTTATTTGGTTGCCATATGATGACAATAATAGCAGGTCAGAGTATATACGTTTCTTTCCTTCATAAGTGTTTTTATGCTGCAATATTGTTTTAATTATTGCATGTAGGTACCCAATGATGAATTTAACATGTGGGTTGTTGGTCTTGAACCATGACGAAGTTTCTAGACTCCCTTGATAGGTTGGTTTGACCCATTTAGGGGGGTCAAAGGTGATTGCACTGTGTCATATATGGTATTTTCCACCTGCCAATATATCTATTTGTAGATTATTGTGTAGTATTTTGTAGTGTGTGCAATAAATGTACTTCGCCTTTTCTAAAGAAAAAGTTCTTACTGGACAAATATTTATTCAGTGTTATTATTGCATGCCAGTGAATTGTGATTACTAGCCTACCCGCCCCTTCTAAGTAGACCTCCGACTACTCTGCTTCACTACCCTGTGAGCATCAGGCACTATAATGGGTTGCTTGGTTCCCAGTAAGGACAACTGTGGACCTATTACATGTGCATGTCATACAACTAATAACCCAATTTCCTAGACAGAGATTCTTGTCATTTTGGCTGCAATGGAAGACAGTGATGTCCTTGTTGATATGTAAAAGAGACTAAATCGTATTAGGAACATTATTGTTGAAAGCAATATATTTCTACCTGGTATCTCTATAGCAAGGATGTTCAAAACAGATACATGCCACATTTTTAAGGTGCTCGTAAAAGATAAGTTTGAGTCTAGATTGAACTAATTTGCTTTATCAGTGGTCGCCCTGCAGATATGTCATTCATCTAGCCCTTCTGCACATGCTTTGGGCACCTGTATTATAGTGAAATAATCGGATTTCAGTGATCTATGAATACCTATTTAGAAAAACTCACACATCATTGAATGATGATAAAGCTCTGAGGCTTTTAATGTATACTTTCAGCTATTTATTGGTGTTGAACACACAAATCCAGGAAAAGGATCTCTAGTCTTTCCTAAGAATAAGCATTGTATTCACGTTGACAGCTTTAGTGTCTAGTATTGCTTTCAGCTGAATCAGGCAATGTTATTCTACCAAGCATTCAAAAAGGCATTGCTGGAGCACTGCTGTCAGTTTCCTAGCCGGTGCTGGTAAACATGGCCACATCACTACTGTTCTCTGCTTGCTCGAAAGGTGCAAATTGAGTCAAGGCCAGACTGGAAACTTAAATCAGCCATGGTAACATGTTCAAAAGTGTCCCACAATGGAGCTTGCAGCGATTAAAATGAGGCCATGGGGTATTTTATTCTTGATTCATAACAGCTCATTTAGCAGTGAGCGCGGACCCTGGCCTGCGGCCCACCGGCATGATGCCCCAGAGACAGAATGGACCGTTCGCCCTTGAATTGAGTACATAATGGCATGTTTGACCTTTAAGTGAGTTCACAGGGGGATATCTTAATATTTGTCTAGGAAGATGATCATTTCAATGAAGTTGCTAAGCTCCCAGGCAAAATTAAACTAATGATTGCTAAAGAGGGATTTCTTAAAGTGAAGTATAGCCAGCAATCCTTATTGGAGTAGGACTATCTCACCAAGCCTTTGGAATAAAATTAAACACACATTTGAAACCTTGCCACTCAAACCCATTGTTCAAATTGTTCTAATTTCTCTTTGTTCCTTATGACTATTCGGATCCATATTTTGTAATGCCATTTACTGCCTAGCACTTTTTGTGAACGCTTTTCAAATTCGACAATAAGGAAATTAAATAAATAAACAATGTCAAAAGCCTTTTTCATTATCGACAGAAATGGAAGCCTCTAGAACAAAAAGAGGCTAATCTTGTTGCTTTTCTATAGAGCTGTAGATGTGTGAAAAGTGAATTAAGTTGATCTGTTCCTCCGCGTTCCTGAGTGACAACATAAACAACTCAATCTTTGCTCTTGCTGCCTCTGTGATGTCACTCAGAACCCCTCGGTAAAAATAATCCCTATAATTTACTGTTACCCAATATATAATTCTATTTATAATCAATGTTATGTTATCTATGGCCCCCAAATCATCTCTGTCTCTGCCTCTGCTTTCAACTGCTACGCTGGGGCAAGGGCAGAGGTGTAACGGGGAAACCATACATAAAGTATCCTCTCCTCTATGTTCCAAATGTAAAAAATTCTCATTCTTAACCAGTGCCCAACACCTTCCTTGCCTTCATTTCTCCTTCTGCAGCTGTGCCTTCTGCTTTCAGACAACGCAGATAGGCAGGCTGCACGGATAGGCTCTCACAGCCCTGTCAGCCTGGCCTCGCTGTTGATGCATTCATAGCAAATTACAAGACTTACAGCCCGATTCATGAAACAAAATTGCGCTGGTAAAGGGCCAGATTCTGAGAATCTGGCCCTATGCGAGTGCAATTATTGCATTTGGGATTCATCATCCCAAATGCAAAATTCGCTATTTAAGAACTCGCAAATTTGCGAGGAATAGCATTTAAGGAATCTCTGTTAGATATTCCTTAAATGCTATTCTTGAAACATTTAAAAATTGCGAATTCGCAATTTAGAACCGCTATTTACCACGAAGTCATACCTCGTGGTAAATAGCGAAAACTTAGAAAAATGCATTTAAATGCATTTTTCTAAGTTGCATGTTACACACACACATGTCCTTTGGACATGTGTGTGTGTAACATCTGTGTGAATTTGTGTGTAACATCTGTGTGAATTTACATTTCAGGGGTGTTACAGGGTGTCCTTTGGACACCCCTGCACCCTTGAAATCGCAATCTCATTTGCGATTAGCTAATTGCTAATCGCAAATAAGGAATGACTCCCCATTCATTCCTATGGGCCTTTGGCCCATAGGAATGAATGGGGAGTCATTCCTTATTTGCGATTAGCAATTAGCTAATCGCAAATAAGGAACCTGTAGGAATCGCTAAAAATATTGCGATTCCTACATGAATCCCGTTTTGCGAGTCTGGAATAGCGATTCGTTATTAATCGCTATTTCAGACTCGCAAAACTTCTCAATGATGAATCTAGCTGATAGAATCTGGTGTAAACGACAGAGGCTTTTCTACGGAAACCATGCATTACATATAAAAAATGTTTTGTTGAAAAATGAAAATTGTATTTTAGAAAACCAGATAAAGCCATTTACATTTGGCTGCAATTCCAGACTTCAGAAGTCATTGAGTCAGTCCGGCAGCAGATTCTATGGAAGATTGTTGAAAATGCTTTGCAATATTGGTGACATAGGTGCTTTGCTATATTTGTGACATAGGCCAATAATCAGGCTATTACAATTTCATGCCGCGCTTTCCTTAATTAAAGTTGGGAGTGTTAATCTCACATTATGAATTAACGCTTTGCAAAATGTCCAGGGAAAGCCATCAAACCATTGAGCTTAATGACTTTCCCATTTCTCTATCGTATTTAACGTTTCAATTTCTCTAGGGTATTTAACATGTTAGTTGGTTTATCCACTAAGGGTTTAGCTTCAAAAGCATTCTCTACATTTAGAAATTACATATTTTCTAATTAGCAGTTATATATTAGCTAAACGTTTTACTGACGAGACTGCAGAGAGCCTTCTTTATTGTGCTCAGAATTGGTTTTGTGTTTGCTTGATGAGTCAAATAAAACTATAAACAAGTGACCACGATTGCCAACATGGATGATATCTGCTCATTGCTGTCCATGCATGTGGCAGGTTTGTTCGTGCCCACGTTGGATTTACAGGGAAAAGGTGCATTGTATAACAATATTCCTCATCTTGTCCTCTTGATGAGAATCGTATTGCAGTTATGTTTTGGGTACTAGATTGTGGGAAGTTATCGCTCATAGATTCATGCAGATGTTATCACTCATTAGGTTCATGTTGTGTTATATCTCTTGATGCAGCTGTTCGGAGAGAAGGACTGAAAGAAGGCTTCTCCGTTGATGGACTGAATATTTGAATAAATACTTAAAACAACATCATCTCTCAGCGTTTGACTTAACAAATTTGGCGACGAGGATGGGATGCTCAATGAAACAATAACAATAACAGTGCCACAAACTCATATCTCGTGCTACATCTTAAAGAGATATAACACAACAGTTCACCCACACATCTGCTAATATCAGTCACTTAATTGTGAGTAATTCTACCAACAACAGGTTTAAAAACGTCCAGCATCTGACAAGGAAGAACGCCTTGGCAGTGCATGGCTCAAGTAGGACAGGTGCATTTTCCTCCTCTGGAGGAGGTCCCTTCACCCAGAGATGTCATGCAAGGGGGAATTGAGAAGGTAGGCTCAAGTCTGAATAATCTGTCTTCTATGTTGGTTTGCGTGTCTGTCTCCGATTCCAGGTGAGATTTTCTATCTAGTCAGTCGCGGTTGCATTGCTTCCGGGTGGAGAGCGGGCGTGAGGGGTCGAGGGGGTGTTTCACTGGAGGTGTCATGGGGGATCGAGGGTAAATAAAAAAAATTTAACTTACCTTCCTTTCTGCCGGGTCCCGCATCTTGGAGGCTCCTGCTCTCCTGCCTCCAACAGGAACAGGAATAAGGCAGCCAGGCTCCTTCTGAACCCTCCCCATAGCCAATCACAATGCTGCAAGCAGCGCTGTGATTGGTTGGGATGCCGCCCAGCCAGGTGCTAATGGGGTGGCCATGTTCTCCATATAGGCTGCTATGCAGCCTGCATGGAGAAAGGGCAGAGTGCGCATGACTGGTTTAGGCGGCCCGAGAGAGTAGACCAAACAGTCTTTGGGCAGTCTTTGGGTAATAACTTTTAGTTATTACCATTTTATACCATATTATATTTTGGCTTTCTCGCATTGCGAGAAATCAGTGGGGTGACGCTCCTCCTCCCAAGTGAAGGAGCCGCCCCTGTATCGAGTGCTTACCAGTCACCCACTGCCCTGTACGTGCCCTGTACGTGTGTCAGTAGGATAGTATATTACTGCGTATATGTGCGGTACATTCTGCTGGCCCTTTTTGGACTATTTGCGCGGTAGATTAGGGCAATTAATTTATTAATGACGAGCATGTCGGTGACTGGGGTCTTTTTAGAGAATGTTGGCTCTATTTACACCCAGATCACTGGGTTTTGTTGCCCATGTCTTTCTGTCTCTCCCATATCCATGTCTCCCCATGGTCTTCTCTGACTTTGGTGCTGTTTCACAGTGAGTGTGTCTTTGGTGTATGTTCCTCCTTGGGTTTGCTGTTCCATGTTTCTCTAACCCATTTTCTCCCTGCCTTGAAATATATGTTTGTGCGTCTGCTGTTATTCTAAATCACTGTCAATTTATGAGGAATCATTTCTCTTACAAAGATGTACATTAACTGTTGGTGTGTGTGTAGAGTTATTGACAGTGGAGCCAGGATAATGGCTGTGCATGAGTAAAGCTGTAGTACAAGAGCCAGTGGGTACGGCACAGCTTGCTGTGTTTCAGGTTTACGTCAAGTTGTGGTTGTTGTTGTTACAAAACAGGGGCCTGTGGATAGAGGTCCGTGTAGCTGTCAGAATGTACAGCTCCAGAGGTGAAATCTGGTGTTTAGATATATTGCAATAGTAATAATTGCAAGCTGTATCCTGTTCCTGGACCTGACAATGCCAGCAAAGTACCAATGTTGCGCAGGACTATACATCAATCTTAGTAGCTTCACCACCTTCCCCTTGTTCAAAATTGCATTTAGCCATTTCGGTGAAATGATAGGGCCGACAGGTAGTACGGAGCGAAGGACGTGAATGGAGCACACCTCAGTTTGGTACACATTGTGAGTGCTTTTGATTAGTCACAACCAGCAAGCTAGTGGGATAAGGTATTAAAACCACAAAGGCAATGAGGTAAAGTCTCATTTCAAAATGCCCCCGCCCCAGCTTACTTTGTCTCTTTACATATGACATGTAGTCATTTTTTCTGAACTATGAAGGGTTCCTAAAAGGATGAAGAGTTTTCCTCCTAGTTTGGTGTTGGAGTGTCTTTACCTTTGTATTTTGTGTGCCGAAATAGGGCAGCTCTATCTCTGTTTAATCTGTATTCTCGAGGGTGTATGCAGCATGAGATTATCCCTGAGTCCATTCAAACTAAGTGGAGAACAAAGCTATGTGTCCCATCATGAAAAACAGTAGATACAGCACATCATAGACATCATAGGCTTTCTGTTTGCTTACAGGAGGTCCACAATGTCCCTTGAGGGGACCATGAAGTTTCAACTGCTTCATTGGACTTTCACGGAACTTCACAGGTGCCAGAATGTAGTGAACCCCAAAACATACACTGTCTGAGTGTCTCCTGTCATACTGTCAGTACCTCTTCTGCTTTGGGAATGGGGACAGACCTCTCCATGTGGGGTGAAGTCTGTGACTTCACCACCATATTTGGTAGTCCCTGGTCCATCCATGCTCCCTGTCAAGGGGCTTCCAGGGAAACAGTCATTTTGCAACACCACCACACTGGTGCAATTGTTGCAGTTTTGTACATCTGCATTGTTCACTAATATTGAGCACAGATATGGAGAAAAATAGTTCTTCTTAGCATATGCCTACACTCCATGCAGAACAGACATTGTACCAGTGCATACTGGTAAATTGATATGTAGATTATTGTTTATTGTTTGATTACTTAAAATCATGACAATTTAAAAACAAACAAAAGATACGTTTCATCTCAAATGCAACAAGAAATTAAAATTGTTTAACAAAATACAGTAGTGTGAAATATACTTGTATAAGTATTTATTATTATTATTATTATTACAGCAGGAAGCAGCTAAAATGTATATAAAAACATTATTGTTGAGTGTAAAACCCGCCCCCAACTTTCAGTAAAACATACAAAGGCTCCACCAGTAAGAGTCTTGGAGTTTAATATGGGACGGGGGTCCCAGACCGGTCATGAATTTGAAGATTGTGGTTCCTGAAAACCTACGGAGTAAAGTTTTTTTGCAATTTGAAAAACAAATTTTGCAAACTTAACATTAAGCATTGTGTTGTTGGGGTTCATTGCTGATATAATGGCTTGCCGGCATGATCGAACACCGTGTTTGATCCATTCACCTCACAACAACCACCTTCTATCCTTGAGAAATGCTGGGCAAACACACACCACATGCTCAATTGAGTCTGAGTAATGACCGCAGCCCCTACAATTTATGTCCTCATTTGAACGATGCCTTGCAGGCAAGTGTTTTAAAAAAGGGCATTCGCCCATCCTCAGGGCCATACATCTTTTCTTCCCAACTGCTGCATATGTGCTCGAAAGATATGGGGCCTCTGACCTGAGTTTGAGCTCAGTGATTATAGACCAGGAGTGTTTTCGTTTGGACAATTGTGCCCTGTCCTGATAAAAAGACCAGAGGGTGAACACTTCTTTTAATGAACCATTTAAGTGCCTGCTGGGGCGGATTAGTTCCCCAATAGTCCACGGCATTGAGCAGTTTCAAAGAGTGGTCAAGGAAACATCGGTGTTTTTGACTGGGTTGACCTGCTGATACTTCTTGCCACAACTTGGTCTTCAGGCTTCCTTCCCTTGAATTACACAGTCTGTGGCACAACTTGATGATTGCACCTGAACCGATGCCATCATATTTCAGAAGGCCGAACTCAAGCCTGATCTGAGCTGGAGATGCCGATTTCAGAAGGTGCCAGGCTCGTTTGTAGATTCTAGTTGTTGTTTCATTCAGCATTGACAAATTGCTCCCCAACATTATTTCTTGGCCGTACGTTAAACAGTTTGTAACCTTTGCCTTCATGACTGTCAGGAGGGGGGATAAGCTCGAGCCAGGTAGCTGTGCCAAAACTTTCATCATTGCTGCTTCAACAGTGCTTTTGCTTTGACTCCTTCTTTCTGTTTACAAAAGAACTCTTGGAATTCAAGTGAATTTTTTGTTTGTTTTTAAATTGTCATGATTTTAAGTAATCGAACAATAAACAATAATTTATATATCAGTGCATACTGTGTTCTAGTGAGAGGCATATTACAGAAAGACAGGCTGCATCAACAAATGCACCCTCTTCTGTAATACTCAGGTTATTGGAGACTTGTGCTTTAGGTTCAGTATAAAAAGGTGTTTCATTGATTCAAGCAATGACCCTTCTATATTTACTCTAGAATGTTTGATTACGGTCTTATTGGAGCCATATGCATTGTTAATGCAATTAAAAGCAGGGTCACAGCCATCAGTGGTGCAGCAGCACTGGACCAGGCTGACGTATCTGCCACTGAATACCAATTATAGCACAATTATACTACTGTATTAGCTAACAGGGTGGGCCACCAAGATCAATGATTCACTTGCTACATACAGAGTATAAAATGCCTTACCACCTTTGACTTAGTAGCTACTTAATACAGGCGAATAATTTGGTAACATGCTGACACCATAGGTAAAAACGTATTAGGTGGATTCAAATATACACCCAATTTGTATTGACTTTATGTCCTCATGTCATCATGGTTGAAGAAAAATTCATACTGTAATTATCAAGACTGCACTCACCTATCTATGATGGCGCACATGTCGATACTGACATTTGCAAAGTTTTCTGGGTTGCCTTGCTCAATAGCACGAAGATCCACAAGCTGGTCGTCCACGTGAATAAGTTGCATGCACCCTTGGAAAAAGTGCTGAAGTGAGTGATCCGAGCTGTTCATCTGTGGGAGTAAACCTGTGGAAAAGGGTGAGCCAAATTTAGGTCTGTAGATTTTCTTTTTGGTATGTACTTTCTAAAACTGCACATGTCAACAGGATGTCACCAGTTCGTTAAAGCTTGGGCATGAATTAACAGCAGAGGTCATCACGCTACCTTAGCACTTGGAAATCTAAAGCCTATGCACTTTCCAGCATTTGATGTACCTTTTCTATTGCATGGGAAGATGTATATTCTTTGATTAAAGGGATATCATTTTCAAAGTTAACATTTAATGAAAATCTACATTGTTCAGATTTAGTGTACAGTTTGTCCTTTGCCTAACTCTTCAGCAGCAAATAGGAGGATGTTGAGAGGCTAAAGGTGGTCAAAGGGTTAACCTAGTGATGTCATCAGAGGTCAAATGTAGCCTTATGCCACTTCCACTACCTTACATTAAAGAATAGCCACAAGTAAGCTGGTACATGGTAGAGCTCGGAATCGCCAAACCTCATCCAAGGAGAAAAAGTCAGGACGACACCAAGAAAAACACCTACAAATCTACCCTCAAATGCTACCATCAGTAAATCAAAGTCACCAAACACTCTGTGGTCATATCACCGCATCGAAAGCAGCAGCAACCGTGCCATGGAAATCTTGGCCATGGTGAAAGACTTTATATATCTGGCAGCAAGCTCCTCAGCTTCACCAACTCTTAGGACCTCCCCAGCCAGTTGTCCCTCGTCTAAAGTAACAAGATCATCAGCATCTATGACACCTTTGAGATTCAACAGAACCCTTCCACCCTTGCTATCTAACCTGAAACCCAGAGGCTCACCTTTACCAGGAGGCCCACTATACCAGCTCAAGAAACCGTATTGACTGTGAAATATATACACTCCAGAGCATCCTTGGCCCGCCTACCCTCAGAGGTCTTCATCACAGGACTGGACAACAGAGCACCCCTCACCCCAATCGTGAATAACTCACTCATTACAGTCACCTACACATGTGCCTGGGAACACACCACCTACTCACGCCTAGAAATACACCACAATTCTCCTCTTCCCTAAGAAACCTTCAGCAGGCTCGAAGACTTGGCCAACTAGTGGTGTATCACCCTGCTACCCTACCCGGCAAAAGTCATGCAACAGATGATAAACAAATACCTAGCCGCCAACCCCAATGACAGCCACCTTCTCACAACCACTCAATCAGGTTCGGTCTCAACTTCAGTAGTGTCTGTCATCATCACCACCATTGACTACATCCGAATGACCATGGTCAGAAGCTTTTAACATCATCTCCCGCCCCATCTTATCCAATGACTGCTCAAAGCTGGCATTCAAGGACGCACACTTAACTGTAGTCTCTCCTTCCTTACAGGCTGCACTCAGCGGGTCAATATGGTCCCTTTCACCTCGGGCACCATCAACGTCGTCTGCAGAGTTCTACAAGAAACTTCACTCAGTCACACCTTATTGAATGCCTTTATGACCCCACTCACCAGCATTATCCATGCCCATGGAATCAACATCATATCCAGTGCTGATGAAAGCAAGCTCATACTTTCGCTCTCAGACAAGATGCAAAACACCTAGTCCAATTTCTCCACCTGCATGACTGAAGTCGCTGTATGGATGAAACCCAACTGCCGCAAGCTCAACACCAGCAAGGAGAAGGTAGTAATCTCCAGCAAGACACACACTCTTTGTGACTCTACATGGTGGCCTACTAAACTTGGACCAACACTCTTTTTGGCAATCCCTGCAAAGATCCTCGTAATCGTAATTGACAATCAATTCACCATGACCAGCCAAGTGAATGCAGTCTCCAGCTTCCACACACTCAAGATTATCAATAAGATTTTCAAATGGCTCTCCATCAACACTCACAGACCTGTCACAAAAAGCCTCCATCGCCAGCAAGCTGGGTTATGGCAACAAACACCATGACAGAAATAAAGCGCATCTGTCCAGAAGAATTCAGATTATACAAAACTCAGTGGCCAGGCTCACCCCCAACCTCCTATCCCCACTCACATCATATGCACTTCAAAGAGGTCCACTGTGTTCCAACCCATAAACAAGCGCTCTTTAAGGTCCTCACACACTCACACAAACATAAAGCCTACACATTAGCCCCACATACCTCAACAATTGCATAAACTTCCACAAATCTACCAGACACATCCACTCAGCCACACTGATGCTCATTCACACCCACCCCATACACAGAACCAGATCCACTGGTCGTTCCTTCGTATACCTTGCTCCTAAACCCTAGAATGACCTGTCCCTGCACATCAGAGATCCCTGCTCAGTTCTTAAATTCCACAAGAAACTGAAGACCTGGCTCTTTACCTAGCTCCAACCCTCGCTCCACCTACTGCTTCCATGCCAGGATACCCTCCTGTGTAAGACATGCACTATACAAATACACATAGCAAGATAGCAAGACAGCACCCCCTCACAACACAACTGTAGAAGAGAGTTAAACCAATGACAAAATAGCTTTCCTTGCATGTTATTGACCTAAAATATCAGTTTGAAGTCAGATGTGCGGATAATCTGGCCATAAAAGAAGGGAATGAAGAAAAATATTAATTTTGCACAAATCTCCCAAATATAAATTTCATGAATTAAAAAAGTTATAAAATAAATGTTTTTTTGCACTGAAAATATATAATGGTAGCACATATCAATAAACAATATTGGTAAATTAGGAATATGGGGCCTAATTACGAGTCTTGCAGAGCAGTATCCCCCAGGTGGAATATGGTTTAGGTTTATCGCAACTGACCGATCCGGTGTTCTTGATGGAGCAAGGATTCGCACGCAAAGTGCCTTGCTCACATTCAAGAACCTCGCCTAATGTATAATCATATTAATCCAGTTGTTCGTCATTTATTAAGCGTTTTCCCAAACACGCGGGTGTCCCCAGGATGCAAGTATCCCCCAGGTGGAATATGGTTTAGGTTTATCGCAACTGACCGATCCGGTGTTCTCACACCCAGTTTTCCTGGGTGCGGGGACACTGATTAAAAGTTCAGCTTGATAAAACTGTATGAAGCTCTGATTGCAACAGCGGCCAAGCCTCATCCCTTGGTCTCTATCATTCTTATTCTAATGCAAAGGGTAAAAATGGAGGGGGGTCATGCAATCCTCCATTTCTTTTGCTCCCTTTTCAAAACCTCTTCCTCACCCTTCAGGAGTTTTGCTTCCTAAACACATCTATCAACTGCTCTGAGCAGAGCAGGTGGCATGTGGTTGAATTCATTGACAAGTAAGAGGGAATCATGCAGAAATCCACCAAGTAAAAGTCGATCAGCAGCGTAATTCCCTATTAGATGAGCATTAACTTGTAATAGCAGAAGTTTATGAGGAAATTCTGCCGGGTAACAATAATTACAGTCATCTGGAATTTCCTCATGGAATTGCTCTATACCCATGAAGGGGCCTTTGTGAACAGCTACCAGTGTGGGAAGAGTTGCCCTCCTGCTCAGAAATCAAACAGAATATACCGCATCCCACAGCAGGTTCAGCTTGTTTCTTCCACATAGTGCGACATTTAAATTGAGGGCCAGATTTATCATTATTTGATGCAGTCCAACACAGCAAGACAACTTGCTGTGCAGCGTGAAATGGAGAGAGCAGGAATATGCCAAATGTATTTACGTATTTCGCATTCCTGCTCAGTCTCCGTGCTGGAGCAATCAGTGCAGCCCAGTGCCAACACAGGCACCCTTGCATCATGGTGCAAGGGTGCCGACATTGCAGGCAGGATTGTTGTGGTGTAGGAAGACACACAGACACCTTCCAGAACAAAAACAATTTTTAGAGGTGTTTTGCTCTTTATAAGTGTGCTGCAGAATGGCGTGCACTTGGAATGAGGAAAAAACAAGGCAAAATAAAGATATATTTCTCCTCGTTGTGCCTCTGTCTGGAAGGTGTAGCATTTTGAGGCATTCCCAGGTTTACCTGTCTTAGTAAAAAATTCAAGCCAGAACAGGGGATTAAGGCTACTTTGCCCGCACTGGTAACAAAATCCCTATGATGTACGTATGTGTAGGTGCAGGAGGTCTGGCACACATTCCCCTAGATCCCAATAATGGAAAACAAGAAACTTGTTTTACAAACCAAATTACACAAGGTGACCCCGCACATTTCAACAATGAGTAATACAATATCAATAGCATTATACATGTAGTTGCATTGACTTTCAAATCGTTCTCCCAAGAATTCCAAAGTCAGATTTCTTCAGTAAGCAGATTCTTTATTCACAAATGATGCTTAAAACCAATAGCCAACGCGTTTCGTCCATGACCGAACTTCTTCAGGGCTTATTTAGAATTCTCTATATAACACAGCTTCACAATGGTCTTCACACTTGAGGTTCAAATATTTTCAAAAGGTAATAAAGAAATCATGTTTCCAGGGTGTACCAAGTTCCAAATTTTCACAGAAATAGAGCAGTAAAGGCCGTAAACAGAGTGTCGGCGTCTCGTAAATCATGCGGTCGTCTGGTTCGACGAAAATATTTGAACTTCAAGTGTGAAGACCATTGTGAAGCTGTGTTATATAGAGAATTCTAAATAAGCCCTGAAGAGTCCAATCTGACTTTGGAATTCTTGGGAGAACGATTGGAAGTCAATGCAACTATATGTATAATGCTATTGATATTGTATTACTCATTGTTGAAGTGTGCGGGGTCACCTTGTGTAATTTTACCTGTCTTAGTAAACCTTGGAATGGGCAACAGTGCATGGTTGGCTGCATGGGAATACACATCCTCCACCCATGTGTAGTGCCCCCCAGGCTCAGAGTAATGCAAGGCAGTGGCTTGCACTGCCTTGCATTGCTCCCGATTTACCAGGCAATGCTGAACCACAGAAGGTGGCCTTGCATGGCTTGGTAAATCTGATGTAAGGATTGCATTGCTCTTACAGCACCCTCTCTGGCTCGAAGGAAATAGGGTTATAATACTTGTTATTGTAGAAAGTAAACAATTAGTCTTGAAACACAGCAAGGGCTGTACTGAAGGAAAGATGCTGACTGACAGAGCTGCGGTTGTTCATAAGAATTACATCTGCCTGCACCTTGGACTAAAGATGACTTGAACATGTCTTTCGTGTTTGTCAGGGGAGCGGGATGCTGCTAATGCATCATGCAGATCAACAGTTTATTTATTCAACCATGTTTTACAATTTGGCTTTTTGTAGGGACTTTCTTTGAATAAAATGTTTAAACTAGTTATATCTGAGTAAACGTTAACGTATCTAATGTTGAATCACGGATTCAACGTATGTCAAATGTACTTTAACAGTTTTTGCCTGTTTTATATAGAAAAGCAATAATTGACAATGTAATACACATACCTATGAAATGTTTTTTACCGTTCACAATCGATGTAAAAATGTGTAAATGCATACAATTGGTTACTGTAACAGAGATGTAAAAACGGAATGCACATATACCAAATCTGGTACAGGATAAGGTGAATATGTATATAAATAACATAATTTGAATGCATGTATTATTATAAAAAAGAATCGATTACGTTTGAGAAACCTGTGATATCAGTAATGGAAAATAAAGGAATAACCCCCACTTGAATTGAATGACACATATTGACATCTATGTGTTAAAACTACTATTAATTGTTTGTAAGATTGTCATTAACAGTTTCAAGTTCAAACTTATGTATACAGGCATGTGGGAAATAATAAAATAGATTACAAACAAAACTACTGTTAATATGTTGGAGCCAAGGTTTCCTGTTTAAATTTATTGTATCTTTGCAGTGCAGGGAGATGATTGACCAATTACTTACAGGTAGTCTTCATTACGTTTGAGGTGTATTCCCCCTGTATGAGGCGGGGAAGCAATGAGAAATCATGCTGAAATGCTGCTCCACCCATCAATAACTAGGAGCCTTAAATGGATCTGGTATCACAGCCTTCTTCTGGAATACCAGGGTTTATGTGGAAGGCAAGGCTACTCAAGGGAGCAACGGTGGGTTGTAATGACTGGTATAAGGACAAGTAGCACTAAGAGAAAAGAATATTACTGATAAGTAATTAGGGCATTACCTCAATGTCTCTTGTCTTCTTCCTAGTCTTTATGTGCAAAACACCAAAAACAAATAGCAACAAAACCACTCATTCCAAACACCAGTAAGGTATTATAATTCATTTTATATTACAACAGAGTGGAGAACCCATATCACAAAGTTTTTTCCATCAATGTTAAGCCATTTTATCCGAAGTGATGAACCGAAGTATTCAAAGAAGGCCAGGTAGCAGTGTTCCAATTTTCTGCAATAAGCACTCGCTGACGTTGTACCCATTTTGCAGCCTAGTGGAGCTGCTCTGAGTTCCTGCCGGAAGAGGGCATTTCGACAGAGAGTAGCTTGTGGCTATAGTAGTTCTAACTCATCTAGTACCAGTAAAAGAAATTGCTTTAGAGCCTTAATTTGATGCCCCAAAAGATTCCAAAGAGATTGTCTTACAGCCAAAAACTTTTGTTCTGTTCAAAGTAAAATAGACCTCTCAACAGCCTGCAGGTTTCCTAATATTTCCTTCGAAGAGGGAGCAGATGCAAAAAACCAAGGCAGACATTTTGTTTCATATGCATTAACTAAGGAGGCAATATTACATATAAAGTACGATCTATGCTTAAATTTACCCGCTCCTCCAGAATAGGAAGAAAAGGAGCACCACAAAGAATAGATCCTAGTTCTCTTACTCTGTTAGCTGAGGCAATGGCTATAAAAAATAACTTTAATTGTTAGAAATGTTAAGTCTATTCAATAGCTCAAAGGAATACAATTTCAAACCCTTAATGACCAACAGAAGATCTCTTGGCTCAACAAGAAGACAAAACCTAGGATGGGCCACAATATAACATTTCGGTAAATGAGCCACAAAACTTCACATTTTTAAAAATTGATGCAAGGTACCCAGAGGACTCCTATAGCCGCTCATGGTTCTGTTAATGCAGAAATTGCAAAGTTCTTGCGAAACTGTTCTCACAAGAGCTGCAAGGACAAAAACAAATTCAGAATCCAAACAAGGAATGGAATATGCAGAAGACCATCTCTGGAATCTTTTACATGCCACTGTGGTTCTTTTTTAAAGTGGAAGGCTGATATGTTTATGGCTTCTACAAGTATCAAACCTTTAGTTTCTAACCGCTTGTTTCAGCTTCAAAGCAGAAATAAATAATGTTATTGGAGTGAAGCCTTCCAAAAGAGCGATGGGCACATCTGAGTCTTCGAACACTGTCACATTTATAGTTTCAAAAGAAGAGGAACCCTCAATCTTCTTGGTCAAAAGGGGACTACCATAATCATTACTCTGTTGACTTCCTTTAGGACGGCTAGAATTTTTGGAATCAGTAGTTTGATCTTTAGGCCAGTTGACAAGGAATCAAACCGCCATGCTCCCTCTTCTTGATACTGAGAGCGGAAAGAGAGCACTTGGGTGTTGATTGGGGATGAAATAGATCCAGGAAGGAAGTCCCAAATTACCAGCATACTTCCTGAAATATTAAATGGGTTAGGGAAAGGTTCTAAGAGGATAGGAACATTCTGCTAAAGTAAACTGCCTTGACATTCTCTGATCTTTCCACATAGAAAGCTTTGATGAATCAGAGATGGTTCTCTGCCCAAACGACCAAGTGTGCCTCCAGTAAGATCACTGACAGAGAATGTGTTCCCAACTGAAGTCTGATGTAAATTATTATCAAACTAGATTATGAGGATATTAATCTGTGGAAGCAAAAAAACAAAGAGCTCTGAACATGACTGTTTGGCCGATTCTGTTGTCAGTGGGAAAGCCTCTCACAACAGGTCGGAGGCTTTCTGACCGACATCTCCGGTTTCAAATCTGACCGCCTTATAACAATGTAGGCGGTCGGAATTGAAATTGACCGGTCATTCTGGCTAGATTCTGCTGGTCTCCTTGAGCCAGTTGGAGACCCAAATGAAATGCCTGAGGATGGCATTTCCACCATTGGGATCACGATGACGGTTTCTGACAGGCTTTCCATGTTGGGCTTTCCGACATGGAAAGCCTATCGGAAAGTGACTTTTGGGCCCCCATTCCACCACAGCCTCTGGTTGGGGGCTTAGGGGGACCTATGGCTGAGAGACTGAGCATAAATCCATGACAAGACAGGCAATCTCTTAACATCCCCAGGAACTCGATGGCCTCCTGAATTGAAGGGACTGAAGGAGCTAATCATCCCAATAATGGTGAGCATTGCAAATATTGGAGCTACCAATCTTTGTGAACAAAGCGAGGGGCTGACTTTAGGCCAATAGTTAGCACGCTGAACTGCTAGTGCTTGTATTGAACTAAAAACTAGAGAAAGCGTTGATGGTCTTTCAGAATAGTAATCTGAAACTATGCACCCCAGATATCGTTCTTGAAAAAGCAACATGAGGAATGTTGCTGTTTGTGCTGAGTCAGTATGATGTTTTTGGGGAAACATATTTTTTGGTGCTGCAATGGAAGCTCCTCTAGCAAAAGCCGAAGCTCTTCCAACATTAAAAGATACATCTTATGGATACTCAATATGCGATACCATCCCTTCTAGCAGAGCTGCACATTCATCCTCACTCTCAATAGCATTGAAAATGTATTTGAAGTCTATATGAAGTGGGGTTATGGGCAGGCTTCCCTTTTTTTAAAAATACCACTATATCAGCTCTTTTCCAGGACTCAGACGGGTCCTATTATATTGCACCCCCAGAAACAGATCTAATAATATAGGGATTCTTTCCTTTTGAATCGCCTTATATAGCTCCAATGGGATCCGCTCTGGACCTGCCGCTTTCCCTACAGCCATGGCTTGAAAAGGGGAAAATACCTCTATTTCAGTTATTTCTTTGTCTAACTCCTGCCGCATTTCTTCGTTTATCCTGCGTTGGTTGCCAAGAATATGTTCAGTATCATTGGATGGCATAGACTCAGTATCCCTTTGTTTATATAAATCTTGGTAATATTTCTCAAAAGTTTTATAATATCCTTTTTTAGTGTATATAAAGTTCCGTCACTACCCTTGATTTCTGTTATATTGTTTTTACCTATTTTCTGTTTAGTCCTTTAAGAAAGAACCTTACCGATGGCTTCACCATATTCATACCCTTCGGATTTATGTGCTTGGTAAATGGCAGCAACCTTCATAGTATAATGATTATTTATTTCAGCCTTGATAATTGCTATATTTTGGCATTCTATAGTTTCTTCACTCTCTTGAGTCATATAGACCCATATCCCTCATGAATACAGACACGAAGATATATTCGAAGATTTTAGATACCCGGTTAGGGAGGATCATAGCTCATCTTGTCTCCCCATGGCAGCACGGTTTCATACCAATGAGAGGTACAACTGATCATATTAGACGTGCAATTGCTCTATTAGATATTACCGAGGCAACAGGTGAGAAGATGGCTATGATCCTCCTAGACGCGGAGAAAGCATTTGATCGCGTGGCTTGGCACTACCTGTGGACAACTATGGTACAAAGGGGCTTTGGACCTGGTATTTTAACAGCTATCCAAGCAATGTATCATCGGCCATTTGCCAGATTTAACATTATGGGGGAGGAATCAGTCTCAATAGTGATCGCAAGAGGGACAAGACAGAGCTGTCCCTGCTCCCCCATATTGTTCGCTCTGTATATCAACATCTTTATAGAGCAAATTCTCCAGGATCGCACGATCATCCCAGTACAATGTAATGGCCACGAGACAAAAATATTGGCTCACTCTGATGACTTGGCTATAGTAACAGTGGATCCAGAAAAAGCAATGGTGCAAATATAGCAATTAGCAGAGGAATATGGCCGAAAATCATTGTACATGTTAAATACGGGGAAAACCCACATTTTATGTAATATCAATACTGGATGTAGCGATCCTCGAAGATCAGTGGAAGTATCCTATTTAGGTATTAAAATCACCAGAGACATAGATGCTATCTAGAAAATAAATATGACACCAGTACTAAATAAGATTAGTACTGATGTCTGCTGGTTGAACAGGCTTCATTTGTCACTCATTGGACGCTGAAATATCTTAAAAATTATTATGTTTCCGAAAATGTTATATTTGTTTAGATCCATACCAGTTGCAATCGAGAAACAGTTTCTAAAGAAAATAGACAGCATTTTTAGTAGCTTTGCTTGGAAATATTCTAAAATTCGGCGATCTTTCAAGTTCCTAACATTACCAGAGGAGCAAGGTGGATGGGCTGCCCCGAATATCAGATTCTACTATTATGCGTGCTTTCTACAACAAATGGCTTTTGTAATCCTGCCAGGTATAGGAGGTACACAGTATAGTAGAGTTGGCGATCTGCCTTCAATATATAAGTTAACTGTAGGAATTAATGCTCAGGGTGTACTCTTTCGACAAATTGAGCCAAGTTATTACAAAAAAAAACAAGTTCAAGATAATGTTAGCAATTTAGCAAATCTGGAAAAGGATGAAGAACCTAGTAAATATCCCTGTATATAGCAGATACACTCCATTATGGCAATCCTCCCATTTTCCACCATCAATATATGATCAATTGGCTAGACAGTGGGAGGAAAAGGGAATATTGACGGAGGGCGATCTAAATTTAGGCGAACAAAGATTGCTATTTTCAGAGCTCCAGCAGAAATATGGTATATGTAATGGCTCATTGTTTAAATATAGACAGAGTTATTTGAACAAAATGAAGGAGAAGGGATTTTCTTTGCATAGGATATCCTTAATTGAAACAATTTTTCAACCCCAATCAGAATTAAGAATATATATAAAATACTAATGGGCACATTACCAGATGACCTGGATGCTGTAGAAGATAAATTGGTAGCGAAAACTGGAGATCGCGACACTGATATATGTCGTTCTCTGAATTTATCTAGTGAGATTTTTCTCGTAGCAAACTTGAAAGCCCATCACTACTATACAGTATATGACCTTTATTACACTCCCGAGAAACTTTATCGCTGGGGGAAAAGAGAGGACAATAAGTGTCCCAGGTGTAAGCAAGGACCAGCAGATACAATCCATATGTTTTATAGCTGTGAGCAACTAAACTCACTAATTAAACAAATTGAAACTTACCTGACAGCAGCCGTAGAGTATCCTATTAAAATATCTGCAACGTTAATGCTACTCAAGTGTGACGAGAATATACAATGTGGCCGTCGTAGGAGTAAATTTGTTTTTATTGCAATACCTGTAATGAGACTTCTTATCTCTACTCATTGGAAAGATTCAGATCCTCCGCAATTTCAAGCTTGGATAGGCCGCTTGTTGGCTATATATCACCTCAGGAAGTCACTATATAAATGTAAAGGTTGGGGTGCTCGAAAGCGAGGTAATTAAATCTGGTCTCCTTTGGAAAAATGGTATATACGTGAAAAGGCTATAGTAGGACCATCCTATTGATTAGGATTATTTTCTTTGGATTCTTGTATATGGTTTATGTACTCTTTTTTACCTTCAATGTCTATCTGATTTACTATGTATATATATGTAAAATATTGAATTATATGCTCATGTATAGTAGGACTCTAAGGGTTATGTACATAAGATGCCTTTATGAAATTTGTTTTTGCAAATCCTCTTAAATAAAAAAAAATAAAAAATAGGAAAATGTATTTGAAGTCCAACATGAGTGACTGTGCTGTATAGGATACATAAATGACAACGATCATGGCTAGATTTGAATTGCCATATGCTGTAGTGAAGGCAGGGCCTTGCGTGCTTACATTGTTATGGTAACCTTGGAGGCTTCTGCACACAATGTACAGACTGAGGTCGCGATGTAAGTCTAAGGATGTTGAAAACAAGCCTTTCTCATGTGAAGAAATTCAAGCAGTCTACTTACAACAACAGTTACATGTAGTGTGCTGTGCAAAAGCTGCAAAATGGAAAATGGCTTTTAAACTTCTAATAAGCTTACGCTTAACATGGCAATGTGTGCCCGCAAGACACTGCCTTCACTACAATACCTTATTAAGGAAAGAGTCAATTTGTTTCTCTGTGACACTTTCTGAAACAGAGTTACTCTACCATTGACAGTCTTCTTATGAGACACACAGCTATATAATGTACCAGAGCTATGTCTGGAGATTTCTGTTCTATATTTTGAAGGGGATACAATTTTGACCAAAATTGCAAAAAATGAAATTCACCAGGGTCCTCACATTCTCACTGAACCACATCATGAACATATTTATGCATAAGTATCATAAGCTGAGGAGATCTTTGAAACCGATGCAGCAAAGTTTCTGATTAGGTTCAATTCAGCAACTAGTGCACTGCTCTCCAGTGCCCAGTATATGTGTTCTGACCCCCAAAAATGTTAAAAAGAGGCTAATGCCTGATTGGAATATTTAACTCCCCTTTGAGGGTATTTTCACTGTGTCAGGCTTAGATGCTCTATGTAGAAACTCAGAGTACAGAGAAAAATACTTATACTCTTTCTTGGGAGTGGGACAAGCTAGAAAAATAATTTAAACAACTAATTCTAATAGTTATTAATAATCCCATTCAACTGTGAATTTTTTTTTTAAATAAAAATAAAGGAAAAGTAGCTTTTGCTGGAGGCTAATTTGCATTAACTTCCTAGCTTCTCCAATCCTGAATGTGGCCTGAACAAGGTGTGAGTGAGGTATGAAATTCATCACAGGAGCTTAACAGTATTTCACTATGGTGGACTGGTTGACCTGAATGGGCAGGGATAACCACTTTGAGGGCAGCAGAAGGGTGGGGGCTGTACTCGTCCTGTGTGTTAACACCGCAGTATAAGTTCCTGAATGAAATGTTTATCTGAGGCCCATGCAAAATATTTGTGCACTTCAAAGGGAGCAAACAGATTGCCAGGACTATTCTGGTTTATTACCTGTCTAATGTTGAAGGAACCTGCTTTTGTCTTGCCAGACCGCTGTCTGCTAGCTACATAACACCAGCAGACAGAACCCAAGTTTAGTATGTCTGACTATCTTAGATTTGCCTTGACAAATTGTACTTTGGGCCTGTTTATAATAAAGCAAATAAAAAACACTTAAAAGGCAGGTGGGCGAGGGCCTGGAAACACTTACTCCATTGGTTAGAAAAGGACTAGGAGTGTCTTGGGGTTCCTCCAATCAAAGGCTTGTGAACCCTTCAAACCTGGACTCTCACTATGCCTTCCTCAGAACACTTTCAGGACATGCATAAGGACATAAGAGGGTTGGACTTGTTGCCTGTGAGCTCAGAGGGGACATGAAGGAATGAACCTGCACCCCCTTGTACACAGCACAAAAGAAGTGGACTCTAAGAGTCATTTGGCTGACCTCCTGTGCAGCTCAGGGAAACAACTAGCTGCAAGCGGACTTTTCTAGGAAATTTCTAGCTGACCAGTGGCAGCTGTAACTTGGACGGAACTTTACTAGTGGTCTCTACCTGAAAGCCTGAGAGTCTCTAAGTACCCTCTAGGGGGCACTGAATGTACTCTTTTAGTTTCATGGAAAAGAACGTTAGAATATTTGTCAACCAAAACCACAAAAGCTCAAAAACTCTGGCGGGACCAACCAGGTTTGTGTATTTGACCTTCAGATCCACAGGAGCACCTACAATTTCAGCTTTCTACCAAGTGGAGAAGAGTGTTTCTTGACAAAAACAACAAAGTCCCTTTTAGGATTGGGACTTGGAATCTTTTTCAAACTCTTACTGGAACCAAATTACTTGTTGCATCTGACCTGGGCTCCTTTGCCATCAGCCTCAAAACGGTTTAACGTGGCCATTGACTTCCATTGTTGCTTTTGCCTTTTTAATGATATTTTCACTTAATTCTTTAAAAAATCTCATCTCTGATCCCCTTTGTAGGATTTTTGTTGTTTTGTTGTCATTTTGTTCATTAAATGTTTCTCTATTGTTATAATTCAGAGTGAAAAATGTATGTGTTGTGTTTCGGATTTTGTAACTGTTATGGAACTGCCTAATGGGTTACACATTTTCTTTCAGTTAAACCTGTCTGCCCAGTGCCATAGCTACCAGGGATTGAGGTCAGGTTTAAAATACTGAAAGTTTTGACTGGACCTCACAAAATAGTGACTTATTCCTTGAGGTCCACCAATACACCCCAACTAATAAACCACTTTCTCACACTAAGGAAGACGAGATATCACTTTGGTAAAGTATAGAAAAGAGTTACAACATTTTCAACTCTAAATAAATTGTAAACATTTGCAATATTAACATAAATTAATTATATATATTCATTTTGAATGTGGAACAAAGTAAAAAAATTATACCTCACTATTAATTTACTTTTCATTTGATATTAATATAAAAAAATTAAACTAAAACTATTTATTGAAGAATACATTTTTAAAAATGTCATCGAAAGTAAAAACAATAAATAAATAAATACAATTATTGTGTAATAAAATTAATAAACATTATGTATAGAAGTTATAAAAGTAATGTATTATATTGCAATAAAACTGTTACATTTCAGTAACTAATTACATTAGAGGCTCCATTGCGATAAGTAAGCATTATGAGTAAAATCTGTGGAGAGATTTTAACTTTTTATTATGAATCTTGTATGTCTTGTATTTTAATCATTTTATTTGCTAATGTTATTATGGTTCTCTGAGCCGAAATAGAGTTATTCTTGACTTGACTTGTTACAATAAGTATTAAATTAAAAAAAGGGTAATCAAAGATGTAAATATAAAATAATAAATATAGTTGGTTTTTAGATTTTTTTAACATCAAATTACATGAATGTGTATATTTAATTAGTTTAACGTATTTAACTTAAATTCCCATTATTTCCTATGGCTTATTATTTTAATTCCCTACCTCCATCATTTTCTGTGGGAGGGTGTTGCAGTTCCAGAGGTTGGCCGCGGTTGGTGCTGGACTTATTCGATCACTGAGCTAGCTGGAGTACATGAACTACTGTTTTGGGTACTTTTGCCCGCACTAACTTTTGAAGTACAGCTTGTGAATAGCAGTGGGCCTACTGTTTTGTGGGGGGGGGGGGTGCATGCTCCTCCCTAACTCTCACTAAGCCCTTCCTTACTCATTGCTAAACTCCTCCTAATTAGTCGTAAGTATGCCTGATTTTCCAGTCACTCCCCCAGTCCCTCCCACGTTTACTACTAAGGGCCTTAATGCGATGAAGGGTGGAATTTATTTATTTATTTATTTATTTATTTGAACTTTTACCGCGCACAGCTACCCGCAGTGGGTTTCCCGGCGCTAGGGATAGACTAGAGAAGAAGATGGCAGATAAAGCCAGCATATAGGTACCAGCTACTTATGTGAACAACAGCGTTTTCAGTGCTCTGCGAAAGCAAAGAAGACTGGTCTCTAGTTTAAGAGCTGTGGGCAGGGCATTCCAATATTTGGGACCAAGATAGGAAAAGGATCATCCCCCCATCCTTACCAGCTTGAATCTTGGTACAATGAAGTTCCCAATTTCCGAAGATCGTAAAGTGCACTTGGGCCTGTAAGGTTGCACCAGCTTTTGTAAGTATGTAGGTGCAGTGCCTTGCTTGATTCTAAACATGTAGCACAATGTCTTAAACTTTATGCGACTGGAGACCTTAAGCCAATGAAGATCATGCAAGGCAGGTGATGCCGAAGTTCTTCTAGGAACATTCTTCAAAAGTCGCGCGGCTGCATTTTGTACAACCTGCAGTACTTTAACAGTGGCTACGTCCGCACCCAAATAGAGTATATTGCCATAGTCCAGGCGAGATGTTATCAATGCCTGGACAACCGTTCTACGGGAGGGAGTGGGAAGCATCCATAGGATCTTTTGTAGCCACCTAAGAATGGAAAAACAGGTTGCTGCGACCTTAATGGCCTGCTGCTTCATTGTTAAATTGTCGTAATTCGGACGCCCAAATTGCGTACGGCATGTGTGGGCACAGGAAGTGAACCCATCTCATTTGGCCAGTGCTGAGGGCCCCATAAGTTCTTATTTCTGCCCAGAATGACCACCTCTGTCTTCTCCCCATTCAGTTTGAGACAGTTCCTCTGCATCCAGTCGGCCACAAGAGTGAGGCCAGACTTTAGTGCAGAGGGGTTATTCTCGTCCCGCCCTGATAGGGAGAAGACAATCTTGGTGTCATCTGCGTAAGAGAACAAAGTCAGCCCCGCCTGCTCTACGATGTTAGCCAAGGGTTTTACATAAAGATTGAACAATAGGGGGCTGAGTATTGACCCTTGGGGGACACCCCGCGCTGATGGACAGACCGCTGATGCCGCCTTAGGGGAGAACACTTGAAAGGTTCGCTCACCAAGAAAGGAGGCCACCCAGGCTAAGGCCATACCAGTCACACCAAGAGACCGCAGAGAGTCAAGGAGGATGGAATGTGACACGGTGTCGAAAGCTGTGCTCAAATCCAACAGGATGAGCGTCATAGTTTCACCCTGATCGACACCGTGTCGGAGACTCTCCGTCACCCCAAGAAGGGCTGTCTCGGTCGAGTGGCGGGCCCGGAAACCCGACTGGGATGAATGTAAGAAACCAGAGCTTGCCACCAGTTCAGTAAGCTGGGTGTTAATGTGTCTCTCTAACACTTTAGAAAAGATGGGCAGCAGGGATATAGGACGAAAATTAGCAGGATTCAAAATATCAGCACCAGTCTTTTTTAACAAGGGCACTACCATAGCGTGTTTCCATGGCTGGGGGACATATGCCTCAGTAAGTGAGACATTTAACAACTTAACAAAGATCTGATGGGTGGAAGAATCTAGTTGTTTCAATATTTTGACCGGAAGTGCATCGCACGGGGAACTAGAGCGCACACTATTCAAACAAGAAGAAAAGGAAACATTGTCTAGTGGCTGCCATACAGAGAGTTTTACGACGTCATCGGCACTAGCAGGTGACTGAACAGAGCCAGATGCAGAAAGTGTCACCACCGGTGACGGAGTGAAAAGATCATAAATCATCTCCACTTTCTTGATGAAAAAGTCAGCTAAGGATTAACATTGAACCGCGTCAAGCGCGGGGGGCGTAGGAATGGAGTCTGCTCCTGTCAGTTTTTTTACAACTGAAAAAAGCACCTTGGGGCAATTTTGTGCATCTGAAACTATTTTTTTAGTAAAGTCTGCTCTGGCTGTTTTACAGCTTTTATGATAGCCCTTCAGAGCTTCTTTATATGCTACTTTGCTAGTAGGGGAATAGTTATGCCTCCACTTTCTTTCTAGGGTCTTACATTGGGTGCAAAGGCACTTAAGCTTGTCAGAAAACCATGGTGCAGGGGGGTGATGAGGCATAGATTTCTTGGATGTCAAAGGAAGCGTGGAATCAACAGCATTATTTAACCACTGACCAACTGCGCAATTTAGTGCAGAGATAGGTAGGTCAGTGTTAGGAAGTGTCCTTAATAATTGTTTATTAAGTTCTGGCAAGTTCATTTTCCCCCAACTGCGTGTCAGTTTTTCTATTCCCTTTCCGATCCATGATGCTGTCCTGGTAGTATCTAATGAAAAAGGAACAGCAAAGTGGTCGGACCATTCTATTGGGCGTGCTTTTTGGGAGCAGTCCAACTGCAGATTTGACAAGATGGGATCTAATAAATGACCAGCATGGTGTGTAGGGGCAGAATTCAGTAGCTGAATATTAAAGACTTCAAGAATAGAAATAAGCTGTTTACGAGACGTGCAATCAGAGTCTTCGAGATGAATATTTAAGTCCCCAAGAATCGTGAAGTTGGCTGCTCTAAGCAGCAAGGGGGCCAGGAAATCCGGCAAAGAAGAAACCCAGGAATTAGCATTCCCAGGAGGGCGGTAAATCAATAAACCGGTCATTGTAAACTGGGGGCTAGTAGTCAGCTTAAACAGGGCTGCCTCGCAACCTTTAAGAGAAATGTCTTCAAATTTACAGGTGTACTTAGTTTTAAAGATCATGGCTACCCCCCCCCCTTTACCTGAACCCCTATCCTTTCTTGCGATGACATAATTAGGGGGAATTGCAGCGGCAATTGCGGGAATTGCGTCTGCCCAACACCAGATTGGTATGGGAACCATCCGACCATGCACATTGACTGGTCACATACTCCAATTTCCCTATAAGAGCTTGTGCTGCGTCCGTAAACTGGCTGTAGCAAAAGAGTTAAAATGTAAAATGATTTTCTCTTTTTTGATTAAGCTATGCCTCATTCATTTTTCACCCTTGCCCTGCTTCCAGCCCGGCTCTAGCCTTGACACTGCATCTGTATAAACATGAGTAAAGAATCTAGATTGGGGCATTGTAGGCTGTACACATGCAGAGTTAGCACAATCGAACAGCTGGGGTCTGCTCAAGGGTTTTCAATCAATGGTTAATCCTCAAAAACATTTTACTCAGAAAGCATATCTTGTTGTTCAGCCTTTTGGCGTGGCAATTGCACAAGACTCCGAGGCTGTCGATTCTTGCCGTTACTTCATTTTTGTGCTTTTCCCAAAGCTCAATTTGCCTCTGGGCTTCCCTTGTTTGTGATCTTTTGCTATCAAAACTCATGTAACCTATCGTTCAGTGTGCTTCTCCCCGAGTATCTCTATGGTGCTTGTGGGATGGGCCCCTATTCACGAATGCTAAATAAATGATCCATGGTCTGTACTTCACTCCCGGGGCGATTCCTCTTTACTTGTTAAGAACCCATGGACAAAAGGGAGACCCTGCACCAGTGGATTATTAATAATCCACTTCCAAACATGCTCCCATAGAGAAATGGGAGTTTGTGCAAATTCCTGCACTGTGTGGCAGGCACTTAATGGGTATTTACAAAGGGCGCCATAGGGGGCACCTTGGCCCCAACCGGAGGCTGCAGGGAGAAGGTAGCCCTGCTAGGTGCCCCCAGAGTCCTTTTCTGACAGGCTTTTAATGTCAGAAAGTCCGGCATGGAAATCCTGTAGGAAACCGACATCGCAATCCAGACGTGCCCATCGGAAACCAGCCGGAATGATCAGCCAGTTTTACTTTCAATTGCCTACCTTGTAAATAGGTGGTCGGAAGGGAAACCTACCTTGTGAGTCGGAAAGTGGTCTAGGGCTATCCGACTCACATCGTAATAGGTCCCTAAGTAGTAAATCTACATGTCTAAAGATCCCACATAGAAAAGATAGGAGAGGTGGAGATTTACACTTGTAGGTTTGCGAATTATTATTATTATTATTATTATTTTCATTTCTTAGGTGCAAAATGAATCACCCCCAAGGGGATTTCTTGGCGCCACATTATCAGAAGAGCAGAGAGGAGACAACTAATTAGTGACTAACGTACCAGGTTTTGAGACGTTTTTGAAACTGCCCTATGTTGGGGCAGACGCGAATGTCATCTGGCAGCTTGTTCCAGTGGGAGGGAGCAAGATGCGAAAATGAGCAGCCACCCATTCTAATTTTATTAATCCTCATAGGGCACCACAGCTGCTGATCGCAGTTGCCGGGAAGGAGGAATATAAGGTTTTAGCTTTTTGTATTTGTATTTGTATTTATATTTATTGCTTGTTAAGCGCATCTGCCACCCAAAGGGTATCCTGGCGCTGAGACCACATTATTCCTGCCGATAGACCATCTTACATTACTGAGGTAAGCCGGACCATTCCCCTGTAGTGTTTTAAATACCACACACAAAAGCTAAATACTGCTAGTTTCCTAATGGGCAGCCAGTGGAGTAGTCGGAGGAGAGGTTCGGAAGGTGATCAAAAGGGCCGATTGAGGATCAGACATGCAGCTGTGTTCTGCACAACTTGGGGCCTAGAGAGCAGATCTTCCCTATCCCTACCAGTAGGTAGTTGCCGTAGTCTAGCCTACTTACTAGTAGTACCTGTATGAGAGACTTTCCTGCTGAAAGAGGAAGCCAAGGAAAAATCTTTATGAGCATTCGCATCAGGCAGAAACAGGTGCCCGAGATGCTTTTCACATGTTCTTCCATGGGGAGTTTGTCATCCACAAAAACACCTAGGTTTTTCTTCCATTTTTTTGGGTTGGGGGGTTCACCTAGCTCAGAAGGCCATCAATCAGTAGATCAGAGCTCCTCTGCTTTTCCAAACAGCAGAATCTCAGTTGTGCTAGTGTTCAGCTGTAAAAAATTCATCGTCATCCAAGCCGCCATCTTTAACATGCCCTTTTTTTATTTTTCTCTGGTCGTCGCAGGATCGGTGTCAATAGTAGCTATCAATTGTGTATCATCCGCGTACCAGACAGTGTCAGATCCACAAGATCTAATAATGGAGGCCAGAGAGGACAAATAGATGTTCAATAAAGTGGGGCTTAAAATGTCTACAGTCGAAGTCTGAGAAGTAAACGACTCAAGTTGGACTCAATGTGTTCTTTCAGGAAGGAAGCTTTCAAACCAGTTAAGTGCCATTCCGCTGACGCCAATCTCTCGTAACCTGTGCACTATGTTGAAAGCTGCTGACAGGTCGAAATGGATCAGCATTGTTGGTGTCCCCTTATCTAAGGCCAACTTTATCGTGTCTGTTACTTCAGTTAGTGCAGATTCGGTACTGGGCGACGCACAGAAGCCTGACTAGGAAGGGTCAAGTAAGTTATTCAGTTCAAGATACTCAGGTAACTATTCATTAACTAAAGCTTCCATAACTTTGGAGAACAAAGGAAGAAGAGATATCGGTCTATAATTTTGAAAATCCAGGGGATCGGCCAAGGCTTATTTTTTAATATAGGTCTTATTTGGGCCATCTTCAATTTCTGAGGGAAGGTGACTGTGGTTAGAGATAAGTTAAAGACTGCCAGTAAAGACTGGACTTGCTTCAAAGTGATGGCCTTAAAAGCTTCCAATGGGGGAGAGATGGGATCATCGTGGTTTTGTGACGCCACACTAAGTTCCGCCTGTGTGCTAAAAGAGCTATAGGTTTTATCAATCTTTAGCTTAAAATGATTTGCCAGATCATCACAGAACTTTTGAGTCAGTGGGATGGTAGGATTATTAACCCTCAGGTTGGGGAAATATTTCAGAATTTTAAACAGTTCTTTGGAAGAATGTTTAGCTTCAGTAATTTTGGCCCCTAAGTGAGATCTTCTAGCGATGTTACATTCTTTTAAGTATGTCCTAAGAGCCGTTCTATATGCTATTTTGTCTGCCTCCTGTTTTGATTTTCTCCATTTCTGTTCCCATTTCCTGCAAGCAGCTTTTTCTTTCTTAAGACTGTCATTGTACCATGGTGCTGGGGCTGACTTTTCCAAGATCTTGCCTACTTTACTTCGGGCAATAGTGTCCAGAGCTTTAGACAGAGAAACCTCTAGCATTTCCAGTGCTGCGTCACTGTCCACACAGTCCTGAAAGACTGGGGCTTTAAACGCAGAGGTGATTGAGGCTACGGTAACCTTCCTCCATGATCTTCGAGATCCTCGGACATACTGAGATTCATTGATAACCTTAGGGATGTCTAACAAGAATTTAAAGTAAAGTGGTCTGTCCAGGTCAAGGCTATAGGGGGAACCAATTCTATATCATGTATGTTAGAAAAGATGGTGTCCAACATGTGTCCCGCTATGTGAGTGGGGCTGAATACTTTAGGAGAAAGGCCATGAGATTCCATAGCTGCTATCAGACCCTCGGAATCCAGGTCAGAGGTGATGTCTAAATGGTGACTAAAATCTCCTATTAGAAAAAAGTTGTGTGACTGCAAGGTAAGAGGTACAAAGGGTTCCAATAGTGAAGCACAAAAACCTTATTTATTTTCGGCAGGGGGATGATAGACCACAGCTCACAGCCAGTTTGCACCATGTGCCAACTCCAGTTTAAATGCCATCAACTCCAGGCTAGGGGCGGAGATAGAATCCAGAAGCTTGATGCATAAAGGTAAGCAGGTTGCAATGGCTAAACCCCCACCCTTCTTCCCCAATCTATCCAGTCTAGAGACTCTACTCTCCTGGAAAGGCAATAGACAAAGATGGGGCGGCAAGCTTGTGCAGCCAAGTTTCAGTAATGAAACAAATGTCTGTTTAAGGGTGTCTAACAAATCCCAGATTTCAGCAGTGTGCTTGGTATTGTACCAGGCGTTAAAGTACAAACCCTGCAGGTTATATGGTTTACTACCCTTTTCAGGAGTCTTCTTATTGGGAACATTATTGTTTGAACCGTGAGGGATTGTGGGATGAGAATGGGGATGAGTGGCCACTGGGGGGGTGGTACTTGAAACCACTTGCACCTAGCGCACTGGCCAAAAAGCTGGTCATTACTCACGGATATTTTCCCCCTACACCTTGTATTTTCAGTGTGATTACCAATTTCCACAAGCACAGATTTCGGATAGGTAAGTGGAGACATTGTAATCTACCTCTTTGGAGTGAGGGGCAGCCTCTCTCGTGGGTGGCCGCGTTCAGGCGCAGACGGGGGCAGACGGGCTAGCCTTAGGCGAGCCCACTGCGCATGTCCATGAAAGAGCTTGTTTTATGTGCGTGGAAAGTGGAGCAAAGTAGTAAGCAAGTGTTATTACTGTAGTACTAATTTACATACAACAAAATGCAGTTTGTGAATTGGGTCCTCATGGTCTTATTTTAAATTCAAAGAATTACATATCTTTAAATAAAAGTGAGACAGATGTCTCATGGAACTCAACTGGCTTCCCTTGACGGCCCACACCATCTTCAAAACCAGCTGCATCATTTACAAAGACATAATGACATGCAACCCCCCCCCCTTATCTGGCAGATAAGCTCTCCATCTCTGGTGTTTCTCTTCATACCCACAGCCAGCATAACACCAGCCTGCAAACTCATAAGTTTACAAAAGAAAAAGCATGACAACAAGTCTCTTACATCTATGCACCCATGATCTGTAATAACATCCCTATATCCATCAGGAATTTACCAACTCTGCAAGTTGAAGACTCACATCTTTAAAGAACACTACTTCACAAAGCATTGACAAACCACAACCTTGCTGCTTCTCCTATTACTTGCTGACTTTAAGTTCGACTTTGAGTAAGTACAGTGCTCTGCTGGCCTTTGACTATGTACAGTGCTCCGCTGCATACTAAAGAAATACCCTATACATACACTGATGCAGAAGGTTACATGGCAATGTCATTGGAAATATTGGTGGTATTGCAAATCAAAGGCTACACAGATAATTAGAACCTTCCAAACCTAATCTGGTAGTGGAGAATGAACCTCATTAAAATGGTTGTACTTCATCATCTCTTAATGTTTCTCTTAGCTTTCCCCATCTACATTGTATAGAGCACTACACAAACGTTCTGCAACTTTTCGTTGGAGCAGCAAAATGCCAAAAGTGCCTCTCATAATTTTCAAAAGATGAAAATAACCAGTGGAGTAATGTAAGGACCAAAAGTACTCCACACAACAGTGGAATGCAGTGGTTAACACCTATGTTTTTTGTCATTTTCCAACATTTCAGGAGTTGGACGCTTCTATTAAAGCCTTAGTTAATGACTCAAATTTGCAACATAAATGTTTGGATGGTTTATTGGTGTCGGAAGGCTTGTACTCTCTTACAGGCACAATTGTGTGATTTGGGTGAGTTTGCACCAGTCTGAGGATTAATTTGACCCCTTAAATTATTCACATTAGTTCAAGTGCAAGTGAATAGACTATTAACAATTTGTGTTCATGCAAGAGGTATGCAAGTTAAACATACAGGAGTGTAGCAATAGCATTAAGAATCAACCCAGTCATATAAAGCATCCTGTTATAGTTTGATTTAGCTGGGCGATGGTAGGGGATTGATTCATGTTTCACGAAGCCCTGAGACATATATGCCCTTTTTAAAAGTAGGTGAGCTCCCTCTCAGCACCTCCTTATGAGTAAATTAGCTCTCCTGGGGCTGCTGCAGGACCTCATAATGCATTAAAATCAAATTGAAGTTTAAAATCATATAAGAATTTAAAAGTGCCATAAATGTTTTGACTAAAAACAGCTGTGATGAGGTCCCCAAAGAGTTACTAGTAAAATGTTCACTGGCATGTCCTTGAACATGGTACATGAACAATGGAAAGATTCTGATATTTGCACTGGTCCACTTGACTGTTACTATTAAGCTTCATTTTCACTTTAAACATTCTTAAGATTTTCTCCTGAGAAGTTGTAGTTAACAATGAGTAGAACCATTATTATGTAACTGAATGCTAAAAGAAAGTTAATCTAATAATAATAATAATAATAAAGACATTTGTAGAGCGCATGGTTATGCCTTCCCGGCGTGTCTCCGCGCTGTGGAGAAAGGACTGTCAGATATGAGCCACCGCCAGAGGCCGCCATCAAAACTCGTTGTTAAATAGATGAGTTTGAAGCAGTCGTCTGAACTTGGGTTCCAACCTCTCCAGCCTGAGGCCGACCAGAAGTTTATTCCAGTTTTGAGCGACTAAGAATTGGAATGAAAGGCCGCCCATTCTAGCTTTCCTAATCTTGGGTACTGACAGCTGCCCAGTTCCCCCGGATCACAGGGCCCTTCCTGGTTGATATCTGGTAACCAGATTCCTCAGATATGCAGGCGCCTTATCCCAGAGAATACGATGGCAGATAAGTAGGGCTTTGAACAAAACTCCTTTTTTTTACTGGTAGCCAATGAAGAGCGTCAAGGGCCGGTTTAGACGCCGCCCTTCGTGGCAGCCTCAAGATCAGCCGTGCTGCGGCGTTCTGTAGGACCTGCAAGCGTCCTAAATTCTTTACAGACGCACCCAGATAGAGTATGTTTGAGTAATCAATACACGACGTAATTAGGCATGTGTCAGCGTCTGTCTATCTTCCAGCGGGAGCAGGTCTAAGGTCTTGTGCAAGGTTTTTAATACGGCAAAACATTTACCCACAACACGGCGGATCTGGCCATCATAAGAAAGGGCGAGGTCCACCCATACCCCATATCCCTAGATTCTTAGCTTACGTACAAGGGTGGGGCCTAAACACTTTGGCCACCAGTCTGAGGTCCAGCTAGATCTGTCTCCACCTACCACCAGCACCTCGGTCTTGCCACCATTCAACTTTAGGCAGTTCTTGTTCATCCAGCAGGCCAATTCCTGCAAGCATGTCTTAAAGTTGGATGCCTCGACCGAGGATGCCTGGGATAGGGAGATCAGCATCTGGGTATCGTCTGCGTAGGAGACTAGCTCCACGCCAAACGCCTGTACCACCTCAGCCAATGGAGCCCTATACAAGTTGTACAGTCGGAAGGCTTGTACTCTCTTACAGGCACAATTGTTTGATTTGACTGAGTTTGCACCAGTCTGAGGATTAATTTGACCCCTTAAATTACTCACATTAGTTCAAGTGCAAGTGAATAGACTATTAACAATTTGTGCTCATGCAAGAGGTATGCAAGTTAAACATACAGGAGTGTAGCAATAGCATTAAGAATCAACCCAGTCATATAAAGCATCCTGTTATAGTTTGATTTAGCTGGGCGATGGTAGGGGATTGATTCATGTTTCACGAAGCCTTGAGACATTTATGCCCTTTTTAAAAGTAGGTGAGCTCCCTCTCAGCACCTCCTTATGAGTAAATTAGCTCTCCTGGGGCTGCTGCAGGACCTCATAATGCATTAAAATCAAATTGAAGTTTAAAATCATATCAGAATTTAAAAGTGCCATAAATGTTTTGCCTAAAAACAGCTTTGATGAGGTCCCCAAAGAGTTACTAGTAAAATGTTCACTGGCATGTCCTTGAACATGGTACATGAACAATGGAAAGATTCTGATATTTGCACTGGTCCACTTGACTGTTACTATTAAGCTTCATTTTCACTTTAAACATTCTTAAGATTTTCTCCTGAGAAGTTGTAGTTAACAATGAGTAGAACCATTATTATGTAACTGAATGCTAAAAGAAAGTTAATCTAATAATAATAATAATAATAAAGACATTTGTAGAGCGCATGGTTATGCCTTCCCGGCGTGTCTCCACGCTGTGGAGAAAGGACTGTCAGATATGAGCCACCGCCAGAGGCCGCCATCAAAACTCGTTGTTAAATAGATGAGTTTGAAGCAGTCGTCTGAACTTGGGTTCCAACCTCTCCAGCCTGACGCCGACCAGAAGTTTATTCCAGTTTTGAGCGACTAAGAATTGGAATGAAAGGCCGCCCATTCTAGCTTTCCTAATCTTGGGTACTGACAGCTGCCCAGTTCCCCCGGATCACAGGGCCCTTCCTGGTTGATATCTGGTAACCAGATTCCTCAGATATGCAGGCGCCTTATCCCAGAGAATACGATGGCAGATAAGTAGGGCTTTGAACAAAACTCCTTTTTTTTACTGGTAGCCAATGAAGAGCGTCAAGGGCCGGTTTAGACGCCGCCCTTCGTGGCAGCCTCAAGATCAGCCGTGCTGCGGCGTTCTGTAGGACCTGCAAGCGTCCTAAATTCTTTACAGACGCACCCAGATAGAGTATGTTTGAGTAATCAATACGCGACGTAATAAGGCATGTGTCAGCGTCTGTCTAGCTTCCAGCAGGAGCAGGTCTAAGGTCTTGTGCAAGGTTTTTAATACGGCAAAACATTTACCCACAACACGGCAGATCTGGCCATCATAAGAAAGGGCGGGGTCCACCCATACCCCATATCCCAAGATTCTTAGCTTACATACAAGGGTGGGGCCTAAACACTTTGGCCACCAGTCTGAGGTCCAGCTAGATCTGTCTCCACCTACCACCAGCACTTCGGTCTTGCCACCATTCAACTTTAGGCAGTTCTTGTTCATCCAGCAGGCCAATTCCTGCAAGCATGTCTTAAAGTTGGATGCCTCGACCGAGGATGCCTGGGATAGGGAGATCAGCATCTGGGTATCGTCTGCGTAGGAGACTAGCTCCACGCCAAACGCCTGTACCACCTCAGCCAATGGAGCCCTATACAAGTTGTACAAGGTGGGGCTCAGGGTGAGGCGCCCCCTGTTCCAGTGTGAAGTCCCTGGACTGGAATGTTCCTCTTCGAACCTGGAAACTGCGCCCCGTCAAGGAGGATTTCAGCCAGCCAAGAGCAAAAACCGGAGACACCACCCCTGCTCAGACACTGTAGCAAGGTGTAATGTGCTACAGTGTCGAACGCTGCGCTGAGGTCTAACATAATCAGCGCCATGGTGTGTCCCGCGTCCACCCCCTGTCTAATGGTCTCCATGGCCCTTAATAGGGCGGTTTCTGTAGAATATCCCTCCCGAAAACCAGATTGAGAGGGGTGTAGGAGGCCGGCTTCGTCCAGAAATGCCATTAGCTGCTTGTTGACCACTTTCTCCGCTACCTTAGCCATGTATGGCAGAAGTGAGATGGGCCTTAAGTTCTCTAAAACATCATGACTAATTGTGAGTTTTTTTCTAATGGGCAGGACCACTGCTCTCTTACAGCTTGTCGGTAGCGTCTGTGATTCAAAGGAGTATCCAATAGGTGCCTGATATACGGCTCCAGAATCTCCAGGCTTTCTCCCATGATCTTAGGGGGGGCAGGGTCTCTAGGGGATCCCGATTTAATAGTGAGGCAGATGCTCCTTAAGGTCTCGGGGGGGGTCGAAAAACTTGTAAGCCTCCTCCCCGACCCCCTGTCTCCCACCACTTCCTCAAAATCTCCACCAGGCCCTGGGCAATCCGTGAAAGTAGAATAGATAGTCCTCACCTTCTGGTGATGTAACCTATGATATTTACTGTTTTTTTTAAAGTGAAGTCAGTACATCTAAGCCATATAAAGTAAAGAAGAGCATATAATCCCAAAGCCACACTAAAGATAAGGACTGACAATTAAAAGTGGGGGAAGGCTTTATTTGGCTTGCAAGAACTTCCTAAATTGCTTACATTCAATTTCTGAATACCTTGAATATCATTTTGTAACCATAACTGTCTTTGATAGCATTGTTTTTTTTTTTTAGCAAAGTCCTATTAGCAGTTTTGGTGTTTCTAGAAAATTGCAATATCTGTACTTATTAGTAGACATTCATATAGTTATCTTGGCCCTTCCTGCTACTCATCTGCATGACCAAATCAGCCTTTAACAGTTTTCAAAACTTACAAACATGTCTAGCCTCTCCAAGAATGCCACCAACAATATTACGCATGTGTATACGTTTAAAACCGGCGCAGCCCTCTGTGGAGAGGGGGAGCATTGCAGATACATCTCGGGGGGCTTACCTTGTTGCTTCGGAAGCCAGCACCGCCTAGAGTCACTGGGAGCCAGCACCAGCGTCGCCGCCGCCCCGGGACCACAACCCTGGCAGCACCAGTGGTGCGACGCTAATTCAGGCAGCCAGCAGCGCCAGGAGGCGTTTAAAACTGGCTCAGCCCTCGGTGGAGAGGGGGAGCATTGCAGATACATCTCGGGGGCTTACCTTGTTGCTCAGGAAGCCGCCACCGCCGAGAGTCACTGGGAGCCAGCACCAGCGTCGCCGCCACTCCGGGACCACAACTCCCGGCAGCCCCAGCGGCACAACGCTAATTCACGCAGCCAGCAGCGCCAGGAGGCGTTTAAAACTGGCGCAGCCCTCGGTGGAGAGGGGGAGCATTGCAGATACATCTCGGGGGGCTTACCTTGTTGCTCCTGAAGCCGCCACCGCTGAGAGTCACTGGAGCCAGCACCAGCGTCGCCGTCGCCCCGGGACCACAACTCCCGGCAGCCCCAGTGGCGCGATGCTAATTCACGCAGCCAGCAGCAACAGGAGGCGTTTAAAACCGGCGCAGCCCTCTGCGTTGCGGGACGCGCGCGGGCTAAGCCCGGTCAAAGGGCGGGCCGTCTGTGGCCGTCCGAGGACGGAAGATGCCGGGCTGGGCCTCCCCACTAACATCTGCTTGAAAGTAAAGGTACTGTGATCACTTTGCTGAAATACCATGGGAAAAAAGAGAACTGATGTGAATAAATCAGTAGGTGGGGGTGGCGCAACTTTCGATTCATATTTGGTTAAAGTTACAACACTGATTAATGATGAACTCGAAAGAACTGAAAGAAGGATGTCAATGGATCCTGTCCACACCACCACTGCCATTATACATGATACCCCATCAACACAATCGCCAGGTTTTCCTCGAGACTTGATAGATTCTGATGAACGAACTTCTATGATGAAGAGCAGTCATGCCCTGTCCCAAAATGCTAGCCCCACAGGTCATACGGATGATGATTCACATTGTTCTTCCCCCTAAAAGGGCACCTATAGCGAGACGCTGCACAAGGGCTGGTGGGTTGGTACCACCTGGAAAGGCAAAGCAGAAGGGGGTCAGGCAGACAAAAACTAAGCCAAAAGCATCTAAACATCCCCCCCCACAGGCTAGCCAACCATCAGTAGAGGAGCTATCTAATACCATCTGGTTGAAACTTAAAAGGAAACTAGATCTTGCTCTGGCCCCAATTAAGACTAGATTATCCTTGGTGGAAAACAGGATGAACACATTAGAACAAAATAGTTCGTCATCAGCTAAATAAAACTCTCCCACATCAGGACCAGTATCACACCAGATGCCAAATGGTCAATCTACTTCCATGCAAGGGCAGTTATATCAAACCCCCCTAGCCCAGGGCTCACCTATTGTAGTGGAGCCAAATTCTAGAGATCTAGCACCTGTGAACACTGCATATGTATACCTTAAAAACATAAAAAAACAATTATTGCAGACTAGTATCAATTTGCTCATAATGATACCCTACTAACTAACTACTTTTTCCACTCTAACAAAATGACTCTATAAGATGAAGTGTGTTTTAGTTGCCTTGAAGTAAGCAGACGCTATAAATTCCATATGGCCAAAATTCTTGACCTTTCTTTCAATGCTGAAAAAGGCAAAGCTATTGATCTGTATCTTCAATAATGGAAAGATAGCAATCTAATCTAATATAATATAATATAATCAACTGACAACCTAGAACAATTCTGTCTTCAACTCCCAACCCACTCTCCATCAAGCGTGATTTTTCAGTTGTAACAGTCTGTCCAAGAGAAACATCTCCCTCCAAGACAACCTCAAAGGCTACATCCATCTCTCCACGAACCTCCTTCATCATCGAGCAGAATCACATCCCCTTTAAGGATTTCTACACCCAGACATATTCATCCTCAAGTCCCCAATGCCCCCTGCCCAACTCATAATACATATTCACCTAACTTATTCATTTGGGAAGATTCCCCCTACTACCACTCATTGTCTTCCCTAAGGACCTACAAGAAAAAAGGTTACTGTACATGAAGTCAGTACCTTTATGTATCAGTCCAATCATCTCTACTAGTACCTCAACCCATCCACCTATAGGCCATCAATAAACTGACACACCTCTACTTTTAAACCACACCAAGATCCAAAGAAACCATAGGCTTTATGATTCACCCAGAGAAGTTCAACATGACACTACTAGTGTCTCCCCCAGTACTTAAATTGCCAGAACTCTAAGATATTAAAATCTTACACTTCTTCTACTCCAGGGTTGCTACCCCCTGCGTCATTTTATTGGCTGACGTAAGATCACACATATAGCAACAAGAGTACCAAGTTAGAAACTAAAACAAAGAGAAAAGAAGTATTCAAGCATTAGTGACAATTATTGTGGGCCCAACACAGTTTGAGTCTTTTCTTATGAAGTTGAGAAGTTATTGTAGAAAACTAAAAAATCCTAGCACCATGGTGTCTTCCTTGGACAATACATTGTATCTCGCTCATCTCTCATCGATTAGGAGGTTAGCTTCTCCTCATACAGAGATGTCAAAACAACTTAACACTATGGAACTGCATCCATATAGAACCAGGCTTACTCGAACTGTAGAACAAGTAGAATACCGACAAAAAGATTATGATAAGAAAGCTACATCTACCAAATGTCAAAGAACTACAGCTAGCCAAGTTGTGAAAAGTATAAGAAAAAGGATTGTAACCAGCATCAAGAAGGCTGATAACATACAGAACTTGATGGATATAAAAACTGCATCGACTACCATTAAGAAATCCATGTCTCTTAATTGCATCTAACTTAGTTGCAGAACAGACACAATTACTACGACTAATAACCCTGTTATATTCTTCACAGAAAAATGGCTGACTAATTCTACCCATAGCTAGTTTTCCATACTACTTCTTCATTCAAATGGATTATAATGATCAAGTAGCGGGTTGGTAGCAATGCATTTTTTCACATAAATTATATACAATGTGTACAATGAACGGTGACCAATCCCAAGCTTTAAAATGTCTCTCAGCATCAATCAAAATTATCTATTCGACGCTTACTAAAGTACATTTACATACCACACACAGGAGAAAAACACCTTTGTGGAACTGCTTATCGAATTCATGATTGACACCCGATCCCACTTGGGAATAATATTTTTCCTAGGAGACTTCCACTTGCACTACAGAGACCATAAAGAGATACCTATTTCACAAGTCTAGCCCTCCTAGTAAACAGTCTTAGACAATCATATTCTGATCCTACCCACACTAAAGGTTCCATGCTTGACTTGAAAATTGCCAAGAAATTAATCATTCAAATTGACACACCAATCCTTTCTAATAGGTCAGAACATATAATCTCCTTCGTCCTGCTGTCCTCTGAAACCCTAACTTCAGGTTGAACAAGAACAGATAAAGATATTTAAAAAACAATAAAATGAACCTATGCATTGTTGTGAGTTAAAAGAGGCAATACATAGCATTTAGCACTGCACTTTTAATTTGGCAATAACGCCAAACTGTGTCTGAGGAAGGACAGCTTAGGATAAAGACCTACACAATCTCATCTTCTATTTGTTGAAAAGTCATAAAATACAAAACCAAAAGTAAATTAATGCAGTGGTTTTAATAAAGACTTAAATGATAAAAGGAAGAAAGTCAGATCTATTGAGCATCAATAGGGTACACAGGTTTCCTCAAGGACTCAAGCAAAAGTCAGACTTGCTGAAAAAATACATAAAATAGATTTTTGAAGCAAAATCCACAACTCTCACAAAGACAATTAAGGAAGCAAAGAAGCACAGGAAAACCTTTTGAGATAGTCAAAACATCCACTCAGTTTCTATTAGCAAATATTACTGGCTATTCTCTAGCTACTGTGAGAAAAATTCTGCCTTCTTTGAGGACAGACTTAATAAGATACAACAATCTACGAAACCCCTTGAGTGCATTCCAAAAGGGATATGGCCTAGAAATCTACTCCTAAGTGGTCTTGAGACCTGTGACTCAAACAGAGATACTCTCAACCACTGCCGTAATTAAACCATCTTCTCACTTCCTTGAATCTAATCCTTCTGCATTCCGGAATAAAATAGGCCATTCCATGACACCGTACCAAAAGAAGCCTTATCAGCACATCCCTGTCCAAACATACAATTTCAAACTACTTAAAAACAGGGCAGACCTCCCCCACCAGATGCAGACATTAATGACCTGAACAACTTCCATTCAATGCCAAACCTTATTTTTCTTGTGAAAGTCCTTGAAAACTGCTTTTAAGCTCTGCCTCTTCATCACTGAAAATCGTCTTCTAGATTAGCTGCAGCCAGTTTAAGCTCAGGCTGTAGTACTCTAACAGCTATTCTACAACTAACAGACAATGTTCTACATCCTCGTAGACTTTGTGCGAATTTTGATACAGTAAATCCCTCTACTAGAAACTCTTAAAGATTGAATGGGAAGGAGGGATACTGTTCTGAGGTAGTTTGTGTCATGGCTACAGAATGACCTCATCTGATAGCGTTAACTTGGTTAATAGGACAATAGTAGACATCCAAGATTGGAAGAAAATGTATCACTTAATAATTCACCCTTCTTTCTCTTTTATACAGCAATGTTACTGTAAAATCATGGCTTGAATCTTCTTCAATATTGAACTGCCAGCCCATCTCTGTAGAACATGCCAGTCGCATTGGCGTTTACCTCATCAACACCTGAATCTGCAAGATCATATAAATGCTATGCTGAAGGGTGCTCCTAATGAACTTAGCCGGGTTAGACACTTCATCCTATAAAGTGATTTTAAGCAAGTGATCTTATTTGCTTGTGCTTTTGAGACTCGAATATGGATATTCACTTCTGATTGGAAACCCAAAATACACCCATCAAAGTGACTACTGGTCCCAGAAAATGGGGCTAGAATTGAGTCTTGCAGTATCTTTAAACTAGTTTACATCACATGCAAGGCCCTTGCAATATCTTCATACTCCTTTGCAATATCTTCAAACTGGCTAGCATCACTTACAAAATTAGCTTGCATCACTTATAAGTCCTTATGTGCTGGGCCCTAGCATATCAAACATTAAAGTTTAAAATATTTGTCAAAGACCCAACTGTGGAGCAAAGGTGTCCTTCTGTTGGAAATCTCAAATTCCAAACATTTAAGCAAACTAAAAGAGGCCTTCTGTGGATGTGTCCGAAGCGTCTGGGACACTATTCCTCTTAACATCTTTCTATGAGTAATTAATGGAAAATGAAAGCTTCAACTCTGAGAAAACTATACTTCAATAAGATGATTACGGGCCTTATGTATGAACAGATGTTCCCATAGACACAGAACATCTGATACATCTGATACATCTGGCCCTAAATACTTTCTTCTTTTTATACATTTGCCACGTTTGAATTCCACTTCAGGACTCTATCTCAAATCTATGCGTATTAATGAAGGGATCCCCAGTATCAATATAGTTAAATCATTTAGGGAAAATTCATACAGGGTATTCTCACGATGTTTGTGATTACTAGTAAGTAGCATGTTCTTTTGTGAAACACTTTATTACCCAGTTTTTAATATGTGTTAATGAACACTACAAATAAATAAATCCAGAGTTAGAGCAGCGATTGTTAGGGCGAAAAAGCTTAAACATATTACTTTCTGGTTATTTTTTATTTTGTATTAGGGAAAATTCACTTTGGTGTATTCCTTTTTAGGAAACCCTGATTTTGTTTTGGTTTTCTATTTGATGCGGAAATCATTCTTTGAAGTAGAGTTTCATTTTGGTTGAATGAAAGCTTGCTTTATTGCATATTGTGTGTTTTTAATTTTTGCAGTTAAGGCAGGTTACAGCTACAATTTTTGGAAATGTATATATTTTTTGAGGACCAGAGAAATTTAAGTGTGTTTAAGGATTTTCACTTTTGAGGGGTTGTGTCGCTGAGATTTTGTTAATTGTCTGACTTGACCTACTCCCTATGAAAGCACTCTTAATTCCTAGATCTATATTGTGGTACCAATGAGCAATCACCTCCTTGAAATTGGGATGTCATAGCAAGCTTAACCCTGCTTCAAGCTGAAGTGCCCATGACTCAAATTCCTCCATGGTGGTGTCACAGTGCTTCCCTGTCACTGCAGTTTCCTATCATAATTGTCTTTATTTCAGTCAGTGCATTCATTACACTATGAGGATTATGATAATTCTTGATTGTGCATGCTCTTCTACACACAAGGAAGATGGGACTGTCTGAAATGGCAGAACAGTTTAATTTTCAAGTTGGAGGCACTCTAATATTCCAATATATTTAAATATGTAAATTGATTGTTATGATCCTCCCCATGTTCACCATGTACACTGCATTTAGTGTTCATTGCTTCTCATTCTTGAAGCAAAGAATCCACTTTTTGCAACTTATTCCTAATCTCTCCCTCCACATCCTCCCGGTTGAAAATATTTCTGAATTAGGGCAATACTTTGCAGAGATCAGTGTTAAATGTAATTCCACTCTTCCTCTCAATCACAGGAGAGGAGTGTATAGTAACCAAGTGTACAAAAAGCTAGTCCAGAAAGCCCTTTGTTACTGGGGAAGAGGAAAAAATGTTCCCTACTCCATTATTTCTAGACGCTGGGATGTTTGTAGCAAACCCCCACACATAACCTGCATCTTGTGTTTCTTCTTGGCGTGGAACAATTGGTTTTGCTTTGCGATGATTCACAACAGAAAACAGCACGCCCGACAGTACCATCCACACTAGTGAAATGAGTGATGTAGACAGTGAGATGATCTCCTTGAACAGGATAGTTATTTCAATCTCACAGTCAGAAAATGAGACAGAGTGAGAAAGAGAGTGCCAATGAGAGTTAGAATCAGCAAATTGGCAGCATAACCACCCAGCACATCAAAGTTTCCTTTGCTTTGGGTCTCCAAATCAGGGTTTAATATTGTGCTTGTGTTCAAGTGCTATCCCTGGTTAACATTATCAAATTAGTTCATTTCCATACCAATAGTCAAAGGAGTAGATACATTAGCATTAATTACACGAAAGCAAGAAAATATTAATTGAATAAAAACTGTTCCCAAAAATGAGGAATGCGAGTAAAATACAAAATTACAACGTGTTGCAAATACCGTTCTTAAATGATTTATCGAGCAAGTCTGATTTATTTACCCACAGTTTTCAATCAATAGTCAACGACGTTATATTTTTATATAAGCAAAATAAAAATAACAGACGAGCTGTGAAAACAAAATCGTGTTGAGTTACAGAATAACTCCCTTATAGATATACTGCTTTTAAGAATGAGCTCATGTCGAACTGGATTAATTTAATATTCAGTTTCTGAATGGAAAGAAAAGCTGGGCTACATGTTCTTTGGCACAACATTATTAATAAAGAATGAAGGGATTTCCTCTGTGGAACAGAAAAGAAATACAGAAAAAAAAGAAATGCATACACGCATCAGCTGGTGAATTATCACAATGGCATCAGATAACATTCAGTTCTGGAGCCTCACTTTTGGGAAACTAAGTGACCCAGCAATTAAACCGGTGCTACATTTTATCAAGACATTCCCTGTCTTAAGTGACAGGGACTCAGCCATTCCAGGCCAGATTTTTATGGGGGTAAAAAACTACAGATGGTCTAGCTCAGGGGTCTCCAAACCAGTCCTGGAGGGCCGGATCCATACCAGATTTTAAAAATTACTACATGTATCTCAATGGGGATATCCCAAAAATCTGGCATATATCCTAGCTAATTAGACTAGCCCTCTGCAAGAATGAGACGCTGCTAGAAACAAAGCGACAAACGTGCTATCATTTCAGGCAATGCAATGGCGCAACCAAAGTTGCGGAGCTGTGTTGCGTGAAAAGGGGAGAGCAGAACAGTGGAATATCTGCAAAGATATGTAGCTGGTGCTCTCTACCCAAAAGCTAATGTACAATCAGGCTGCTTGCACCACAAACACAAATTGCACAATAGTGCAAAGGTGTGTGCATAAGTCTAGCAAAGGTTTTAAACTGGAGGGATATCCTTCCAGTATAAAACACTGTGCTTAAACTAACATTTTTCCTACTTTGTACATATGATATACAATGCATCAAAACATACAACATTTGAAAATTTGGGAGAAATGCACACAGATCATCTACTTTGTGCCTGCCTCAAAGAGGCATAATCTATTGGTGCAACACCATGTCTCCCATTGTTAATGGATTGGGCCTTGCATTGATTAAAACGTGGATTCCTTCGTAAATACGCATTATCTTATTCTACCATTGTGTAAGACTTTACCCTTCCCTCCCCCCTTTCCTTCCCCCTTATTTTCTTTACTCCTTAAAACAATTTAAACTGCTTTCACTTTTATCGTTTTACTAGCCATTTTTTCCGTTATGTTTTGATTATTATGCTTAATTGTATTGCTTGACTTCTGATTTTCCTGTCATTATTCAAATAAAGCTTTTAAACCTAAAAAAAATGGATGAAGGCGTGGGAATGGCTGGGTACCACCCATGGGATGTTCCCTTGATGCAAAGTAATGCAAAACAGAGCAATAGGCTTCTTCCCATTACTTTTAGGCAACTTTCCTGCACAAAACAGGTGTAGAGCTAGTAAGTAAATAACAATTCAACATGTTCATCCTGTTTGCATCATTTTTGGTGACTGTGTACCAGTACAGAGCACTGACAACTCTGGCCAAAAAAGTGTATAGGAGGATGCAATCAGTCCCACTAGAATGGCATATATATTGGGGCAACCTAGCTGAGAGAAGACTATATGAATGTAAATCACGCCTTAGAATGCAATGAGCATTCTTCGACTTTGACATGCCACCAAGAATATGTCTTGGTAGAGTAGCAAAAAGGTTACATCAAATTGAGACCCACAAATAGAGACCCACAAAGGAAATATACTGTTCCTTATCCAATCGCAAACATATTTATCTTGACAGACACAGCTTGAAGTCTAGATGGGAAGATCCAGGTGTCGGTGAAAACGAATTTACCATCACCTTGAGCTCGTGTGCACCAAAAACCCCTGTACAACTGCCGCATAGCACAAGAAAGACAATACCAGTAACCTACAACACAATCAGTCATGCAATCACTAGTGTACAGGTTCAAGGGTGAGTGCTTATTACACCTGTCAGTTAGTTTACTGACAAATAACCAGCCCCTAGTTCTGATCAAAAATGTTGCTGACACTAACTCTTCTTTGTGGTCCAAGTGTGTAGCACAGCTTGCTGGTATTTGGTAAAGAAAGGTGTCCAGTTCTGGTGGTGGGATGCAGATGTACCCCCCTGGACTCGATATGAAAAGAAGTCGCTCTACTCGTTTAAAGGATCTTTGCTTGCGATCATATCAGACTTTAGTGCCAGGAATCCCCCCACGGGTAGAGAAACAGACAGTAGTGATACCAAGGGAGCAGAAGCATGACAAGGGAAATAATCAGTCCTCATGGCACAATGTGAGACTGTGTTCTAAATAACGCACCCGAGCAGTCACTTAGCAAGTCAATTCCGTACTGAGGAAGTTTCTGAGCCACTGTTCTTCCTTAGTTGTGCCTCTTTATAGGTCTTTTCCGCATTACTACTTAGAGTCAGATGTCCTGTTCTGTCCAGGGGGCTGAGAGAGAAAGTGGGTTGGGTCCCACCAAAGTGACCTACAGTAAAAAGGCAGAACATACCTATCAGTGGCTGCCATTGCCTTGCATATTGTCAGGGTATCACAGAGCAGCTTGTGTGGACTACACTCCCTACTGCTGCAATCTCCTGAAGCCAGCTCTTCCCCTTGAACAGGTTGCGTGTGTGAGTGGTATACATGCTGCCTCATATGGAGTGTGGAGGTTGGTGGTAGTAATAATGTTCAATAACATCCTAGAAGAAGGTTGAGCACAATTCCATGAGCACGCAGTATTGAAATGTCACACTCACCTGCCAAAACTAGTCCTCCACCAAAACCACCAGAGCACCCCATAATGATTGTGAAATCAAGTTTCTGCAAAATTGTTTTATTAATAGTCTAGGCGTGCATGTGCACACAAAAAACAGGAGCAAGCACTATTAATATGTCACATTCTTAAAAGTAAGGGTGTGCAAAATGTGTGTGTTTTCCTTATGGCTGAGATACCCGCCACCCCCTCTCGACACAATCCCCAAGGATGGGAAACCGGAAACGGTTCTGAACTTTTGGAAGGCGGGAGGGAGTGACCCTCCCGGCCGTATTTATTAAAATATGAAACAAAATCAAAACATTAAAATAACAGTTTCATATTATGTACAATTTCATTTCCACATCACGATGTTTGGCTAACCTTAACATATTTCTAATACAAAGGTTCTCCTAGCCGAACTAACATCCTACAAAACATTTAACTTGAAATTGTACATCCTAACTTTTAAGGGCCAACGGCAAGGTCGTAACCGGTGTCAGATCCCTAAACCAGAAATACCTCCCCCACTTGTGAGGGGCGACCGCACAGAGGCGTACCTCAAGTGCATCTACCAATTTCCCTTGACTTGACGGGGGCCCCAATGAACTCGACGCCATTTAAAGGTCGTCCGAGGACTCGTGTGAGGTGTCTAGAAGGTAGCGTAAACCCCCTCCCCACCCCACACAACTTACCACATCTGCCGTCGCAGGTGTCCTGGCCCCGGGAAATTCCCCAGGAGGGGCCCGTAGCCCCTCCTATCCAGGAAGGGGCCTTGACCGCCTTTCCTTTCCTTCCGGCGGCCCATCCTTAGAAGGGACCGCCTCCCCGTTGAGGGGCCAATGGCCACCTCCCCCGAGCGTTCCCATCCGTAATGGGTGACGCCCCCCCATAGGGATCTTCCAATTACTGCTCACCGATCATGACCTTACCGCCCGACCTAAATAAATACGACAATTTAACTAAAACTACTAATTACAAAACAACCATAACTATTTCACGTATGATTACCGATCAACACTAGTGCAAAATCACTTTATTGGAAAAAACATACTGTAAATGACCATTCTTTATTGCATACTCAAAATAACACAACAATCATCACAACCTGTAAGAAATAGAGTTACCACATCAAAACTTTATTTAAAACAACTGGCTGTCCTCAGGGGCTGGTGGGTGGGTCAAAATTGGCTCTTCGTTCCGTCTCGAGCTCACGTGCAGCGGGGAGGTGCAGCTTCAGAGCACAGGAACAAGAGGATGCTTTCTTGGCTTGTTGCTCCTTTTATCCGTCTTCGGGCGGGCGTAAACCCGCCTCCGCCTGCCTCCCTGGGCGTGGCCGGCCGCGTCAGTGTCTAGGACAACCCACTCCAGGGCGGGAAAAGGCGCGCCCCGGCTATGCCGCTTCGGGCATACCAGCCGAGACTCGCCTCCCGCCCAAGATGGCCTCCCGGGGGGATCGAGGTACTCCACCATACGTGCGGGAGGACCGAATGGTCGCCCCTTTCCATATGGCTGAGATACCCGCCACCCCCTCTCGACACAATCCCCAAGGATGGGAAACCGGAAACGGTTCTGAACTTTTGGAAGGCGGGAGGGAGTGACCCTCCCGGCCGTATTTATTAAAATATGAAACAAAATCAAAACATTAAAATAACAGTTTCATATTATGTACAATTTCATTTCCACATCACGATGTTTGGCTAACCTTAACATATTTCTAATACAAAGGTTCTCCTAGCCGAACTAACATCCTACAAAACATTTAACTTGAAATTGTACATCCTAACTTTTAAGGGCCAACGGCAAGGTCGTAACCGGTGTCAGATCCCTAAACCAGAAATACCTCCCCCACTTGTGAGGGGCGACCGCACAGAGGCGTACCTCAAGTGCATCTACCAATTTCCCTTGACTTGACGGGGGCCCCAATGAACTCGACGCCATTTAAAGGTCGTCCGAGGACTCGTGTGAGGTGTCTAGAAGGTAGCGTAAACCCCCTCCCCACCCCACACAACTTACCACATCTGCCGTCGCAGGTGTCCTGGCCCCGGGAAATTCCCCAGGAGGGGCCCGTAGCCCCTCCTATCCAGGAAGGGGCCTTGACCGCCTTTCCTTTCCTTCCGGCGGCCCATCCTTAGAAGGGACCGCCTCCCCGTTGAGGGGCCAATGGCCACCTCACCCGAGCGTTCCCATCCGTAATGGGTGACGCCCCCCCATAGGGATCTTCCAATTACTGCTCACCGATCATGACCTTACCGCCACAGGCCGGATAGTTGACCGGCTATCCGGACCCCCCACAACAACTCCTGCCTAAAGGTCATGTTTTAAACTCTTTAGCCAAGCTATGAGGTCTCCTATGAGTAACTCATTCCCCACCCGGGACAAATGGACCCCATCACCCAGGTACATACTGTCCCCCTTAATACAACCATGTGGAATAGAATGCAGTGTACTTGAACGAAACAATCTACCCAATTTGTTATTTACTTTCTTCACTGAGTGATTCAGAGCAGAAACCGAATTCGCCCCCCGCCACGCTTTCCGTGGAATCATATGGGACCATTCAATTGTGCACCCTGGAACTCTTCTCGCCAACCAACTTACAGTGGAGAGCATTGCCTCGAGAAGAAGTCGTCTACCAGTGGCCACCAAATCGTTGCCCCCAAGATGGACTATGATTATAGACGGCGGTGACCTTGTCCGCCCTAACAAACCCTCGAAAAAGGATTGAAACTGGTCAATACAGAGCCCGCCCCTTCCGTAGAAGGTCACCCTGTACCCGTATTCCCCAGCCATGTGAATCATGTCACCTGTTTTGAATACGTCCGTGGCACGCCTCACGTATGAGTGGCCCACGACCCACACCACTTTTTCCGCAGCCGGTGATGTCTGACCGCTGGTTCCCAGGTGTCGGGTCGACTGCACAGTCCGCCCCGCCTCGTGAGCTTGCGAAACTGTAAACCAAACAAAAACAAGAAGCGCGAGTACATCATTACAGCTTCACAACATGTGCAACCGCACATACTTTTCGTAACAATTCGAGGACCAACGCCCCAAACGTTTCACTTTTTCCACACTCAGACCCCTGGCTGTAGCCTCAGTGGCAGCCCCTATCCGAAAGGAATGGGTCCCGAACTCGCCGGGGTTCAAGCCCGCGGCCGAAATTGACATCGCAAGCACCCGCTGGAACTGAAACCTCGTCAGTGGGGTGGCGTCAGCGTGTCTCAACAAGGTTCCCCCCCATGATGCCACCCTCTGTGCCAAATATTCCTCTACGCAAACAACAGGGCACATGGGAGACCCGGGAATCCTATGTATGATTATGCAGTCCCCAATCGCACCCTGATCGGTCTTGGACCTGACAAACGAGACAGTCATCGTCTCCCCCTTAACCTGAATGTGCTCTCGGCACAGTCCCCCCACCGTATCCTGCTTGTTCTTCGCCACCAGTTCGCTTACCCGCATAGCCCCATGGAATGCTAGCGCAAAAGCGGCTCGGAATAACACTGTTTCATACCGGGATGAACATGTCGCAGGGAGTACCGAAAATAACAGGGCCAACCTATCCAGGCCTATCGGGTGTCTCCGATCTCCTCTGCGACCCTCCAGGCGTTGCCACCCACGTAGCGCTTTCTGCACCACGAAAGACGCTGTCGGGTCCCGGATCCCATGAGCCCTTGCCATAAAGGAAATGGCGGCCCGATGCCTCTGGGCCGTAGCTACTGATTTGCCTGCCCGATGTAGAGACAGCAAAAATTTTACGACAAGCTCTTCCTGGTCCCAAAGCTCTCCCCTAGCAGAACCCAAAAAGGACCAATAGGAACGAAACGCCCCTTCATATGCCTTCCTTGTCCTGGGTGCTAAACTCTCTCCCACGAGGTTTTGTAGTTCGGGGCACCGAGAGACCAGAGAGCTTCGGGAAAGGGTGCCGCCACCCGGTCCGCTGTGGGCAGAAAACCCCAGAAGGCCTGCATACGGAAACGAGAAAGTGCATCAGCCGCTCGATTCAACACCCCCGGGACATGTCGCGCCCTAAAGAGCACATTCAACTGCATACACAATAACACAATTTCCTTGAGCAGTCTCAGAATCCATTTGCAACGTGCTGCCTGACTATTGATACACTCAACCACGGTCATGTTATCAGACCAGAACACCACAGAGTGATCCCGGAACCCCTCAGGCCATGTTTTCAGGGCCACAAAAATAGGGAAGAGTTCGAGAAAAGCAATGTTACTCGTCAGCCCGCACTCGTGCCACCATGACGGCCATTTTTGAGCCGACCATTGTGTACCGAATATGGCGCCAAAACCTATACTCCCCGCCGAGTCTGTCCACAGCCCCAGCTCCTCGGAGGACACCGCCGGTTTGTTCCAGACAATTCGACCATTGAAATCCGCCAAGAATGCCAGCCAAATGCGCATGTCCTGGCGAATCTCTGCCGAGAGCCTCGTGCGGTGGTGTCCCTCCTTCAGGCCGACCATGGCTTGTGCAATCGAGCGGGAAAAGGGGCGGGCCATTGGCATTACTCTGAGGGCAAAATTCAACTGGCCCACCGTTTGTTGCAACTGATGCAGGTTTACCTTAGACACTCGAATACATGTTTCAAGGGATGCCCTGAATTTTAACACTTTTTCTTTGGGTAACCGAAAACAACCTTCCTCCGAGTCGAGCTCGATCCCCAGAAACTCGAGTGAAGTCGAGGGACCAACAGTCTTACCTGGTGCCAATGGCACACCAAAATGATTCATTAAGGCACAAAATTCGTTTAAAGCCTGTCCACATTCTGGGTCCCCGGCTGCCCCCAGGAACAGAAAGTCATCGAGATAATGCATGACATGCTGCAAACCCGTCTTTCTTGTGAATACCCATTGTAGAAAACAACTGAACTTTTCAAAGTAAGCACAAGATATAGAGCATCCCATTGGCATACATCTATCCATATAATAGCGACCCTGAAACATGAAACCAAGAAGACGCTGATCGTCTGGGTGTACCGGGAGCAACCGGAACGCTGACTCGATGTCTGATTTTGCCATCAGTGCCCCGGGCCCCAAGCGATTCAACATGGCGACGGCCTCATCGAAAGATGCGTACCGCACCGAACACACTTCCGGGTCTATCGCATCATTCACGGAAAGACCTCGTGGGGCTGACAAGTTATGTATTAGCCTGAACTCACCCGGGTCCTTCTTGGGGACCACCCCTAATGGGGAACAAACAAAGTTAGCAACTGGTGGAAAATCGAATGGACCGGCAACCCGCCCTCGAGTCACCTCTTTCCCAATCTTTACCCGTACCACTGCCGTATGCTGCAGGACCGACAGTTGGTTCTTACAACTTGCTTCACCCCGAAAATCCCCCACTGGAATGCGGAAACCATATGAAAAACAGTCTCGCAACACCCCAGCGGAGACATGGTCTGGGTATTCGTTGAGCCAAGGAATCATTGCCATGGTATCAATCGGGGTAGGTAAAGGCGCCCCTCGGACTATTTCAGACCTGTTTGGCGCTTCCCCTACCACCGTTATCACCCGTTTTGGCTCTGCACATGGTCTCAGGATGGGAGGACTGTCCACACCCCCCACATTCATGTCTAAACTTGCATGACCCTTGGGGCCTCGTACATTTTCCCCTGTTAAAATTCCAACAAATCCCCCTTTTACCTGCGTTGCCACTCGGCTTCGAGTGGTGCTCGTTACCTGCACCCGTCCGAAAGGGTGTCCCAGAGTATTGGCGGGAAGACTCACCCCCGTTACTCCCCAACAATGGTACTTTTAACATGCCTGAATTCTCCATTTTTTGCCAAGAAATGGAGTCATAACAATCCCATGTTAGAGCTGGGTCGTGCTCCTTAGCCTTCCTAAAAAGATTGTCATAACAAAACCACTGATTGCCCTCGTATGCTAGAGAATACTCCATGATACGTGTCTGGTAAATAGGCAACTCCGTCAACAATTCAGGCCTTCGCTCACCCATAATGGAGGTAAAAATGCCAAACGCTCTGCCCCAAGTACCTATGTTTTCGTCGACCTTAAAGGCGGCCATTTTTGCGCGCCAAACACTCGGATGCATAAGCTCTTTTTGGCTCTTCACATGCTCCATTTCGTAATGGTCAGTAAGCAAAGAAAACATGTTCACATACTTATCGGCCCAAATCTTTTCCTTAATTTCAAGTGGAACATGCTGGGCCACTTTCTCCCTTCGTGAGGGTACAGACCCCTCCCCCGCAATCGGCAGTAGCCGCTTACCTGAACTAGGTGCTGTACTTGCTGCCGAACTCGCGCCTGCTGCAATCTCAGCCACCGGAACCTGTGGGGGAACAGAAGATGGTGCCTTCGCAGCCTCTCTAGATTCCCGCAGTTGTCTCATTACTGCCCTGGCATCGTCAGCCGTGGTGCCCTCACTATCTTTTCCCAACCACGCTGCCAGTTGTGCCGCCAACTCGGGAGGCATATCCTCTCCGTTCACGGGGGTGACTACCACGGGGATTGGATGCCCCTCCTTCGGAACCGGGGTAGGCTCCTCTATCGGTGTATCGGGAACCGGGGCCTCCCCCCCAGGTGCCCCCCTCTTGGACCTCTTGCCTCTCCCGCTAGGGACTACTCCCGGCAATGCTGGTCCGACGATTCGCTTCGGTCCTCCCTCCCCATTCTTTACCGCCATCTGCTTCTTCAACTCGGCTACCTCCTTTATGAGCATGCGGAGCATCTGATCGGTCCCGACCCGCTTTCCGACCTTCTTGCCTGGCATTCTCGAACGAAGATATCTGTAAAACAAAGACAAAAATTACAACGCTCAAAATTGGCTCTTCGTTCCGTCTCGAGCTCACGTGCAGCGGGGAGGTGCAGCTTCAGAGTACAGGAACAAGAGGATGCTTTCTTGGCTTGTTGCTCCTTTTATCCGTCTTCGGGCGGGCGTAAACCCGCCTCCGCCTGCCTCCCTGGGCATGGCCGGCCGCGTCAGTGTCTAGGACAACCCACTCCAGGGCGGGAAAAGGCGCGCCCGGCTACGCCGCTTCGGGCATACCAGCCGAGACTCGCCTCCCGCCCAAGATGGCCTCCCGGGGGATCGAGGTACTCCACCATACGTGCGGGGGGACCGAATGGTCGCCCCTTTCCAATTGTTGAATTATTCAATGTGAGGAAGTGGGTTATTAGTTGAGAGGGGTGGAAGCCACAATCAAATAATAAACACAATCCTTGTCAAGGTGAATCACAACATCAACTAAATTAATCTGCGTCTAATCCTCTGGTAACTTGGAACAGAAGCAGTCAGGCTTAACTTAGAAGCAATGTGTGAAAAATAGAGTACATTTTAATAAATAGAATGGCACCAAAATAATCAGAGTAGGATCAATAGAACAAGAGAAATAATTACTTGTGAAATTAGCAACAAAAAATACTAACAGCCACTCGTGGTTATCTGGTCGCACCAGACCAGGGGAAAGTCACAAGTGTAGGCCTAGATACAAGGACCAGGTTAGTCTCGCCGATGAGTTACCTTCTCAAGTCTGGTACAAAGCGATCCCTAGTTCATTGGAGGGCATCGCACGGAGTAGGTTGAACATCACCGATGTCATGGCTCGAACTGGCCTGTTCATGGTCGCACAAACCTAAAACTTCAGGACTTTCACCTTTTCTTTCAGGATGAGCTCTCATTGATGCCATCCAAGGGGCCATCTGTTTGAGATCAAGACTCATTCCAGTAGAGACTAGCAGCAGGGCTCAGGCAGGTCCAGTTTGTGCTGGCCATCTGGGCAATTGCAAGGAGGCCTCTGAGAGCTAGTTGTGACCCTGCAATTCATAAAGAATGGCAGCCAGCTAGCCCCTGGAGTCTCTCTAGAAATCCGGGGTTCAGGGGAACAAGTACAGACTTCCTTCAGGTACAAGGAAGATTCCTTCCAGCATGGCAGCAAGGTAGTCCTTCTAACAGTAGGACAGCAGGGCAGTCCTTCTGAATCTTTCACTGGTCCAGTAGTGATATGGGGTCTTAGAGTAAATAATACATAACCCTGTATTTGTAAAGCACAAACTAATCACCCCTAGATGGCTCAAGGCGCTGGTGGTCGTTGGGGAGATTAAGGGGGCTATTGCCCAGAGTCACAGGGTGCTGGGCTTAACTGCCATAGGTGCCGGCAATCCAACCATGAGCTCTGTGCTCCAGAGTCAGCCACACTGGCTGCTGCGCCAAACTTCTCCATTTTTACCACTTTTTACTCCAAGTGCAAGCTTGTGGCTGGGTAATGCCCTCTTTGTCATTTGTGAGTTAGGCTCCAAACAGTCTTGGGAGACAGTAGCAGGTGCAGGCATGATCTTAGGTTCCATTGTGTGTGCTTGAGGCAAATACCCTCGAAGTGAGGTTCCGTGACAATTGTAAGTGGTGCTTTCGACTCGCACGAATATGGTCGAGTCTGGTATCTATGAACCGCAAATTACGAGTTTAGTAAGTGTGCGCAGTTTTGCTGTGCTAGCTTAAACCGTTCGTTTGTTATGTGGGTTTTTTCATCTATACCCACGGGTTCCATCTTAGATACGGCATCCATTTTGTCTCTTGCCCTCAAGTAGCCAGCGAACGGACGCTGTCCGCTTCGCGACCCTGGGACTCCCAAGATATTTGCGGAAGACACATGTTCTTTGTAAGTGTCTTTATGACGAGGGGGTTACTACTGTAAGGCAGATGGCGCCGCTCGAGGCTCATCTTGCCGCACGGACTTATTGTCTCAGCCGTGCATCTCATTAGGCACGTCCCTTTGATGCCTGTATCTCGTGTTTCTCGATACCTCCCCTTTTACACCCTTTCCGATCTCCCCACTGTCTCCGTCTTCCCCCGCACCTGTCTTTGTTCCTACTTCGATCTGTTTTACTGCTGATTGGAATTTGCTAATGGTGGGAAGATGGGTTTTTACAGTTGGGAACCGCCAAATGTTTCCGCACTTATGTTCCGGACCTCATGTGCTTCAAAGTGACCAAAGCGACCCCTCTGGGGGATAATGATGAGAACCGGGTTGTAAACTTTTGTGTACCATGTTGTCCTATGGGTAAAAACTGTATAAAAGGAGCGATCCACAGAACCAATTTGAAGCAGTCTCCCCAAGTTGCACGTGGTGTACTTGTCGTGACTTCTGTGTTCCCTGCAGTAAATAAACCTTGAATCTTTGACGCCGAAGGAAGTGTCCCGTGTCTCTGTGATTCGTACGCCGGAGCAGGTTACCCACGAAGGTTTCAGGTGTTGTGCCCTGGCACCGCTGGGTCTTAAAGAACCCAGTCCTTCAGTTGGCGCCCAACGTGGGGCTGCATCAGTGGTACCGGTCCAAGCCCGACGATCGTGAGGAACTTCGTGTGAAATCTCCGAGGGAAGGTGCACTCCGCTTCATCGATCCAGTTGTCGAAATAAGTGGCCCGAAGACTTTTCCCGCGAAGATTCCCGCCTCCGGACGGCTGCGACGGACTGCTGCCCTGACTGTAGACCTGTTTTGGCGCCTGGCGTAGACCTTGGTATAGCGAGACGATAGACGGGCCTTCCTGGTGACGCCATTGATCTTTGAGTTAAGTATTTGTGGGTCGCTCCCAGAGTTCTTGGTTGTTGACACTTTAGCGAGTGTTTTGTTGTTAACGCTGTGTGAGTGTTTTTGTCGGTGACACCTTGCTAGCGTACTTTGTTGTGTTGTTTGACGACTGCAGCCGCCAAAGACCGAGGGTTTTGTTCTTTGCTGGGACTTGGTAAATCCCGTAACTCTTGAAGTTTGTGAAACTCGGCTAGCGTGCAAGATGCCTGGCCGCAGTACTTTGTTTAGTTGTTTCAGACCTTGTGGTATGGATTCCCGACTGGAGGACTCGTGTCCGATACCTCCGGTTGGAACTCCCACTTATGACCTGTACAGTAAGCATGGGCTAGGCCCAATTACCTTTAATGATTACTGGATTAAATATACGAAAAAGGACGGCGACCTTCGTTGGCCACCTCATGGTAGCTTCGAGGCGCCGATCTTAGATAATCTGGAGATTAAATTGTTCGAAAGAAAGTCAAGGCCGGCCATGTTTGATGCCTTTCGGTTGTGGCGCAAAGAAGCCCGACAGAAAGAAATCAGACAAAATAAACGTAATCATCGAGATACTGTTGCTACCATAGTAAAGAAAGCAGAGCAATATCAGCATGATAAGGAGGTTAAGGATAAGGAAGTGTTTGACAGATTACAGCGTATGACTGTAGATACATGTTATCCCGCTTTGCCTACGGAGTCAGAAAAGAAGGAAGAGCCAGTTGAGGATCCTTTAATGTCTTATCTTATGAAGTCGCCACCTCCGTACGTACAGGGTACCCCAGCTGCAGCTCCTGTGGTCCCTGCCGTACCTATTCTTCCGCCTATTGTTCCTCCGCCTGTTCCTCAGCCTGTACCCGCCCTTCCGACTGTTCCTGCTCCTTTGCCTGTTTCTGTCCCTACTGCTCCTCCACTTCCACATACTCCTGCTGCTGCTACTGCTCCTGTTTTGTTAACTCCTGCTGTTGCTACTGTCTCTACTCCTTCTCTTGTTAGTCCTGTGTCGTATCTTTCTCCCTCTACTCGTAGTCGTAATTCTCCCCTTGCGGCTAGCTTCTTTCATTCGCTCGGGCCTGTTCATGGGTCCGCTGGTTCTGATGGTCCTCAGAGACGTAGTCAGTTTCCTGGAAACAGAGAACGTGTTGCGCTATATAATATGGCAATGGGTTGGATGGTAAACCCTCTTAGAAATCCACCCCGTGTTGTCCTTGAAACGTTTTGTCAGTTTAATATACCAAACCAGAGATATGTGTTTAATGAAATGTGTAAGTTCCTTCATGATCAGATAGTGGCCGATGCGCCTGACGAGGTGCTGACCGCCCTGTCTGAGCTTCAGCTTCAGTTCGCAAATGGACTGATAGTAGATACTAACGTTCGACGTGCTATTGAGCGGCTGCTATCTTTTCGTCCCGCTCCGATACCCCATGCCTTGTTTGTTGAGGATATTGAAGGACAACCAGATGAGTCTGGCCAATATCCCATGCGTGAAGTTCCACCGGTTTGGATGCCAGGTAACCCCGCAGCTGCCCCTCCGGTCCCGCCATATTTCCAGAGAGTATGGATACATCTCCCATGGAAAAGATCGGAAGTGTTACAGGTGAAGCAATCCTTGCCTGACCCTCGCAAAAATCCTGCAGGGTATTACAAAGAGTTATCGCAGCTCGTAGATGCTACGGTAATGAATCTTGCCGATATCGATATGTTGTTTGGCAATGTTGTACCGCAACCGGTATGGGCTAAGATTCGTCAGGAAAATCACGCGACCGAGTTAGGTGGTGATTGGACGGCCATCGTAGCGGCGGATGGGTTGCAAGTTGGTGGTGCTAAGCCTGAACAGTTGATTGCTGCTCTTCCCCAGCGAATAATTACATTAATGAAAACGCTTATGCCAGCTATGAGAGTAAACTGGGACAAATTGTCAGCTTGCAAGCAGAAGAAAGATGAGAGTGTTTCCGACTTCTTTACGAGGTTTGAGGAAGCATTCATTGACCATAGTGGACAGGATATGGGTACCGAGGGTGGACAGAGATTGTTTGTGGATAAATTTGTTTCGAACTTATTGCCCGATTTGAGCAATAAATTAAAGAATTCGGAAAGTGCATGGGCCGTTTCTACCTCTGCTCAGATATTGGCTACAGCACAATATTATGAAAATAGGGAGAAGGAAGAGAACGACCGTGCTGATAAAAAGACGAAAGAGCTAAAAACTAAAGTGTTGCTTCAACAAGCATATCCTCCGCGTTCGAATCAGAATGCACCCCAGCAGAATAGATCGCAGCCGCAATCGAATCGATCGCAGCCACGTAATGACTCCTCCTCCCAAAGATCATCGTTAGGGTACAATCAATGTGCTTATTGTAGACAGGAGGGACATATTAAATTCAATTGCCCTGTTTTGAATGAACGTAATAGTGGTAACTCATCTAGAGGAGGTCGTGGTGGTTCGCAACAGGCATCACGTGGTAGAGGTCGTGGTACTCAGAACGATCGCTCAGATAACTCCTCTAATTCTAATAATTGTTTCGATCAACGTGGATCATCGCAAGGGCGATCTGCGCAGTACAATGTAGACGACTATTACGTCGATCAGGGGACTGACGACAGTAATTACTAGGACAGCCAAAGACAAGGAGAGGGAGTGGTATCAGTTCCGGTTGATCAGAGAGGGCCTTACGTCGCAGTTGCTACATCGGGCGTCGTTGAGCCTTTTCTGTTGGACACTGGTGCAGCGAAAAGTTCTATTCAGCATTCGAAACTCCCTGGCGCACCTTTGTCTGGCTTAACAAATGTTTCCGTTGGATTCTCTGGCGCCCCCGTTAGCAATCCAGTTTCACGCCCTTTGCGCCTTAAAATTGGACCACGTGAGCTAGAAGCTCCATTGATTCTAACCACAGGTTGTGGTGAAAATCTTTTGGGCCTGGATTTGCTTAAACGTTTGTACGCAACTTTGTATTGTTCTCCTGCGGGTGTAAAGCTTACGTTAGGAGAAAGGGTTGTCTCTCCCATGTACTTGTCTCTCGACAAGCTCCCACCGGAATTGAGTTCTCTTCCTGCGTCTTTGTGGGCAACGGGTCCGAATGATGTGGGCCTACTTGATATCTCGCCCTATGTTGTTCAGTTAAAATCTAATGTGCGTTTGCCACGTATTCCCCAATATCGTATCTCCCTTGATGGTGAACGAGCACTGTTGGCGATCATTTATGATCTGATTGAGAAAGATGTTATTGAAGAGACTCGGGGAAACGTGTGCAACAGCCCTGTGCTGCCTATTCTTAAACGTACTGATCCTTCAAAACCACCTGTTTATCGTTTTGTTATCGATTTACGGGAGGTGAATAAAATTGTGGTTCCTCAATTCCCTGTTGTGCCCGACATCACGGCGCTACTGACTCTGATTCCAGCTTCTGCATCGTGGTTTTCGGTGATTGATTTGAAAAATGCGTTTTTCAGCATCCCGATTGCCGAAGAGAGCAGGGACCTTTTTGGTTTCTCTCTCGGTGGACGTAGCTTCCGGTTCAAGCGCGCTCCTCAGGGCTACTGTGAAAGTCCATCGATTTACAGTCAAGCCTTGAAGGGTCAACTGGATGCGTTCAAGTTGCCGGTTGGTGCGGCCCTAATCCAATACGTCGATGATTTATTGGTAGCAGCCGATACTCAGGACATTTGCAAAATTGCTACGGTGTCGTTGCTGCAACATCTCTGTGAGTTGAATCACAAGGTGTCACCTACTAAACTCCAATATTGTTGTCAAGAAGTAACCTATCTAGGTCACTTATTGTCAAAAGAGGGAAGGAGATTGACCCCAGAGAGAATTGCAGCGATTGCGCGAATGGCTGTGCCAAAAACCCAAAGAGATGTACGTGCCTTTCTAGGTATCACGTCGTACTGCAGGCAATGGATTCCTAATTTTTCATTGCTAGCGAAACCATTGGTGGCTCTTACGTGCAAGGATGTTTCAACTCCTTTACCATGGACGGAAGAATGTCAGAAAAGTTTTTCTGAACTGCGTGATTCATTGTGTTCGGCTCCTGTGTTAGGTACTCCTGACTACAGTAAGCCTTTTACATTATATGTTCACGAGAGAGAAGGTTGTGCTTTGAGTGTCTTGACGCAACCTTTTGGTGGTAAGCAGCGTCCATGTGCATATTTTTCCTCGATCTTGGACCCAGTAGCTAGAGCATTGCCGAGTTGTTTAAGAGCAACTGCGGCAGCTGCGGTCTCCATCCGACAATCAGCAGGATTGGTCATGGATAATATGCTTACGGTGATGGTTCCGCATGCAGTCGATACTCTTTTGAATCGAACGAAAACTCAACACTTGACGAGTGCGCGGTTGTCTGGGTATGAGTTGACGTTGTTGGCAAGCCATGTTCAAATAAAACGTTGTAATGTTCTGAACCCGGCGACTCTGTTACCAATTAGCACAGAGTCAGATGAAGTAGCGGAGCATGATTGCTACTTGAGGACTGAAGAGGAAACAAAAGGTCGAGTGGACCTTAAAAACACCCCATTGGAAGATCCGGATGGCACACTGTATGTGGATGGGTCATGTTTTAAGTTGCCGAATGGCGATGTGACTACCGCTTATGCTGTTGTAACGTTGAATACTGTTGTTGAGACTGCAAGGTTGAATCAGAATTCTGCCCAAGCTGCAGAATTGATTGCTCTCACCAGAGCGTGTGTGTTAGCGAAAGATAAGCGTGTGAATGTGTACACTGACAGTCAGTATGCATTTGGTGTTGCACATAGTTTTGGACGATTGTGGAGAGAGAGAGGTTTCTTGACGTCGCACGGTACGAAGATTCAGCATGGCCAACTTGTGAATGATCTTTTGGATGCACTGACGTTGCCTAAGCAAGTAGCGATTGTTAAATGTAGTGCACATCGTAAGGTGACGGATGATGTTGGTCGTGGTAATGCGTTTGCAGACGAGATCGCTAAGGAGACTGCCCGAAACCTTAGCACTCGAATGTATGTGACGAGTTCGGTTAGGTGGCTTACAGAATCGAGCATGTGTGAGGACACTATCGAAAGTGTGAAAGAAATTCAGAATGAGGCCACTGAGACTGAAAAGGCGAAGTGGAAAGAAAGTACGGGAAAGTTGGATGCGAATGGTTGTTGGATTGATTTGTCGGATCAGAAAAGATGGTTGTTGCCCGATGCGTATGTGCTGGCCGTTGTGACAATGGCACATGGGTTAGCACATATCAGCGTGAAAGGTATTTGTAAGTTGCTGTCTCCGGTGTGGAAGAATGATGGCATTACGAAATGTGCTGAACGCTTGGTGAAGAATTGTATGGTGTGTATGATGTACAATCCTGGCAAAGGAACCCCAACTCCTCCTGGCAGTTTTGCTCCCCCTTCGTATCCCTTTGAGGTGATTCAGTTGGACTTCATCCATATGGAGAGATGCAACAACCTGAAATACGTTTTAGTTGTGGTTTGCGCATTCTCTCGATGGATCGAGGCCTATCCTCTCAAAGACAATACTGCTTTGTCTACTGCGAAAATCCTACTGAAGGAATATTTTCCTCGGTATGGAATGCCTAGAGTCGTGTGGTCAGATAACGGAAGTGAGTTTGTTGGAAGTGTGATGAAGAGTGTGTGTAAGGGCCTTGGAATTAATCAGAAATTCCACAGCGCCAATCATCCCCAGTCAGCTGGTTTGGTTGAAGGGTACAATGGCACCCTTAAACTAAAAATAGCGAAGATTCAAGCTACGACTGGTCTTTCGTGGCCTGACGCTTTACCTTTAGCATTACTGTCAACTAGGGCGACTGTACACTCCCGAGTAGGGCTTAGTCCCTATGAAATAGTGTTCGGCCGTCCTGCGAATGTGTGGGGGGTTCCTAGGCCAGGAATGTTTTCTGATCTTGAGTACCCAATGTTGATCGATTATCTACATGACTTGACTGCTAAACTGAGGTTAATTCACCAACAGGTTTACGACGCATTGCCGACGCAGACAGAGGGTCCAGGCCACCAGCTCCAGCCTGGAGACTGGGTGGTGACAAGAAACTTTTCACGAAAAAACAACCTAGACCCGAGGTTCACCGGACCCTATCAAGTGCTCCTGGCCACGAGGACTGCCGTTCGTCTCGAGGGACGTAAGAATTGGGTGCATGCCACCCACACCAAACGAGTCCCTATTCCTTTGCCGGCAGACCCGTGGGTAAGGAGAGGCATTGCGTCAACGGAAACAGAAACATTGTCGGCGTTTGTACCTTTTAGCGACGCACGGCCTGTTGGAGAATCCCCAGCGCAGCAGAAAGACACTGTTGAACAATTAGCATCAAAAGACTCAAGACCAGAACACTCAACTGATCAGCAGGACGCTGTCTCCTCAACGGATCCTTTGTTTGACGAGCAGACACGTTCTGGGAAAACACGATACTTTTTGCGATCTCGCACTAAGGACAAATAAAAGATTCGGTTTTGTTGTATTGACAACTGCATAATCCCGTTTTCCGTGATCAGTTTTGAACCTTCGTATTACTGTAAATATTCTTGTATATACATATATATATTGAGCTTCATTCCTTGTACTTTTTGCTTCCACAGTTGAGAGACTTTGTTTTTGCATATATACATATTGTGCATTGAAGGCCGTAGGGCCGCGCGCGTACTTCCTTCTGGATAGTAGGTCTTGACGTTAGGTTAAAGGCCGTCGGTTCCTGGGAACTCCTAGGGATTGACTATTGCTACACAGAACGAAGTGCGTCAAGAAACGTTGCGGACGGTCGTAGGGAATGGCATTCTCGAAGCTGAATGATTTGGAGGGAGCTCAAGTTCATCGATTCAAGCTGCAGCAACTCAGTCGTACCAAATGTTTTATATTCCAACTGTTTGTATTGTTTTTGACTATTTCAGCATTATTGGCGGGTGGGGTGTATTATACGATGTCTTACTTCTTACCTTCTGCTACACCTACTCCTACTCCTGACCCTAAACTTACCTCTACTGTTTCTCCCCATTCCTTTCACATGTTACCCGAACACGAGCAGGCTAGACGTGTAGAATTCCGCAACAATTCCTTTATTCAGCTCCTTCATCAGCATCAGTTAGTGGTTAACACTACTAATTGTTGGGTGTGTGGATTGATGCCACATACTACGGATAAGGGAATTCCATATCTGGTGTTACCGTATAGTTCCCAAGGGTCAGCTCGAGCATTTCAAACAATGTTTCGAAGCGCACTGGGTTTCCACCCCATTCGAGAACCACGTTCCCCCTACTCTGGTCCTACCTCGTATCAAAAACCTTTGTCGATAGCAATAGAGGATTTAGATAGCGATATCTATGATCCCTCGCTCATTCCCGAAGAAGAGGTACAAGCCTATAGAGTCCTAAGTAGAGGTGAATATAGTGTGTTCACTAGCGAAAAGCAGCTCAAAAGCTCGCCTCCAATATGGGTCGTACCCCACACAGGTAATTTTTGTCTTATGGGTCGTGGCCGACGATCGCAAGCCCGACTTGGAGCAAGTGCTTGCACTGAAAATTACATTCTGCCAATGTTCTCGTCCCCTGTGTTCCTGGCTGCCAAGGGTACATACTTTATCTGCTATGATCGCGCATATGCATGGTTGCCCGCTGACTTCATGGGCTCATGTTTCATTGCAAATCTGTTGCCTCCGACGTTTACCGTAGATGCCGATTATCACAAGACTAGAGTTGTGAGAGGCGTAATTAGCGAAGAGGATACTGCCGGTCAAGAGGCAGGAGACTTTTTCAAGGGTTTCCTCCCGTTTTGGGGACCTATGGTTAATAGTAGGAACCTGAGACAGTTGACTCGAGTGGTAGAATCAACAGCTAATATTACTGCCAGTGCCCTTGGTAATATCACCACAGAACTTCAGGCGGAGAGACTTATGACGTTACAAAACCGTATGGTTTTGGATGTCATCTTAGCAGATCGAGGTGGGGTATGTAAGGTGATCCATTCGAGCTGCTGCATTTTCATTCCAGATAATGCTCCTACTGTCTATCAAGCCATCTCGAGGTTGCATAAGATCTCCGAATCCATACACGTGGATGTAGGGGATTGGACGCTACTTGGATGGTTTTGGGGCCTGATGTCGACTTGGGGTTGGAAAATTCTGATGATCATCGGAGTCGTTGTAGTGTTCCTGTTCACGTGTTGCCTTTGTGTGCAGTGTGGCCCTGCCTTATGTGGCCTCTGTGCTACAACGTGTATAAGACAACCACCTGTTACCAAGGGGACTCGATTGGACAGAGCTATGCTACAGCAACATCTCGATGGTTTGATGAATATCGAATATGATTCCGACTAGTGCTTGCCTACATGAGGGCAAAAGGAGCGTCTGAGGTTCCGTGACAATTGTAAGTGGTGCTTTCGACTCGCACGAATATGGTCGAGTCTGGTATCTATGAACCGCAAATGACGAGTTTAGTAAGTGTGCGCAGTTTTGCTGTGCTAGCTTAAACCGTTCGTTTGTTATGTGGGTTTTTTCATCTATACCCACGGGTTCCATCTTAGATACAGCATCCATTTTGTCTCTTGCCCTCAAGTAGCCAGCGAACGGACGCTGTCCGCTTCGCGACCCTGGGACTCCCAAGATATTTGCGGAAGACACATGTTCTTTGTAAGTGTCTTTATGACGAGGGGGTTACTACTGTAAGGCAGATGGCGCCGCTCGAGGCTCATCTTGCCGCACGGACTTATTGTCTCAGCCGTGCATCTCATTAGGCACGTCCCTTTGATGCCTGTATCTCGTGTTTCTCGATACCTCCCCTTTTACACCCTTTCCGATCTCCCCACTGTCTCCGTCTTCCCCCGCACCTGTCTTTGTTCCTACTTCGATCTGTTTTACTGCTGATTGGAATTTGCTAATGGTGGGAAGATGGGTTTTTACAGTTGGGAACCGCCAAATGTTTCCGCACTTATGTTCCGGACCTCATGTGCTTCAAAGTGACCAAAGCGACCCCTCTGGGGGATAATGATGAGAACCGGGTTGTAAACTTTTGTGTACCATGTTGTCCTATGGGTAAAAACTGTATAAAAGGAGCGATCCACAGAACCAATTTGAAGCAGTCTCCCCAAGTTGCACGTGGTGTACTTGTCGTGACTTCTGTGTTCCCTGCAGTAAATAAACCTTGAATCTTTGACGCCGAAGGAAGTGTCCCGTGTCTCTGTGATTCGTACGCCGGAGCAGGTTACCCACGAAGGTTTCAGGTGTTGTGCCCTGGCACCGCTGGGTCTTAAAGAACCCAGTCCTTCAGAAGTGCAGGTAGGGCTGGGTACATCCCCTCCCCAGCCATCCCAGCAGGATAGCCCATTCTGTCCACAACTAGGCTAGCATTACAACTGTGAAAACTATTTCAGTATTCTTTCACTGCTAGATGCATTAAAAACTTAAGCCCACATGTCCTAATTTTAAAATTCCATGCACCATGCCCTAGGAGGCAGCCTTAGGGGTGACTCATAAGTATTAAAAGGGAAGGTTTTGGCTTGGCAAAAGGTTTGTTTTGCCAGGTGGAAATGGCAGTTTTATACCTGCCCTAAAGACTGTAGTGGCTGGCTTGAAACATGTTTTAAAGTTCTACTGTAGTGGGTGGCATAATGAGTGCTGCAGGCAGGCACACTAGTAGTCGTTAACTTATGTGCCAAGTAGTACCATTTATTAGGGACTTATAAGTAACTTAAATATGTCAATTAGATGTAGGCCGATTTTACCATGGTTTAAGGAGCAAGCACAAGTCCTTTAACACTGGTTAACAGGGAAATGGTGCACAGAGTCCTAATGCCAACAAACACGGGGTCAGAAACAAGGCATAAATCTGGAGGTGACTGTCTAGAAAGCCAGGTCCAACACGCAAAATATTAGCCAAATTCTGCATATTTATATGGAATTAAGATTTATCATTTTACACTACATTTTCCGCAAAATGCATCCCGTGTCAATTTTTGACCATGCATTTTTCGCAAAACAAAAAGATTTCAAATTCATAAAACAACCTTACAAATCCATATCTCTGCTGAAAACTCCAAATCTCCACTAAAGTATTGATGTTAACAGGCGCATACAAAATTAGTACATTTATGTATCTCAGATGAGTTTGGCTCAAAATTCTTTGAGAAAGCAGAGTTCAAATGTCACACCCTTAGATACCAGTTGCAATTAACACTCCTCCAAATAAATACAAAATCTTCACATCAGAAGTGTGATAGAGTGCATGAAATGTGTTCAATAATACCCATGTGCATATGGCCTAAAATTCCAGAAGCAGGCATAGGTAAAAATAACATAACACTCCTAACAGCCTGATAGAAAACAATTAACACTTTTAAATACTGCCTGAAATGGTTTAACTAACCAAAGCATTTGATAAACCAGCTGTATATTCTACCAAAATAAAGTTTCCTACAGATGTCAATAACTGGAGACACAGCAGCTTCTTAAACCTATATAAAATGAAAGTTGTTAATAGGAAGTGCTATGATCACACCACATAATATAGTGAGAAGCTAGTTTCATTATCTTTCAAGATCATATCAGGCCAGAAGTCTGGGATCATGTTTTCAGGGCCTCATTTTCAGCCAATATCTAAAGAATAATTGTTAGTTGTCTTGCACTAGGTGCACTAGAAACAAAGGCTAAAAAATGTTGATTGACCTGACTGTAAAATATGTCAATAGGTCTTTCTTATATTTTGATTGTGTAGAGATCACACACTTCATTGTAAATTTGTAGAGAAGTCCTGCAGTTATAACCGTCGGCCTTATTCTTAAAAAAACAGTAAATCAGCAGAATTATAACGTTGCTTGGGTGTAGATTTACAAGTTTTGGTAACTCTCCAAAATTTCTAGCAATATATTTGGAAAGCTGCACCAGTTACAGGCTTCCTAATGTACTTAGAGAAACCGTTCCCGTATTCCTGTTACCTTTTAAGTGCTGGCATTTTGGTTGGCATAATGGCATTTTTGTAGAATTACTCCTGCTCAAATGTAAACGTATAAGTTCCTAGTAAAGTGGTATACCACATACTCTGGCTGTGTTAAAAAAATGCTTCTAGTGGGCTTACAGCACTTGCTGTGAGACCCACTTAAGTATCCCTTTAAAACATGTCCCAGGACTGCAAACCTTGAATGCAGTTTTAAACTGCCAATTCAACTTAGCAAAATAAACCCCTTACTAAACCGTAAACACCCCTTTTATGATGTACAGATCACTCCTATGCAGCCTAAGGGACATGGTGCAATGTAATTAAAAGGTTGAACATGTAATTTCATGTTTTATGTGTACTGCTAGTGAACAATTCACAAATTCTTTTTTTTTCACTGCTGTGAGGGATCCTCTCTCATTGGCTAACATTGGGTTACCTTGACACCTTCAATAAGTGTTACCATTTGGTCGGTAACTGTTAGAGACACATGATTGGTGTCTGTGAAATTGTACTTCAAAATCCTCTTTAACCCCTTTGGTGCTCATGATGGAATTGTTCCGTCATTAGCACCAGTGGCTGCCATTGCCTTGCCTGTGCTCATGACGGAACCAATCTGTCATTTACACACTAGCACGAAAACCCTGTTATTTTACCTCAGGAGGAGGGTAAGAGCTTCCCCAACCTCCAGAGGCATTTTTTTTGTTTTCAATGTAAGGATAATCATGTGCATGGTGCGCTGACATCATTAAATTGAAAATGAAACTGAAATTTAGTTTCAGTTTCAGTGCTCATGGGGCTAACTCAGTCCCTGAGCACCGAAACATATGGAGAGGTATAATTGGAAAGGTGAGAATCTCCCCTTTCCAATGTTACCCTTCCCTAGTGGAATGGGCATGCCAATGCCCATCCCCCCAAAAAACTAGTACGCCCACTAAGCACCAGGATTTTTTTTTTTTTTAAATATGCCACAGTCTATCTGCTACCCACCTCAGGAGGCAGATGGGGCAATAGCCGCTTTTCTACCCTTCTAGGGGACAGAACACACACTAGGCAAAAGGTATTCTTCTTTTTTAAAGGTGGGTGCCGCCCAGAATGGGCATGCCAATGCCCTCAATCCCCCCAAAATATACCACAGTCTCTCTACCCCCCACCAGGTGGCAGATGGGGCAACCCCACTAGACACTAGTTTTTTTTATATATACGTAGAGGTGGGGGCTGCCCAGAATGGGCATGCCGATGTCCCTTATTAACCCCCCCCCCCTAAAAAATGCCACAGTCTTTCTGCCCGCCTGGGAGGCAGGTGGGGGGAATACCCCACCATGCACAAGGGATTATTATTTTTCAAAGTTCAGGGGTGGGGGCTACCCAGAATGGGCATGCCAATGCCCTCACCCTCCAAAGAAATGGTACAGTCTTTCTGTCCCCTTAGATAGGGGCTCCCTATCTATCACAAAATGACCTAGTTTTTTCAAGGGGGTCACCAGCGTTTTAGGTTCGGGCTCGGCGGCCATCTAGGGAAATTTACCAAACCCACACATTTGTGAAAACCAGACACATGGGGGAGTCCAGGGAGGTGTGGCTTGCGTGGATCCCCCAATGTTTGCCTACCCAGTACCCCCTGCAAACCTCCAATGTACCTGAAAAAATCAACTTGTTCCCACATTTCTGTATGGGAAAGTTGTGGGATTACCGGGCTGACAGAAATGTTGTGCCACCCAGCATTCCCAAAGGTCTCCCGATAACAATGGTACCTGACGTGTGTGGGCCAAGGACCCACGGCAGGGAAGGGCCCAAATCATATTTTGGAGACATCAAAATTATCTATCACAAAACAACCTTGATTTATAAGGGGGCCACCTGCGGTTTTGGTCCCATGCTCGACGGACATCTAGGGGAACCCTCCAAACCCAGACATTTTTGAAAACTAGACACCCGGGTTACTTCAGGGAGGTATGGCTTGCGTGGATTCGCCCCAATGTTTTCCTACCCAGAAACCTCAAAATTAGCTAGAAAAGTATCACATTGACATGGTTTTCTCCTACCTTTTTGCTGTCAATGCCCCCCTGTTTGTTGACTATGTTTTGACTGGCTTTTGGGATCTTCACACTTTACCATTGCTAATCAGTGCTAAAGTGCCTGTGCTCTCTCCTTAAAACATGATAGAATTGGATTATACCCAACCGATATATTTAATTCACGTGTCAGTCACTAGTAACTTGGTTACATACCTGTGACCATGGCCTATAACTTAAATGCTACTAGTAGGCCTGCTGCACTAATTGTGCCACCCACTTAAGTAGCATTTTTACATGTCTTAGGCCTGCCATTGCAGCCTGTGTGTGTGCGCGCAGTTTTATTTTTAATCTTTTGCCACACCCAAACCAAAGTTTAAACCTTTTGCCAGGCCCAAACTTTCCTTTTTGATAAATATAAGTTATCTCTAAAGTAGGGCCTGGACAGTTCATAGGTAAGGGTGCAATGTATTAAAAAGGTCTTGGTAGAGAAAAACTCTGAAATTCGCATCTGTGCCCTATCTCCACACAAAGGGCTGTATACCCCTTGTATTTAGTCTGGGGCAAGGAATAAAGGGCACCTGTGCACTTCAAACTTGTGCTTCACCCTGATAAGGATTGTGGTTGCTGCTTGACCAGGGTTTACACCCCAGTCAACCAATAGCCCAATTTCTTACAATTACTGTTTGTGTGCTGCATAAATACTTTTCACATTGCCTGTAAGTTAAGCCTGACTGCTTTTGTGCCACGCTATCAGAGAGTTAAACACTGTTTAATTTAGTGACTTTAGTTGTTCACCCGTAGCTGGATTATGGCTGTTGCTTGAGCAGGGTTAACACCCCACTCAGAAATATCACACCACTGTTGGATAGTTTTGCGCATGACTGTAAGACATTGGGTCACTAGTTGAAAGAGGTAAAACCTTACTCAAACAGTGTGAAAAATGTGTTTTTGGTTGAGGGGGATGAAACCCTTCTCAAGCAGAAACCACAATCCTTCTCATTTTGAAGTCACAAGCAAACCCTAAATTAACCTGTGTTCCACTCTCAAGTAGCTTGGAACAGAGCAGTCAGGCTTAACTCAGAGGCAATTTGTAAAGTATTTGTGCAGCACTTCAAACAGTAACACAATGGAAACACACCACATAAGGATCCCACACCAGGTTAGAAACATAGTGTAATTTTGAATAAATAAAGCAGACCAAACAATAAAAATTCAATCAGTAGAACCAGAGATATTCAATTAAAAAGTTTTAGTCAAAATAGCGCCAAAAACAAAGAGCAGAAACTATGGCTATCTGGGCATGCTCAGATGTGAGTCCCATGCTCTCCACACCACTGGATTCAAGCAAGCCGGGCTGAAGACGGCTGGAATGCAGAAAACCGGTCCTCAGAAGCTTGTTTCCGGTCCAGGGAAGGCATGGTTTGGCAGTTAGGGCTGGACTGTTCCCATGAGGCACTGGGTCAGACTGATTTGCATATTGCCATGTCTGAACTGGAGTGGTGTGGAGTGCCAAAAAACGATGGATTTAGGCCCAGATCTCTGTACTGGGGTGAATGTATGACATTGTTCTGCATTCTGTCCATCAACTGTGGTTTTTGCATTTGTCATCCCAAGTGGGATGGGTATGCTCAGACGTGAGTCTCATGCTCTCCACACCACTGGATTCAAGCAAGCCGGGCTGAAGACGGCTAGAATGCCAGAAACCGGTCCTCAGAAGCTTGTTTCCGGTCCAGGGAAGGCATGGCTTGGCAGTTCGGGCTGGACTGTTCCCTTGAGGCACAGGGTCAGACTGATTTGCATATGGCCATGTCCGAACTGTGGAGGTGTGGAGTGCAAAAAAACGATGGATTTAGGCCCAGATCTCTGTACTGGGGTGAATGTATGACATCGTTCTGCATTCTGTCCATCAACTGTGGTTTTTGCATTTGTCACCTCGAGTGGGATGGGTATGCTCAGACGTGAGTCCCATGCTCTCCACACCACTGGATTCAAGCAAGCCGGGCTGAAGACGGCTGGAATGCCAGAAACCGGTCCTCGGAAGCTTGTTGCCGGTCCAGGGAGGGCATGGCTTGGCAGTTCGGGCTGGACTGTTCCCATGAAGCACAGGGTCAGACTGATTTGCATATGGCCATGTCTGAACTGGGGTGGTGTGGAGTGCACAAAACGATGAATTTAGGCCCAGATCTCTATACTGGGGTGAATGTATGACATTGTTCTGCATTCTGTACATCAACTGTGGTTTTTGCATTTGTCACCCCGAGTGGGATGGGTATGCTCAGACGTGAGTCCCATGCTCTCCACACCACTGGATTCAAGCAAGCCGGGCTGAAGACGGCTGGAATGCCAGAAACCGGTCCTCCGAAGCTTGTTTCCGATCCAGGGAAGGCATGGCTTGGCAGATCGGGCTGGACTGTTCCCATGAGGCACACGGTCAGACTGATTTGCATATGGCCATGTCTGAACTGGGGTGGTGTGGAGTGCAAAAAAAAGATGGATTTACGCCCAGATCTCTGTACTGGGGTGAATGTATGACATTGTTTTGCATTCTGTCCATCAACTGTGGTTTTTGCATTTGTCACCACGAGCGAGATGGGTATGCTCAGACGTGATTCCCATGCTCTCCACACCACTGGATTCAAGCAAGCTGGGCTGAAGACGGCTGGAATGCCAGAAACCGGTCCTCGGAAGCTTGTTTCCAGTCCAGGGAAGACATGGCTTTGCAGTTCAGGCTGGACTGTTCCCATGAGGCACAGGGTCAGACTGATTTGCATATGGCCATGTCTGAACTGGGGTGGTTTGTAGTGCAAAAAAATGCTGGATTTAGGCCCATATCTCTGTACTGGGGTGAATGTATGACATTGTTCTGCATTCTGTCCATCAACTGTGGTTTTTGCATTGGACTGGGACAAAGTCATAAGTTCACTTCAATTGTGATTGAGTGTGAGTTGGCTACTGGTACCCAGCAAGGCCTGCTGAACAGAGTATCTCAAATCCTAGTTTGTGAACCGCTGCAAGGATCTGCGTTGATGCATCATGCAGCTGAAGCAATGCGTCAATTCCAAGGTGCGGCCAGGCTGTGGGAGAGGTCCTGCATTGTCGTCAAAGCTCCAGTCGAGGAGGGCATGTGATGCGAAGTCCAGCTTCGAAGATAAGTTGCACAGTTGATGCAATGTGTCGGTCCCAAGGAGCTGCGGGGCTGAGATGGCGTGTCTGGTGTTGTCATCGAGGCTACCATTGATGAGGGATGTGAGGGCCTATGGAAAGAATGCTTTGCACAGTGTTGGTTCCAAGGTGGCAGTGGGCTGTGAGGGTGATGTAGGTCTTTGCAACGGGTCCGATTCATGCAGCAGCGGTGAAGCATCAGTTCTGCTCAAAGTTGACCAGCAGAGGAGATGAACCGGTTCTGCTGGGTCCACAAAGGCTAGCAGGGCACCTTAGGCCCACTTCCGAGGGTCCTGACTGGGGTGGCACCACTTGGAAGGGTAGACTCACAGATGGCAGAGTCCAGGTGCTGGGTTCAAGGTTGTTGGAGCCTTCTGTCCCTGGGGCTCTAGTCAGGAGGCCATCCAACATGTCCTTGGAGTCACTTTGGGGTCCTGGGTTCAAACAGATACATGTCCAGTCTTTTTCATCAAGGCAAGAGGCAACAGTCGGAACAGTAGGGTAGCAGTCCTAATCCATTCAGCAGAGCAGAAGTCCCAATCCTTTCAGCATCACAGTAGTCCTTCTTGTCAAAGTATCCACAGGTCCAGAGGTGTACTGAAGAGGTAGTGTTGAGGTCCAATATTTATACCTGGTATCCTTCCTCGGGTAGTTGGGAGAAGCTCCTAGAAATTCCCTTTGAAGTGCCCTCGCATCCTGCCTTCCCTGTCCTGGCTCCAGACCAACTACAGGGGGTATGAAACCCTTTGTGTGGAGGCAGGGCACAGCCTATTCAAGTGTAAGTAGGATCACTTTACTGAGGACTAAGAAGTAAATTAAATATGACGATAGAGGATAAGTCAATGTTACAATGTTTTAAGGAGTGAGCACATGCTCTTTAGCACTGGTTAACAGTCATAGAGTTTGCAGAATCCTAAGGCCAGCAAAAACAAGATCAGCAAAAGTATGGGGAAGGAAGGCAATAATAATTGGAGGAAGACCATCCTAAGGCTGACTGGACTAACAAGCAGCTACAGCAACCTTTGTCAGTGTGAAGTCACAAACCAACTTCAAATTAACCTGTGCTCAACCCTCTGGTAGCTTTGCAAAGAGCAGTCAGACTTAATTTAGATGCAATGTCTAAATAGCTTATGCAGCACACAAACAGTATTAAAGGGAAAACACAACATAGGAAAAATCCCACACCAAATTTGAAAAATGTTGTTATTTATTAATATACTAAACAAGCTCCAAACAACAAAAACCTAATCAGTAGAATCGGAGATGGGCAATTTAAAATAATACCGAGAACATAGCGCCAAAAAGTACAAACACCAACAGTGGAAATCTGGTCACGATAGAATGGGAAAAAGTCAAAGGTTCAGGCCGACCGAGATTCAGCGTGAGCTAGCTACAGGGACACACTTATGCCACTGTACCTTAATCCTAGTAGCGAAGAGATGCGTAGTTCCGTGGAGAGGATTCGTAGCGCAGAAGAGGTGGTGCAAATTACTGGTGGGTTCTGTGCCACACAGCAGAGGAGATGCAAAGTTCTGCTGGGTCCGCAGATGGACTGGAAGAACATCTTCAAGGGTCCAGGTCTTGGGTTACACCATTTGGAAGGGAAGGACTTACAGTTTGCAGAGTTCAGGTGCAGGTTACAACAAATAGGCCCTTGGAGTCATTCTAATGGCCTTGTTTCCAAGTTGTAGGTCTAGTTCTTCTCATTCAGGCAGGAGGGCAGCAGGGCAGCAATCCAGCAGGGAAACAGTCCACCAGAGTGGCAGTCATTGCAGCATTAAAGAAGCCCCTCTTCCTGGCAGCCTTCTACAGGTCCAGAAGTGTACTGAAGAATTGGTGTCCGAGGTCCACTATGTAAACCTGGTGCCTTGTTTGAAGTGGGGAAAGCATCTTGAGAATTTCCTTTGAAGTACTCAGGTTTCCTGACTCCCCTGCTCTGGCTTCAGACTAACCACAAGGTATGTGCGTTCCTTTGTGACGGAGGGACACAGTCTATTCAGGTGTAAGTGGGGCTATGGCCACTTCAACCCACCCCATTCTGTCGGTGATGGCACATCCTGGCTCATCTAAGCTCTCTATTGTATGTGGCTGTCTAAAAGGAATACACAAAGATCAATTGTCAACTACACACAGTCATCTGACCCAGAGACTGACAGCAGACACTAAATGGCTAACGCAGGAAAATGCCAACGTTCAAAAAGTGCAAAAACAATAGAGTGTTGCATGCAATGCTTGAATTTATCTCAGATAATAGCAATCGCTCTGGGCTGCATCACAATCCATAGTTTTCCTTCCACTATGCCACCTTAGTTTGGACTCAGTCATATGAAAATCAGTCATGACCATGCTCCTCCTGGTGAAATTTCAGCCCGAAATACCAAGTCAGGTTCTCCCTGATCCGGAGCACAAATGACCTAGGTCTCGTTGTGTCCTAGTTAAGGCTCATCAGCCAAGTATAGCTTGGTTCCAGTGGCACAGTGAGCCCAGAACATATGTCTGGGCATACCCAGTGCACCTATGGTGTCAAATGGAAAAACTACAAAGTGATGGATGGAATGCTTGAATGTGGGTCCCTGGTTCACTGTGCCATTGTAACCAAGCTATATCTGACTGAAGAGCCCTACTTAGGGTGAAACCAGTCCTAGGTAGCTTGTGTTTTGTTTCAGGGAGGACCTGGCCTGGCAGTTTGGGCTTGATAGTTCCCATGAGGAAGAGGGTCAAAGCTGATTTTCAAATGGCTGGGTCCAAACTGAGGTGGCATGGTGAGTAAAAAACAATGGATTTGAATGCGGCCCATAGCGATTGCCAGTGGTTGAGAATAATTTAAGCATTCCATCCATCACCTTGTTGTTTTTGCATATTTCAATAAGTGGCACTTTCAAAATTGTAATTTGAAATACAACATCTCCATAAAAGAGGGTTCTTCATTACAACTCAAAAGACAACAAACATGAACTGTTTGTAAACATACCTGAGCCTCTTTGAAAGATAGCTGTATTAAATGTAATAAGGTAACCCCAATGTTATCCTATGGGAGAGGTAGAGCTTGCAATAGTGAAAATCGAATTTCAGAGTTTTTCACTACAAAGACATGTAACTGTTTAAGGTACAAGTCCAACTTTTTTAAATAGACTGCACCATGCCCTAGGGCTGTCCAGGGCCTACCCTATAGGAAACTTGTATGCAGTAAATAAAGGAAATTGTAGGCCTTGCAAAGTATTGGGCAGTGACAGCGCTGAAACAGGTTTGCAGGGCTACTTAAGTGGGTGGCACAACAACTGCTGCAGGCCCAACTAGTAGAATGTAATTTTCACGGGCCCTGGATACATGTAGTACCACTTTCCTAGGGACTTATAAGTGAATTAAATATGCCATTTGGGTATAATCAAAAGTTAACACATTTAAAGGAGCAAGCACACACACTTTAGCAGTGGTTAGCAGTGGTGAAGTGCACACAGTCTTAAGCCGAACAAAAACAAAATATGAAAAATATGGAGGAGTATGGCAAAAGGTTTGACTGACAGGTCTAAAAATTAGCAGAACATTTCATCACTCCCTTTGAAAAATACTTTGCATTCATGTTAGTCGGGCTGAAAGTGTTTGCTCTGTTTGGTTCCTACACAAAATATTCAGGGCCGCTGAGCTAAATCATGTTATAATGTTTTGAAAAACAAGAAATTGTTCCATATTTAAATAATTTTTTTTTTCTATAGCGCGGACCAGACCCAGGGAAGTGTATCAGAGCGCTTTACACTGAGGGCACAATACGAATAAAACAATTTGCAAAACGAATAGCATACATAAGATCAACTTATTTCACAAACTTCGTAAGTTCGCGGGGCGTGAGAGTATTTCTAAGCAACGGGTCGAGAGCAGCGAAGGTGTCTTTCGAGGGATAGAAGGGGCAAGTTTAGGGTGTACATCTGGAAAGGTCCATGTGATAATTTAATGGGAGGAATTTGTACATAAGGAATGACTTTAACAACATTAGCATTAAGAACCAGTGAAAATATTTAAACAAAGCCAGCAAGGTTACATTGTAGCTATGACTAAACGTTGGGAGCTCTCATCACTCACTACATAGAAAAGCACCCATTGTGTGGCCTACATTGAAAAACAACGTAGACCTATCTTGAACCATTTTTGGATTCAAAATGGAGCCTTGGTATTTATGCCAGCTGTTTTTGCACATTAGCGAACGTGTAAATGTGAGATTAACGAGCTTTCTTAGAATTTAACCCATGTTTCTAATTGCTTCATAACTTAATGCTGTTGTATTTGAATCAAGGAAAGCTTTATTTGACTGTTATATTTAACAATCATAAAAGCACATGGAACATACAGATAAAATTGCATTTAAAACTGCACAAATTAGTAAAATAAACAAATAACTCTATTTACAGAATAAATCAAGATTTAATCACCTCTATTAAAAACCTTGTACAAAATCAGAGTGATACACAGCAGTTATAATTCATCAATCAACATACTCTTCCTGAGTTGAGACACCTTCTTCAGATACCTATATGCTACATGTTCGTGCTCCAGTAACTAGAGTCGGATTAGAGCTGGGCGCATTGCCTCAGTTGTATTTTAGATTTATATCATTAATTAGTGGCAACCACAAACGTTAGTACATATTATATTTGTAAATTGCTGAATGACAAAAATAAGCTTTAATCACACCACAAAATAAACTGTCTCAATATTGCCTGCTTGTGTTGATGCAGCACAACTTGGTTAATAGCCACAAAAAGCAAGGAAAAGGTAATCTGTGTATATGTCAACCGATCTAATTGGCACAAATCTTTGAAAAGTAACGTGCAGAGTATGCGAGCAATGCTGAACTATTCTTTCGGAACACTATGCCATTATTTCAAATATTGAAACTACTGAAAGATCTCCAAAGACTGTCAGGCATATTTGAAAGAACTTAGACGAAAGAGTTTCAACTAGAATCTTAAACATTTTTTGAGCTATGTGAAATATTTCAAGTGTAGTTAAATTCAATTCAATGGAAAATTCATGAAGAAGGATTGAAAGACAGTGCATTTGCTGCCACAAAGAAGTTCTTCAATCCTATCCTATCTTTAATTGTATTACAGCTTTAAACACACAATTTTCGATACTAGAGTCGAAATACAGGTGGTACACAATTCATTTTAGAAAAGGACTAATGGCATCATAATAAAAGCTGTTTCGGTGACTTCATGAACCTACAGATGCAGCTTTTTCTGTTGACCTTAAGCCTAGCAACACAAAAGGTGAGCAAGTATGCTGGCAGTATCAGGATGGCTAATCTCCTGCCTTTTCCTCCACTTGCTCTCCCTCTCAGACTTCACCTACATGAAGCCCATTTCACTCCTTAACAGATACATTCGCCATTTTACCTAACATTGAATTGGACATAATTGGGAAATGAGGAGGGCTGCCAACACTCTCCTATGGGCTAGGCATTCAATGAGTGAGAGGGAGTTTGGTGTTAAACAGAGAGTATTTCCATATCAATCAATCAAATAGCATTTGCATAGTGCAGCTAATCACCCCATGGGGTATCCAGGTGCGGTGCTGCAGGTGTCAGTTGAAGAGCCAGGTCTAGAGTCCCTGCCTGAAGTGGTTCAGCGAGTGTGAGGTACAGAGGTGGAAGGGGAGGATGTTCTAGGCTCTGGCGGCGAGGTGAGAGAAGGAATGTCCTCTGGAGTGGCTGCGGCAGACACGTGATGTCTGTGGGAGGGCAAGGTGTGCTGATCGGTTTGGCCCACCCTTGAGTAGGCTGCTCAGCCTTATCTTGGTGGCCGTGCAATTTCAGTGACACAAGTTTTTGTCAAAAACAAATGTCCAGGAAAAGAATAGCATAAATAGATTTTTAGATTTGAATCCGTCTGGGCAGTAAATCAATCAATCAATGCATTTATAGAGCGCGCTACTCACCAGTGAGGGTATCAAGGCGCTGATGGAAGGACGCTGCTACTGCTCGAATAGCCAGGTCTTGAGGTGCTTCCTGAAGGTGAGGTGGTCCTGGGTCATTCGTAGGTGGGCGGGGAGGGAGTTCCATGTCTTGGAGACCAGGTAGGAAAACGATCTTCCTCCGGTGGTGGTTCTGCGAATTCGTGGGACGATGGCGAGGGCGAGGCTGGCGGAGCGGAGCTGGCGGGCCAGAGTGTAGAAGGAGAGGCGGTTGTTGAGGTATTCGGGGCCCATGTCGTGGAGCGCTTTGTGTGCGTGGGTGAGGAGTCTGAACATGATCCTTTTGCTGACGGGTAGCCAGTTCAGGTTTCTCAGGTGGGCGGATATGTGGCTGTGGCTGTGGCGAGGGATGTCGAGGATGAGTCGTGCGGAGGCGTTCTGTATGCTCTGAAGTCGTTTGTGTAGTTTGGCTGTGCTTCCTGCGTATAAGGCATTCCCGTAGTCCAGTCGGCTGGTGACGAGTGCATGGGTGACTGACTTTCTGGTTTCGGTGGGGATCCACCAGAAGATTTTTCAGAACATATGCGCAGGGTGTTGAAGCATGAGGATGAGATGGCGTTGACTTGTTTGGTCATTGAGAGTGAGGAGTCCAGGATGAATCCTAGGTTGCGTGCGTGGTCCGTGGGTGTCGGTGCGGTGCCCAATGCTGTGGGCCACCCGGAGTCGTCCCAGGCGGATGGGGAATGTCCGAGGATGAGGACCTCTGTCTTGTCTGAGTTCAGTTTCAGACGACTGAGCTTCATCCATTCCGCGACATCTTTCATCCCTTCCTGGAGGTTGGTTTTGGCAGTGGCTGGGACCTTGGTGAGGGAGAATATCAGCTGGGTGTCGTCGGCGTAGGAGATGATATTGAGGTTATGTTTTCGTGCGATGGTGGTGAGGGGGCTCATGTAGATATTGAAGAGGGTTGGGCTGAGCGAGGAGCCTTGGGGTACGCCACAGATGAACTCGATCCTCTGTATTCAAATGTCACAAGTAGAGAAAGGAAGGGGGGGCAGTAAAGGTACAGGCTCGGGGGAAGATTGTCGACCAACCGCTGATAGCACGAATGGCACTGACGGCCATTATTTTCTTATTATTATTTAGTGCTGACAAGCACGTTGGAATTGTCAGGCTTCGGTCACCGGCACTCACTGTTTGCCCGCGGAGTACGGAGCTGGCAGAACTACATTACCCAGACTCCTTGCGGGGCACGTAGAGCGTGAGCAGCGTCATCTGTGCGGCCGCAATATCATGGCGGCGCTCGAAGAGGAGAGTGCCGATAATTCTTCCGTGTCCGTTGCTGTGGAAGTCCGTCAGCACCTGTTCCATTGAACTTCAGTAAGGCGGTAAGGGTGCACTTGCACCAACCCTATGATCGCCTCCAGCCGGGTGTATCACTCGGAGCTCCCGTTGACCGCTTGGTGTTATCCAAGAGCGGCGCTTGGTTTCTGTGTTTGTGGCAAAGTCAGCCTGATTCCTCTGTTAGAAGAGAACGTGATTCCAACGTTCTCATGCAGAGGCAAATCGGGTCTGGAACTTTCTTCTTGTAGATGAGACCCTCCTCACGGTCTCGAGCAGAGAAACTGTTTCTACGTTTTCAGCAAAGTGGGATTTGCTATGATGGTGAATTAGTGAGCCTTCCCACGTGGGGATATCGCCTGCTCTTTTTTTGTTACCATATATTTTTGAACTGGGTTACTGCACTTCAGACTAAATACTCACCTATGAGCAAACCCCCGGAGGGGCTCTGATTTAGGAACTCATTCATCGTGTTGCTCACTGTGGTCTTGGGTTACAAGACATCAACATTTCCTTTGTTTCTATCTTTCAGGAGAGAGTAAGGGGGTCAGTGCTCCCGGAGAGATAAGGTTAAGCCTCGCCCCTCAGTTGTTCTGGTATGCATGCTCTGCTTAAGGTATACATGTAGTGTGACACTTGTCAACATTTACAGCAGTTAATATTGTTCTTCTTGTCTTTTGGTGTTGTTTTCATAGAGTGTGAAGCGGCCTTATACTGCCCTCTTCTCTCTTCTTTGGTAACAGCATAACGTATTTTGCTTTACAGGTGAGGGGAAGAACTGTACAGTGGTACCTTTGTCAGTGATTGTACTATAAGTAGCAGAGTGATATTTATGATTGTTGCATTCTTTTGTCTCCCACAAGATCTCCCTCCCTGCTGTCCCCTTCCCTTCCCGCGCCCCTCGCTTGATTTCCTCTAAGTCTGTGTTGTTTCACGAGCCAGATTTGGGGCGATCTAGAGGTGGGCTTCTTAACAACATCTACACCATCCTGAGGATCGAACGGTGGAGCCTGACAGGAATAGCTTGAGTCATTACCATAGCTATTGGGTGCTGACTGAGCTCGAACTAGTGGCACACCAGTGAAGGGTGAGTGCCCCCCTCTTTTATGCTATTTCCAACACTGTGTATGTGTCGTCTGTGGAGATACTTAGCCCGTTTATTTGTTGTTATAGGTGCCCACTCAAGTTGGGGTTACTTTGTTTTCGTGCATATTAAGTCACCATCCTTTTCCCGTCCTGATGAAGACCCGTCCCCGAGGAAATCAGTGACCCTGTTTGTTTTTGGGTCGAAACGTCGACAATCTTCCCCCGAGCCTGTACCTTCACTGCCCCCCCCCCTTTCTCTACTTGTGACATTTGAATACGGAGGATCAATCAATTACGTGCCAGCAAGAAAGAGTTACATTTTTTGCGTTTACGACATCAAGGGCAGGCTCACTCATACTTTACACTAAGGGTTGAACCTTAGTTTTTGTTTCAATAACCCTATTGTATTTTCAATTTTATATTCTTAAATAGACCCTCTTTGGTCACTCTATTTACACAAGCACTTACTATCACTCTTTTCTGTTCACGTCATTTGACAGTGAAACCCCTTATGTAAATAACTGTATATTTTCTACGTTGTGAAAACATATTATGTCTATTTTCTAATTGTATATTTAATAAGAGAGTCTCTCGGACTTTGGTGAGACACAGTTTTTTATTCTAAGTGTGGATTTTCTGCATCATTAAATATTACGGGCTAGTATGTGTGTTGTATTTTGACTTGAATCTACCATAATGGATTAAATTGGATGGTGATCAGAAGTAAAATGAATATTTAATTTTACATTGTATATGTTGAAGTAACGTCTAGGACCATTTTGTCTATAACACTTGATACCCAGGTCCTTTGGCTCCAATTGGGTTACCCCCCTGTTAATAACGCTTCCCTTAATATTGAAGTCAGACTTTCAATGGCACTGAGTATCTAAGACAGAATATCGAGAGTATCATCATATCGAGGTGAATAATACTAATGGTCAGCATACTATTTTTCTACCTCTATTCAATAATATCTAAGTTTTCAATATTTAAACCTTAAATATTGTAGCATGATATTATTATTTTTAAGTGTACACATTGTATGTAAATGGTATATTGTTTCTTTAAATATTGAATGTGGCTACAAATTTGTAAGTATTTTTAATACACACCAAGGTTTCAGTTTACTCTTAGTGGCTTGATTACGGATGTAGACAGTCGATATGTAATAGTGTATGGGCTCCTAAACGACACAGAAATATGCATGGTGAATGTGTACAATCCTAATACGGAATGCATGGGGTTCTATTGTACACTTTATGAACAATTGGTTCCCTAGAGAGAGAACCCCTTATTTGGGCAGGGGACTTTAATTGTGTAATTGATGGGGACAGTAATAGACACCCTCCCAAGCACCACATGAAACTGGGTATGGCTAGTGCCCTGGCAAAAGTTATGGGCGACCTTTACTGCATGGATCTTGAAGACTCCACCACCCTCAGGATAGAGAATATTCCAGTCACTCTGCCACAAATAACACTCATAGTCAGATGGACAGGATCGTGACATTCTCACACTTTTCTCTCAAAGATTCAGACATCCAAATAGTGAGGGAGGTTCCTTTCTGGCCATGCACCCCTCTTGGTTCACCTGCAGCTAGGTAGGGCTCCTAGTGCCTCTTCCATGTGAAGGGTGCAGCCTGAGGTCCTTGAAGACTCAATGTTTTTTACTGAGATGTTCTCGAAAAGTACATAGAACAGAACTGGGGATCCACCAACACAAAAGTGAACAAATCAAAGGCTATGAACATGGTGATAAGGGGGGTGTCTCAGTAGAGTATACAGCACCTGTTAGAGGTTACAGTTGTGACTTACAGATGAAGAGGAGAATCTCTGAGAGCTACAAGCAATAATTCCAGACACCCCAGTATGTCAGATAGACCAACATAAAAACTATAGAAACATACAGGAGATTTGGGACAGAATAGATGCATTCACAAAACAGCCACATAGGCAAGCACCGTGCAGGGAAGGAGACAAGGCTGGTAGACTCCTGGCTTTGCTGTTATACAGAGAAAACCCTTCCTTGATTATTTCTTCGATGACAGTGAGGTAGTGTGGCTCACTGGTTAGAGGCGGCAGACCTGAGAGCAGAGGACGGCCCGGGACCAGGGTTCGATTCCCGGCGCGGCAGGTTTCTGGACCAGGGTCAGCGGACTCGATAATTCTCTCGCCTCGGTGCCCACTCTGATCAGCGATCCCACTCGGCAACTCTGGGCATTAGCTTGCCTCATCCTCACTAACGGCCCCACCAGACCGCTGGGGATGCCTGGTCTCACCCTGGAGATACCCATTAAGGGACCATCTCTCAGGGAAGCCAGGAAGGGTTTCGCAGCGGTCGAAGCGCCTTGGGACCCTCCGGGTAAGTAGTGCGCTATATAAATACCTATACATTTACATTTACATTTACTCCTGGGGGAGGCTGTGTTCTCACTCAGGTACTCATTAATGAGACTAGCCACATATTTAAGGGGGGTATACATGGAGCTGAGCTGGCTCCTCAAGGCTTATTCATTTAAAAATTACTTCTGAAATATCTGCATCTGAGAATAACAGAAGGTCAAGGAATATAATTAGATCAGGAACTTACAAAAGAAGAAGGGTTGATGCTATCAAAAGTATGTGGGTGAGGAAGACAAATGAAACATTTGGCATTCCATCTGAATTTTATCAGAGGTTTTTGCCCAGTTGCTGGAAAAGCTATTGGAGGCATACAGTGAGGCTAGGGAATTTTGGGATCTGTTGCACACTATTAGGAAGGCAGTCATCCTAATGATGTTGAACCTAGATAGGGGCCTGAAGGAACTGGGCGTTTATCAACCTTTCTCAATGATAAATGTGGATGCAAAAATCCTATCTAAACTTTTAGCTAAGAGACAGTTACATCTGGTTGGCTCCATGATCCATCAGGACCGGTGTGGATTTGTCACTAGCCGGAACACAATCATTAACATACGAAGGCCATCTCATGTAATGCGTGGCATTGAGCACATGCAAATGGGGGGGAAACTAGTGTCCTTCAACCCTGACAGAGCATTCAATACTATCATCTAGATGATAGAAATTCTGGAGGCAAAGGCCCTGGGTCTAAATTTGCACCGATGGACTCAATCCTATTTACTGATCTGATTCTGAGGATCCGATTGTCTGCCTTGATCTCAGATCACTGGCCAGTTGAGAGGGGCGTGAGACAAAAGGATGCCCCATTTCATCACTTTTGTTCCCTGTGAAGATGGAACCTTTGACAACGCAACTTAGGGGGATTTATGAACATGAGGTATATGAGTGTAGGAGTCTGTGCATATGGTCTCCCTATATGCTGATGACAGTTTAGTACACTTGGCTCAACCCTAGATGGCCATACCTTTCCTAATTGAGGAATTGGTGGTTGGTAGAGAGATGGCTGGATTAAGAGTGAATAGGAACAAGACAGAGTTATTCCCCTTGGCGCAACTGCCATGTTGCTCCAGCAGGCTCCCCTGATTTATATCCCAAATGGGAACTTGAGAAGTTTAGATATTTGGGTACACAAGTAGCACTGACAGTGAAGAAACAATGTGCATACACCATGTTATGTTATGTTATGTTATGTTAAATAGGGTTTTATTAAGCGCTCAGCTACTCGAACCGAGTGTCCTGGCGCTGTCAGACCCAGTACCACACAACCAACATGACAGAGGGGAATCCGTTTCAGAACAACCACGTCTTAAGCTCCTTCCTGAAAGACAGTAAGGTCACTCATTTTCTTAATGACAGAGGCAGTGCATTCCAGGCTCGAGGTGCAAGATAGCCAAAGGAGCGACCCCCGATGCGAGCACGCCTCACTGCCGGGATCGTAGCCAGTGAGAGGGACGCCGAGCGAAGTGCTCTAGATGTAACGTGAAAGCCCAGCCGCTCCCTTAGGTAGCCGGCACCGATGCCATGGAGAGCCTTAAAAGCCAAGGTCAGCGTCTTAAACTCGATACGTTTCCGTATCGGAAGCCAATGAAGGGATTTCAGCAGGCCAGCAGCATGAGCCCTTCGACCGAGGCCGAAGATAGCTCGGGCGGCCGAATTTTGCACCACCTGTAGCCGTGAAAGAAGATAATCGGGGAGGCCACAATAGAGCACATTGGCATAGTCGAGCCTGGAACCTACCAAAGCTTGCACTATGCTTTTTCCGTGGGCAATGGAGAGGAGAGGGAGAAATTTCCTGAGCATTCTCAGTATCATGAAACATTGACCCACCAGACCCAGAATCTGTGGTTTTAGGGACAGGGCGGTGTCCTGGTAGAGCGATTCATGGTTTACAGATATCTGTATTATTTTGGAAGAGCTTTCCAGTGTCAACAATGGGTAGAATAGTGATAGCCAACATGGTTCTCCTCCCTATATGCCTTTACTTATTTCAGGGCTCCATGTGCCCCTTCCTTAAGGTTACCTTTAAACTCCTCAAAACCCTCCTTAATTCCCTGGTCTGGACCATTAAAAGAAAGAGGGTGAATCTTCACACCCTCAAGAAAGGCAAAGAAATAAACGGTCTGGGCCTCCTCAATCTAGAGGTTTATTACATCCATGCACTTGGCTACAACATACAACTAAACGGTATGCTGAGTCAGGCAACTGGGATAAGATATTTCTCTGTGAAACTAACACTACACACTTACTAGCATACTTCATTATGGAAAGGACTCTGCCTCTGCCTGTTCCACGGATAGTGCACTAGGTCACAGATGCTTAGGAGTGATGTAATATCATAAGCAGTGCATTGCGGGGGTGTAGCTCAGTTAACTATGACTCCTGAATTTTTATGGTGTTGTGTGTGTTTAAGGTTTTATTCATTTTCTTTCATAACTATAATGTCCCTGTAACCTCAGTTGTTCTGAAATATTCTCTCTCTCTCTCGCTCTCTGTCCAGCAGAGAGCACAGCCACGAAAACGGATAATACGTGTGGTCTCTAACCGACCTGGTTATTTAATAGTACTTTAGAAATACACTACGGCTGTATACCTGCCTATCTCAATTGGAAGAGTGCCATCTTGATGCTGCATTTTTACCCGCAGCAAACAGTAAACATAAACAGCATACTTTACAATTTCCATGAAGAGTAATTAATATTGCTGATACACTATATGCATGTTGTGTATTAATCAAAGGCATTGTGATTAATACAAACATTACATAGACATTTCAGGCAGCTTATTTGCAACTCAACTCTTTGCTACTGCCTAAAAGCACTGCTAGTCCCATGAATAAATCACCACTCAAAGTGCTTTGCACCACTTCAATAGCTTTCCTAATGCCAACAAGGATATTTAAACTGGTATTGCATGCACATTCGCTGCCATGACAGAAAAGATAGCAATTGAGTCTTTCACTTTTATATGAACGCACGCACAATGACTATTCCAAACAGGTGTGCTGCTTGCTGATAGAACACCTTATTCATTAACTAAAACATGTAAGTCCGTCCAGCATTACAAATTCCTTTCATTAATGCAATCAGTCATGGTGTTGACAAAATATCGATAGTGTCACCTTGAGCCTGGAGTCCCACTTTTCGCATGTGCGGGGAACGGGATTTTGATATCAATTTATGATTATGATAAATTTAATAAAGAATCCCATTCATCTGTTTTGGACCGATAATATCTGTCATTGAGGAAAGGACCACCCCCGCATTGGTTAGACAAACCCCATTAACTGACGCCACTCTTAAGAACCACTTACAACTGGTGAAGTTTCAAAAGTTTATATAAAGATTAATTTGAATACGATACAATCCACTCAGGATAAAATCTCAAAGTATGCAATACAAAATCAATTAAAATATCAGTGGATTTAAGCTTCGGTGTGAAATGGTTCCTTCTGCGTCATCTGCAGTAAGACAAAACAATAATCAAGTTAAAACTGTCCCTACTCTAGGCTATGTGACAATCTTACTTTGCAAGTTTCTTCCCTAAAAAGGTGTCAGCAGGTTGACTCCCTAAGAAGTTCAAACTCTCTCTAGCCTCTAAAGGAAATCTTAAGTTTCAGAAGCAGTACCCTATCTGCCTACCCATCTGCTCTCTAAGGGTCCTCGGCCTACTGCTCCCTTGCGCTGTGAAGTCTCAGCGCATCTGCTCAAGGCATCTACCCTCGCCCTTGCTCTGAGCAATTCGTCTCGCTGTTCCTAATCTCCCAATTGCTACCTCCTCCCCGGGGTGCTGTCCCTAAAATACACAATCACCGTGTGAGTGGAACGCCCCTTGACGCCCACCACGGACTTCCCCCGATGATGTCAACTTCCTGCTTCTTCCATTGGTCCACTCTTCGCGTCGTCCGTTAAGTTGACCCTTCTCCTTTGGATGTCATCTTCATCATTTCATCGTCGACATTTATTGACTCTCTCAGCTCAAGTGTCATAGGAACTTGGACAAGGCCTTAACTTATCTGTACACTTCTTAACCTTCTAGATCATATGAATGGTCTTGTCAAAACATAGTCCACTTCAACGTATACCTCTCCTCACGTTCGAACAACAAGTTCCGTCCGGCATTGTCACCTTAAATCTAACAAGTGCTAGACTTCTCGGCTCTCACGTTCACATCAACTATTTACGACCTTCACAAGACCACTAAATTACATTCATGTGATTATGCTCCTTCGGACTCTTGGTCAGTCAGGTTAAAAACACAAATGACCCAAGCTCTTCCAACATTCCTATAGAAACTCTCTCGACGGTATAACCCTTGGCCTACATTCATATATTCGTACTTTAACAAAAGCCCTAGTTATACTTAAACACATTCTACATTAGACATATACTTATATAGAATACGACTACATAGAACATAACTTATGCATTTTCCTTGGTTACATCTTTATGTAAGTTCTCTTATACATTTATCCACGTTTACGTCTTTCCACGTTATTTCCTCGCCGCTTCTCTCAATGTAAAGTTACACATTTTAAGTTACACACGTACACGAATTCTACTGTGCACGCTCTATATTTCATAAGCATTTATACACATTTCTATACATTTGCCCTTCATGTATACGGGGTTTCTAAACTTAATGCATTCTAACGTGTGAATACATTTACATTTCCTATCCCATGTTATCACATTCGTTGGCCCTTATGCTATAGTTGCCAACTTTACATTACGATGTGCGTTTCATTCCTACGTTTATAACATATAAGTCTAAATATGGCTACTATATACCTTTCGTTCAAATTGCGCTCTCTCAGTTCCCCCCTTTGATGACTTTTAGGAGTCATCACTAAAAGCAATTTGAATACATAGTTTATACTGAACTAGTTACATCTGTTCCTCTTTTTATCGATTCAAGCGTTCTCAGACTTTTATACTGTTGATCTTGTAAAACAGCTAGTCTCCTTTCTTGGTCTCTCATCGATCTTTGTAACTTGTTCGACCTATACCATTTATACAATTTTACTAATCCTAATAATATAATTATACAAATTACTACTATTAATACAGGCTTTAAAATGTACCAGACTATACCCTTGCTTATATTAGCAAACCAACTTCCAACCTTGCCTACTCCATTTCCTACTTTTTCCCAAACATTTATTTTTGATAAATCTTCAATTTCTTGATGAATCTGTGTAATGTTCTGTATGACTTTCTCAAGTGGTTTTGAATTATCAGGAATATAAGTACAACATTCCTGAACTTTCAAAGCCTTACAAACTCCGCCTTCCTTTGCTAATATTACATCTAAAGCAAGTCTGTTTTGTAATACCATTGCTCTAATCGACTGCATTTCACCTTCTACTAACATTAAAGATCTTGCAGTGCTGGCAGACAATTTATCCACGACCGTCGCTAACCTTCTAATCTTAACATCGTTAAGAATCAAACCTAACAATGGAAACATCGCTCCAAATACATCTCCTACTACTTCTGCATCTCCTACTTCTCTTTTCGTTCTCCTCGAAGCCTTTCCTTCTATGACCGCCAAATCCTTTGCATGATATATTTTGGGGAAGACAATTGCCAAGTAACACGAACCATACCAATTATCTGGAAGTTTTACATAGGCATTTCTCCCACATACAAAATACACATTCGGAATAGCTTGCATCCCTTTCATAAAATCCTTTGTGTAGTACTCTAACCTAAAAGAGTGCTCACAACTAACTTCACCTACAAATTCACTCTCATAATACGTTTTGCTTCGAGTTAAACATAACTTTCCTTTCTGCGTTCTATCCAATGCTATTGGACCATTACTACCTTTCTTTTTATGTGCCTTCTCTTCTTCCGTCCAGTCTATTTTCCATTGTCCTGACATTTTTAGAATCTTCTGCCGTCTGCATCGATCATCTACTTGTGCTATAAACCTTTTCTCTACTTCTGATACTTTGCAAGTCAGATTATTTCTACGTGCATATGATGTATCTAACGTATCCCAAGGAAGAAAGAATTTAGCTAGTCTATCTTCCTTTTTGTAGTAGTCCCACTTATTCATTTGCTTATAATTCGGAACTTCAGGCAGTACCGAATCATAATTCGAAAAGTAGTACTCAAATCCTTCTCTACCATAAAATATACTAAGCAGTAAACTACATGTGATCCCATAAGTCAATGGGAGATGGTGATACCTAATGCCTTCGTCTACAGAAGCCGGCAATTGCATACAAACGTAGCAATCTTTGGCCTCCATGGCATCGATATATTCATACAATAACTTGGCATATGCATTTGACCTAAAGTTTCCCTGTGACTCGTCTATGTGTAATCTACGAGCTTCATCTGCAAGTAACGCCTTTTCACGTATAACATTGCTCTCCTCCTTCTTTCCCACAAGAGCAGGTTTCAAAGTCGTTACAATTTTTACATTCGCTATTCTTTTATCGTTTTCATGGCCTGTCATGTAAGATATCGTTACTACTATGATTATGAGAAATATCACTATTGCTATAAGTGTACCTACTATACATCTAGCTTTTCTGTTTAGGTTGCCGTTCTCCATGTTATCAAAACAGTGTCCCTCGTTCTCCAGCGAAAGTTCTCTTTCCAGTCTTTGGTTACTTGTTTGCTTTCACAGTCTTTAAAGTGCTTGTTATCAACAGGTATCTTTTTCACCACAATGTCTTTTCTCTTCTTAGCAGCAGACAACCCTAGCCCTTCTCCGTCCTCTAAATGTAATCCCAAATTTTATTCTTCTTTCCACTCGGCGCTAGGTTATCTTCTTCTTTATAACATACGTACAGAAAGTCTTTTATGCATCAACAATTATTGACGGACCTGCAGCTTTCACAACAATAATTAACAGTTCAAAACGAATAACTTTTTCTTCTTCTTCGGTCATTTGCTGACCAACTGTTGGAAATTGTAGTCTTTTTAACACCAAATCTTGAATTTTACTCAAACGTGGGGGTCGGGGAAGTGTGAAAGTCAGTAACCCCTCAGTCTCAAGCCCAGGCGCCAACATCCATATCTCCACTGTCACGACTGGATCGAGAGTGGTTACCTTCACACTCTTCACTCTCCCAGATTTCTGTCCCCAATACATCTGCTAGATAAGTCCACTCTGGGGTGGCGTACCTTCTGCAGGGCACACGTACCCTCCTTGATCTTCGTGGACTCTCAGTTCCTGAATCTGTCGTCTCTTCCTCCTGATCCGATTCTTCAGCGATCGGGGCAAGAGTTCTTTCCTTTTTCCTTTCCGAAGTTGGCCTTTTCCTTCTCTCCGGCCAACTAGCTTCTTTGTTTTCCCTCTTCCCGCTCTTTGTTACAGGACCCGTCTCCTGGTCACTCTCAACTTGTTCAGTTTCTGATTCGGTCTCCCAGTTACTGTCTTCTCCTGAGACGACTTCGGTCTCGCTAGTGTCCCGACCTTCGTCACCCTGTTCCAACACAGTTTCAGTTTCTTCGCTCACCTCCACAGCTTGGCTTTTCCCCTCTATGGCTTCTCCGCTTCCCGCCGGATTCTCATCCGAGAGAGGAGCTGTGTCTTCTGGAGGTGTTGGCACTCTTCGGGTGTGTGAGGCATGTATCCAGTTTGGCAGCCCTCCACACTTCACTGCAGTATTCGTTACAAGTATAACTTGAAACGGTCCTCGCCAACGCACGTCTAAGCAGTTCTTCCTGACGTGTTTCTTCACCAGGACCCAGTCCCCTGGACTCAGGTCATGGCACAAGTCTTGTATTGATGGAACCTCTGCAGCCTGGACCTGGAGGGACACAGAATTTACGGCATCAGATAGTCCCTTGCAGTAGTCCAAAATCAAATCGTCTGTGATGTTCACTAGCGCTGCAGTCGGAATCGATGGCAACCTCATAGCTCTCCCCATTAGCACTTCATGTGGAGAGAGGCCTGTTCTTCTATCAGGTGTGCTACGTATGCTCATGAGAACTACTGGAAGTGCGTCTGGCCAACTCAGGGATGTCGATGAACAAACTTTAGCCAGTCTGGACTTGATAGTACTGTTAATTTGCTCTACGATCCCTGAAGCTTCCGGTCGATAGCTGCAGTGTAACTTCTGATCGATGTTTAAAGCTGAACACAGCATCTTCACCACTTCGCTATTGAAATGAGTTCCTCTGTCCGATTCCAAAGAGGATGGCACCCCAAACCTCGGTATCAACTCTCTAAGTAACAATTTTGCTACTGTAAGTGTATCGCACCTACGTGTAGGGTAAGCCTCAACCCATCTAGAAAATATGCAAACAATCACTAGCACATATCTAAGTCTGTTGCATGGAGGCATTTCTATGAAGTCAATCTGCATCCTATTGAAAGGCCCCCCAGACCTTCCTATGTGACTCAAGGTAACTGGTGTTCTCTTACCCACATTTAGTTGCTGACAGATCGTACATCGCTGACACACTGCTTCTGCCGCTACTCTAAATTTAGGGTTAAACCACGTTTGCCTGAATACTCTCACCATAGCATCTCTTCCTATGTGAGCTGATCCATGCAATTTTCTTGCCATCGGACTAATGAGTTCATTTGGTAATACTGCCCTTCCGTCGGCAGACACCCAGAAATTCATTTCACTTTTCTCGCACCCAGCTGTTTCCCAGCCCTTTTTCTCATCATCTGGTGTATTTTCCTGTACTGCTCTCAATTCGTCCCATGTATCTATGGTATCTAATAACATGGTCAATTCAGTCATTTCCTGGATTCCCCCCACTTTTGCATCAGTGTGAGAATATCCCTGCTCTGCGCAGTAACGCGCCACCTCATCGGCATATTTATTTCCTAATGATACAAAATCCGTATTCTTTGTATGAGCTACACATTTGACCACAGCTATGGCCATTGGTTTTTGCAAAGCCTCTAACAGAAGTTTCACGAATTCTCCATTCCTAATCGGAGAACCCGAGGAGGTCATGTAACCTCTTTGAGACCACAACTGCCCGTAATCATGAACTACGCCAAATCCATACTGACTATCGGTGTATATAGTGACTCGAAGTCTTTCGCCTGCTAAGCAAGCACGAGTCAAAGCCACAATTTCAGCTACCTGTGCGGAGTGTACTCCTTCCAGGCAAGCGGCTTCTATAACTCTGGTAATCGTGCATACTGCATAAGCTGCTCTCAGCTGACCGACATCGTTTCTTACGCATGAACCATCAACGAAGAAAATTTCGTCTGGGTCTGTCAATGGCTCATCTACGATATCAGGTCTCGGTTTGGTACATAGTTCAGTCACATCGAGGCAGTCATGTTCTGTACAGTTTTCATCTTCCACTTCGTTCGGAAGTGGCATCAAGGTTGCAGGATTCAAGACAGAGCATCTTTTTAGGGTCACATTCTCGGCAGCCAGTATGACCTGCTCGTAGCGTGTGAGCCTGCTATTCGTCAGATGCTGAGTCTTCGTCTTTGTCATTAACAGTTCTACAGAATGTGGTACATACACTTCTAACGGATGACCCATAACTACGCTCTCAGATCTTTCAATGCTGACACCCGTTGCAGCTACGGATTTCAGACATCCGGGCAACGCTGCGGCTACTGGATCTAATGTAGCCGAAAAATACGCCACTGGCCTGCGCGCATCTCCATGGACCTGTGCCAATACCGCTAAAGCGCATCCCTCTCTCTCGCAGCAGTAAAGCAAAAAAGGTTTCTTATAATCCGGCATTCCTAGAGCCGGGGCGCGACATAAGTCCTCCCTCAGCTGCAAAAACGCCATCAAACAATCTTTGTCCCATGGTACCGGATCACTTACTCCTTTGTGCGTCAGTTGTAATAACGGTTTGGCCTTCAGTGAAAAGTTTGCTATCCACTGTCGACAATAACCAACCATGCCTAGAAACATCCTGACTTCTCTTTGTGTTGTAGGCGCGTTCATTTTCATAATCGCCTCAATTCTGTCTGGAGACACCTTCCGCTTTCCCTTCTCAATCCTGTGGCCCAAGTATTGCACCTCAGTCTTACAATATTGCAACTTACTTGGAGACACCTTGTGTCCGTTCTCAGCCAAGTGATTTAACAAGGTGATGGTGTCTTCCTTGCAAGCTTCCTCAGTTTCTGACGCAACAAGGAGATCGTCTATGTACTGGACCAGAACTGAACTCTTGGGCAGTACTAGACTCTCAAGATTTCGTTTCAATAACTGGTTAAAGATCGATGGGCTCTCTGTATACCCCTGAGGGATACGACACCATGTTAAAACGCGATCTTCCAGTTTGAAAGCGAAAAGATATTGGCTCTCTTCATCTAACGGTATCGAAAAGAAAGCCTGACACAAATCTATCACTGTGAACCATTCAGCTTGGAACGGTATCTGAACCAATATCACTGATGGATTCGGTACCACTGGACAACATGAGACAACAATGTTATTAATCTTTCGAAGATCCTGTACTATTCTGTATTTTCCACTAGGTTTCTGCAAACCCATGATCGGGGAGTTACATGGACTTCCCACGATCTCCTTCAGTATTCCCTGTTTAATCATGGATTCGATCACAGGCTTTATCCCTGCAATCGTCTCTGGTGTCAACTTGTATTGTGGTGTTCTTGGATACTCAGCATTGAGTCTTACCAAGATTTTTACCGGTTCTACTCCTTTGATCAATCCTATTTCTTCCCCAGTAAAATCCCACACCTCAGCTGAGACTTTCTCCCTCAGGTCCTGTGGAAGCTCCTCCACTGTTAAGGTGGGATAAAGTTCCACGCATTCCCTTGAGTTTACAACTTTAAAATCAGCGTCCTCATCATTGGTCTGCACTTCTACTCCTTCTGGTGTGCAATGTATCGTGCAATTCAGTTTGCACAGCAAATCTCTCCCTAATAAGCACACAGGACTAGAATCGCAGATCACGAACTGATGTTCGTCACTGTAATTCCCTATCCTCACCGACACTGGTTCGGTCAAGGGATTTGTCATCCTTTTGTTCGCAACTCCTACCACCTGTACCGTTTCTCCTGACATTGGCAGACCCGGGACTACCGCAGATCTCAACGTAGATCGAGTGGCCCCTGTATCCACCAAAAAGGTTGTAGGACATCCCGCTATTTCAGCCTCTACGTATGGTCCTCTCTGATCTACTTCCAAGGCGGCTCCTAGAGTACAGTCTTCGTCCCTACTAGCCCGCTGCCCTGTAAGAGGATCAACGTAGTAACATTCCTCTCCCCCTACAAACAATGGCATCTGTCTGTAGGTTTTTCCTCCGTTCGTGATGCGAGGTGGTTGAGGAAACGGGGCTCGAGGAGTCTGAGTCCCCCCTTTGACAAACTTGCCCTTCGGGACTGTGGCTCCCTTAACCACGTTGTTCTGAACCTCTTCCTCCTCCTGCTCTAATTCCCCTGCCTCAACGTTGTAAGGACACTCGCGTTGCCAGTGTCCCACCTCGTTACACTGATGGCATCTCGTCTTCTTTTTCAGCGTCTCGATATCCATTCTCGGTCTCGGTCTTTCTTCCTCGTCTCTGCTCTGATTATCCTGTTTCCTTGCCTGCGTCCCTGTTCCCTGCTGTCGTTGTTTATCCTTTCCAGCAGCTTGCATTTGCACTAACATTAGCTTTTCTTTAAGCTTCTTTGCCTTCGAGTCTATCTCGTCACTACAATACCTTGCATACCTCAGAATCTCGTCTAAAGGTTTGTTCTGCCAACAGATCAGATGCTGTTGGATCATTAGGCATATTTCTGGTCTTAATCCTAAGACAAACTTTGAAACAAACTGTCCTATGTCCTTGGGATCCATCACATCTAACCCGCTGTATTGCTTGAATGCTTTCAGCAACCTCTCGTAAAACTCATGCACTGTCTCTTTCGGCTCTTGGGTAGTCCGATCTATCTTTACCCAGTCTATGTCTTGTACCGGCACTTTCTCTTTTAGCCACGTTATTACCCTCTCGTACTTTTCCATGACTCTATGAGATGGACCATTCGTCCTGGCTTCTCTCGTTGGCTCACAAGTGGGCCAGTCGACACTAAGCTTGCACGCCGTCCACAAGTCTCCGGGTACTACGATGTCGAACAGTGTGTTCAAATCGACCCACAGTACCTTTGAGATCTTCACGAATCTTTCTACCTGCTTATACCACTCGACAGGATTATCTCTAAGCTTTGGGAAGGAATTGGTGAATGCCGCCAAATCCCCCCTAGTCCAGGGCACATGGACGTAGCTTCCATTCGCGACCTCTCGCAAAGGGAAGGCTTCCATTCGCATCAAATCTGTGTCCTGGGAACCCTCAAGTACACTCCGTCTAACGGAGCCCTTTCTGGACCATCTTTCCTCCCATCTATCTAGATCTCTCCATATTCTGATACTTACGATCAATTCCCTTATGTGTACTTTCAGCGCGATCGTTCTGCGATCATCCAAATCCTGATCTGTGCAAGTTAGCCTGTGGTTACTCTGTAAAGCCTTAGTTCGTGACAGGTCCACCATGTACCTGTTTGCTAAATTAGATAAGTTCTCATGAACTGACCTCGCTCTTCGAGTAATATCTTTGGATAGAAACAGTATCTCATCTGGTGTATATGAGTTTAATCTCTCTAGTTGCACTGTACCATCAATCAATTCATCCAGATCTGCCTTCAAACTCATCACATCAAGCCGTTTCGCTTTTATTTCAGCTTTCAGCATCTCAGTTCTATGTTCTTCCCTCATATCCCTCTCACCTCCACTATGCGCCCTACGCCTGAGCACAGGTGAGTTATGAGGAGCTCTGCTTCCTTCTCTTCGTTCCCACCCTTCGAGATCCCAAGCCTTTCCATCTCCACGTGGGGTATGGTGGAATAACGCTCCGTCCCCCAACCCTACATTCCGATTTCTAAGCTCGGTTTCTCCAGATGTGAGATAGGATCCACCGTTCGATTCTAACCCATTATAACTTGCTTGTTGTCTGGTGTCACTTAATAAACGATAGGGTCCGTCACGGCCCTCCATGTTCCCGTGACCTCTTTCGCGATCACCGGAGGAATGGCGAGACGTTTCGCGACTTCCTATGTTTTCGTGACTCTGACCACTATCTCCGGATGTATGTCGAGACGCTTCGCGACTCTCCATATTTCCGTGACTCCAATGTCTTTCATTCTCACCTGGGGCATGGTGTGTGCACCTGAAGGTATTCCGGTACTCCTGTGTCCTATGTTCCCCTTCACTAAAGGTGACACGAGGCACCTCGCCACACCCTGCACTTCTGTCTTCGCACATTAGCCTATTGCTGTTCTCAGTAGGATAGGTATCTCTTCTGCTCTCTTGGCTTCTTCCCTCCCACTCGGCGCTGCTTTCGCCAGCTCCACAATGAGAGAGAATCCTGTTATCCTGCTCTCTCCACTCGGATCCTGTTTCTAAACTTTTATTCCGAGCTTCTTCGGCAGCGTCCCATTCTCTCAGGTATTCCCTTAGTTCCTTATGGGTTTTCGGTTTAGGACCCCTCAAATCCATTGACCCTCTTCGACCTCGCTGTTCTACTCTGGGACCCGTTGCGGAATCAAATGGGGTACTCCGACTTATTGGTGCTCGTATCTGCCTGTGGGAATTCATTGTGGCATTCCTATTGTCCTCTTCTGCTCTTTCATTATCCCACCGTGCCTGTTCATCCTGCTGGACCCCTTCCGGGTTATAGATTGACACAATAGGACCTATGGTGACCGGAACCTGTAAAGCGTCCGGCATCTGGTATGACCTAGCGCATTGCGTCTCTGGCACGTTCTGGACCACAAGTCTTCCCACTACTCTCTGTTCCGGACTAGTTTGGGGTATTTCTACGGTCTTAGTAGCGTCCCACTCTGATACCGGGATCGACTTATACTCTCCCCACCTAGTTCCGTCTACTTGCGGTAATATGGGACTCGCAAGTTCACCGCTATATGGAGGTGGTTTATCTGTTAACAACCTGTCTATTAGATCCTCCTCCGACTCACTTTCCTCATCTTCCTGTTCTAGAGGTTTTCTTTCTCCCGTAGCCTCTATCATGGTGAACAATTTGTCCGCTTCTATCTTTTGCACCCTCCATTTCTTGGCTTCATCGTCCCATTTAGCATCCTGCACTGCCTTTACCGATCTTCTCACTCTTTCTTGTCGCCTCTTTACGCCCCTTTCGTGTGCTGTTCTAAACCACACACCAAGAGCTTCAAATTGTGTTGGCCTCGGTAGAGGTCTCATTGAAAGCATCGTCGCCTTCAGTTGGTTCAACACTTCTAATTTAAACGTTCCGAATCTTGGAAACGCCAACTCTTTTTGCCCTTCAGTTAGCCTATGCCACTCAGAAATCCACAGTATTGAATGTAAGCCTACATTTACTGCCATATGATATGCTGGTGTGCCTTCTGGTGGAGCTTCTTCTCCGGCATATACATTTCTCCTTTTCTTTTTAAAGATTTTCCCTAAACCCTTAAAACACTTCATTTTGCTTGATAACAACCACCAGTCCCTGTGCGACTCTCGCTAATCAGCCTATCCCAGCACGGTTCTACGTTGACGTCACTTGTATCTTCTTCAGCAGCTTCCCTCGTTTCTTAACTCGTCTCACGATTTCGCATGCGTTTTCATTCATACATTGAAAAATGACTACTTCCGTCCAAGCGATCACTTTTCTCTGACTGTACGGCCACAGTCTAACTGTAATTGCTACCTCAACTGGCACAGCGTCTTTCCTCTTACGGTCGGACACTTGCCTCAACTGATAGGTTACTTACGCACAGTAGACGTACGACCAGCGTCCGCTACTCATTCACTCACACATACGCTCCCCCTATCATCGGTCTGTCGGGAAATCAATGGTACCTCATGACCCCCTTTCAGTGGTAGACAAATTACTCTAGGTGTTCGATACACCCGAACCACTTAAGTCCTCTGGACATAAGATTTCATCCAGTTGCGCGCGCTCACAACTTTCCCTCACTCACACTACAGGCATTCAACTCCGCTTGACATTACAACACAGGAACAACATAAAACACCGCAATCTTACAACGCATGACCCTTATACTCACTCTCGACCGATTCTGCTGCTTTTCTCTCGACGCACCGTCAGCACCGTCTTCGGCTGCAATTCTTCTTCTGGTCGACGATGACTAGGGACCTTGGGGTAAACTAACCTGGCCTAGGTCGTCTTCCTCAAGAAGATAACCATCATACTCTGCTACCAACTGCGGGGAACGGGATTTTGATATCAATTTATGATTATGATAAATTTAATAAAGAATCCCATTCATCTGTTTTGGACCGATAATATCTGTCATTGAGGAAAGGACCACCCCCGCATTGGTTAGACAAACCCCATTAACTGACGCCACTCTTAAGAACCACTTACAACTGGTGAAGTTTCAAAAGTTTATATAAAGATTAATTTGAATACGATACAATCCACTCAGGATAAAATCTCAAAGTATGCAATACAAAATCAATTAAAATATCAGTGGATTTAAGCTTCGGTGTGAAATGGTTCCTTCTGCGTCATCTGCAGTAAGACAAAACAATAATCAAGTTAAAACTGTCCCTACTCTAGGCTATGTGACAATCTTACTTTGCAAGTTTCTTCCCTAAAAAGGTGTCAGCAGGTTGACTCCCTAAGAAGTTCAAACTCTCTCTAGCCTCTAAAGGAAATCTTAAGTTTCAGAAGCAGTACCCTATCTGCCTACCCATCTGCTCTCTAAGGGTCCTCGGCCTACTGCTCCCTTGCGCTGTGAAGTCTCAGCGCATCTGCTCAAGGCATCTACCCTCGCCCTTGCTCTGAGCAATTCGTCTCGCTGTTCCTAATCTCCCAATTGCTACCTCCTCCCCGGGGTGCTGTCCCTAAAATACACAATCACCGTGTGAGTGGAACGCCCCTTGACGCCCACCACGGACTTCCCCCGATGATGTCAACTTCCTGCTTCTTCCATTGGTCCACTCTTCGCGTCGTCCGTTAAGTTGACCCTTCTCCTTTGGATGTCATCTTCATCATTTCATCGTCGACATTTATTGACTCTCTCAGCTCAAGTGTCATAGGAACTTGGACAAGGCCTTAACTTATCTGTACACTTCTTAACCTTCTAGATCATATGAATGGTCTTGTCAAAACATAGTCCACTTCAACGTATACCTCTCCTCACGTTCGAACAACAAGTTCCGTCCGGCATTGTCACCTTAAATCTAACAAGTGCTAGACTTCTCGGCTCTCACGTTCACATCAACTATTTACGACCTTCACAAGACCACTAAATTACATTCATGTGATTATGCTCCTTCGGACTCTTGGTCAGTCAGGTTAAAAACACAAATGACCCAAGCTCTTCCAACATTCCTATAGAAACTCTCTCGACGGTATAACCCTTGGCCTACATTCATATATTCGTACTTTAACAAAAGCCCTAGTTATACTTAAACACATTCTACATTAGACATATACTTATATAGAATACGACTACATAGAACATAACTTATGCATTTTCCTTGGTTACATCTTTATGTAAGTTCTCTTATACATTTATCCACGTTTACGTCTTTCCACGTTATTTCCTCGCCGCTTCTCTCAATGTAAAGTTACACATTTTAAGTTACACACGTACACGAATTCTACTGTGCACGCTCTATATTTCATAAGCATTTATACACATTTCTATACATTTGCCCTTCATGTATACGGGGTTTCTAAACTTAATGCATTCTAACGTGTGAATACATTTACATTTCCTATCCCATGTTATCACATTCGTTGGCCCTTATGCTATAGTTGCCAACTTTACATTACGATGTGCGTTTCATTCCTACGTTTATAACATATAAGTCTAAATATGGCTACTATATACCTTTCGTTCAAATTGCGCTCTCTCACATGTTTCATAAAAGCATTGATGTCACAAAGACGGCGCAGCAATTGCGAACTGGCAAGTAAAGAGAAACCTTCCCCAAAAGCTTTCAGTCCTCACTGCAGCAATGATTTCGCCTGTGCCCAATCTCAATTTTGACACGTCATCCTGAGTGTAGCCTGTCTGTCTGTCTGTCTGTCTGTCTGTCTGTCTGTATGTCTGTCTGTCTGTCTGTCTGTCTGTCCCCTAAGTACCCCTAGCAGCAAGGTGACTTCATCCGCCAACCAAGAGCGTGCCAGGAGGTGTGTTTGTAGACTGGTCGAGAAAAGGGGCATGGCTTGCTATCAAAGCAATCCTGCTTTGTGGGACTTACTGGAGGTAACACAAGTGGTAGTTGGCCTACAAATATGTCCTTGGGGCCAACTACCCGTCTTGTTACCTCCAGTAAATCCCACACAGTGGTATTGCTAAGAGGTATTCAGAGGCCACGCCCCCTTTCTCCACCACTCTGCAAACGTGCCTCCTGGTGCACTACTGGTTGGGGGATGAAGTCCACTTTACTCCAGAGGCATCTTGGGGGCCAAAAAGCCCTTCTGGGAGCTCCTGAAAGTGCTACGCAGCTGAATTCCTGAGAGCTGGTTGGAGGTCCAGCCCCTTTTCTTCACCACGCTGCAAAAAAATACAGGATTCAGGGGCGGTATAGTTAGGAATTATCATTTAAAAAAAACCTTAGAAATTCACGGACAAAAAACATAGGTTACAGGAACATTATAGTTAGGATGACTTTTCACGTACATAAAACCTGTGAAATGTAGCCGTTATAGTTAGCTAAGCTAACTATAACTTGTGTCCCCACAATGCACTGCTGATACTGTCACATATTACATCACTCATGACATTGTCAGTGACATTACTCATGACATCACTGATGACATCCCAAATGACATCACTGATGACATCATCCCTGACACCGTGGCACTCATAGAGGAGGTCTCTGAGAGACCCTTCATTGTGTAGAAATTGTGGCATTTTTTAATGCATGTGGTAGGATCCATGGATACACCATGGCACTCAGCAAGGCTGATCGAGACCCCAAGTAAGAAAAGCACAGGCCCACACAGCTTCTCACACACTGACTCCCATACCCATTTACACACTAATGCACTACTCACAGACACATTCACACACCTATTCACACAGTCACAGACCCACAAAACCACTACAACACCCACTGACAGACCCACACAGCCAGTCACACACCGATTCACACACTGACACACCATTTCACAGACCCATTCACACATTAATACACTTCCCTACTCACAGACCCACACACCTATTCACACTCATGCGCCCACTCACAGACCCATTCACAAACTGACTCACCCATTTGCACACACACACTCACAGACCCACTTACACACCCAGACAACTACTCACATATCTATACAGCCAATCACACACCCACTCACAGACCCACAAAACCAGTCACAGACCCATAAAACCAATAAAGTACCCAATCACAGACCAGCATAGCTACTTACCCACTCACAGACCCACAAAATCACTACTACACCTATTTACAGACCCACACACTCACTTACACCCCCACACACATACCTGCTCACAGACTCACAAAACCACTCCTATATCCACTCACAGATACAGACAGACACACAAATTCACACACTTACACACCCACTCAAACATTAATAACTCCACTTACTAACCCACAGAACCACTCACATACCCACTCACACACCCATACAGATACATACCTACTAACAGACCCACAAAACTACTAACAGACCCACTCACAGACCCACAACAACAGTCATACACCCATTCACACATCAATCCACTTACACACTCACATACCCATTCACACACTTACACACCCACTCACGCACCCATTCACACAGACACACACTTATAGACCCACAAAACCACTACCACACCCACTCAGTGTGTAAAGATGTAGAAACTAGACCAATCTGGCCGATCTCATGATTAGATCTGATTGGCTACCACCACTTCAACCAGGAAGTGGTTTGAGCCATCTTTGGTTTCAGACTTGGCCGAGTCCCAAGAAAAACAATTGACAAAAAACATAAGGAGGCAGGGTAGGAATACCATGACCCCTGTTGTTATTTGCACTTGCTTTTTTTTTTTGCTCCCCAGGTGGGCCAGGTCCCAGGGAGAATAAAAAAAATGGTTTGGGGTGAGGGGTCCAAGTTACCCACCTCCCCAGGCCAATTACAGGCTAGGGGACCCCACTCCTGGGGCCTGGCTGTGAAATATGAACAGGATGAGGGAACGTGGCCCTTCTTGCAGATTGATTTCGACCCTCGGGAACACCAACAGTCGTGGCCCAGCCATGAAAAAAAGGAGCAGGGGGACACGGCAGAGCAGACAAATGGGAGAGGGAGGAGTAGCCTCTCTCCAAGAGCCATTAATGGCCCTGGCAACCCCATCCTTGAGGCCTGGCTGCAGCTATGTACCGAAATGCCCACCTTGGAATATAGCCATTTCTCTGGTCGCACATTTGGGGGCAGAGAAACATGTGTTTGCAATTTCTTGGAGGGAGCAATTTCAATGCTCCGCTCATGTGAGAGCAAACACTAAATCCACTCCGCAGAGGAGAGTTTGTGCTGCTGACTGGTTTCAACCCTGCCTGTTACCTGGGAAGCGCTGTTGGAGTGGAGAAGCTGCGTGGGGGAAAGTGCGGCTGTAAAGGAGGACGGGACTGCGAGGCCCACCAGGCTGTGCGTGGAACACCTGGCACACCTGCCGCCTCTTCCCGGGACTCCTCCCCTCTGCCTCCCGCCTTCATAACTCCTCGCGGCCCCCGCTTCGCGGGGGCCGCTAGCAGAGGAGAGTTTGTGCTGCTGACTGGTTTCAACCCTGCCTGTTACCTGGGAAGCGCTGTTGGAGTGGAGAAGCTGCGTGGAGGAAAGTGCGGCTGTAAAGGAGGACGGGACTGCGAGGCCCACCAGGCTGTGCTTGGAACACCTGGCACACCTGCCGCCTCTTCCCGGGAACTCCTCCCCTTATCCACCTTCCGGTATAAGATACGGAGACGTAGCGCGTGAGCGGGACGCGTGTGCGGGACTCAGCCCGGGACAAAGCCCGGACTAAGGGCGGACCCTCTGAGACCCTCCGAGAACCGAGGAGACTGGACTGGGCATAAATCTTTGTCCTACAGGTACTGTTTGCTCTGTCACTGCCCTTTACTTGCTTTGACTTATCACTGCCCTTTACTTGCTTTGACTTATTTGCTTCATCAAATTAGCTGTACAAATGTCTTCTCTAAATACAGACCAGCCCACGCATGACAAACAGGGAGTACTGTGAAATGGTACCTTGGACAATTATTTTTCCAAACCATCCCCTGATATCGCAAGGGAGATGGCCCTGGCGGAGCGGCGGGCGGATCGACGCCGTTCCGTGGAAAGTATAAAAAATGGGTCAGTTCTATTGTCATCACTTCCCGCCACTGGTTTCATCGACACTGACACTGAATTAATAGTTAATGAGTCGATTAACTTACTGGATAGCCAGCCCTTGAAAGCGAACGTGGTTGTGCTCACACCAAATACTTTACCTAAGACAGACGCGAATGGGCCATCTTCAACTTCACATGCAAATAGTCTAAGTAGATTGAAGGGAGATGTTCTGCCTTAAGTGAAAATACCCCGTAATAGGGCTAAAAAACTGACTCCCCTCCAAAAAACCTATGGACCACCACCGAATAAAAAACAGCGGAAAAGGGGGGACCCGTTACAACCCAAGTTGAGCTGTCGTGATTTTGGTAAAAAGACGAACAATGTCGATAAGGAACCCAGTACTCCTCATATACATACTGAGGGGGACCATACATCATTACCATCTTCAGCCTTGTCGAATATTCCGACAGACAATGAGGACAGCATGGACACTAGTGTGGTTGTTAACGTACCAATTGAGAACAAGGGTTCTGTGACATTACTTGATATAGAGAGTTTGATTAAATCTTAGTCAGCAAGTATTTTGGAGAGGTTGATGGAGGTGGAATGTAGGCTGTGTAAAATTGAGCATGCACTGGGAAGCAAGGACGTTGTAACTAACACCGGTTCAAACAATGTAACCAATACGTTTCCAGATAATGCTTCAAAAAATACACCAACCCCAGCTCAACCACCCAAACCTACTCCTATCCCTATCTCTATCCCTCCCTCAATTACATCTACCTCCAAAGCTATGGGGAACACGGTGATAGCGACTGTCCAACACCACCCACCCCCTAAACCTCCCCAACAAAAAACTTCAGACCAACCATCGTCAAATGCTACAAACAAAACCATTGGTAACACATCCAATTCACTTTTGGGGAAACCAATAAGGGAGGCGGGGGAAACTAGACATGCCTGGGGGAAACCTAGAAGGACTCCTCTGCCTGAACTTCCACCAGAGGCAGTACCCTATGTGGTAGTCTTAACAGGGGCGCCTGTGCTTGGACAAAATAAGAGGGAGGGTTTCGCCCAATTAAAAAATAAGATTATGCATTGGCTGAGTATATATAGGCCAATTGCAAATCATATCAATGGAGAAATTGTCCATGTTCGCTGCCTTCAATGGTTGGGGGGTAGACCCAAAGACATCGATGGTGACGTGGTGGTGGTGAATTTTAGGGACCCTAACGCTGTCAATTTCATATTGAACTGGCAGATAGGTAGTTCTAATAATATAATAATCCCTAAACCACTAACATATTTCTATCCAAGGTCAGTGGTGTTTCCATCACAGCACCATCCGCCCCAGTATCAGCCATTACAGCATATACCCCAAACCCAGCCAAATAACCATCCTATTGCACAGAATGCTGGGAGCAATCAATATGCTTTGTATCCCCCTCTACTACAGAACGTAAACATTATGCATTATGTTCCATGTCCTGTGGTAGCCCCAGACTCTATGGGATGGAACTACGTATCGGCTAAAACTTACAACTCCCAGAAAGGAAGGATGGATAACCTAAAACCCTTCACACCTCTAGAAACCTTTAATAGGTATGACATCTTTAGCGGTCTAGACGATTGCGACTGATGCTATTTGATGCGGGGGTGAGGGGCTAGATACAATGAGTCTTGGTGATGTGGGCACTGACATTATGCCTGATGTACTGGTTAATACCGTGTCTTCTTGTGTGGGCAAAACTGTACCTCATGATGTAAATGTATCCCATGATGTAAACATTCCAGAAGAGCAGGTATTACCCACAACTATTTTGAGTAACAACTCATCACTAGAGGCAATACCCTTGGTAATTCAACCTGTCCTTCCCATTAATCATGAAGAGAGGCCTAGGGCTTTTTCTGAGAGGCCACTCGCTTCGAGATGCCGATCAAAATGGTCTGTTGGAATATAGCTGGAGTTGCTAAAAACTTGAGGGACCCGGAGTGGGCAAACTATATAGAGTCCTTTGACCTCTGTTTTTTTCAGGAAACCTGGGCAGTGGAGACGCCCCATAGGGTGGGCTACAAGACCTATGGGATTGGTGCGACACCTTCTAGAAGTGGACGGCCGTCAGGGGGTCTTTTGATGTGGGTGAAAATAAATCTAAGGGTAAAAATTGAGGAGATACCCACAAATTCTGTAGACATATTAGCTTTAAAGGTCACAGTTTGCAACGGGAAGAATTTATTTCTTGTAAATGTCTATAATAGGCCCCTACCTTCTTCAAGAGAATCACCAACCATTGCTAAATTAGATTGCTTCTTGAGTAGATTAGACCTCAGGGAGGATTTCGTTATCCTGGCTGGCGATTTAAACTGTAACTTCGAGCCAGTTTTGGGTCTTAGCGAGATCTTTGATGAGGAAGATCAGGCAAACAAAATCCCCATCCTGGAGAATGTTAAACCGGTTAAGTGTTCAACACTGGGTCTACAATTGATTAATTTATGTACGGAACACTCTCTTAGGGCTTGCAACGGACGTTTACCATCCGATAGCTCTAAGAAACCAACATTTACCAGGAATAATTATAAAAATAACCTAGATTTTGTGATTGCTTCTATTCCCCTCTGGCCACATCTCTTGGACCTTGAAGTAATGGAACGGTTTGAAAGCGATCATTTCCCCTTAAACTTGACGTTAGATGCCTCACTATTTAACGACATGGTTCAGCAACTTACATCTGAGGAAAGTGGTGCTGATAATTTTGAGATCCATATTAGCAACAACAGAAGATCTCTGAAATGGCCATTTATACTGGACCACAGTGACATCCTTAGTGAAATATACTCACTTCTTGCCGGTACTTTTGGTCCTCACTTAGCCGCAATGTTTGAGGATGAAACCAAAATGTCATTCCTCCCAATACACCAGAAATTTTTTGCTGACCTAAGTTCACTAGTCACCAAAATGCCAAAAAAAAACCAGCAGAAGATCCAGAATCTGTCCCATAGTAAGCCATGGTATGACAGATCCTGTAGAGAGGCAAAGAGGGATTTATTAATTGCAATAAAGACCAAATCTCCAATAGATGTAAAAAGAGCAAGGAGTAACTATAAATCTGTCCAAAGGGCCTCAAAGATAGCATGGGAGGAAGACAAATGGGCCGATTTGTTACTAGCCGCCAGATCACGTGATAATGTGGCTTTCTGGAGGCTGGTCGCAAATGGGAACCATGTAGGTAGGGTGGCCAAAGACGTTTTCTTGGATGAGCAAACTTGGGTCACCCATTTTACAAATTTATATAAAAAATATGATGACCCACATTTGAACACGAGTGCAACAAACCATGAACCCCCAGCAGACCATTTGATTTTTACTTTAGGGGAAACAGAGCTGGCAATAACACAAATCAAATCTGGGAAAGCCCCAGGTAAGGACAAAATCCCAGGGGACCTATACAAGCATGACCTAGGAGTAAGGGCACCTTATATTAATTACTTGTGCAATACATTTTCTTGCACTTTAGAATTCCCTGAAAGTTGGAAGGGAGCGGAAATTGTTTTAATTTTTAAAAAAGGAGATAGGATGGACCCATGTAATTATCGGCCAATAAGTCTAATGGACATCCTACAGAAAATGTACTCACAACACATTCTACTACGCGTGAGTAACTGGCTAGATGAAAATACAATTCTAACTAAATTCCAAGCCGGATTCAGACCAAAAGTCAGCACAATAGACCAAATCTTTAGATTCTGCTGCCTCTATTGGAAGTACGTAGTGATCAAAAGGTGCCATCTATATGTTGCCTTTGTTGATTTAAGGGCAGCATTTGATCTGGTGCCTCGCAATCTCTTATGGAAAACCTTGAGTGCAGCAGGCATGCCAAATAATCTTGTCGTTCAGATCAAAGAGTTACACGAAGGGAATTTTGCGAGAGTTAGATGGGGCCCAAATGGTGAATTAACTCAAAAAATACCCATCAAACGTGTAGTCCGGCAGGGCTGTGTCCTGGCTCCTACGCTCTTTTCCCTTTTTGTAAACGATATTCCCTCCTTTTTAGACAGATGTAAAAATTACTCTCCTAAACTGAACGGCGAAAAGGTGACATCCTTACTATTTGCTGATGATACCATTTTGATTTCCCAAACGAAAAATGGCTTACAGACATTATTAGACACCTTTAGTGAATATTGTAGCCAAAAGGGGTTGGAGATTAATGGTAAGAAGACCAAATGTATGGCCCTAAATCCGATTAAACCGGACAAGGGCTGTCTAACATTAAAAGGAGTAAAGCTGGAATCAGTGCCTCATTTTTCATATTTAGGGGTGACCCTGGATTCAAACTTTACTTGGAAAGCCCAAATGGATACAAGTAAATTAATCTTTGCTCAGAATGCTAAACCAATTCTTAGGGAGCAAAGCCTGAGCACCAGCAAAGCGGTGTCCCCAGTGATGGAACTATTTAAATTTAAGGTCCAATCATCAGTCCTCTATGGTGCTGAAATATGGGGTCCTGGGTCCAGGGAGACTTTTAGTGTTCTAGATAACAACGTTATGCGTAGTTTGGTAAGTGTCCCGAGAGGCACCCCACTAGTACCCTTGGAACTGGACCTAAACTTCAAAAGAACTGATCACCAAGTCCTGATTCGACCTTTAATGCTGTGGGTTAGATTATGGCATGTCCCTGAACTTCAAGATTACAGAGACGGGCTGAAGGAAATTATGATACTTGACAGTCAGACTACCACCCCATGGCTAAGGCACATTAAGACATGGTTGAATAATATAGGATTGAAACATTTTTGGGAGAACCCCGAGCAATTACCCGTCAATCCCAAACTAATCCTAAAAAGGGCCTTTTGGAGTTTCATATTAAATAGGACTGTAAATAACCCAACTAGTGGGACCTTAGTTGCAAAGTTCCTAAACTTTAAGGACGAACCCTTTTATGAGATTTTTATGGATGAAATAGAGCCCCCACTTGCCAAAACTTTATTTTTAAAATTTAGGTATGGAAATTTATTAATTAAAACTACTTTGGCTCGTTGGGCTAGGAACCGCGATTCATCGTCCCCAGTAATGGACGAAATTTGCCCTATGTGTGATCATAACCAGATTGAAAACGAGCAGCATATCCTCCTTTTCTGCCCTTTTTATGTCCAGGCAAGAAAGAGATGGATTAAACTAATATGCATACTTTTAGGCTTGAGGTCATGTTCACAGGCTCTGAGAATCCTAACAACAAACACATCTCAACAGATAACATTTAGTGTCAGTAGATTTTTACTTTCTATCTTTTATCAAAGAAAAAAAATGGGGCATCAATTGTAACTGAACTGATTGCTTGGAATTGACATGATGGTCCATTCTATGATTTAAGAATGTATGTTCCCGCTCAAATTTTCTTCCAACTTGAATTGTACTTTTTAACTAATGTGTTTTATGTTTTTATGTAGTGACATGTTTTTATTTACTAATGAAATGTAATGTAAAGTATGCATTGTTCTTTTATGGCATTTAAGCCGAAATAAAGAATTTGAAATGAAATGAAATGAAATCCACTCCCAGCACGAAAAATGCTGGTGGCTGCTAGAAGTAAAATTCCCATCTATTTCCCTGTTACCACTGAAGCGGGCAGGGAAACTTGAAAATATAGGTCCCATCAACAGGTAGAAGCATTTTTAGCTTTTTCCTGTGGGAGGGAGCCATGCTAACTTCCGCTGGAGAGAAGGATCTGGCTGGGGTCATGGGGGCATTAGGGCTTAACTAATTCACACAGGAGCCAAGGGGGAAGAAAAATAGGGACAGGGTAGCCCCCCACTCAACAAGTTTCAATAACAACAACCCTGTACCCAGGACGTTTATTATCACACAGTTGCTTTCACTGTTTTTAATTACACTGGAAAAGTGCAATGTCACAATCCAGTGCCACACCCCTTACACATTAAACATGAGTGTGTTATCTGTGTTTCGTCCAATTTTTTCAAATAAAAATAAGGGAGTCTCCTAGTGGAATTCAGAAAGACAGTCACACAGAGCACTGAATGATGTCTGCGACCTTAAAGCAGTACATCCACCCACACTTAATACCTGTGAAAAATGTGTGAAGAAAAGAATGACACCTCACGGGCGCAACACCCTCGGGGCGCAACAGCCTCGGGGCGGATGGCAGATGGTTACCAATTTATAAGCCCTTGCTCATCATAGGTAGTCATTCAATTCAGAAAACAAAAAGTGTCAAAAGGAAAACAAACTGAAAAGAAATGGTGCGAAACAGGAGCAATGGCATTCACTCCTCAACGTGACACAAGAAAAATTAATTAAAATCAACAGGCACACCTGTCATACACCTTTATTCTTAAATTAGGTGTGTTCTGATGAACTAAAACGGCTGGTAGCTTAATTTCGCATACCAATACCTGTGGACGAAACACAGACAATACACTCATGTTTAATGTGTAAGGGGTGTGGCACTGGATTGTGACATTGCGCTTTTCCAGTGTAATTAAAAACAGTGAAAGCAACTGTGTGATAATAAACATCCTGGGAACAGGGTTGTTGTTATTGAAAGGCATTAGGGCTTACCCTGAGGCTCCCAACAGTGATGAAGTTGGTGCCCTGGGTAGGCTTCAGAGCACCTAAACTTTTTTGGGCAGCATACTGAGGATGGGGTGCCCAAGGCTGAAATTGGCCCAGGGAGGGATGCTGTATCCCCCCTCCCCATTTGAAAAGGTGGGCGGCTCTGGGGGATGGGATACCACGGACCAAATTGGATCAGGAGTAGGGGCTGGGTACCCCTCTCCCTATATACAATATGGCTGGGCCCTTGGAGATAGGGTCCCCGGGGCCAAAATCAGTCCTGGGAGCAGGCTGCATCCCCCATAAATCCAGCAGTGGGCACCAGGGGGTGGTGTCCCTGTGGCCAAAATCAGCATGGGGAGGGGGTCTGCATGCCCCCTCCCAGGTTGGCTGCCTTTGAAGAGTTGACCACAGGGCCTCACCACAGGCCAAGCTCAATGGCCAACCCCAATATGTGCATGGCCAAAGGATTTGCGTGGTGTGTGGGGTTAGTTGCATATAGGGGGTTGGCTGCAGAGCCAGTCCGCAGTCCAGGACAGTGCATAGCGGCAGTTGGATTAATGTATAGTAATTAAATATTACTGTATGTTTAAAAAAAAAACTAGAAATGTACTGGAAAAACAAAGGTCATAAGTATGTTATAGCTAGGAAATAGAATTGAAGAAAACTTTGACATTCACAAAAAAAACAAAGGTTACAGGTACGTTGGGGTTAGGTTCAGATTTTGCACACACAAAACCATACAAATTCAGCAGCCATAGCTATACTTATCTAAATAAACTATAACTCATGCCCTAAGGTGAATATAACTCGTGCCCTTGCCATGCACTGCACATATTACATCAGTCATTGCATCTTCTATGGCTTCATTGATAATATCACTACATCATTTGCTGTAAAATTATTGATGAAAAAAACTGTGCTGATTCATTTTGAAGCAGGGAAGACTTTCGGACCATTTCCCAGGCCCGGGAAAGGGCCGGAATCCGGGGGCCTCTTTCACCCCACCCCTGTCCCCCAGGGCCACCACCTCCCGGGGCTAAAATTAATACATGTGTTGAAGTCCTCAGAAACCCCCCTCCATAGGTCCATAGGACCACCAGCTCCCCAGGCCCATCCTGATTCTAAAAAATCAGTCAATGGCTGTATAGGTCTGTTAGTGAATGAACGCTTAGCTGTATAGGTGAGTGTATGGCTGTGTAAGAGGGTGCATGAGTGGTTGACTTGATGTATGAGTAGCTGGTATTGTAGTGCATGGTTGTGCAAGTACCTCTCTCTATGAATGATTGCATCAGTGAATGGCTGTATGCTTGAGTGACTGTGTGTGTGTGATTATCTGTATCAGTGAATGTGTAACTGATTGAATGGGTCTATCATTGGTTGCATCACTGACTTTATGGATGAGTGACTGGGTTCAATAGAGTGAGTAAAGGTGAATGAGGGGAAGAATAAGAAACTGTATGGTGAGTGAGCGGTTGTGTGAGTAGCTATATGAATGAGTGAGTGTGTGAGTGGCTCTATGAATCAGTGAGTGGTTTTATGAGTACCTGTATGAGTGTGCAATGGGGTGTGTATGTGTGAGCAGTTGTTTGGGAGTATGGTGTGTGTATGAGGGATTTCATATTAATATGAGCAGTTGGCGAGTGGTTCTGTGGATGATGTCATCAGTGATGTCATTTGAGATGGCATCAGCGATGTCACTGACCATGTCATGGGTGATGTAATATGTGAGGTCATAAGCAGTGCATTGCAGGGGTGTAAGTTATAGTTAACTCAGGTACCATAACTGCTGAATTTCACTGGTTTTGTAAAGGGAAATCTGAGCCTAACTATAATGTCTCTGTAACCTTTATTTTTTCAGTGAATTATAGCCAGTAGGTAGATATAGTTAGGACCAACATTTCAATAGGAAAAACAATTTTTGTTTTGCCAATAAGTTTAGCACTGCTTCATGAATTTTCAAGACTGTTTAAAAACGTCCATGTGAGGTAGCAGACACGGGGGCGCCATTCTTACCCACTATAGAAGAACGAAATCAGCCAACGTCCTCCCCAAGCAGGAGTCGGACACCGAGGGTCGAGTTTTGGGACACCACCTCCTGGAGAATAGACACACCCACCTGTCATGTTTCCCCACAGCGAGGCGAGGAGGCGGAAGGAGGAGGAGCTGACCACTGAAAAAGGACCAAGATAGAGAAGGAGCGTTGTCAACCAGTGGAGGTGCCGAGGTGTACGCAGAGCACAGGCGGAGAAGACGGAGAACGAAGCGGAACACCAGAGGAGGAGGCAGACAATCATTGGAGCGAAGAGTAGTGGTGTTCACCGGAGGAGGCTGGAGAGCGGGTGCAACTCAGGAGAGTTGCGGCAGAGCTGGTGAGTGACGGTAGTTCCAGGGAAGGTGGGGTTGGGTACGAGGGTAGAGGGAGGAGGGTAGACTGCAGACACGAGTTACCAGAGAGGGAATTCCGCTAGCACTTGGGGCACGTCAGTTTCTTTAAACCGCACATTCCTGAAAACTTATTTCTGTTTCCCTTCCTTGCAAATCCCCACCCTGCTTTCTATCATCCTCCGCATGTGTAAGAAGACACATTTTTTTGTTGCATATGAAGAGATCGCCCTCAAAGTTAATTTACTCTGGTTAACTTCCGCTCATGGTAGATATTGTGAGCATCTTAAAGCCACTAGACATTACAGTTTTGGTGTAGGTGACGGGTAGTTTTGCATTCCACAATACGTATTAATACGATTAATGACGGCATCCTTCTTTCCTCTCTGCATGAGCCTCCGGGTGGAAGCCATCAAGACGGACGAGCCGACTCACAAACCGTCAAGCACCAAACTTGAGACGGACGAAACGGAACAAGCACTCCCCAACCCCCACCCAAAGCCCGAGAAGACGAATCGGGAAGAGGAGGAAGATCGAATGCCTGTAGTAAAACCTAAAACCTTGTCCTGTGACAATTAAAAACGACCCTTCCCACAGTCCACTTTTTGGTTCAGCTGCAGTGTTGAAAGTTTCAGGGTGATCCATTAGGCGGGGGTATTTAAAAAAGGAGGGTTCCAAAACCTGTTTTTCCCATGTTAGGTCTATGGGGCTTTTTAATTTTTTGAACACGACTACAGCCTAAAACGCTGAATGGAATTACATCAAATTTTTCAGAAAACTAGATGTTGGTTCAGAAAGCATGCTTTTTGTGATTTGGTGTACATTTAGGAGGTTCAGAGGTATTTAATAAAAAAACATATGGCTATCTCTGGACGTGAGTCCTTGCAGTGGACTCGTTGATACCACTTAAATTTGATTGGCTGCCAACACTTCAACCAGGAAGTGTTGACAGCTCCCACAAAAAATATGAAATAGGCCTTTAAGGGTGTCCCATAGGGACCCTGCACGGCTCAAAAAAGGATTTTCTGAAAGAAAATTCAGGGGATACAATCTAATCAACCCCCAGGTGGGCCAGATCCCATGGGCACATTGATACCCCAGGGACCACCACCTACCCAGGGCTTTGAGAACATAAAATATGGGGGAAGACCCGCATATCCTCCCTGCTGCTCTGGGGACCACCAGCTCCCTGGGGCTTATTTAACTCCCCCAAGACCCAGGGACCACCACCTCCACAGGGTTTTAAGTTGAAAGAATGCAGGGGGCTGCATGGGCCCCATCCTGCAGCACCAGGGGCCACTACCTCCCCAGAGCTTTAATTTTAAGTAATTCAGGGAGCTACCCGGACAACCCCCTGCAGCTCTGGGGATCACCACCTCCCCGGGGTGAAACTAAAGAAGGGAGGGGGGCTGCACGGCTCCCCTCCTGGAGCCGTAGATGGCCCTGAGGACCGCCACTTTCCAGGGCCAGCTCCTGCTATGTTCCAGAATGCCCCCCGATACATAGCTCTTGTCTATGGCTTGACAGGAGTTTTACCGTTCCTGCCAAGCCATAGCAAACTGTGCTCTGCTTTGAGCAAGCAAGAACGTTTTGCTCTTGCTTGCTCAAAGCAGAGCACAATTGCTTTGACACAGAGGGAGCTGCAGGATAGCAGGAGGTATGAGCTGGCAGGTACTGCGGGTGCCTTCAGTCTGCCCCAGTGGAGAGTGGTTGCCCGGGATGCACCCACTTTCAATGGCTATGCCCTGGGAGATGGGGACAGATTCGGCGTAGGGAGGGGGTCTGCGCAGAATGATGCACCTTCCTCAATTACTGAACCCGCTTTCCTGTCTTAGTCCCCCACTGTTAGCTATGTGCATCTCCCTCATCACTCAAAACAAGGATTCTTCCTCATATAATCCCAAGCACTGTCTGGCCGGTTCTTTTATCTAACTGCAAACTTTCTTCTGCCCATACCCCTTTAGTGTTTAAACTGTACATCTTCCTCATGTATCACACCAAACACTTGCTCATTGCTTCTTCCTCCCTCACTGCACTCATGGTCAGTACTGGGCTTTTCCCAACTGATTTTCTGCACAGCACTTCTCCTCACTCACGAATTACAAAGTCCTTCTCCTTCACGCACTTGAATTATGACGATCTACTCACTTATTCTGATATGTGAGGGGCTGATGGGGTATATTCCACTTGGATGTGCTATGGAAGAGAGTGTTCGTTGGTCCTGTTGTCTAGACTTGGACTTCCTCCTAAGAGATGGCAGTGAGAGAAGGTGAGGTAGTGGTCTTTACATAACATGTTCACCCCTGTCTGATGCCATGGGACATGCCTGAAGAAATTATTGATGGGACCTAAATGGACAGGGTTAGCTCTTTTGATGGCCTTAGAAGTTAGAAGTTGACTGACTGAACTGAGATGGACATATTGGTTCCTCTGACAGGCTGGCAATTATATAGGCATCTAATAGTCTGATAATACTGGGGGTCAGGCAGTCACATCACACGTCAGCCATACACACGATTGCCAGTCACAAAACAGCTCTGTGCTTCTGAAAGTGCAGTAAGGCTGTGTCAGAGTCAGCGACAAGCCAGAAAGGCTAATTGTGATGCTGCAGCATCCGTTGCATGTCATGCTTGTGCCTTGGAAAGGACGGCCTTTTCTTTGTCACACTGTTTTGTACACCATTTTCTATACAATTTCCCCAAAAACTATCTCACAACTTTGGCCTTAATGACATACCTTTGATTAAACTTTGCGGAGAAGTCAAAGCCTGAATGCACACAAGAACTCCACATTGTATAACCTATTTTGCATGATTAAAATCGATAGCGGTGTGGGAAGTCTACAGTGGAAAAAGGAACATGACTTTAAGGCTTTGAAGCCTGTAACTTTCATCACAATCTGAAGCTCTGCTTAAATTCACAGACACCCGAGGAAGCCCAGTTCACAGCGCGCATTACATATACATGTATCTTACTAAGAAAACTTGCAGATCCATCTCGATCAGCTCTACATGAGACACTCATCCCCATATCAAAGAAATGTCTCAGTTTTTTTAACATGGAACCCACACCTTAAATCAAAGCAGGCCAAATTATTAGAAAACAAACAAAGCTCTGATAAATTGACCGTCTGCAAAATACGGACGTTCGAGACAAATATTTAGACCAATGGAAATGGCACAGGTGAAAGCAAAACTTAAAAATGAAAACCACATTAAAATGACACATCCAATGTGACGTCACTTAAATAGAGCACCAAGATATGTACTCTCTCTGATCAACATCCACATAAAGGGAGGTTAAGCAGCCTTGTATTTGGTACTGGAGCCAACCTGTTGGTTCTGCAAATGTTTTCCTTGGCTAAGAGATGCAGCCATGCATGCCTGCTCATGGATAGTACAATACAAGAGAGCTGCCATATTTGTGCAAGAATGCACTATGGCCATTATGGACTAGTTTGGCTTTGTCAATGCTTGTGAAGCAATCCAACAACATTCGGCAAAGTTAAACCATTAACTTTCCATTGAAAGGTGGCAGCGGTGGTGGGGCATGATTCAGAACTGGGGTGAGGAGGGTGTTGAAGGGTCAGAGGGCACAGAGGCAGACACAGGGCTGCAGAACAGCGTGGAAGATGCAGAGGGGTCTATATAAAGTCTGATGGGATCTTCCATAAAATGTCATGGCTCTAGGTACAGTTCAGTCCACAAACAGCAACTTAAAAAGGCTAATAGCCAAATGCCGAAAGCACACACTTCTGAAGTGCCTGTGTGTGTTTTTAACACAACGAGGACCATACCTCTCTCTGAGAACCAGTGTGTGTCTGCGTATGTTTAACACACCCAGTGAGGGGCAGACCTGTCTGTGAGGACAAGCCCACCGCTTGGATCGGCCCGTAGCATGTTTAAGTTCTTTCAAATGAGTGCATCAAAAACTATAAGTGCATTTATATTTGCTTCTGTTCACTGTTGAACTACCCCAGTAGGCTGACAAACATGGAGGTTGAATAGGGGAAACGGCCATTACAACGAAGCCTTTGCAACGAAATCGTTAACCACGCATGCAGTACAACGCATGCGTGGTTAACACGAAAGCCTTTACCACGCATACCTTTACTACGAGGTTTGTAGTAAAGGTATATGTGGTAAAGGTAAAAAGTAAAAAAAGGGGGGCTTGGGGGGGTCTCCCCCCCAAAAAAGAAACTCACCTGAAGTCACGTCGGGTATCAGCGTCGTTTAAGAGAAAACGGAAAATAAACTTCCGCTTTCTCTTAACGACGTATGACGTCACCACGCTAGTAATTGTGGTAAATGTTATGCCTGGTAAACGAATTCCGTTGTAACGCATGCGTGGTAAAGGCATGCGTTGCAACGGAATTTGTTGTAACGTCATATATTCGTTGAATAGTTAATACACTGTTCATTGCGGTCAATGGCGAGTCCTTGTATATTTAGATGTGATGTGTGTGTTTTTGTTTGTTTGTTTATTTGTTGATGGCATAAGGTCTATGCCAGACTAGTACTTATGTCTGCAGGAAAGACCTACAAGACTCCAGGCAACAAGATTCTCCAGTTCTGTTAATTGCTACAATGTGCAGCGTAACTTTAGTTTGATAAAAAGCCTGCTAACTAGACCCTGTGCTTTTGGATTCTTCACTCTGTCAATAAAATGCACACGTTATATCATTTTATTAAGCATAGTCTTGTGTTGGCAAAGCCAGCTTGATATTTCTCCTCAGAGAGGTCAAGAGGGTTCTTTAACGTTGTCTGTAAAATTATGTTTTAGAGCTCCAAGGAGATGTATGTCACACTGCAAGTGACGGATCATTGTCTGAAGACAGCTGCATTTGTCCTTATAATGCTTTTCATAAAACTCTGCATAAATCTTTCTCTTTGCCTTCCTCTACTCATGGCAATATTGGAAAGTATATTTTCTCTCATGTGTATATTGGTCAAGTGTTCACCAGCTAAGATTTCTGTTGAAAATAGGCCTTTTTGCATGGTTATCTCCAAACGTTTTGCTTCTTCCTCCTATTTTTCCTGACTAGTTTTTGTTGGCTTTAGGACTCTGGGCACTTTACCACTGCTAATCAGTGCTAAATTTCATATCCTCACTGTGTAAATTGTCATTATGAATGGTTAGCCGTGATTGGCATATTTGATTTACTGGTAAGTCCCTAGTACAGTGCACTGTGTGTGCCCAGGGCCTGTAAAGAAAATGCTACTAGTGAACCTGCATACACTGATTGTGTCATTTACATAAGTAGTCCTGTAAATGTGTCTCAGACCTGACACTATAGTGTCTGCGTACAGTTTTACTTGCCATGTCGACCTGGCAAGTACACCCATTTGGCAGGCCCTAACCTTCCCTTTTCTTACATGTGAGGCACCCCTCAGGAAGGCCCAAGGTACCCCCATGGGCAGGGTGCAGTGTTTGTGAAAGGTAAGACCTGTGCTGGTGTGTGTGACATGTCCTGATTGTGAAATACAGTGTATTTCGTTTTTCACTATTGAAAGGCTATCTGTCCCATAGGCTAACATGGGAGTTACTTTGTGACATCTTACAAGTATAACTTTCCATTGAGACCAGATAGAAAAATGAAGTGTAGGCTCACTGAAATCAGAAATTAATAACACATCTTTTAGTAAAGATGATTTTTAAATTGTGTGTTTGAAGATATCCTTTTTAGAAAGTAGGTATTTGCTTGTTTAAATGTTCTATGTGCCTCTGCCTGTTTGTGGATTGACTATCGGGTTTTTGAGTGACAGGGGCTGGGGATAAGGATTGACTGTAGACAGCCACTGGGGGTTTGAGGTGTGCCTGGTCCTTACTGGATGACCCAGAGCTGAGCTGAATAGACCTTGGCTGCATTTAAAGTAGTGGGAGGAGTTTCCCTTTCACCTGAATAGGGTCCATCTCCTATGCGCAATGCTGTCTGCACCCCTTCTGGTCATACTGCACCAGTGTGAGCAGAAATGATTTTGACTGGGCTCAGAGACCCTTGTACACAGAAGAACAAAGATAAAATGGGTTATAAGTAGTGGACCTTAAACCCCAGGAATTTAGATCACTTCTGGACTCAAGAGGAACCCTTGACAAGGAGAGGAGCTGGAGAGCTGTGAGGAGGAGTACAGCCCCTTTGCTGTGTGCTGTGTGGGGTTGGCCTTCGGTTGCTGCTTCTGCCAAGGAAGGACAAATACTGGAACTTTGCTGAGGAACAACCTGCTAGAAGAAGAATCTCCAATGGCTTGTGTGTGCTGGCCTCCTGTCTGAAGTCTCAGGGAAACATAGACTTCACCATCAGCTCCCCTGAACTCCATTGCTGGGAGTTCTGACCTGCCAGGAGGTGCCTGTTCCCGTTTTGGGCCTCTGGAGCTGTAATGCCACGACCTGCACTGAGGCCAGGGACATCGCTTATGAAGTGCATGACGCTCTGCCCTGCCTGCACTGCAGTTCTGAAGCAATTCGATGTCTGCTGTTATGCCTTCCTGATGCCAGCGCTCACATCAACATCATTACCGCAAGTGCCTGCACCCAGTTATCACAGTGCCGATAACTGCTGAGGGTGACTTCATGAACTCGCCGACTTCGCATTGCTTCACCATAATTGATGCCTCACCACCAATGAAACCAACTTCCCCTGTCCTGGATTCAACATGTCACCTCCTCGCAGACACGATGCCTTGCCTCCACCGTGGCAGCCATGGAGCTCACCTCGACCTCGGCACCAACGCGTCACCACAATAACGCCTTGCATCGTCATCGACTTTATTTCCAAGGTATTGTTTGATTAGGTGTACGTGTGACTCCGTGTCTGACGCTGCACACCGCATGTCAGCGCCGTATTTTAAATTTATTGTGGTCACAACTACGTAATAGCCCCAGTAGGAGCTATTAGTTTTCTACAAGCTTTATTTTGGAAAAAACGTTTTTTAAGTGCTATCTCACGACATGTTTTTTGGATTTTTATGGTTTTGGTATTGTTGAGTTTAGATAAAGATACTTTATTTTTCTAAAGCGATGTGGTCCGTTTATGGTGTTTTCACTATATTACTATGTTTTGTGAGTACAAATACTTTACACGTAGACTATCTGCTCATACCAAGCTATCAAGGGGGGGAGCAGGGATTATCTAGAGTGTGTATTCCCCTTACCCTGACTAGAAGCAAGGGCCCCTACTCGGACAAAGGTGCATACCTCTGCCAATTAGAGACCCCCAGTTCTAACATTTTACTTCCATGAACCAGGTTGCCTCCCAGCAGAACAATAGTTAAAATACTTTAAAAATCCATACACGATCTCTTGTATTCCAGAACATCAAAGATACTGGAAGATATTTAGACAACAATAAAGGTTTCCAGATCTTTTAAAACTGAATAAGGTTTATGAGAGCTCACATCTTGGTTGTACTCACATTTCTTGAGCATGGCCCCTAAACTGAGATCCTCTGGACTCTTTACAATCCACTTAAAATGTGATTTGGATCAATCCGGAAGCCTTGACTGTTTCACAAGGGCTTTGAGCTATTAACAAAAGCTCAAGACTGACAGCCAGTTTGAAAGATCAACCTTTGAAATAATCAATCGCACAACAATCAGATGGGTATGCCTGTAAATATATTTATTGCTGAGAAGGTATTAGATAAGTTCTCGGGGAGCTTGAGCGTCGACAGTTGTGAATGTAGAGTTGATGACAAATACGTAGATGGGCAGTCAGTATGGATGAATTGTTTAAGAAGAGGCTGTCCATTAATCAAATAGGTTACATTAAGATCAGATGTGCATTAATGACCCCCCCCCAGACATAATGAATTCAAATAAGTTTGACTCCTTACTAAACAGGAATAGCACATCATGAAATATCACTAGGGGAATTATAGGTTTCAAGAGTAGCAGGAGTTAAGAAATTGTTCTATTTTGTGGGGTATTTTTTAGAAAGGTGCTCTAGGAGATAAAGAGAGTGGCTGAGGAGCAGTAGATGCCATCTCCCGACACAGTGTTATACACTAATGTTGGATAAGTTCTTATACATTTCAGAAAAGTATCTGCCTGTCTTCACCAGTGTAAACAAGTCTCTTGTACTCATAGATAACGCACAATCTGCATTTCGAGCACATTTTCCAACCTATTGTTAGGGAAAAAGAATGTTCTTTGTCACCCTGCACTAGCACTTGTTTTTCACAATTGCCATCCCTGCCCCTTTGCCTTTTCCGTCGTACTAAGATCTGGAGGGAAGATCATGCACCTTCATTATTGTCCCAGGTTGCGGCCAACTTGAGTCATTCAAATCAGTATAAAAAAAAACGCCACTTCTGTAATATCTTTTCCCACATAAACTGATGTTAAACCTAGTGCTCTCAGAAGGGTAGCCCGAAAAGACTGTTCAAATATCCTGGCTTCCCGACTAAAATTACCAAGACACTTGATACGTATTGAAGCACTAACAAAAAGACACTTCACACATATTATAGCTAACCCTGGGCGTAGTTCGTGTAGTATCGCTAAACATAGCTACGCGAAGTACACTTCGCAGTACGCAAGCTACGCGAATTGTGTAGTACAGTAGAGAAAATGCTGTTCGCACTGGTTTCACAGTGCCGGATGCTTGTCCACACTGTGCAATCATTGCAAACAGCATCTTGCGCAGTGCAAGCAGTGGTTTTCTGCTGCTCGATTAGATTTGTACTAGAGCGGCAGCTTTTTCAACGCAGACTGGTAGTTTCTCATCACGAGCGGTCATGAGCATACGCGACCACTCGCATTGAGAAACCTGACCTCCCCACTTTCAGAATCTCGCCGGGAGGTATATTTTCCACACTCGCAATCGGCAACTTAATGTTGCTGATCGCGAATGAGGAAAAAGTCTCGCCGGGATGTTGATTTTGCTCGCTGATGGTCAACAACTTGACGTTGAGGACTGCAAGCAAGCAAAAAATGCCCGCTATGCTACGTGTTTTTGCAAAGTGCTACGCGAAATCCGCGTAGCGCATAGTAGCGCAAACTACGCAGGCTTCTCGAGCGTAGCGTAGTCCTACACCCAGGGTTAATTATAGCACTAACAAAAATACACTTCACACGTATTATAGCAATAACAAAAAGACAGTTTACATGTATTATAGCACTAACAAAAATACACTGTACACGTATTATGGTTTGCTCCTGAAATCTTTTAGTTCCCTTTCTCGCTGATCTACGACCTATGGTATAAGTCTTGAAATACAGTGATTATTGCTCAGGAAGACAAAATAACCATTACAAAACAATTGTTTGGGAGAAAACAGTAATATAATTGACAAAACAAAATTGTCTGATATCAGCAAGAACTGTGTGAATTTGGGAGAGTTATTAGAATATCTCAGTATTATATTGGTCTTTTAAAAAAAATGCACATCAAAAGTAACAACATTTCAATTTATGTTCAACTATTGTGGAAATAATTGCTTGGACTTATTAGGAAGAACAGCAAGTAAAAGACATTGCTACAATGCCCAATGACCGTCCTACCAGAGTACAAATGTACCTACACGAATCTACACCATAATATTTGAAAAAACTGAACAATACAAATATGTTCACCACCTGGTGCATGACCCACTTACCAGGCAAGACCCCTCATTTACTACCTTAATGAGCACCTATCTGGAACAATGTCAGAATTGTGACAGGGGGCAAGACAAGCCACTGGGCGAGTGGTCAAACAGTGGTAGTCTCACAGTGGCCTCATTGTACCACAGTGGTGCATTCATGCATTCAAATCCTCTGGGTATCTTACTGAGAAATTAAATGTACATGGCACCAACCAGTGGAAGCCCTGCTGAGCCACTAATCTGAGTTTGAATACGGTGGTCCTGATTCTCCGATGATGTAAAACTTTACCCTCAAGGGGCTAAAGCAAGAACAGTCTCTGGGTAACACTGTGCACTTGTATCTGACCTCTATTCCACAATCACCCTACTTGGCTCCAATTTAGACTGTCAGACTAGATTAGCATGGAGGTACCCAGGACAACTGGTCCCTGTTACCCTGAAAACCAAGACAGTGTTCTAGGAGAGTCTAAACTCAAGTTTTCCTCTTCAGAGTCATTCATTACACGTACTGGTCCCTGTTTAAATTGTTTAAGGGCGGCTTTTGACCCAAACAAACCGTTGTAGGTGTGCTCAAGTACTATGTGCTCTACTATATACTATTTGCTGTAACACTTTTTGCCCTAAGTAGGATGGGTATGCCCCGACGCGGGTCCCTTGCTCACAGGGGCGGCTGGTGACATTTGAAAGTGGTGAGGCGTAAACTAATTTACATATTGCACCGCAGCGATCGAGCGCAGCGAGCGAGCCCGAACCACCTTGCATCCATCCATACATCATTCATGCATCCACCCATCTATCCACCCACCCACCCTGCATCCATACATCATTCATTCATGCATCCACCCATCCATCCATCATGCATCCACCCATCATGCATGCATGCATCCATACATAATTCAAACATCCACCCATACATCCACCCACCCATCCTGCATCCATACATCATTCATTCATACACCCACCCATCCACCCATCCATCCATCATGCATCCACCCATCATGCATGCATCCATGCATTCACCCATTTATCCACCTACCCTGCATACATCATTCATTCATGCATCCACCCATGCATCCATCATGCATCCGCCCATCATGCATGCATGCATCCATACATCATTCATGCATCCACCCATCCATCCACCCAACCATCCTGCATCCATACATCATTCATTCATGCACCCACCCATCCATCCATCCACCCATCCATCCATCATGCATCCACCCATCATGCATGCATCCATCCACACATCATTCATGCATCCACCCATCCATCCACCCACCCATCCTGCATCCATACATCATTCATTCTTGCACCCACCCACCCATCCATCCATCCTTCCACCCATCCATCCATCATGCATCTACCCATCATGCAAGCATCCATCCATACATCATTCATGCATCCATCCATCCATCCACCCATCCATCCATCATTCATGCACCCACCCATCCACCCATCCATCCATCATGCATCAACCCATCATGCATGCATCCATGCATCCATCCATACATCCATACATCATTCATGCATCCACCCATCCATCCACCCACCCACCCTGCATCCGTCATTCATGCATCCATGCACCCATCAGGCATGCATTCATCCATGCACCCATCCACCCACCCATCCACTGAACAATCATTAATGCACCCACCCTGCATCCATCCATCATTCATATATTTTTATGACCATATAAAAATAAATTATGGACTCTAACAAGACTTTAGGATCGATGTTGAAGGATGTGCCAGTTTACATATTACATCACCCCTACCTTTTTATGCTGGAAACCTTCTACCGCCCATGTATTTGCCATCCTGTAAGCCCTAGGTATGTACTATACAAATTCACATACAAACATATACCAACATGCATGCAATAATAAATGCATATATCATGCTATTCCGCCTCTACTGTTTGTTAACATTTTGAAATTGTATAACCTTAGTTCAAAGAGTACATTATATTTGTGGTGACAGTTGTTAACTCATTTTCTAGAAAATGTTTATAAAATGAAATCTGTTGAAGGCTGTTGTTGCAACTATCAAAAAAGAAATTCTGAGAATTTTTACATTTCCAAAAGCCCATGCCGTGAAATAAACGGGTGACCTGGAATAGACGCACACATTTCTGCAGCTGATGCTTTAACACACTGAACTATCTCAAGTCATTTGTGCAAGCTAGTTTACTGGAACACCGAAAAACACACACTCTTACCTTGCTGCCGGTCCCGCACACGTCACAGGTTCACAGCGCCCCTGGCCAATCCTGGCGCCAGGGGCACAGGTACCCTCTCGCCCGCAACACGCCCATTAGGGCTCCTGATGGGCATGCGCAACGCCGCCAAAACACAAGTCCGCATGTGTGGGCACGGGTAAAAATTCACCCTCCGTCCCCACGCATGCGTAATTGTGTTGCCGTCTGTACAATCATGTCAATGAATCAACATGACGCCCGCCCGGCGGTCTGACGTCATGTTGATTCATTGACATGATTGTCATGAGGGAGCTGCGGGCGGCGTCGGGCAGGGGGAGCTACGCCTCCACGCCCCAATGGAAGAACCGCGCCTGCTTGCTCACTGTGCCACTGGATTCAATCGAGGAAGAGGTGTGGTGCCGCAACCACCAGCATTCCTTCCATCATTTGTTTGCTGTAACATTTTTCGCCTTAAGTGGGATGTGTATGCCCAGACGTGGGTCCCTTGCTCACTGTGCCACTGGATTCAAGCTAGCCTGGCTGATGAAGGGTGACATACCCTAAAACCGGTCTCAGGATGCTTGTTTCCGGTCCAGAGAGGACCTGGCCTGGCAGTTCTGTCTGGACTGATCCCATGGGGCACAGGGTCAAGACTGATTTGCATATGGCTGGGTCCAAACTAGGGTGGCGTAGTGGGCAAAAGAACGATGGATTTAACCCAGACATTTTGACTGGGGGAGAATGTTTGCATTTTCAGCATTCCGTCCATCATTTGTTTGCTGTAACTACTATATACCCTGGCAGAGACTGCCTGACCTTACATACAGACCGGAGGTCCAGCTATTCAGAACTGGAGGCTGTTATTAACACTGTTATTAAACCATCAGTGTCTCTTACGGTTCTCAAGGATACTTCCTGTCCCTCTTGCCTTGTCACCCCCCTTATAGTTTACGCTACCTCCCTTATTGTTTCTACTGTGATAGTCCTCGATAATACACCAATATTAATATTTGATATTCAGATTTACTATGTCTTAATTTCTGAGCATTGCCAATTAGAATGGTTACAAAAAATATAGATGCAGCAAGTGAGGGGGAGGAAAGCATTGGAACCACTGCGGGCAGAACCTGGAGTGATAGAGTACCGCATCAGTGACCGATGAAGAGGACTAGTGAGGAGAAACTAAGACAGAGCTAGACTCTTATAGGAGATATTGGAGAATCAAAACAAACCAACATAGTAGGAAGAGGAGGAAACCGAAGAGAAAGCAGGAGATTTGGCGTGGGTGTGAAGGAGGTGGTAAGAGGGTCTCTTCCACATTGGGATGTCTAAAGGAACAGAAAAAACAAATATTTCAAAGCAAACAAACCAGCAAGTTAAATCTACAATATTATTCCTAAGTGTAAAAGATTCACCAACCTATTTAAAACCGAAATGCATCTAAAATACAATAAAACTAGGGACCACTGGGATTTATTGATAGCTTGGACTTTATTTTGTGAAAGTCTGGTTGCCAGTATTAGTACAAGGAACATGTATGTGCACGTTTTTGAAAGGCAACACTAAGCAGAGTATTCACAGACCCCTAAAGCATGATCGCATGTACACGCTTGTGTCATGGGATACTTCTTTGAGAACCAAAACTGTCAATCTTGCATGTTTGTAATTAAAAAGCAATGTCTCACTTGAATAGTTAATTACGGATTGTAGATTTATTGGTCATGCCCTGTTAGTCGATGGAGGAGGATACATTGCCAGGCTTGCAGATTGTACAATGCAATAAATATCGAGCCACGGGCTGGATATTCACTCGCTTTCAAGACTACAAAGGTTTCAGACCAAGGCCGCCTCTCTGATTAATACTTGGACTGCAAGGACCCCATCATGCCACAGCTAAGGTCTCTCCACTGGCTTGCGATAAATGAAAGATCACTACACAAAACTCTCTACATCATCAAAGCATGCAGCTCCATGAGGTTGATCACAGCTTTCAGACCTGCTTTCGTCTCATGAATCATCTAAAATTCTAAGGTCAGCAAACCACGACCTACTCAACATGACACACAAGAGGCAAGTAAATTGGTGGAGGAACTGAACAGATACAAGGCTTTCATATTGCGTCCATTGGTGCAGCAGGTGCAGCTGCACCATGGCCTACAGGCCTGGCGGGCCCACTTAACTCTGATTATTTCTGTATTTCACAGTTGAAACAGCAGTCCTTTACTTCCCTGGGGCCCATGACACTGTTTTACGCCACTGCACCACAGCTAAACGACAAAAATGTCTTCCACAAAATCGGAAGGATCCTGAACACCAGGGGCCTTATTTATGAAGGTCTTGCGCCACCAGTGCGTCACTTTTAAAATGGGAAAAAGAGACGTACCAGTGGCGCAAGGGCTTCATAAATGAGGCCCCAAGCCTTTACTTAGACTTAAACCCAACATTCAGAAGTGTTCCATATATTATGTGTAGTTCTTGGATTGAACTTGGTTTCATCTACCTTGGCCATCATCTCAATTACCACTGCTAACAGTTTGACATGACTTTGTGGATCGTGGGCTCATCAGCACACAAGGAGAAGGAGGCAGACTCATACTAAGGTTTCCAACTTCAGCTGTTCGACTTTCTGGTTGCTTTTATCACCATTATTGTTATTCTTTCCTTCCCACTATTGTACCTCTTTGGATAGGAAGTGACGCTTCACAAACACTCAAATTAATAAAAAAAACATTTTTAATTAAGAAAGGCAGGGTTTTTCTAAAAATAAAGGCAAATTAGTCCTGCAAAAAGCAGCAAGTTATTTTCTAGATTGAGGAATATAATGGTACATTTCGATATTTCATTAGGTTTAGAATAACATGTATCTTCACGGGAAAAATCATTTTCCTCATGAATGAATGAATGAAGTGGAATTTGTAACGCGCAACTATGCCCAATGGGCGTCAAGGCGCCTAACTCAAACAACTAGCTGAGGGCAATCAGATACAGGAGCTTACTGATATGCTTTAATGAAACACCAGGTTTTCAACGCTTTCCTGAAGAGATCAAGTGAAGGCTGTGATTTGATCTCCAGGGGAAGTGTGTTCCATAACTGGGGTGCCAGAATGGAGAAGGCCTTGCTCCCCCATATAGCCTTCTTAGTGCGTGGGACTACCAGTTGGTTTAGCTCTAGAGAGCGCAAACATCTGTTCGGGACATACCTAGTGAGCAAGGATCCAGGGGCATCAGCCGGGCCTGCCATCAGGGCACTGTACGTGAGGCAGAGAAGTTTGAACGAAACTCTGGAGGGAATAGGGAGCCAATGGAGATTCTTCCTAGCCAAGGTCGCAGAGGACAGCTAAGGCAGGGCCAAAACAAAACGCGCTGCCGCATTCTGTACAACCTGCAGGCGCTGCAGAAGGCCCTTGTTGGCCCCGGCATAGAGTGAATTACAATAGTCGAGCCTTGAGCCAACAAGAGCGATCACAACCTGCTTACGAGCCTGTGGGGAGAGATAGTGGACGATTCTTTTCAGAGTCCTGATGACACCCCAGTAGGTGGCCACCGTCCTATTGACCTGAAGTTCCATGGAGAGCCGGGTGTCAAAGATGACGCCTAGGTTCCTAGCAGATTGTGTAGGAGTGGGGCAGATACCTAAAGATGGAGGCCACCACTCACCTGACCACATGCCCTGGTCTTTGCCAAAGACCAGGACCTCTGTCTTGTCACCGTTCAACTTTAGGGAGTTGAAAATCGTCCACTCTGCAACAAGTTGCATGCAGGACCTAAAGTTGGACGCAGTGATATTCACAGAGTGGGTCAGGGACACCATAATCTGCGTGTCGTCGGTGTACGACACTACCTCCATCCCCTGAGATCTTACTAGTTTTGCAAGGGGGGCCACGTAGATATTAAACAGGGTCGGACTCAATGCCGACCCCTGTGGCACCCCACATTGCAAAGACTTAGCAGGGGAGAGGTAATCTCCAAGCATTACACGCTGCTCTCGTTGCTGTAGAAAAGAGTTCAGGAGACTGAGGGCCGGACCTGCTACCCCTGCCTCCCTTAACCTGGATGTTAAAGTACAGGGAGACAGGGTATCGAATGCTGCTGTAAGGTCCAGCAGTACTAGCACGGTGGTTTGACCCAGATCTACTTTCTGGCGGATATTATCCGCAACTTTAGTCAAAGCAGACTCCGTGCTATGAAGCTTTCTAAAGCCATGTTGGGACCCATCCAAAAACCCTGAAGCATCCAGGAAGTTGGAAAGATGACAATTCAAATGGGCCTCCAACATCTTAGCAGGGGCCGGCAGCAGGGATATTGGTCTAAAGTTCTTCAATAGACCAGGATCCAGGGTAGGCTTTTTAAGAAGAGGTTTTACAATGGCCCTCTTCCATGCTGCCGGGAAAATACCTTGCTCCAATGCTCCATTCATTATTTCCAGCATCGGAGGAAGAATGATATCCCTACAGTCCTTTAGTATTTTCAAAGGAACCGGGTCCAGAGGAGAAGCTGATTTCGTTTTATCTAGGAGGAGATTGAGTTCCTCCAGGGAGAGTGTAGGGAAATGGTTAAGGGCCTGAGGAGCATCCACGTCCCAAGATTCCAGATGTTTAACTCGAGAGGAGTCCTCCTCACTCAAAGAGTTCCTCTGTGATTGTAGAGCTAGATAGATATCATCTATTTTTTTATAGAAGAAATCTGAAATGTTGTTACATAGCTCCTGTGAAACAACCACGGGGTGGGTCGGGTGCCTGGAGAGAGCATAGGGAGTCCACGATCTTAAAGAGCTCTTTAGATGACGTAAGAGAACAGGTCAAGTTAGTAAAGTAATCCTGTTTCTCCTTAATAACTCTGCTTTTATATTCTCGTAACAGGCCCTTGTAAACTTCTCGATCTTTAGGATCCCAAGATTTGCGCCATCCTCGTTCCTTCTTTCTGCATTTTTGTCTGAGAAGCCTCAATGCATCCGTAAACCAAGGGGCTGTTGGCTTATGTCGCGCCACAAATTTGAGTGAGGAGGGGGCTAACTCATCTACTGCTTTGGTAATAGAGTCAGTGAGCTCTTGAGCCGCCTCATCCACCATCCGCTGGGATGTGATATTAGTGTTTTGGATAAAAGGGGCCAGAGCCTCATTCGTAAGATTCCTGAAGCTTCTTTTGAGACATTTCTTGTTAGTACCCAAGTTACCCTCCAGACAAGGAATGTCTAAGGACAGTAGAAGTGAAGAGAAATATATTGAAGATACAAAGTGTTTTTGCATCTCTCATTTGAAATGTTCAAGCGGAGAATTACACTCAATGAAAACTACAGTTTTGGTAGGTTACTGTGCATTCTAATATTTGGTTTTGTGAACCACCCAAAAATATGTACATCTACGCAATTCATAACTGTGTAGGTCTACGATGCATAGATTTACACTTCCTTTAGAGATTCGGACCAAGCTCTAACACGTGTATTCCAAATAATATAGTGTGATCATTGGGCAACCATGGCATTAATAATCTATAAGGGCAGTGTCAAGAATCCCATAAGACTACCTACAACACCAGCTTTGGTAACCTACATTTCTGGTGTCTCCTATTAAAGCTCATGCTGAAACACCAGTGTCAGATACAATATCTGGGATCCTAAATTATTGGCAACAAAAACATGCAGAAATTTCTGTTAAAGCAATTTCGCGGACAGATAAGGAAAAACAAAATGGGCTTTTTGCAAGGGACAAACATGCCTGTGTATAACTTCCTTACCTCCAAAGAAATATTTCTTCCCAGTTTTAACTTGAAGTGGGCTATTTATTTGAACTGCTGATGCTTCGTCTCCATCAATTGTAAGGACAGCCAAATTTTCTTTAGCCTCAAATCGAACTTCATGCCATTGGCCATCATTGAGACCAGATCCTAAAATTATAAATGAATCAAAAGCTTATAAGCTGCGTAAGTCACATTGACAGTTTTTTACATAGTTTTCTCAAGCGTTCAAAAACATTCTCAGTTTGGTCACCTAGTAGTTCGGTAAATTACTGTTAAAACTTTTGTTTTAGTTTTTCTAGTTGTTCTAGTCACTTCTCGTGTTCACGGACGAAATATCGGCTACCTAAAATATTTTAAAGACAAGTAGATGAAGATAAGTTAAGGCATACTATACTTAACTCTACATATAACTAACTTGACGATATATGTACCTTCAAGGGAAGTGTAGTTTAGAAAAGGAAATCTATACTCACTTATATGTACTTACCTTCATGTTATTTTAGTTCTCAATATTTTGCTCACTATATTTTGTCAATAATCTTTCATACATGCACACCGCAGGTAAGTCTCCCCCAAGCTCTTGAGTTCAAGCACACTCTACTCAATATCTCCTCTCACACTCTCCTACAAATTCACCACACCTACCAGTTACTCTCATAGCCAAAACCAGTAGCCCCAACCACATCACACCCATTATCTTGACCAAACAACTAGTAGAATTAACAATGTACATTATACTCGTTAATTGTCATCATATGTGAAACACCATGATTTCTTTTTAGCAACATTTTCAAATGGAATGGAAGCGCCTTCAGAAATGGTAAAGATAGGAGCAGTCCATGAGTACTTTGGTCTTTTTGATTTTTTATTCAACATTAATAGTTCTAGTTGCATGTTTCTTATATTCCAAAAAGTTTTTATCTGACAATATTTTTTCAATCTTCTTACAGCCAATAGCTGGCCTTCTACCCTTCCCTCCGGGAGGTGTTCTCCCCTCCTGTTGCTGCTTGCCTGCCTGCTACACCACGCCAGAGAGCGCATCCGACCCCCTCCCACCACCAGATTGGACTACACTATATTTCCCAGCAGCCCCAGAGGCAGGGCCAGTAGGTCTTTGGCCAAAGGCAGCCCGTCCTCCACCCCATAGAGCCCAGAGGAGGCTTGGCTGGGCCAACCTTCTTTCGCCTCACCCCTAACTTAAGGTACTGCGCTCATGCCCTGCCTGCCCCTGGGCTGCCTGCTGCCCTCACCCTGTGCTTCCTGCTGTCCCTCCCTTGCCTGCTGTCCCTGCTCCTGTGCTGCCTGCTGTCCATGCCCTTGCACTGCCTGCTGTCCCTGCCATTGTGCTGCCTGCTATCCCTGCCACTGTGTTGCCTGCTGTCCCTGCACTGCGTGCTGTCCCTGACCCTGCACTACCTGCTTTCCCAGTGCTGTCTGCTGTCCCTGACCCTGCGCTACCTGCTTTCCCAGTGCTGCTTGCTGTCACTCCCCGTGCGCTGCCTGCTGTCCTTGCCCCTGCACTGCCTGCTGTTTCTGTGCTGCCTGCTGTCCCTCACTGCCTGCAGTCCCTGCCCCTTTGCCTCTTGCTGTGCCTGCCCCTGTGCTGCCTCCTATCCGTGTCCGTGAGCTGCCTTGCTGTACCAGTTGCGGCACTGCCCATTCCAGGTCCTTGCCTGACACCTCAGACCACTTGGACCACCAGACAGGCTGACTAATGGAGACCGCCGCAACACCTACAGCAGGCACAGTGCCAATGCACTGCCAGTTGGACAATGCCCAGCGCCAACACCCCTAGCCCACCTGCCACCTGGTGGCACTCCGCCATGGAACATTTGGACCTGGACCATGGATGCCGAAACAAGAGCTGCCTCTCCTACTCCCCATAACCCACCAAAGGACCCTTCACCTGCTGACACTGCGATACAACCTACAAAATATCCTGCACCACTCCTGCCCACAAGACCAAGAACACCCCGCAATCGCTCCATTGCATCCTGCTCAACGTCCGCTCTTTCTGCACATGGCATGGAAATCTGGGACATCATCTTTACCCTGTTTACGGATGTTACCCTCATCACCGAAATGTGGCTCAACCCCTCCTTGAACCCCAACATCAACACCGCCACTCCCGAAGGCTACAAACTGATATACAGAGATCGTGCCAAAAATAAGGCGGACGCATCACCATCATCTTCAAGGAAACCATCAGATGCACCAGCACCTATGACGACCCCACGTCTCTCATGGAACTCCTCAGCTTCCTACTACAAGCCGACAGGAAGACCCTATTAGAGGCACCCTCGCCTACAGATCTCCCCAACCTTATCGCCCCCTAGCAATTGACTCTCACCACTAAGTCCTACTCAACGACCTCAACTTCTACATCGATGACTCCGATGCCAACTCCATCACCCTCATGGAGAACCGGAATAACATTATTCTCACCCAACTGGTCACCGAACCCACGCACAAAGCAGGAACACTCACAACTTCATTTACACCTCCAGTGATAGTATTGATTCAGCCACACCACAAAACTCACCCACACAAACCACATAATCCTACACTTCACCATCACTGACACCCAGCACACCATCACCAAGCATCAGGTTTCCTCCCACCACAGCTGGAGCAAGGTCATCAAAATTCAGTGGACACAGACCCTCAACACCTCCCAACCAAAGGCCTCAACAGACCTCAACCACGCCTTCCAGAACGTTGCCACCTGGTTCACTGACAGCGCCGACAGAGTTGCCCCACTAAAACCTATCAAATCCAACAAGATGCAAGGTGGTACACTTTAGAACTCAGGACTGCCACCAACTGGGCAAACAATGGCACACCATTAAGAACCCAGCTGACAGAGCAGTTCACAAAACAGCACTCAGCAACTATCACTGGAACATCAAAGAAGCCATTGCAAACACATGAAGGAAATCATCTAAATAGTCGAAGAAGTCTCCAACCTGACAGTCATGGAGAACATCATCCACCATTCCCAAGAACTTCGTAACACCCTCTCAGACTACTTCCAGAGCAAGATCACCAACATCTACAAATTCTACCTACATCCCACCACCCTCAACCCCAACGGCCTCAACCAACCACCGAACATCAGCCAAACCATTACCACCTAGTAGCTGCTCACCGCCCTGACTATCTCAGCTGTTATGTCTTCCATCCACTCCGGGGCACCCACCAACCCTTACCCCCACCACCTCTACAACCTTGCAATGAACCCTATAATCATGTAACTCTCCAGCATCCTCAACACCTCCATCTCCACAGACCTTGGTCTTGATCCACCTTGACCTCTCTGCTGTATTCAGCACCATCTCCAACAACATGCTCAACAACAGACTCTATAACATAGGTATACAGCAAGACACCCTGAAGTGGATCAGCTCCTTCCTTACAGGATGCTCAGAGAGAGTCTGGCTGCCAGCCTTATCCTTCACACCCAAAGACATCATATGTGGTGTACCGCAAGGATTTTCCTTCAGCCCCACCCTGTTCAACATCTACATGACCCCCATGGCATACGTCGTCAGATCCAACACAATCTCCTATGCAGAACATACTCAACTCATACTCTCCCTCAAGAGGACCCCTCTAACGCCAAACCCAATTTCTGCAATGCCATACCCTGAGTAGCCAAATGGATGTGAGACAACTGCCTCCAACTCAAGTCTGACAAAACTGAAGTACTGATCTTCAGGCAGAAAACCTCTGCATCGGACCACAGAAGGTGGCCTGCAGAACTAGGATCCTCACCCAAATCGACTGACCATGCATGCAACCTCTGTATAATCCTCTTCAGCCAACTGACCGTGAAACGACAAGTCAACACAGTCGTCTGCTCCTGCTTCCACACAGTTCACATGCACCGTAGAATCTTCAGATAGATCCAAACCAACACCAGAAAGGCTGTCACTCGGGCCCTCGTCACCAGCAGCCTCGACTGCAGCAACGCCTCATATGCCGGCATCTCCACCCAGTTCCTCAGAAGACTCCAGATCATACAGAATGCTGTAGCCAGACACATATTGGACCTCACCAGAGCCCACATCGCCCCCCACCTGAGAGACTTCTACTGGATCCCCATCCAGAAGAGATGCCAGTGCAAGATCCTCATGCCCTATGAGTGACCTACAACAACCATTAACATAACTTCCATCAACCCTCTAGACACCTGCGCTCCTCCTCACTCACTAGTGTGCACACCCCTGCATCCATTGCAGCTGCAGCAGTGGCAGCTCCTTCGCCTACATCGCTTTCAATAACCAGAACACCTTCTCCTCCTGCTCCGCTCAGCCCATTGCTGGCAGGCTTCAGAAAGAGACTCTCTTGCTCTCCGAAAGAGACAGAGTGCCCAGACACTCCTAGGGGCGACAGCGTTGCATTTTACAAATGCTGATTGATTGATTGAATACAGCAATAGTGTAAGAAACATGTGTGATGTACTCCGAACAAAAATAACTGTTTTCTAATAAACACAAGTTTTGAAAATAAGGAATATACACATATAACTGTTATTACTGAAATAATACAATAAAAGGGCCCATATGACTGCTCTTATCTCTACTATTACTAGAAGGGATTCCTGTCCTTTCAGTAATTTTTCTTGAAAATGCTGCATCAGTGAGTATCTGGGTGGGCTGGGCCAGTTCTTGTGTGATTAGCCTTAACTGTCAAGATGTATTTATAGGAGGTCTTGATTACAAGCTGCATAAGCATCAGACAGAGATGATTACACTGCTGTTATGCTGCTTTTTGATGTGTTCCTTTGAATTGAGCCTATCAATGAACCATGCCATTGTTAAGGCTGGCTTGTTGTCTTTTCATTATTGGGAAGCTTCATCATATTAATTGTACAAAATGCCTGTTACCTGATTCCTATCATATATACTATCCTCAACAGTCCTGATGATGGCCTTTCATTAATCTATAAACTGAAAAGCCATTGACATTAGAGTACTGAGATTAGGGACATTTTGTTTAATTATACTATATTTACTGGCCTCCTGTGCTATGGGTTTGTTTGGTGTATATGACATACATTGCACTTTATTTTGATTTCTGACTGTGTGATCGCTACTGAACACAAGCACCTATTTATGCAAGTTTCTGTAAATAAATTTCAATTAAAATGTGTTTGTGTGCAGGAAGTTGGGTTACTGGTTGAGGAGGGTGGAGCCCTACTCAAGCAATAACTACAATATTTGTCAGAGTGAAATCACAAGGAAACCCCAAATTAGCCTGTGCACAACCCATTGGTAGTTTGGCACAGAGCAGTCAGGCTTAACTTCGAGTCAACTTGTAAAGTATTTGTGCAACAATTTAAACAGTTATAAAGTGAAAACGCTTTACAAGAAAAATCCCACACCAAATCAAGAAAATATAATAAATTATAATAAATAAATCAAGACCACAATGGTAAAAATCCAATCAGTAGAACTGGAGATATGCAATTTTAAAGATTTAAGTGAAATTAGTGCCAAACATCACAAAGCACCAACTGTGTGTTTATCTAGCCACACCAAAGTCACAGGTTCAGGCTGACCAAGATGGAGGTCTGCATTTATTGTAATGATTTCTACGGTACCAAGTGAAGAATCACCAACATGGGTTTAGCACAATCTTTTAATGTGATTTTTGTATATAACAAAAATTAAAATGATTATTGTATCTGATTTTGCAGCCTTGAAAAAGTCCCGGAGGAAGAAAAATGTGTCGACTGCCGCGGAATAAAAAAGACCTTGTTCAGTCGACCACTGTAAAGGAACCACTGTTGATCAAAGATACTTTTTGTTTGGCGAAGAGTAGTATTATTGTGGGTGCTTCGGTGCATTGTTTGATTAATTGCACTGGACTGCATTGGTGTGCAGCTTAGTGGATATATACCTAAGGTGGGTGGGTATTAAGCACCACAAGAACACCACTAAATAGGAAATTCATCAGATATGGAGTGAATACATTGAAAACTGACTAAAGATGCGCAGACAACTGAGTATATCCACCACAAGATTATATGACCACGATGCAGTGCATACTGGCTACAGGAACCCTTAGGCCTGCTGAACAAGAGTACTTTGAATCCTGGTTCTGAAGAACTACGTTGTCCGTGTCGAAGATGCATCCATCAGCAGGGGCGATGGAGCTCTGGGCGAGGAAATGCGTCGTCAGGCGGTGGTTCCGGGAAGCTGTGAAGTACGAAGCGATGACCTTACATGGAAATGCGCCATGCAGCGGCAGATCTGATGGGCCGTGTTGGGGGAAGTTGATGTCCTTGTGGGGAGATGCATTAGCTTCCATAGGCTGTGATAGTCAGGGTGGAAGTTTGTGCAGCAGAGGCAATGCATAGGTTCAGAGAAGCGTTGCATCGAGCAGCAAAGGCAATGCACCGGTTCCCCAGGAGATGCGCCGCGACATGGAGGAGATGTTCAGCTGATTCAACAGATGGACTGGCAATGCACCTTTAGGCCCACTTCCAAGGGGCCAGGACTAGGATGGCAACATTTGTGAAGGCAGGACTCACAGATGGCAGAGTCCAGGTGCTGGATTCAAGGTTGTAGGAAGCCTCCTAAGGCCTACACTAGTGGTGACTCACATGTATTAAAATGGAAGGTTTGAGCGTGACAAAAGGTTAATTTAGCCAAGTAAAATCTGCACACACAAGAGTGAGCTGGTAGTAGTGTTCCCTAGAAGGGAAGACCCGCACATCAAAACAAGAGTATAAGTTCACAAAAATTGGGAGCGTATTAGGTATATGGTAGCTGTAAGTACAGCTGGGGTGCTCTGGAAGCCAGTGCCACTCACTACCACAGAGTGTTAATAGCAGATTGGAAAACAACCTACTATTGCAAAAATCCAAGAAAGAAGGTTGGTAAAGCACACCCTAATTACAGTTATACGAAATCTTGGCAATCACAAGAATGTGTGATCGAAATTAATCTATGATACACATATATATGCACAATGCAGTTAATACCATAAACTGATCAAAAATTCCATCAGGACAAGATGACCAAATCACATATTCAGACGTAAACTGCAGCCAACACGTGTTTCCTCTGTACACAATTAGTCAAAATAGGACTTTCTGAAGGCTAAGATATGATCCTTCAAAGAATCATTAGTCATGTCATAGCTAAAACATCAGAAAGATGAGTAACGGGAACCAGTCCGTACTGCAGACAATCAACAACCGGAGCAATCTGGTCCTCTCAAAAAGTATAGAGGTGAGCACGCAAACAACACTATTGGTGTGGCTCCCAATGAGGCTAAATCAACAAGTGGCGTGACCAGAAATAATTGGGCAGAAAGGATGGAAGCTCCTAGAATAAATGGAGATGCATGTAGTGTAATGGTTCCGTCAGCACTTGATGTGTAAAAGCTCCAATTAGAACCTCTCAAAATTTGGAGGTGAGTAAGCAAGAAACTAGTAAAGCTATGGCCACCGATGAGGTTGCAGAATTCTAAAGCGTGACCCCGAACAACAAATAGTGTAGTGTCCAGGTGAGAGAGGCCAACCCTTGTTCCATCGCAATCTCGAACAGTGCGGGTCAGGAACGCATGATAATGCGGCTCACCGCGGTGAGCCGGTGTTGTTCGGGTCGCGCTTTAGAATTCGGGGCAGTTTCATACTTGGCGACCTGACCTTAAGGATTACCGTTAAGACAAAGCCATATGCTATTATCATAAGCTTTGCTATACATTAAAGATGCAATTGATTAAAAAAGCGATGTAGCATGAAGGTAGCACACGGTTCAATCTCATGAATGATATCACACCTACTGTTGGCAATTACCATATAACAACATCATAGGCAATCGTTATTACCATCAAACTAGACAATGATTGAAAATACTTAACTAGGCAACACATCTACATGTGCAATGTAGAGCCACATGACAGTATCTCAGCATAGCTAAAGTGCAAAAGGGATAAAAAAGAACTTGGCTATTAGGAATGTGCAAAAGTGCAGTATAGTAGATGTTACCTAAGCAGCTGCTCGGGCATTACGTCTTTTGGACCACATCCAGCTCAGAAACTACACAACAGCACAAGCATATAGAGGTCTAGGGTGGCAAAGAGCCTTGCCTAAACTGGGCATACAATTTCCTATCCAAGGGATTGGTGATACAGTCCAGGTATGTTTCATGCAGGGTGCTTGACCTGAACTGCACAAAAACAAAGAAAGAGTCCCCCTGGTGTTACTAGCAAGTTCTTTCTGGTCCTCCCAATGTCACTATAACTTCTTATTTTGGTTTGTTGATGGAAATGGTGGTCCAGTGGTGAGTCGTCTTGCTTTCCTGTATCCTCCTCATCTCTTTATTCTGCTTTTTGCCTTTTAGTTTTTTTCTATGTTTCTTCCATTCTATGCATTTTCTGTGCCTCCTATTCCCACCCTGCTGTTGCGCGTCCCCTCCTGCCCTGCCCGCTCCAGTGCTGTTTTCTGCCTCCCAGCTGATCAGCCCTCCCCCACCCAGTACTACTTAACCCCTTCGATGCTTGTGACGGAACCATTCCGTCATCAGTCACAGTTGGGTTGTGCTGATGACGGAATGGTTCCGTCACAACCACACCCATTTCAGTGAGGGGCAGCACGGCAGGGGAATTCTATTAGCAGCGATGAGGTTAATGGAGACCGCTGCAGGGTGAAGGGACAACCTCACTGACCTTGTTAGTGCATTTCTACCCCTATTGCATAGCTCCACCTGGTAGCTGTTGACCCTTCATACTCCAGGTCTCGTGTTCAAGGCCCTCCTCCATCCACAGCGACCAGTCTGCACCTCATCCTTGGGGGTCCAGTAGTGAGTCTCTGTGGTGTTACTAGCAAGTTTTTTCTGGTACTCACAATGCCACTATAACTTCTTATTTTGGTTTGTTGATGAAAATGGTGGTCCAGTGGTGAGTCGTCTTGCTTACCTGTTTCCTCCTCATCTCTTGTTTCTCCTTTTTTGCTTTCTTCTTGTCTTTGCTCTTTTTCAATTTTTTCTCTATATTTCTCCAATTCTGTGCCTTTTCTGTGCCTCTTTCTTCCTGCCCTTGCACCTGCTCGTCATTTGCGGCCCTGCCCTCCTTCAACGCTGCTTCCCACCTCCCAGCTGACCAGCCCTTCCAACACTACTTAATGGCGGCCATCTGCACCTGGGCCGTGCCCAGCGCCATGGGCACTGGTGCCCGCATCTTTCACAGATACGCCAGCATGCTCCATGCCTTCACCACCAGATGTTGCAGAATGACACCCAGGGCCCATTCACCTGCCTCCACACATCAGACCCACCTACCGGAAGACCCACAAGAATCAGACCCGATCACCTCAGCTGCATTGTATTCAAAATATGATCCCTCAACAAACATGCAGTGGAGATCTGGGACCCACTCGGGCTCTATCTCCCCTGGTGTCGCCTTCTTCACTGAAACCTGGATTAACCCTACCTCAGCCGTGGACATCTCAACCACCATGCCCAACAGTTACAATATCACCCAAAAGGACCACAACAAAAGATCGGGAGGAAGCATCACCATCATATGGAAAAATACCCTGGGTGACACAACTAGCTCCGATGACCACTCACCTGACATGGAGCACCTCCACTTCCAAACCAACCGAAACACCACCCTCTGTGGCACCCTTGTCTACAAACCTCCTGGGCCCCATTCCCCCTTCAGCGAATTCATAGCCGACTTCATCGCACACCACGCTCTCACTTCCACAGACTACATCCTCCTTAGCAACCTCAACTTCCACCTGGACAACCTCAATGACTGCAACACCTCATCCCTACTGGAAAACCTCACCACCATCAAACTCAAACATCTGGTCTCCTCCCCGACTCATTCAGCAGGACACACACTCAAACCCAACTTCTCCGCAAGCAAAAACATCTCTGCCAGCCACACCTCCTATCTACACTGGAAAGACCCCTATTGCACCAACTTCTCCTTCACCAAACCCACTGAACAACCCCACACCCACTGCTACCCACACAGAAACTGGAACAAGTTCTCCGAAGACCAATTCGCACCTCCCTCCACAAAACCCCACAGCTGACCTCCACAAATGCCAAAACCTCGGCACGCAACCTCCACCGATGGATCTCTGACTGTGCCAACACACTAGCTCCCGTCAGTAGACACTACAGCAGGCAGCCCTCTGAGAAAGCCAGCTGGTTCTTCCCCGCCCTCCAAGAGTCCAGGCACCTGCAGAAGGCTCAAGGGAAAATGGAGGTGCAGTAAGACCTCGGCAGGCAACCCAGCCTTCAAATCCGCCATCACCACACACCACCACCTCATCAGAACCACTAAGAAAACTGCCATACAGGGATGTATCAACACCAATGCACACAACAGCATAGAACTCTTCACCGTGATCAAACAACTCGCCAAACCCAGCACACAGGCAACAGACATCTCCCCTCCCAATACCTGGCCACCTTCTTCCACCACATGATCATAGATATCTACAACAGATTCACTACCCATCCACCCCATCTGCAACCATAGCATCCAAATGTTCCAGATCCCAGCCAACCCTACTCAACTGGACCACTCTCACCAAAAGCAACACTAAAGATCATGAAAACCGACCACTCTGGAGCCCCTTCTGACCCTGCCGCCACCACATCTTTAATCGAGCCGGCACCACCATTGCCCCCGAACTCTGCTGCACCATCAACTGCTTCATCAAGTCTGCCACCTTCCCCAAAGACTGTCAACATTCAGAGATCAACCCCCTGCTGAAGAAACCCTCCGACGGTTTGATGGACCTCATGAATTACAGACCCATCTCTCTGCTCCCCTTTCCAGTCAAAGTCATCAAGAATGCCATCAATGCCCATCTCACCAAATTCATCAAAACAATCCACACCCTGGAACCCTACAAATCAGACTTAAAAAGCAACCACAGCACTCCTTGCCGCAACTAATGACATATGCACTCTCCTTGACCAAGGGTAAACTGCAGCACTCATCCTCCTGAACCTCTGCCACCTTCGACACCGGCTTCCACCACACACTTTGCACAAGAATTCACGACACAGGCATCTGCAGTAAAACTTTGGAGTGGACCTGCTCCTTCCACACCGGCCAAACCCAGGGAGTCAAGCTACCACCATTCTCCTCAGAATCTATAGAGATCAGCTGCAGAGTTCCCCAGGGCTCCTCACTGAACCCCATCATCTTCACGTCTGCGTAGCCCTGTTTGCAGCCATCATCAGAAACCATGGACTCAGCATTGTCTCCTATGCCTACGAAACCCAGCTGATTCACTCCCTCACCGACGAACTTACAGCCGCTAAGACCAACTTTCACAACAGGATGAAGGTCGTAGCTGCCTGGATGAAGGAGAGCTGCCTCAAACTCAACTCCTACAAAACCAAAGTCCTTATCCATTAACACCATCCCCTCTGCCTGGGACGACTCGAGGAGGCCCACAATGCTCGGAACCTCCCCACCCACCAGCCAGGCATGTTACCTCGGCATCACCCTCGACTCCTTGCTCTCAACGAACCACCAAATAAATGCTGTCTCATCCTCTTGCTTTCAAATGCACTGCATGCTTCGGAAGATCTTCAAATGGATCCCCACCGAATCCAGGAGAACGGTCACCTAGGCACTTGTCTTCAATAAGCTTGACTACAGCAATTCACTCTATGCCGGCACCACCCGAAATATTCCAAAAGAAACTGCAGTGCATACAAAACACCTCCTCCAGACGTATCCTGGACATTCCCCACCTCAGCCACATCTCCAGTCACCTTGAGAGACCTTCACTAGTTCCTGATTAACTGAAGGATCACGCTCAAGCTCCTCACGCATGCCAACAAAGCATTCCACAACCCCGAGCTGCATACCTCAACCACCGCCTCTCCTTCTACACACCCACCATACACCTCACCAAAATGGCACTGGCCACTGTCCCACAGATCTGCATGACCTCGGCTGGAGAAAGATCCTTCTCCTACTCCACCACGAAGACCTGGAACTCCCTGCCTCTGCATCTCAGGCAATCACAGGCTCTGCCTCAATTCAGGAAGGACCTCAAGACCTGGCTCTTCAACTGAACTGCAGACCCCCCCACACAATGCCTTGAGAGCCTAACGGGTGACTAGTCATGCTTTACAAAAAACCCAATTGATTGATTGAGGGTTCTGATAAACTTACATTTGTATTTGCTCATATCAGCCATATTGCCAAACCCCCATTTTTCGGCACCACATAATGCCGCAGACACAGCTTTGGAATCATAGAAATGAAGGGGCGGTGCAATAGGTTTGCTGTGTGAGACATAAAACTCCTTCAAAATAGCACCTGATATCGGTTTGTGCTTAACGGTGGCTTTATCAATATGGTGTTTTCTTAGACATGTCAGATGGCAATTTGATGCCCAAATGCTCTAACGCATCCACCCTTTCCAGTTCCTCCCCTCCCAGATACATTTTCCCTCTATATGATTTGTGTTAATTTAGTGTTATGAATTTGGTCTTAGTTGCATTAATTACCAGACCTCTTTTTGACCAAAAACTTGTTAGTTAAGTTTGCAGTCCTTTAGGTGTTTGAGACACAAGGAGGGTATTGTCTGTGAATAGAAAAGTGCTACCTTTACATTGACCAGGGACGGTGCGTCCGATGGACTGGCCGAAAGAAAGTGCAATACTTTCTTCAAGTAAAGAGGAAACTGAGTTGGGGCAAGAACACAGCTTTGCTAGACTCCCTACCTGCTTGAAATTAGGTCTGTATGCTGCGTATGATCTCCCCAACGAATGCTAGCATTATTATCTTCAAGAAGGCAGGCAAAGTAGATAACATATTGGGAGTCATTCTGTATCAACCGAAGGACTGTCCACAGCTCTGTCTAGGGGACCAAATCAAATGCAAACTTCAGGTTGACATAGGCCAAATATAAGTGAATTTTGCCAATAAGCACCATTTTCGAGTATAATAAGAGAAAACAAAATATCTGGTCCATGGTGCTGATTTTTTCCCTGAGGCCAGCTTGAAAGAAGGAAACTATGTGCCCTTCCTCGGCTCATAAATACATTTTCTCTAATATAAACCGCCAGAAAATCTTTGGCTTCAAGTCAATCGGACTAATCAGTCAACAGCTACACATAAGGCTACAATCCCCATTTTTAAGATGGGTAGCACCTCTGAACCTTTCCAGGGCTTAGGAATTGGTGCTCGTTTCCCTATAGCATAACTGCTCATCCCACTTTACTTTATCAGAAAGATAAAAGTCCTCTGGTATACCATCTGGTCCAAGGGCTTTCCCCTGTGCTGTAGCACATATTGCGAGTTCTACCTCCTGTGGATCATAGGTCACTACAAGATCTTTCTGATCTATATGGTTAAAGACCTCACAATCTCTGGTGCTATCACTTAAGCCATCATCATACAGGGATTGGAAAAGTTCGATCTACACCAGGGGTGACATGTAATTTGCAGACCGGGCTGCTTGCATCAGCTAAGTGACAAGTGATCAAAATGTGGTCATATCTGTCTCTTGGCAGGTAGATAAAAGATCTCTTCATCTTTGTTCTTCCCAGTCTTGCTTAGCGTTTGATTGGGCATTAATATAGGTCTTGCATAAAGTGCGAGTTTCATTGATGTTTTTATGCTTTATTGCTGCAGTAAGTTTGTTTTTTAAATTTCTGCACTCATCATTATACCAAGAAATGTTTTCTTGCACTGTTCTCCTATTGCTGTTAGGCACAAGGAAATGGGCAATTGGCTGATTAAAAACTCTTAGATGGATCTATAATACCCTGTGGATTATCCTTGGGAACCATGGCGGCTTTGAGTTTAACTAAAATGATTCATAATTCATTCTCAATAGACGATAAGACATCCTCTGTCGCTACAAATTGTGTCTACTTGAGATAGTGCTTATTATTAGCGAACTGAACATCATTAGTATCATAACAAAGGTGCTGGTCATAGCTACATTTCCCTCAAATGGAAGTGGAAAAACACTGGAAGTTGTTGTCACTTTCAATCCTACTTCCCATGACCGCGTCATTTACAGATTGCTGCAGCCTTAAGTCACTGAGGATGTAATCGATGCAGCTCTAGTGGTATGTTTATTGTAAGTGGCTGCCCCTCTACAATCAGATGCTCGACCATTCAATGCCCTAAAACCATGTTCTAGTGTAAGGGCTTTAGGCTGGAGAGCAGCCCTTGTCCTCTTTTTGACTGGATGTAAGTCAAGTTGCGGAATAGCCCATTGTTCATCCTCATCTGCAGCCTGCATCACATTCCCTCTATCCAGAGGTTCGAATATAGTATTGAAATCACCACCTACAATAGATTATGGAGCAGGTTTTACTCCTTTCACAATAAGCTTCCAACTTCAATACAGTATCCGATGGCCTGGCACCTTAGAACCCCTGCACATATACTTTATACATGTCCACACTATGGTTCTAAACTGAATTAAAACGTAGCCCTGGGATATCAGGAAAATCTATCAAAATTCTATTTGTTTTGCTATTCAATGAAAGCCTGACCCAGACTGTTAGAAAAGGGTGACCACATGGATTAGCAATAGCTGGTATGAAAAAATGTGGGTACCAAACTCCTAACACAGGGGTGGTGCACCATGTCTCCTGAAATAGGCAGATATTGAATCTATCAACAAAAGAGCACCAATCGGAAGCTCATTTTGGAGATTAGGCTTGCCATATTGCAAGATACAACGGAGACCCCATCATGGTCAATTATCTTTGAGCTACCATAGGACCCACCCAGCAGCACACGAAAAGTAGGGGCAGAGTGAGATATTATGACAATCTGGTCACTTTGCTGATGAAGAGATGGGAGCTAACCTAATAGGTTGGGGCTGAAAGTATATCTTCTAGCACTACACAATGATTTCATAGACTCCTGTAGATCCTATAAGGGGGATACTGTTGTAATTGAAAGAATGTCCACTAGTCCAAGGTAGATCATGTAAGATGTAAGAAAGATGTTAAGATCAAGGGCCCCACCAGGAGCAGCCTTCCTGTTGCTCAGCCCATTCTCCAACTAACTCTCTCACTCATCCAACATTCCACAGCATCACCACTCACCAACATTCTACACCCCAGTCACACTGGCTGAGCAGCAGGTATACCACATCTCCCTTCTTTACAAAGAATAACATTAGAAACTCTTGCATGCATATTTACACTATAGCAAATGAGATGCAATAAAGGTGCATGGAAGTAACAGGTGGAAAATATTGCACACATGATGCATAACTGAATAGGCAACATGTCATAAAATTTTAATTGCAAAAGACCATGCATTTTACCGCAGAAAATAAAGAAAAGCAAGGTAAACAAATAATAAGAATACACCCATCTTCTCTTTTTCAAACCAGAAAACAACATACACTCTACCAATCCCCAAATCCTCTACCAAACCCCTAATGCCACAAACATGCCAGCTGGCCAGGCTGACGAAAAAGACAGCATGCAGGGAACCAACCACCGGAGACTCAGTAGGAAACCGCCCATAACGAATGAACAATACAACAGGAAAGGTTAACCACCTTGCCTTAAATAATGCCCTTCACCCTAACCTATTGAAAGGGAGGAAAAAACACTCCAATCACATGTAATTTTGGCTTAAACACAGACCCTCACCATAACCCATATTAGGGGTGGAACAACACTTCAAACACATGTCATTTAGCTTACACACTGCCCTTCACTCTAATCCCAAGGTAAGTGTGGAAAAACACACCGATCACATATAATTTTAAACACAGCCCCTAGTAAGGGTGTAGCAACACTTCTAACACACGTCAGTTGGCTTCCACACTACCCCGAACCTTTAGTAAGGGGGGAACAACACTTCAAACCCAAGCAAATTGGCTCAAATATTGACCTTAACCCTAACCCATGGAAAAACACTTCAACACAAGTGATTTGGCTTAAACACCGCCCTTCACCCTAACCCAAAGTAAGGGTGAAATAATATTTCAACACAAGTGTCTTTGCTTACACACTGACCTTCACCCTCACCCCATAGGTAAGGTGGACGTATTGGCTTATCATCTACATTACACTAAAATAGTCCTAACACCGGACTAACATTATAGCAGTCCCTCCAATCTCAACACACGAGATAAAAACAAAACAACCACACAAAAATAACACTGCAAGAAATCACCAGACATTGGTTCCATGGCCCTCCAAAACAGCATTGCCCACTGTGAAAAATATTTTTCTGAACTGAAGGCTGCTGACAGAGCTGGAAAGCCTCATGAACTCCTCACGCCCACAGCTGTGTCAATCAATGAATGTAAAGTTCAGATTCTGCAGTATAGGAAGTCATTGCCGCTGTGTTACATATATGCTGAAGTATATTACTTGCATCTCTAATTTCTGAACATTTGCTGCTCTCTGAATTCAAACTCATTCTTTTTACCACATTTCCACGATGGATTAAGGACGGTAGCCACTGGGAACCAGGATCTTCCTTGTCTCGTAAGACCAGATAGGTTGTGGCCTCCTAAGCAAAGTTATTTCCCCAACTTTCTCACCGATACAGCTCGCCGGTTTCTCCATTTATCCACTTTTTTTAGCACCCTTAAGATAGAGCAATAGCTGGAAAAGCAACCAGAAACACAATCGGGAAACAACCTCAGCTTTGACTTCCAGGTAATAAGATGGCAGCAGACAGATGTAACGGGCACTGGGTGGCTCTGGTCACGTACGCGCTTCACAACGTCACTCTCCAGAGTACAGAGGCTTGCTTTAGAGAACTACTCTCCACTGCCCTAATGACAAGGTAAATGGCATGCGAGTAGGAGATTCAAATGTCACACCACTAAACGGACCAACACGCGTACACTGTCATTTCAACTATCACCGCATAACTCACCAATGTCAGAATGCGACCAGTTCAAACACGGTGTTGGGGCAGGCAATCGACTCCCCATAGTTGCAATTATAGTTCTTGCCGGTGCTCATATCTCCCACATGAGTAGTTCCCTGATAATCAGTCCATGCTGTTTGAATGGACACATCACGACTGCTGCGCACATAATTTCCCTTAAGTATTTAAGATCCTAGAATGGAATCTTATAGACCACAGGTTGTCATAAAGCACCTGAAAGTAATTATTGTCCTTTAATTGACAGAAGCACACCCTGCTGGACTGACCGGTCTTTAGGTCACTGGTGAGGCTGCAGGGCTTTGTGTGTTTCTCAATTCTTGACTTCTAGTCTCCTTAAATTCCAGTAGAATATTTCCCTTTTGCTCTTCTGTGGACTTCAGGCTTTCATTTCTTGTTTACTGAGGTCTTGTATTTTTTTTTACTTTTCTTTCCTACAGTTCACACACGTAGGTTTCTCTTGAATTATTGCCAAAATATGTTGTAACTGAAAGAATGTCCAGTAGTCCAAGGTAGATTATGTAAGATTTTTATTGACACCTTGGCTGCGGCTGGAATTCCGCACCGGTGCTGGACATTCCGATCGCGGGCGTGGTCATGACGGCTCCCATTCGTCATCAGCACACGCCCACCGTGACTCATGACGACTGGGAGCCGTCATCAGCACCGAAAGGGTTAAGACAGATGTTAAGATCAAGAGCCCCATCAGGAGCAGCTTAACTGCTGCTCAGCCCATTCTCCAACTTACTCTCTCACTCATCCAACATTCCACAGCATCACCACATACCAACATTCCACACCCTAGTTACACTGGCTGAGCAACAGGTATACCATATATCTTAATTGTTTCGGCAATTCAAAGATCCCAGAGCTGAGCTAGGATCAGGATGCAAGTGGGACACATGGTTTAAGTATACATGTCAGGTGATCCCTTGATATTTGAATGGTGTAGACTAATTGTTGGGGGGCAGGTTCTTGCATCAAGGACCTCTAATCCATCAGCCAGCCTACTATTTACTAAGGTAAGTTCACCTAGATCAAATTTGGATCTATGGATATATTTTCTTTAAGTACAGATAATATCATCCCTAATGACAGATTTGCAGACCCTGATGAACTCAGTGAATTACGTTATTATCAGAGAATCTGCAGATTCAAAGTTTGTAGATAAATATTGGGTATGTTTATCATAGAGCAGAGAGAAGTAGTAGTAAGATCCCTCTGTGAATTGGTGAACTTATGAACCCCCCATCCTGCCAATATTTCACCCTGCCCACTCCCCACAGACCTGACTAAATGTCAGCTGGTATTGAGTCTGGGGCTTAGTCTAAATGGATGCCCCACGCTACTACTGTTTATACCTCTGGATCTCCATCCCCCAGCTAAAATGCCATGTTATAAACTTATTTCCTTAACTAATCTTCAGGCAAGTTCCCCAACTTCCCTTGTAGCAGCTGATTGTTGGTGTCCCAGAGTCAGGCTCCTCCATCCTGCCCATTTTGCTACTACTAATTACAGCAGAAGCTATTTCACTAAACCTATCAATTGTGAGGCCATTAACTGTGCCCAAAAGGTTGTCAAAGTGGGGAGTTATTTTATCACAGGATATCCTAGAGTTAGCAGATTTGATATTGCTATGCATAGGGACAGAGGCTCCCAATGTAAGAGGCTTCCGCCCCACCTGATTACAAACACACAAACTGGTTACTATATGTTATAATAATTATGTTATAATATTTACAGAGTGCATGGCTGTCCCAGCGACAGGAAGTCCCAGCGCAATGAAACAGCACAGTGAGGCAGTACGCAAGAGGAACTAAAAATCAGAGAAAAGCCAGGTGTTCACAGCCCTTCTGAAAGCCTGGTGGTTGGAAATGCTGCAGGTGGAGAGAGGCAGGGAGTTCCAGAGAGCAGGAGCCACCGCCTGGAATGAGCACCCTCCTGATCTAGCTCTGCGTACCTGGGGCACGTGGGCCACATGAAGGTCCGTTAAGCGTAGGGTGCGCTGGTTGGTGGTTATGCAAGGAACAGATTGCTCAGAATCGCAGGACAGAAGCTTTAGAGAATCATGTGGGTGAAGTAAAGAGCTTTGAAATTGATTCTTTTCTCCATGGGTAACTAGTGTGGCTGACGAAATAGGCCATAAACAGTGTGGCTCTTGGGAAGAGCAAAGAGGGTGCGGGCTGCGGCATTCAGGGCGCGCTGAAGCCTTTTGATCATTGTCTTGTTAGAGCCAAGGAGCAGTGCGTTGCAGTAGTCTAACCTAGCCAAGACCTTGGATTGAACGATCATCTGGCGTGTGTGAGAATCAAATAATCCTAGAATGGGCTTCAAGCCCCGCAACAATCTAAAGCATGTACCTGCTACTGATTTAGAATGGCCATCAAAAGAAAGGGTGCTATTTACCCAGACACCCAAGTTCTTGACAACAGGCTTAGGCAAAGGAGTTGCACCGAGCTTAGGACGCCACCAGTGGCTACCCCAAAGATGGGGGTCCCTCCCTACAAGGAGGATCTCTGATTTGGTGGAATTCAGTTGGAGATAGTTTGGCCCTCAAATAGTTTTCCTCCTTTCTCCAGCACAGAACACAGCACATTAAAATCAATCCCCCAGGGCTTTATTCTCTCCCCCTCTCTCTTCAAACTCTTTATGGAACCCCTTACCCTCATTCTGAAACAAGCAGGCATCAACTATCGTCTCTATGCTGATGACTTCTAAATCTACTATAAGATTAAATCGCACTCTGATGTGCTTCATTTATACAATACCCTGAACAGGATCCAATCCTGGTTCTACTCCAATCATCTTTAACTGAACACTAAAAAACTTGAAATTATTCTCTTCGCTCCAAAAAACAATTGGATCCCTATCCAAGGCTGGATCAAAGATCTCAATGCCCCCCATTGTTCGCTCACCTTTTCTGATTTGGCAAAATCCCTACGTTTCACTCTTGACCACAACATGGCTCCTAAGGACCACATAAAAAACTAATCTAAAGGAGCACTTTTCATACTCCAACACCTCAAGAAAATTAAACCCTTCATTCCTCTTGACGACTTGAAATGGGTTGTCCAATCACTAGTCCTCTCTAAAGTGGACATGGGCAACGCTATCCTCACCGGTACCCCTAAAGTTCACCTGGCACCCCTTAGAGCAGTGCTCAACTTGGCTGAAAGGCTCATCACTGACTGTAAACGATTCAACCCCATATCACCGGCCCATAAAGCCCTAAGTTGGCTGCCAATTGAAGGCAGATGCTTTTACAAGACTGCATGCATTACTCACAAAGCTCTTCACCAACAATCCCCGTTGTACCTAACTAACAAACTCAATGAAGCTGTCTGCTCCAGACTGATGAGAAGCACCACAGCGCTCCTCCCCGTACCCGCTCTTTTAAAAGAAAACCACTCAATCTCAGTCCTTCTCCGTAAATGCCCCTCTTGTGCTGTAAACCCTCCTACCTCAGCTTTAAAATAGACCTAAAACTCCACCTTCTCAACAAATATTGGGGTCCTAAATCACTCCTAAAACCCTACTTTCTTTCTCCCCTACATTGATTATCTTTTTGTTCAACCTTGCTCTCACTACGCTTCCCCTTGTTACATATCATCCTGTTACTATGTCCTTACCCTCTCTTGATCCCCACCCCCTTCTCCTACCATTACCCCTACCTCTCCTTCCCTGTTGATACTCTTTTCTCTACCCTAAGCTGTTCCCCCATTCATATTATTTAGATGCTTATTTTCCCACCAACCACCCAGAAGGTTGCCCACCTTATCTTAATGTGAGTTGTGCCTGCTTGTTTGGTTTACCCTGTAAAATGTGTTCCTTTTCTTACTTCTTCTCAAGTAAAGTGCCTTTTGCGCCCTTTTTTAACTTATTGTGAGATGTACTTGCTTGTTTTTGTTTTTACCCTGAACAAATGCGTTTCTTCACTGCTTTTCTCATGTAAAGGGCTCTGATACCCCCAAGTATAGCCAGAGCTACATAAAACCTTTCAAATAAATAAATAAATAGTTGCCTGACATCCAATCAGAGATGGCATAAAACGGTAGGCTCCAGAGGAGTATCCCGTGGGTTATCCACAAAAAGTAAGTCATCTATATGGGCTAGAGAACATGCCTTGCTTGCAATAGAAGTCTTAAGTGGGGTACTACTATTTTCTTTCTGTTTGAACATACAAGGTAACATGCGCACTGCCCACTTTGCATTCCTATTTAAATCCTTTTTCGTGTTGGCTTGGGGACTAGTATTCCCAATAATTGATTCCACCTCCTCAATTAGTAAATCAATTTCATTCAGGGTACAAATATATGTTTTTTTCACTACCTTGCCATGTTTGGGCGTTCCCTTAATGGGTTTTGAGGCCTTATGTTTCCTCATTAGACTCTGCAGATACAGTATGTATAAATGGTACAGTGATGGGGCAGTAGGATAGATAACGTTGTTAAATGGGCTTTAACTAGTAGAGTACTCACACATATAAATGCTAGAAAGACATTAAGCAGAACAAATCAGGCAATCAAGTCAAGTCAAGACCACTTTAATCGATTAATTACAATCATAAAAGGTACACAATCACATTACATCACACAATTCATAAATATAGTTTAAAAAAATAGAAATTTATAAAATTGTAGAATGAATTAAGTCCATTATGTAACAGTTTAAAAATAACGGGGAAATATCATACATTCATATTTATGCGTCCTAATTTTTTAAACCTACCCGCTGCTACAAAATAGCTTGCAATGTTAAAAATATTCCAGGGATTATCCAACCTTTGTAAATACAGTAAAGCAGGCTTGGCCTGTAGAAACCCTTTCCCTTTTAATAAAGGAACAATAAATTTTGCTCTGATATCACAAAAATGGTCACAAAAGAGCGTAAAGTGCATCGTGTCTTGTATTGACATATCATCACAATTGCAGGGTGCACTATCCTCAGGGTTACAACATCTTTCAAAAGACCCCAAGAAAAAATGGATCAAGTTGAAGCGAAACTTTGTTAGCAGCCGGCGATGGTAAGGCCTGGTTACCAACTTTAAGTAGGGCTCAATGGAGGGGGAAGTAACCAATAAAAAATGAGCCCTCACAAGAGGTTTTCTTAATTCTTCTCCCTCCCAATCCTAGGACCTTTGGTACAAAAAATGCTTTTTTACCCAATTAATGTCACCTCTCACTATACCTTCGGGCTTTTCAAAGATGTCTACACGCCCAAGTTTCGAAAACATAGTTTTTATGTAAGAGAGCCACTGTACTTCATTCCCCTTTTCTAGTCTAAGGCAGTCTTTCATAATCTGTCGGTTCAAAGTCATTTCCGGGTTAAGCCATGTTTTTAACCAATTAACAAGAGGGGCCAACCCTATCTGGTCACACGGGTACCCCAACCCCAGTTCCTGATGAGTGGCAAATGTCGGTGATGATTGGGGGATCGATAGGAGAGAGCGGGGGAATTTATTTTCCACCTTTTGTATTTCATTCGCTTGTTTATATCCCCAAATCGCTGCACCATAAAGTGCTGCTGCCAAACATTTCGCTTTGTAAATGGAGAGGATCGTTTCACATGGCCTTCCCCCTAACCGCTGTGCAAAACATAAAACTGCGGAGGTTGACCTTCCCCGAGCCGTTTCTTTTGCTAAAAACTGGGGAGCCCAGGAACAACGATTGTCAAACAAGACCCCTAAATAAGTAAAGGCCTTCACCCTTGTGACTTCCACCCCCTTGCAATAAAAGGTCCTTACGTTATTTTTGCGTAACCCCATGGACATGGTGTGCGACTTCCGACTATTCACAACCAGGTCCATAGAGTCCATAAATACCCCGAAAGCATTCAGTAGTCTCTGTAGATCTATAGGAGTACAAGCTAATAGGACAATCAAGCTCAGTCCACTAAGAAAACTAGCAAGCTTCAGGAAGAAAGAGGCCTGGGAGACAGCCTATCGCTACTAGAGCTAATTTCGTTACAAGCACAGTAGCCCTTGCGACACACTACCAGGGGTGCAATACTTAAAAATATACCCAAATAAAAAAGGAAAACAACAATTATAATTAGTTGGATGCAAGAAAATATCACTGAAGCAACAAAGAAACATCAACATGTTGAAGGTTTCTAAAACTCAGCGTGTTTGTAGATGAAATCAGTCCTTAAGGACGTCAGCACAAAGAGTGACTGAGTGCTATAATTAAGTCAAAGGTTGTTCACATCATATCTCTCTAAAGGTCACAAAGTGAGACCCAGCAAACCCGGTTTCAAAAGAAATACAGCAATTTTCTACACGATGCATTACATCGCGTGCTATTACAACGCGGTGGTTATAACAACCACGTTGTTAGTACGCGATGTATTTACATCAAAAGTCTTTACAATTACTTCCACTAGGGGGTGCGCTGGACTTAGGAATAGTATTATTTACTATTCCTTCTCTAGTTTGTGCAACAGTAGGGAAGGTGTTGGAATTCATTTCCAATACCTGAGCGCCTCCTAGTGGAATTTGCTGTAAAGACTTGTGATGTAAATGCCTCATGTACTACCAGTGCAGTCATTGTAACGACTGCGTTGTAAAGGTATTGTGGTGTAATGACCCCGTTGTAAAGTTTGTTTGCCTTCAAGAGGATGGGAAAGATTCACTGTACTTTTTCTGAAAAAAAACAATGTGGGTGGTCCAGCGTCCTTTGGGCTCTGACAGGTGCAGAACAGGCCTGCCCTTGACCCGGGGTTTTGCATGTGTGTGACTCGCGCAAGTCCCATGCTGCGGTGGTGATGATGGATTCCGGGGCATGAAGTCCCAGGGAGTGTAAGCAACAGAAATAGCGTGTCCCAGTCTGCGGTAGCAATACAGTGTTCACAAGTGCTAAGGATCCTCCCACTTGCTCCCAGCTGGCACCTCCAGGTTCTTGGCGGATTCTGGGCGTGCACGAAACAGAAAGAGTGCGTCCCCTCTTAACTGTGCCTCTGCGGCATACAGTTAAACTCAGTGCAAGTAATGTCAGGCTATGCAGCAAGAGAGGTTTGAGAGGAAGCAAAACATATGCTTATGCACAGTGTAAGTAGATTGTGGCAGGATTTAAGCAAGAGATTTTCACCTAGACGCTTTGTTGTGCAATTATATAATAATAACAAAAGATGCCTAGAGGGTGGCAGAAAAAACTGTCAATAGGAAAAATGTGTAGCCATAAACAAAATAGGATGTCCATGTGCTCTCTATGAACCCTTTGGTCTCACTTCTAAGAAACTTCTCACCTGACATTTTCCACACCCACCCCTTAATCAACTTCAATCTGATCTACACTCTTCCAATACACATGAACACCTAGAGAGGAAATCACTATCTTAATCACAGATACACGCTATAGCCACGCCAATAAGATATATATTATAACACATCATCTCACCACATTTATCTACAGGCAACAGAAATGGTCCTCTTGATTCTTTCCATACAATTGTTACATCCAATGTCTGCATCCACTACCTAATAAAACGTACCCATTTTCTACTCAGTACACAGAAGAACTCTCTCCACAAACAAGAGAAATAGACAATATTTGAATTATTGGACAATTAAAAAGAACAGAAAACTTCCAGATCACCATGTAGACACCCCATGTCAAAATACCTGTGCTTACCTTTGTGATCACCTCTATGATCACATAAGCGCCCAAATGGAAATTTGCCAAAGCCCACAAATACTGCTTCATCCTACTGTCGGATTAACAATTACCACACTTTAAGAGACCTACTGGTCCTTTAACAAATTCTTCGAAGAAAAAACAATAACATCAGATAACATGTCAAAAGCACCAAATAACTACAATGCTACCAACCTCTCCACCCTACAATGAATCATACCAAAGTAGTTCAACTTTGAGATATCCTCTCTTAGCCATTCTTGCTATTCACAAGGCATTTACCAATAAAGATGACAACCAACGCTTGACCATTAGAAATTATTTTAATAGTGAAGGACTGGCACCACTTCTCAGAATACTAATTGTCTCACTCAAGTAAGCCACCTTCCAGGGCACCAAAAATAATGGAAACATTTCACCCTACAAAAGAAAGGCATCATACACCCGAACAAATGAGTAATCACCTTCCATTCATTTTTTACAATTACTGAAAAAACCTTTGGCACTAAATGTTAAGAGCAGATGAACACCACATGCCTATTAAACAACTGTGATGACATCAGATGAGGCCGTTGTCAGTTGTTGTGAAGGAAGTCATAGGGCAGTCACCTGAAATTGACAGACGTCATGTTAACCTACATTTCTATTCCTCCTCCTTATTTAGATACACGTGAATGTATTGTTTTCAACAGCAGAGCTGCAACCACCTCCACCATCAGCAAAACCCTATTCTGGGTACAACAACAATGGGAATGGCGTATAAAGGGGCACTGTATTTAGGGCGCCCATTCAGGCCAATGGGAGTCCCAGGCAGAAAAAGGCCCGAAATGTGTCCCATGCACTGTGGAGCAATCCCAGCACAAGTGGGTTATATTTACATTGTTTCCAAGGAAAATCTTTGGCTTTTGGAGTCTTTCTTGAGGAACAATATAATGAACATAATGGCATTGTGTCTGCCACCACCTCCAAAGTATCCAGCAATTGCATCAATGGGATCTCTGGCATGAGAGAGACAGTTCTGGATTTAGTGATCTGCCTAAAACTTGTGGGATCAAGGCCCTGCTCCCATGAACCCAGCAGCATAGCACCCTGACCGGCAATTTCTATGTGAGTACCTAAAGTTTTCAAAAGTCATCAAGAGAATTAACTCTAATAGGATGACCAAAATGCCCAGAGCCAAATACGGCGTGAGGCTGACTTGGGTTTATCGAGCACATATTTATTTGAGGAATTCTTTCAAATCACATAGAAGACTATAGGGCACAATCAGAATGCATCATGGCTGATTATTCACCTCTTCTTTCACTGAGATTACACATTAATAACCAGAAGAGTCAGCCAAATGGTTTATAAAAAAAAATAACACACACACATTTTCCTAACCTTATAATGCAACTTAGTTTACAGCATTCTTTACACCGCCTAGTTGATGCATTTTCCCTACACCCTTGTACGTTCATAAAACCTCAGAGTACAGCCTCAGAACTTAACCCGACCGTCCTGTGCTGAAAAATGAAACTCTAGTTCCAGAAATGAGGAAAGGCAGACATAAGACCATCGTCAATGATTACATTGCTTTGAAAAACTATGATCCCAATGAATTTCAAACAAATATTTTACGAAGGACGAACATTGGTAGAGAGCTGTGTCCATTGAATATTGTGGAAGGAACCCCAGTGGTACTATGGACACAACATTGAAGGAGCAGCTAGCAAAAGGTACGTAAGGATAGATTTTCTTTACCTAACTCCACATATCTTGACTATATATGTATCAACAAGATTCATAGATGTGGAGTTAGGAATAGTAAATTAATACTTCGTCCCTATGGATTTACCTTTCAATATGTTGTCCCTGTATAGTCTGTCCATGACATTAGTGCATAACATATTCCTAGCTTCGATATTCTGTAGTACAACCGGATAGGAGCATAGACGGCGCACAGACTTTAGACTTATGTAACGATTCATGAACTGTATCTTCTCTTTGCTTCATTTACATCAACCTTTAATCTCCTTAAGTGTTTTTTTAAAACTCATAACTATTTTACCTTCGGGCATTAATGCTGCTCAAACATAGATTAACTTAACAAACATCCCAGATGAAAACAATTTAAATAGCAGCAATTGAAACATTCATAAAGTAGCTCAAATATAAGCCTTGATAATGTAATAAAACATTTCAAGAATCCATAATTGTGATTAATTATTTTTCCACCGACATTATGCGGAAGAAAATGAAAGCAAAATTATCGTCTGCACAATTATACTATCTAATGTTGTCAACCATGGCCATTGAAATGCAGAATACATGTGATTATGTTACAAAAGCTGCTAATTGATGAATTCCCCTAAGCTTAGATCATTTTGACTTACAGTAATGAAAGGTTTATTAAAGTACTGGAAATGGCACTCGAATGCTACTCAGACACACAAGGTGAAGAAAATTGCTTCTTGTGATCTGGGCAGTGTATCTGCTTCCTCCACCTAGGCATGTGAATGTGATACTGCAGAGAAAAGCGCACTAGTATCAGCTTTCCAAACGACACAAGTTTAAAGATCAAAAGTTACAAGCAAATTAATGTGATCCTTCTCAGAACACAAACAGACCACATTCAAGATGAACTTCTGACCAGAACTGGGATTCTGCTTGCAGCTTAAATGTTTCTTTCCAACAATCCGATGACATTCATCATTAATAAACCTTTAACTACCAAGAAACTAAGCAGGAAAAGGTACAATGTTTACTATGCCATGGTGAAAGTCTCTGCAGGAATTCCAGATTGGATTTTCTAGCTGATATTCCCAAACCCGTGGTACAATAATTCACCTTAAAGGTAGCATTACATGAGAACACAGGTAATAACTGTAGGTTCAATCTTAGCTACTACTGTTATTGCTAAAAAAACATATGCTCTATGGAGGGGCGTAGCTTGGTCAGTAAGTAAGGGGAGGTGCGAGCTTCAGAGTTTCCAACAATGACCTTGACGTTACATCAATACAACATACTAAACCCAGGGAGCAGGAGAGGGGCTAAAAGGGCAGTGAAAAGGGAGACTAATAGGGATTAGTAGGGATACTAAGGGGCATATTATCAAGGCCTAGCGATAATTTTATCGCCGCGCTTGCATCAGTTTTCGGGCGAAATGCGACAATAAAAATATTGCTTTATTTATAAGAGCACGATAACGCGTGTTCAATTGGATGTATGACATTACAACGCATGCTTTTACCACGCATGCTGTTACAACGCAGGTTTTACTACACATACCATTACAACGCATAACACTTTGGGGTGCTGGATAGTGAATAGTTTAAATTTACCAATCCAACTCCAGTCCCCGTGGACACTAGGGAAGGTGTTGGATAGTAAATTAAATCTATTCCTTATCCTAGAGCGCCCCCCAGCGCAATGCGTTGTAATGGTTTTTCGTTGTAAAACCTGCGTTGTAATAGCACTGCATGGTAACATTTGCGTTGTAAAGGATGTTTCCCGTTCAATTGTATTAGCGCTGGCCTTAACATCGCGTCGCCTTGCATCTCTAATGAGATGCAAGGGAGGCGTGTCCCGTGAAACAACATGGGATATCATCACTAACCCTGATACTCTCTATTGTCAAGTATATCGCTAACACACATAGCGATATTTAAATCAGTGCTAACTGGGTTTTTTGCCGGTTTGTAACGCCTGCTATTTTCCTTACTAAGCCATATCTATAATGGGAGGTGGACTGTTATGCTGAGTCCACGTCTCCCATTACAGATTAGGTTTTCCCTAACATGGTTTTCAATGCTGGAATTCCGGGGATTTTGACTCTTTCTGCCGCTTTTGACTGGGATTCTATCGTCTCGGCGATGCGCCTTGCTGATAGTGCGCTCACCAGGCCATAGAATCCGGCGATATGCAGCGTTAATTATTTGTCCGCTACACACGGCCAGCGATAATTATCGCTGGCCGTTGATGATATGCCCCTAAGTGAGAGAAAACAATGGGGCATATTATCAAGGGGGTTTATCTCCGCTTTTTTGGCTTTAAAAGCCAAGAAAGCGGAGATAAAATTATCTCCCTATTACCAAGCTGTCGCTAACACCAGTTAGCGACAGCTAGTAGGAGATAGCGACCATCTTGGGCCCCACTTTGCATGTCAGTGATATTTATCACTAATGAGATGCAAAGTGGGCGTGCCAAGATGTTAGAGACTGAAAACAGTCGCTAACATCGCTATCTCCTATTACCAACTTTTGGAGATATTCGCGCTAAGCGGGAATATCTCCAAAAGCTAACACCTGCCCTGAGCAGTTCTTAGCCATGTTATCCAATGGGAGGTGGATAACATGGCTAAGAGCATTTGCTCGATAATGCATGAATATCGCTGACTTTTCAGCGATATTCATGCATTTCGGCCGTTTTTTATCGCATTTGCGATAAACCTTGTTAATAGCAAGGTTTATCTGCGATAAAAATCGCCGATGTGCGGCGATAATTTTTGTCTCTAAACAAGTTAGAGACAAAAATTATCGCTAGTTGTTGGTAATATGCCCCAATATTTTGCAAAATAACCAACATTTAGACGACTTTCAAAACAGAGGGATTGAGTGTGTGTGTTTTTGTCCTTGTGAAATCCGACAGACGTCTCACCATACCCGACTAAAGGCATCTGTATCCAAATATTTACCAGAAAATACATTTAGTGGGGGAGAGGGGTGTAACACCCCAAAACACCCTCTGAAGCTACACCCCTCGCTCTATGATTAGGTTGAAAAGTAGTTCTCTATTACAATAACTCCTGAATGTGTGGTACATTATGTGACTAGTATTGAGTCTAGAAAAGATTGGTTAACACAATAATTCAAAGAAGACATAAAATGGTCAATGATGGCATCCAATTAGTGTTTAAACTTTGATCCTTAGATACAAAGAGCAAATATTTCTCTGATAGTTTCTAAAAATGTATTAAATATTGGGAAAGCTTGTAAAGAGACACAGAATCCTGCCAGGGTTTTAACCATAAAAAATATTAAGCCTTTTCTGGGTAGCGATGGATCACTGGTCTCCACGAATAAAGAAGTGAACTCAAACATAAGTGTCAATTGAAAAATTACAAACAGAAACTTATTTTTAGAAACACTACATCAAGAGCAAATGCATGATTGATTCTTTAAATAGTTTAACGTAGGAAATCATTTTCAAACAATGGCACAGAGTGTCAAGTTTAATTTGAAAAGTGAACCTCAAATGTCGACAAAACAGTTTATCCCCCCAACTTTATCTGTATGCATATAAGAATTTTTTTGCAGAAAATGATTCAATCATTTTAAATCAGCATATTTGACATTAGGTTAGAAGATCAGGGGCTGTCTCTTTACCCACTTTCAATCTGCTCTCAATGGTGGTTCAGAACTATGGTTCAGTGTTACACCTCACTAATTGAAAAACTCCCTTTCCTTGACACACATTCACTGATTTATACAATACATTCAATATGACCTCTGATAAAGAGGTAAAACCTTCACCGCCAATTAACATGCATATACTGTTACTAAACACAGACCCCTGTATTATGGAAAAAAAGTTACATTTATTACACATTTGTTTGTATTTAAAATTATAACATAATATATACAGTACTGAATTATGCTGGATTAAAACATTATTTTTTATTGCTTCACATATTAAAATTCCTAGTGAATATCTAGATATCAAAATACAGCAATTTCATTTCAAACTTCTTCGGATAATTCTGAACAACAGTATTAGACATTCACAGATAATTAAAGCCAATAATAAAAAGACTTAAATATTCAATGGCAAATCTCTTCAATTAAAACTATAACTCAAGTTGTCGACGTGGCGTTTCGTTTTTTTTGTTTTATTCTCTCCACTTTCTTCAGGACAAACATTTAGAATAAGAGATATGCATTTATCTAAAAAATTAATCAAGACAATATTTATAACTTTTCAATGTTAGACCTGACATCCTTGGCGTGGTTTACCCCCTAACGTTTGGCATTCATCCCTTCTTTTTTCTTTAACACTGCTAACCAGTGCTAAAGTGTATGTGTTCCTCCCTAAGCAGGATGACATTGGTTTGTTGTACTGGTAAGTCCCTTCTAAAGTGGTATACCATTTACCCAGTACCTGTATTTCAAATGCTGCTAGTGGGTCTGCAGCACAGATTTTGTCACTCATATAAGTAACCTTTAAAACCTGTCTGAGGCCTGTTATTGCAGGGCCTGTGTGCGCAGTTTACTGCTACTTCGACTTGTCATTTAAAACTACTTGCTAAGCCTTAAGACTCCCCTTTTATTACACATGTCACCCCTACGGTAGTCCCTAAATTACACTAAGGGCAGGGTGCTATGTAAGTAAAGGATAGGACATGCACCTGTGTGTTGAACATGCCCTGGTAGTGGCAAACACCCATATTCGTTTATCTTTTATTGTGAGGGATGCTCCTCTCATAGGTTAACATTGGGAATTCCTTAAAATACTAAGCTCTTTGTGGATCGTCCAGCCTGTCTCTAATACACGTCTGAGTTTGGGGGACAGCTATAATTTGTGCATTCTCTCTAGACGACCATAAATGCAGGACACTCAGCTACATCTGCATTCACCTGCATACTGATGAGTTTTCCTGGGCAGAGGGAAGGGGAGGGACCGACACATACACTTCAATAGGTAGGATCCTACCCTCACACAAGGCACTGATCAACCCCCCCCCCCCCAGGGTTAGCCTGGTAGATGGGCCTAGGATGAAAGGGGCCCTGTGCTCATCAAAGCCTTTCTTTGAAGTCACCTCCACTTCAAAGACACTTATAGGGTAGAAGTACTTGGGCTCTGACCTCTTCTAATCAGACACTTTGGAACCTGTATCAGGGCATCACTGGCCTACATCAGCACATTGCCAAAAGGACTTCCCTGCATCAGTATGGACTTCGCTATAAAATAACCAAACTCCATCTGGCGTACAGAGCTCTCTTTGTGCTACAAATATCCATTTCAGTGCCATGCACTGAGTAAAACCAACGCCTTGGGCCTGAGCCAATGCCGCCAATTCAAGGGAAGCTTTTATGGCGTGATCATATTGTTGCATAACAACCTAGCATCCCCGGAAGCCACACGTCTGCCTAGGCCATGTTACATGCCACAGAAGAGATCAGCGGGGCTACGACGAGCCTGCTGCGACTGCCCGAGAGCAACCTCGCACAGCCTGGCACTGAACCACTTTCCCCAGTGTGGTGAGGACCCCTCCTGCACGGAGAGGTACTGTGTCCGCCCAGCGGCCCAATAATTTCTGCATCCTGGTCCCAAGAGACTTGTGGCTAATTCTTGGTTTGGGGTACCTAGGAGCCTGCCCGGCACAAGATGCACACCTGATGATACCTTACCAGGATCCCTGTTCTTTCCCCCAGTCCTGCGTGACTTCAACAAGCATTGATCACTAGTGCTCTGCCGGCACTCGCCATGGAATTTTACCGTAATTACCTGAAAAGGAACAACTGAATATCGGTCTGCACTGTGATTTTACATGTACTTGAAAGCGCTATACCTTAAAAAAAAATAGAATGCATTTTTATCATTTTGATCTTATGTTGATCCAAATACAAACAGCTATTTTTGGCATAAACCAGTGTGGAGTCTTTTGTGGTTTAATCATTGCATTACTGTGTGGGTGTGTTGCACAAATACTTTAAATATTGTCTCTTTTGATAAGCCTTCCTGCACTGTGCCAAGCTTCCAGACGGTGAGCACAGATTATCTCAGTGTATCTAGCTTACCCTAACTAGAGTGGTGGGTTCTGCCTGACTTGGGTGTATACCCTAGCCAACCAGAAAACCACATTTCTAACACAACATGCATATGGGGTTTAGCACCTGTTATTATTTTGCAAGATATGCAAAAACGAAAGCAGCATATCCGTTCTCAAAACCCAAAAGACCATGACCAAGAAACCAGTTGTTTCAGAACGTCTGGTTTAAAATGTGTCACGTAGCCCCATATTTTTTTAGAAACAATTCCAGGTAGACAAATCACTTGTTTCCTCTGAGGGATCAGGGAAACCTTTGGCTAGCGTGTCTGTTTTGAAGGGCACCTGTCACCGGCGCTTCTGAAGTTAACTAAGCCTCGATTTATTGCTCATCTATTATTCGATGGGAACAAAGTACACATGATGAATAAATGTTGAATACAGACAGTCGTTCATTCAATTTCTTGAGAGTTACAAATTTGGAGAAATTGAGAAAAAGAGTCCTGGACCTGTGCCCTTATTCATGTTTCTGAATGGATAATTAGAATTTGAGGTTATAATTGTTTAGATGTCATGAGGGTCCCATGCTTTTGATTATGCTGCCAGGTTCTGAAACTGTCAGAGTTTGGGAGGGGTGACAAGAAGGAAAGGGGTGGAGAATCATTCTGGGTGTGCAGTTGTGGTGGACTAAACTGTTCTTTTCCGAATGAATGATCTTAATTTGGAGGGAGAGAAAATGGGGCGACTGAAAGGCAAGGTGACACAATGACTATAAACCTTTTGTAGAAGGTCCTCTTCAATTTGCAGTGCTGCTGGAGTCAGTCACAAATGTTACCTATGTGTTCCATTTCAAATTAGAGTTATTATGCTGTGATCCCCACAGGAACCCTCTGAAGAAAGATAATAAGCCGAAGAGATTCAAGAAACAAAGCCCCATCACAAGGTTGGTCCCTGTCTATGCTGCTGCCATTGGAAGATTTCAACATGAATGCTGCGAACAAATTGGTGCCAGAGGGAGATAATTACATTTCAAGCCGAAAACAAGAACAAAATGTATTCTCATGCTGCCCTGATGTATGCATTTACCACACATATCTCTGGAAACACTGTTGGTGCGCCGCGCTGATAAAGGAAAAACAGCAAAAGTGGCAATGCATTTCAATCTTGAATTAAGCTTTCTTCATCTCCCTGATGTAAAAGGGAAATGGCAAAATGTCAAACCGCGGTCCATTATTCTGCCTGCTCAGGGATTGAATAACTGCTATCACATCTAGCACTGAGGCTTTTTGCTAAATACATTTTGCATCAGCTTCTCACATGTTTTAATTCTCAATTTGGTCAGCAAACATGGTATTACATATTACACAAGAGTATCATTCCATAAAGAGCTGGTCGAGATTTCAAATATGATTTATTTACAGTATTATTTCCCCCTCAAAACAGAAACATAGAAATGCAAAGTTAAGATGTAAAGTACATAAAAATGTAAATGCCTATATACTAAAATGGATCGCCTTTTTTAAAGCTGTCAGAATTTGATCAAGCTAGACAAGGTAACAATGTCTGAGAATATACATGAATCATGACGATAAACATTGTCTATCTGTTGCCACTGTAGAAAAATACACTTGCACCTAGAAACCAGAAATACTGCAAAGATCACAACAATACAAGAAAAGAAACAAAACACAATCCATGCAAAGACTGCATTAGACACAACCACATAACATCCATAACAATACTTCCCCCACACCTCACTCAAACACCTCCCCAACGTGGCTTTCAGCACACCAACATGGCTACGTTTGGGAATTTCTGTTAAGGTCTATCCGCCACATGCATCATTGTTGCCGTTTGCGATTTCTTAATTGCGAAAATTAAGGAATCGCAATTAAGAAATCGCAAACGGCTATGCACCAAGAAATCGCAATTTTTTTCGATTTCTTAAATTTCCTTAATTGCGATTTACAATTTTCGAATCGCAATTAAGGAACCCCTTCCCATTGATTCCTATGGGCCTAGAGGCCCATAGTAATGAATGGGAAGTCATTTTCAATTTACGATTAGCAATTTGCGAATCGCAAATTGAAGATGCAATTTCAAGGGTGCCGGGGGGGTCCAAAGGACCCCCCCTGCACCCCTGAAATGTAACTTTAAGTGCATTTTTCACACACACATGCCCCAAGGGCATGTTTGTGTGTAAAATGAAACTTTAAAAAATGCACTTTTGTGCATTTTTGAAAGTTTTCGCAATTTACTATGAAGGTCAACTTCATGGTAATTTACCTTTTCCCTATTTGCGAATTCGCAAATTTAAAATGTTCATGCATTGCATTTAAGAAATCTCAAATTGCGATTTCTTAAATGCAATCGCAATTTTAGAAATCGCAACGTCCCTGTTGCTAAGTGACCTGCACATTTCATTGGTCATCAATGACAGCACAATGAGCTGTCCTGGTTCTGTGGACTTCTGGGTCGGTTGGAAAATGACAGTTGGAACTGGAGCTACTTCAGGGGTTGGTTGTCTGTGTACAGGAGTTAAATAAACACTTGAGAATGGACGCAGTGTTTATGTACTAGCATTAACTTATCATTGGCAACACCTGCTGGGGACCGCCATGCGAGGACTTTCAGCTTCCCCATAAACCCACAACAAGCAGCAGCTTTAAGAACTTTCACAAGGTTGCATCTTATGACTGGTGAAATAGTCAAGTTGTAAGTACTTTAGATTTCGTAAAAGATTCTGAACTTTGTTTGAGTGACTCGGAAAACTTTACTTCAAACGGTTTGTTCTCCTCCAGGAACTTCCAGCGTGTAAGCTATGCGGGCCTCGGGGAGCGACTAACCCTTTTCCTGCATGCACAAGGATCAGGTACTCACCCACTCAGTATTAAATTTAGGAGCACATGGAGTGACGGTATAATTCCAGGTGTCCCATTGAACTGCGGTGACGCGAGGCGCAACAGTATTACAGCTTTGTGCAGCATATACAGTATCATGCAAAAACCACAGTTGATGGACAGAATGCAGAACAATTTGTCACCCCGAGTGGGATGGGTATGCTCAGACGTGAGTCCCATGCACTCCACACCACTGGATTCAAGCAAGCCGGGCTGAAGACGTCTGGAATGCCAGAAACTGGTCCTCGGAAGCTTGTTTCCAGTCCAGGGAAGGCATAGCTTGGCAGTTCGGGCTGGAATGTTCCCATGAGGCACAGGGTCAGACTGATTTGCATATGGCCATGTCTGAACTGGTGTGATGTGGAGTGCAAAAAAACGATGGATTTAGGCCCAGATCTCTGTCCGTCACCTCTGGTTTTTGCATTTGTCACCCCGAGTGGGATGGGTATGCGGGATGTATATGTTCTGACGTGAGTTCCATGCCACACCGCTGGATTCAAGCAAGCCGGGCTGAAGACGGCTGGAATGCCAGGTGCACTCCACACCACTGGATTCAAGCAAGCCGGGCTGAAGACGGCTGGAATACCACTGGATTCAGGCACTCCACACCACTGGATTCAAGCAAGCCGGGCTGAAGACGGCTGGAATGCCAGGTGCACTCCACACCACTGGATTCAAGCAAGCCGGGCAGAAGACGGCTGGAATGCCAGAAACCGGTCCTCGGAAGCTTGTTTCCGATCGGGCTGGACTGTTCCCATGAGGCACAGGGTCTGACTGATTTGCATATGGCCATGTCTGAACTGGGGTGGTGTGGAGTGCAAAAAAACGATGGGTTTAGGCCCAGATCTCCGTACTGGGGTGAATGTATGACATTGTTCTGCATTCTTTCCATCACCTGTGGTTTTTGCATTTGTCACCCCGAGTGGGTTGGGTATGCTCAGAGTGAGTCCCATGCACTCCACACCACTGGATTCAAGCAAGCCGGGCTGAAGATGGCTGGAATGCCAGAAACCGGTCCACGGAAGCTTGTTTCCGGTCCAGGGAAGGCATGGCTTGGCAGTTCGGGCTGGACTGTTCCCATGAGGCACAGGGTCAGGCTGATTTGCATATGGCCATGTCTGAACTGGGGTGGTGTGGAGTTCAAAACCACGATGATTTTAGGCCCAGATCTCTGTACTGGGGTGAATGTATGACATTGTTCTGCATTCTGTTCATCACCTGTGGTTTTTGCATTTGTCACCCCGAGTGGGATGGGTATGCTAAGACGTGAGTCCCATGCAGTCCACACCACTGGATTCAAGCAAGCCGGGCTGAAGGCGTCTGGAATGCCAGAAACCGGTCCTCGGAAGCTTATTTCCGGTCCACGGAAGGCATGGCTTGGTAGTTCGGGCTGGACTGTTCCCATGAGGAACAGGTTCAGACTGATTTGCATATGGCCATGTCTGAACTGGGGTGGTGTGGAGTGCAAAAAAACAATGGATTTAGGCCCAGATCTCTTTACTTGGGTGAATGTATGACATTGTTCTGCATTTTGTCCATCACCTGTGGTTTTTGCATATACAGTATCGGCACACAATGGGACTGAACCCATCTTAACTGTTCTAGGTTACTGAGCATGCTCTGAGACGTCCTGTTTTCTGCAATTGTGCAATCATCTTCTGAGTTTTGGCAATTGTAATATGCCTGTGTAAGCGAGGTGACGCACACACCATTCATTGTGGTCAAATCGCAATCCTAGTTTCCAGTGGGCACAGCGTAGAGTGTACACAGTGATGCGCCCACTTCTCCTTGGCTTTTCAACTATTGGAAACATTTTTAGTACTCTTCAGGCAAGTGCGGTGACGCACACACCAATAATCCTAGTATTTACAATTTATTCCATTGGAGTGTACGGTGATACACACACCCCAGGTACAATTACGGTATAACTTGCGTAGCAATGTACATATAAATGTTAATTGATGTTTGTATACAAGCTGTTTATTTAATACTACAGTTATGTCCTTATTGTGTAGTGCAGGTTTAGAAGTTGTATAAACATTTAGGCTGTTATGTTTTCCTCTTCACCATGTTATCCTCCAGTATGTCCCAAACACCCCATTTTCTTTCTGATAAAGGTGACCTGATTTTGCCATGGAATAAATGGAAGCCATTATTTGAGCCATATTTGCTTGCTATTGGTGGTGAGAAATGTTCATCATTGAGGAAGCAGGCAGTGTTGTTATATAATTTCGGAATTGAAGGGAGACTTGGGGGTGAGAGCTTGGATGAAATTGTCTTGGGGTGTGGTGAGGGTGAGACAAATAATGTTTTTAACATGTCAGTCATGATGCTAGAAAGGACTTTTCAGTGAAAGATAAATGTATTGGAGTGGCATAAATTCTTTACAAGGGTAATTTTAAAAACACTTGCACGCACTTGTGAGTTCGAACAACTCACAGACTCTTTAGTAAGAGACCAAATAGTGAGGTGCACTAATGATATCAGGGTCATGCAAAAAGGTCTTGCTAAAAATCCAGATCTGAAAGTAACTTTAGCCATTGTGGAGGGCATGGAGAGCATTAACATGTGGGTGCATGAGATGAGGGATGACAAAAGTAAAGATATCCTACCTGAAGAGAGTTTAGTGCATGAAGTTAAAAAGGATTATGAGAAAGGTAGTGAGATAAAAGACAGTTCAGATGGGAGACAAACAAGAAAACTATTGTAAAAGAACATAGGAATACTGGGCGTGGTGGGGATGGATACAGATGTTTCAGATGTGGCAGTGAAGGCCATTTGTCTAATAGTCCTGGTTGTTTTGCAAGGCATGCTACATGTAAGAAATGCAGAAAGAAGAGACAATTATGCACGTGTGTCATAGTGCCAAAGGGTAAATGGTGCATTGTGTGGAAGAAGAAAATAAATGTGTTCTGAGTGTGAGGGATGATGTTGTAGTGGATGGTGACAAGTTGGAGATGCCTGAGTGTGAGATTCTTGTTGGAGGGAAACAGTTGTCAGTTTAGCTTATTCAGGATCACCTTACACTATGTTGGTGACAAGAATTGAAAAGTTGGGGTTGGGAAAGATGGGATTGTACTTCCCCACCTGATATCAATCTTTTGGGGTATGGCGGTGTCAAGATTGATGTGCTTGGTTATGTAGTGATGAAGATACAGTTCATGGACAGGTAAAGTGAAGGGACAATATATCTTGTGAAAAGAGGTGACAATCTGTTTGGAAGGAGACACCAAAGGGATATGGCATTAGCTGAAATTCAAATACTCCTGAAAAAGTATTGCTACTGTCTACCGGTCAATTGCCTGAGGGTGTGTGTTCGCAATTTTCTCAAAGTTTTCAGTGGGGAGTTGGGTTTGTCAAAGAACTTTGGACACAAAATTGTATTGAAGCAGGGAGCTCAGCCATTTGTGAGCAAAGTAAGGAAAGTACCCCATTTGATGATGGAACCCCTAGATCGTGAGTTGAAGAGGTTGTTGGGAGCTCGTGTGATTGAGGAGATAGAGTGCTCAGAGTAGTTGGCTCTGATTGTTTTGGGAGCCAAGGATGGGGAAAAGGGATTAGGATGTGTGTGGACTTGAGGGGGTTCAACAAGCACATTTCGGTGGACAGACAACCCCTGCCGAATATTTCAGAGACTTTAGCAAGATGCAAAGTTCTTTACTGTTATGGTTGTCCGTTGCTTACCACCAGGTGTTACTTCATCCAGATTCCAGGCAAGTTACATCATTTGTGACTTCTTTAGGTGTGTTTAGGTTTATTCGGATGCCTTTCGTATTGGCTTTTGCAGCTGCTTATTTTTAAAGGGTCATGAGTAATGTTGTGGATGGATTACATAAAGTGCTTATTTTTCAAGATGATATCCTGGTTTACGGAAAGGATCAACAAAAATATGACAAGCAGCTCTGGGAGGTCTTACATCGGTTACAAGATGCTGGTTTGGTGATGAAGAAGGAGAAATGCAAATTTTGTGCAATTTCAGTGAACTACTTGGGGCATCCAATTTCCGGAGAAGGAATTAGTCCCAAACTGGATTTGGCCTAGATCATTGTAAAAGCACCAATACCAGTGAAATGAGACCAAGTGAGACCTTTTTATAACTGGCTGAGTTTTGCTCAACATTTTTACTTTATTTTCCTAGCCTGCCCTTGCAATAAGGTCATTGCTTAAGAACAATGCACAGTTTGTATGGTCTGAGGAGTGTACTCTTGCTTTTAATAGCATCAAGGAGATTATAGGTGGTATGCCTACTTTAGGGCACTTTGACGCTTGCAAAAAGACGGGACTATCAGCAGATGCCAGTATGAGCGGGTTGGGAGCGGTCCTCTCTGAGATTGTGGATGGTGAACCAAGGATTGCGACCTTTGCTTCTCTAAAGCAAGGGTTTGTGAGGGGTTTGGTGGCCTGCAATGGACCAACATATAGAAGAGGTTGTGAAGGTTTGCTGGGAGTGTGCTAACAGTGATAAGAGTAAGATGACACATATGGTTCCTTTGTCACCTGTGGAAATTCCTGTAAAGCCTTGGTCCAAGCTGGGGTTGGATATTGCTGGCCCTTTTGAACTTCTGGCGCATTGTGAAAGCTATGTGTTGTTGTTAACTGATTATACTTCCAAATGGGTAGTGACTAAGCGTGTGCCTTTGGTTACCCCAAAAACAGTGAGTGAATTTCTCTCTGAGGAATTTTCCTGGGAGGGTATCCCCAAGTATGTTATCACAGACACTGGTGTCCAATTTACATCCCAGGAGATGTGTTTTTCCACAAGGAATTGTCCATTACACATTTCAAGACAGCATTGTATTCTCCACAAGCTTATAGTTTAGTGGAGAGTATGAACAAAGTAGTCAATACTTGTGCACAAAGAGCATTAATGGCCAGGGCTTCCCTAAATTGCATGCTCAGGGAGACGTTGTGGGCTCATTGTAATACGCCCGACTGTAAGACATTAGTCTCCCCTTTTTCTGTTATGAGGGGAATAAAGCTGTGTGATAAGCTGTGTCCTGCGTGGTTGAAAATGAGCACTGGAGGGATAAAGGCTGAACACATGGAAGAGCATCTCTGGTCCAAAAGGGTGTCTCGCCAGGAGAGATATAAGAACAGATTTGATGAGAAGATATGTGTCCATAATAGGAATTGGAGAGTTAGAGAGGAAGTCAGGCGGGCTTTCGCCCCCTCCACTCCACGGAGAAGGTGGTGACCTCAGTGATGGACAGCCTACGCGAGGGCATTGACACCAACCTCCCGCAGGCCCTCATTCTTTTAGACCTGTCCGCCGCTTTTGACACGGTGGACCATTCCATCCTCCTCACCCGTGTCAGGGCGGCGGGCATAGAGGGCCTGGCCTTCGCCTGGCTTGAGTCCTTCCTGAGTGATAGGGCTCAGGTGGTCCACCTAGCTGGTTTCACTGCTGCCTCCCGTAAGGTTGTATGTGGAGTCCCCCAAGGTTCCTCACTTTCCCCTCTTTTGTTTAATTTATATATCTACCCTCTTATTTTTATGTTACAGCAGCTTGAGGTCACGGTGTTCAATTACGCCGATGACCTCCAGCTAATTTTTAACCTTTCCCACTCTTCCTCATCTTCCCAAAACGTCCAATCCGTCATGCTGTTCATCCAGGATTGGATGAACTGCAATCACCTCAAACTTAACCCGGACAAGACGGAGTTAGTCCTGACCGGAGTTGGTTGCAGTCCCTGGTCCCCTTCCCACTGGCCTCCCTCACTTGGTGTTCCCCCGCTTCCCGTCCCCAAGGTTAAAACCCTTGGTATCTTCCTCAATTCTTCACTTTCCGTTCACTCACAGGTCAATTCGGTTGTTTCCTCCTGCTTCTTTTCCCTCAGAACCATCAGGAAGATCTCTCGTTTTTTCTCTCTACCTGCCCTAAAGATCATAGTGATGGCTATGGTGCTCTCGCGCCTTGACTATGGTAACATCATTTACAATGGCGCCCCAGCCTACGCCATTCACCGCCTGCAGCTAGTGCAGAACCAGGCCGCCCGCCTGATTCACGGCCTGCCCAAATTCCACCGTGCTACTCCCTTACTGCAGGCACTGCACTGGCTGCCGGTGAAAGAGCGAGCCTTGTTCAAACTTGGCTGCACCACCTTTCAGGCTAAAATGGGCACCGCCCCGGAGTTCATTTGCTCCGCCATCAAGCCCTATACTCCGGGCAGAGAGCTTCGATCCACTCACCAGGCACTGCTAACCACCCCCCGGTTCAGAAAGAAAAAGGCGGGCGGAACAAAGTTTGCAGTTCTCGCTCCTGTGTTCTGGAACTCCCTTCCGACGGAACTCCGCATGACATCTTCTTACATCGAGTTCCGGAAAGGTCTTAAAACTCTGCTCTTCTCCCGAGCCTACAATGCCTAGATTCCCTCCGCTCCTGTTGTCTCCTCGCAATCCTAAAGCGCCAAGAAACCGCGTGGTAGAAGCGCGCTATACAATTATTTTTAAATTCAAATTCAAATTCAAGTGTTGGTCAGGAGGCCGGGATTCTTAAAGAAGAGGTGATCCAAATTTATGGGACCATTTTGAGGTTCTGGAAATTACGAACTCGTTCGTACTCAGCCTCCATTTTGTGATCGCCGCCATTTTATGTTGCCCTCACTCAGGCAGCTCGGAGTACGCAATGTTTTTGTTGTTTCTGCCTTTGCGTGCCAGGTGGCTTCTTTGCCTATGTTTACTAACGAGTTTCAGGATCTGGTCGAGTACACTATTTCCTGTCTGAGCTGATTAATCCCCGTCTGGACTCCATGTTGGTTCACACCATTGTTTCCTTTTAGTTATCTTATCTGCTGTCCTTCGCTACACATCTCATGCATTCTACTGTTTCACGACTGTCCTTCTACAACACGCAGCTGTGTTTTCTCTACTTGTAAATCGAATTGTGTGGATTCATTTATGATTTACTTAAGGGGTCGAGTGACAAACAGAACCGGGAACTTGAGTTGCTTTGGTTTTAAAACATTGTCTGTAACGTTTGCCTATAGCTCATGCTCTTGTGTGATTGCATTTTGCATTGTATTGTATCATATAGAAACCTGTGCAACACGGAGTTAAGTGGCAGTCTCTTTTGAACCGCGTTGTACTGACGACTTCTAAGATCACTGTACTAGCTGCAGCTAATAAATACCATCTTCTACGCCAGACGAAGAGTCTGTGTCTCTGTTTTGACAAGGCAGGCGAATCCCAAGGATTTCTGGCATACCCTGCGCCGCCGGGCCTTAAGGCTGCGGTTCTCCAACTTGTTATCATGGAATCTAGGAAGAATGTGATGGTGTTGGATTCTGGAGATGTGTGGAGTATGTCTAGACTGACCCAGCGCCATGGCAGTTCTCTGATGTCTAACATAGGTGATGATGGGTTTACAGACCAGACAGTTCAACTGGAAGGGGAAAGTCAAAGTGTGACTGATGGGAAATCTACCAGAAGCTTCAGGTTTCGACGCATGTGGCATAGAGGTTATGCCATGATGTGATATTTTCTTTTTTTTTACATATGACTCTTGGTATTGTGCAATTGGTCACCTTTATGGTTGGGTTTAATTCATCCCCTTCTGAATACGTCAATGACTTGCATGTTATGATTTTGTTTGGGACTTGTTTCTATTTTGTTAATGTTATTCATCTGTTATTTAATGGGCGGAAGATGTGTTATGGTCTATGTACCTTGGACCCAGATTTATGGGACCATTTGTTATCATGGAATCGAGGAAGAATGTGATGGTGTTGGATTCTGGAGATGTTTGGAGTATGTCTAGACTGACCAAGTGCCATGGCAGTTCTCTGATATCAGGTTCAAAATATAAGTGGAGGGTAAGATTGGATTGGTGGAATAGTATTTGTATATTGGTTATATGAAAGTACAACCAGCTGAGGTGTTAGTTCTTTCACACACGATGTGGGACAGAGCGGTGTTTGAGTCGTCTTGTTAACAATAAGAATAAAAACCTGTTGAAAGGTGTAAGAAAGTGAAGAGAGTTTGAGATTAAGTAGCGTGAGTTGTACTAGCAATAATATTTAAACAGGGATATACTGTGGATATATATACCGAGTAGAACAGGCAAGTATGTGTGATGTTTTTTCCTTTTATGGTTAAATTATATTAATCCTGCCTTCCAGGTCTTCAGACATGGGAAGCAGTCAATTAAGTAGATAAGTCTTCATGGTTATTTGCATGTAGGAAAAGATTGGACCGGTAAATAGGAATGGCATTGTGGTTTTAATGGATGGGAGAAACATATATAATACCTTGGTACTTTTGGATATATAGGATGGAAGGTCACGTCTCTGTAATTTTACAGTGTTTTTTATACTGCTGAGAAAGGCCCATGTTTGTGATTGTATATACAGGACACATTCATAGCTAAATATAAATAAATAAATCGTAAATCATACATTCTTATATAGCGCCTTACACCGTAAGGTCTCATTCCCTGCAAAATAACCCCTACTGGGCATCCCCAAGGTGAAAGCCAGGCGGTGGGGCCATAGTGGAGACTAAGCAAGCTATTGCCCAGAGTTGCGGAGTATGAACCCAAGATTCTAGTAGGCACCTTGGCGAGAATTATCGGGTCTGTGGACATTTTGAGCTCAAGACCCTGCCGCGTCAGGGATTGAACCCTGGTCCCGGGTCTGATCTTTGCGTCTGGGTCTGCCTCCTGTAACCAGTGAGCCACTCTTCTCCACACTTCTCCACTTATACAGATGGAGGAATGAAGTGTAATGAAGGGACGAACGTCACCCTTAGATAGGAGCTAAGACCTTAGTTTAAAACAGTTTATATTTTTCGGATGGATGGAGGAAACGTATATTATACCTTGGGACTTTTGGATTTATAGGATGGAAGGTCACGTCTCTTTAATAATTTTACAGTGTTTTTTATAATGCAATGTCCAAATTAAGATGAGTGCCGAGAAAGTCCCATGTTTGTGATTGCATATACAGGACTCATTCAGAGAAGTAAATAATGTCAGATGATCCCTTTCCTAGATATGAATACGAACAATGCTTTATAGCTAAATATACAGATGGAGGCATGAACCGCAACGAAGGGACGGAACATCACCCTTAGATAGGCGCCAAAACCTTAGTTTAAAACAGTTTATATTTTTGGGACGTAATCAATGCACACTGATGGGAGATCTATCTTTAGTATTGGCCACACGGCATTAAACAGGAAATGTTTGGAGTCTTCCCGGCGTGAGTAAATGGTATGGGACGTGATTGGTCCATACATGAAACAGGAAATAGATTAAGCGTTTCCGGTGTTTCGATTAAACTAAAAAGGTGTGTTAACATTAATATATTCTAGTGCGGACCAGAGAGGAAACTTGAGTGGAGTGATTGCTTACACTTGAGTGTGAGTCAGGACGTGCAGTGATTAACTAAAAGGGACTTTAAATAACTCTGTTCTCGGAGGGTGCGTTACGGCGGGAGTTATCGAACCTGGCTGTCAGGATGTGAGGACGTACGACATAGATGAGATGAATAGCAAGGTGAGAGCATGATGCTGGGGAATTAATATGCGAGCTAGGGACTTTTACTGAATTGAACACTTTTTCTGGGCAATTTTCAGGCTACTACAGCGGGTACAATGGATTAAGGATTATTACAAAGGCGGAGAATTGGGACATAACTGTGGCTAATCAACTTTAGGAGAATTCGGCTCAAAGGAATGAACATTAGATTGAGGTGAGATGTGGTTATAAAGGAGGATGGGTAATTTTCATTGAACGTGTTAGGAATGCACTTAAATTGATGTGTGTTTGGGAATCAGTTAAAATAAAGAATAGTCCTTAATATCAAGGAAACTTAAAAAAAAGGTTATTTGAGCGAGCGTCTTCTTGGTACATTACAGGTGACCTCCGCAGTTGCATGGGATTAAATGCAAGTGGGAATTGTTCCTATGGAAGAGCCCAAGTCTTGAATTAGGTGAGAATAAGTTCACCACTTTAAGGGGTTCTTTTGAACACATGTCACCAAAAATCATACTGTATATTAAATAAATTATTCTTTTATTTTAGATAACATAAAAACTCCTGTAATCAATAAGGACTTTTGAGCGTATATAGGAAAAACCAAAAAATTGTTACGGGCGGAAGTTATTTGGAAAAACTGGACTAATAAGACTAATGTTCTTATAAATAGGTGAGTTAATGAATGAGGCATTATTGATAGTTGTAGTCGACCAATTAGGGGCTTGAGGATTAAATGTCAATTTCTTTGTATAGGTCTCAACTATTACCTATTGGCAAACAAGATTTATAGACTGAAGGGGAAAAGTGCCAGACACAACTTAAACTAGGATCATTACTAGAGGAGAGAAGAGCTATCATCATTAAGGAGTAGCAATCATGGAGGAGAAAGGGAGAACTAGAATAAATTTGGAGGCTGGCATGTTTTATGCTCACGATACGGATTTCTGAATTTATAAGCCTAGGTACCAGTTGCATGTTTTATGCTCACGATACAGATTTCTGAATTTATACGCATATGTACCAATTGCAAAGAATGATTCCGAAACCACCATTGAGATGTTTTGGTTTTGTTGGTTGGAACTAATAACATATAGATTGTTATGTAGGCAGGTTACGATTTGCATTTGGTATGTTTAGAATGGTATATAGGCAGGCATCAAAAATGTAGTTGATTACGGGTTTGTAGAGACTTGATTTCCTGTATCGTTTTGTGATTGTAATATTTACTTTTTCTCTTATTTACAGCCCTGATGATGTCCCGGATGGGACGAAACGCGTAGGCTGTTGAATATTTGTTGGTTGTACGATATATGTTTGCACAAATTGTATGAACAACTTCAAGGTGATATCTTCATCAAATGGAATGACAATATGATATTAAAAGAACTGAACTAAAAACTTGAGGAAAGCCTGTAAGGACCTTTTTTGATTCACCTCTTTGGAATCTCTTTAAATTGCATTACTTGATTATGCTGGATATTATTGTTTACTTAGATGCTCCTTCCATTTGTTTGTAATATTATGGACAGTGTTCTCTTACATGGAAATAAAACCCAAAAGAAATTTTACTGTGCAGGCTTTGCTAGATGTTTTCCTGATCAAGTCTAGATGGATTAAAATCTTTATATCCAGCCCATTCCTGGTAAAAAACAATAAAAATACTTCAAAGTAATTTTCTTCTTATTGTCCAAATTCTGATTTAAGTATTAAATAAGATTTTTGATAACTTGAGGGAAAAGTAACACTGGAAAAATGAAGTTTGTGCTGTATGATCCAAAAAGCTCATTTGTCTTTTGCCACCCAGCTCTTTCAGTGCTGCAAAATACATCCTTGGATAGAAGAGTTAACACAATTGGCTCAGAGAACAACAGCTTACCTCTGATTCCTGGAAGAGCTGATGGGTAACTACTGGCCACCTAGTGGTCATTAGCTATTTGGGAGTGGACATGAGCAATTAGCAGAACAAAGAGCGGTATTAGCACTACCTCCTTTGACTTGGAGATGCAAGGGAGGGCTTCTCCTATACATTTCCAGGAGCCTACATTTCCAGGAGCCTCCTTGATGGCCCAACTCTTGGCACTGCGGGGGTGAGAACTAGTTTAAACCCTGCCAGGTGGGAGGAAAGGTCATATAAATAAGGAGTGGCCATGGAGCAGAAGACATGCTGCTTGGTGTAAGAATATTTCTTGAAACTGGGACTCCAGGGTAATTTTACACTAAGGCAAGGAAGAGGTGTTTGCAAATAAGGTGGGGAGACTGTGAAAAAATAGCTTGGATCAAGTGGTAAAATTTCTCCAGTCAATGGCTAGTACACATAATAAATCTGTCACCTCTGCTACCATTGTCTTAGAATATTCCAGTACCTTGGATGACTTCAACTGCAGAAGAAAGACTTGTGGCTTTCCGGAAGAAAACTCATGACTCCTAATGGAAGGGGACTTACCCAAGAGCTTAATGATTACTAATTCTAGCTGGCACATAGAGACTGGAACCACTTTACAAGGATCAAGTGATTGGCCTTCTTCAAAGAGACAAAAATCTGAAGAAATCCTGACTCCAAGAGGGCCCAGTTCATCACAGAGAACCGGACACTGCCGGTATCCTGGCTGGAGAAAGACCAGGTTCCTAGATGCTGCAAGACTAACCTGAATGAACTTTAGCAGTTGGAAAACTTGGCACTTTGTCATTTTTTCACCTCCCGATGACTGGGCCAGGGTGCTGAGGATTGCACAGGAAGTTTGCAACCTCGGCAGGCAAGAAAATCAATCAGGTGAGCCTTGCTTGGAAGCTGGTTGCTATGCTGAAAACAGGTTCAGATGGACATTGTGGTAAAGGTATCGGGCCTTATGGAGTGCTGCCCAGCTGTAGGTTCCAGCTTTAACCGGCTGGATTTTTCAACTTCCAAAAAACTAAGTCCAAAGGTAAGACCTTGGAGTGGGATGAGGTGACAAATTTATCCGACTGACTAAGAACCGTAGAAAGCCACAAAATACAACTTTGTCCCACTCAAAGCTTTGTGCACTGGAACCAGTGGCTTCAACAGGAGCTCAAGCAGGATATATCAAGCTTTGAAGGACCCTTGCCAGTTAAAGTTTGGACTTTATCCCACCGAAAGATTCTGACTTCCATTTCAGGGACCTTGGCGGAATGGACGGAGACAAGCAGGTGGCTGGGCCCCTATGGAGCAGTACATCAAGGTCTTATCATAGCACTCTGAGTATTGGACTCCACCTTGCTTGAGAACGGAACAGAAAAGTAGGCTTGCTGAATAGTCTTATCAAGGCTCCCTATTATTTGGACATTTATCTATTGTTGTCAACGTGATTCAGACTCATTCTCTGCCTGAGTGATCGTTTTACAATGTTAAGAGAGATTGGATTCTACTTCTATTTTTATGCGATTCGATCTTAGGTAAGGGGACAAAGGATATACTGCAGTGAATGTACATACGTCTTATTAAATGTTGAAGAGGACTAAGCTTCTGTGCCAAAGGCATAACAAGGAAAGAAAAGGACCAGGAGCATTCATTAGAAATTTCGAGTAAGGATCCAGGATTTTTCACATACACGGGAACATTTAGCCAATGACAATTTCAGGCACCCGTGTAACATCATTTAAGCCTTGAGAAAGTCACAGTGGTGATGAAACGCGCGTTGGCTGTGTTCATTGTTCTATGCTGTTTTCATTGCTTTACATGACAAGGACTGGATTTCTAAGGATATCATAAGATCAATTCTCTTGAATGTTTTTGTTATTTGATGTGGTACCAATGATTATGCTTTTTTGATGAGAAACAACCTTTACAACGCAACTTTTACAACGCACTACCATTAAAACAAAACTTTTACAATGCAACATCCATTACAACGCATGACACTATAACGCACACCACTACAACGCATGTCATTACAACTCAGTCGTTACAACACATACATACATAAAAATGCGTTGTAAAGGTATGCGTTGTAAAA